>NC_045603.1:116866984-117515484 GCF_009762305.2 Zalophus californianus | reverse complement strand
TCTTTGAGTGTGGAACTGAGAATGGGGGAGGGAAGGAAAAAAGTACCATGATTACCATTTGGAGTAAAAAAATTATTTATGAGAATGCATTACTTTTATTTTTGAAGTGACAAGTTTAAAATGCCTTTCTTCAGTCCTTGTCAAATCAAGCAGACAGAAAAATAGAAACACTGAGGACCTGAATAATAGAATTAACAAGCTTGAAATAATAAACATCTGTTAAACTCCTTCTGGAAATAAAAGACTACCTTCTGTCCAGGCTCCCATGAAATAGTAATAAAAACTGACCATACATTAAGCCATAGAAAAGGTCTCAACACATTGTACAAGGTATAAAGAGCATAAAATATTTTTACCGTGTACAACTAGAAGCAGTTGTTTGTTTTTGTTTTCATTTGTTTGTTTTTTTTTTTTCTCAAATGGAAGCAAAGCCTTCAACCCTTTGGAAATGTTCATATGCTCCTCTGAACAACTCTGTATCAAAGGTGATCAAAGCCAAAATGTCAGAGTATCAACAAAAGAAAGATAATGAGAATAGTAGTTATCAAAGCCAGAGGAATGTGATCAAAACTGTACTTCTAAGAAAATTCATAACCTCATATCACCTTCTTACTGAAAAAGAAAAAATGAAAATAATTATCTTAAAAAATGAAGAAATTAGAAGAAAGAGTTAAACTTAAGGAAGGCAGAATGAAGGAATTAATAGAACTAAAATATGGAATCAAATTATTGGAAAGCAAAAAGCAATGGAAATTACAAGTAAAACTTTTATAATACAAGGAATAATATAAATTATTCTGTTATTTAATAAGAAAAAAAGGGAGGAAATATGAATACATGGAAATAAGAATGAATAAAGAAAATAACCACAGATCTGGAAGAAAAATAAGAGAAGTAAAGTAAGAACTTGATAATATATCTGAAAGCCAGGAAAAGAAAAATGTCAAAAGTTGACTTAAGACAAATCATGCTTAAGGAGACCAACAATACTGGAAGAAATTAGGAAAGTTCTTGAAGAATTATCTTTTAAGAAAGTGCCATAACCAAGAGGCTTCTAGGAAATAGAATTTTTTTCTATAGATCTTTAAGGAATAGATAATTTTTATGCCATGTAGTTCTAGGGCACAAATAAAGAAGAAAAATTTCCACAAACAATATTCTAAAGACTGAAATATAAATATAAATATATGATAGGAAAAGAAAACTCTGAGCCAATTTCACATGTGAACATTGATATTTAAAATCCTAAATAAGATATTAGTATTAGCCTTAAGCAAAGTATCACATAATATTTCATGATTGGAAGAAGGGTTCATCACATAAATGGAACTATTGTTCAAAATCGGGAGATCTCTTCATTTTAGTACATCAAGACAGAGGCAGCTGAACCATTCAGTACTCACTCCTAATAAAATTCCTTGGACTTCTGTTCCTGGGAAGATGGAGTAAATGTACTTTCCCCTATTCCTTTCACTAAGTACAAAAAAACCCCACCTAGAATATATATAGATTATATCTATATCTATATCTATATCTATATCTATATCTATATATATCATAAGGAGTATCAGAAAGGTAGAGAGAAGGAAAAAGACTGGTAGGAATTACACAATGATGAACCCCCTGGATTTCTTTTGCTTCATATTTCCCACAAGTGGAGCTTAAGAAGCTGGCACCTAGAAAGGGCAACAGATGCAGACCAAAAAAAAAAAAAAAAAAAAAAATCCCATGAGAAGCCTGCTCTCTCTATCCAGAGGACCAGGAAAGGGGTAGCCTAGCAACAAAGAAAGTTTCTAAACAAACACTCCAGTGAAACACCACAGAAAACACTGTGACCCCATGACATCACCACCCAAAATGGCAAAGGTAGTATAGAGAGCCTAGAAGTCCACACTCACCAGGCTATAATGAGTACCCTCCCCACCACTGCCCACAATGTCAGTGGGGATTGATTGGGGAGGATGGAATTCCATCCCCACCCTGCAGTAAAGAGGTGGCATTTCCCCTCCTCCCCAAGGTGTTGTCTAAGGAGGTTTCCGAGAGAATCAGGACTTCAGTACTTCCCAGTGGTAATGAAGCCATTACAACATGATGCCAACAGAAACCATGTAGGGAGCAGAAACAAAGCACTCTTTTACTACTCCCAGCCAGGGGGTATCAGTGAAAGCCTAATATGTATGAACCAAAGAACAGAGCTCCAAAATATATGAAGCAAAAATGGATAGAAACGAAAGGAGAAAGAAACAAATACACAATTTTTGTTGGCGATATCAACACAAGCTCAACATTTGCTGGAACAACTATACTAATCAGCAAGGATAAAGAGAACTTAACAACACCGTCAACCAACAGGATCTAATCAATATTTAAAGAATACCTCACGAAAACACAGCAAATAAACATGCTTTGCAGGTGCTCACAGAATATACGCCCAAACCTCTCCTGGGCCATAAAACAAACCTCAACAAATTACAAAAAATTGAAATTATACAAAGCCTGTTAATCATAGTGGAATCAAACTAGAAATCAACAATAGAATGATCACAAGAAAACCCAAACACTTGGAAAGCAAACAACACATTTATATATAATGCATGAAACAAAGAAAAAGTCTTGAAGGAAGTTTAAAAATACATTTAAGCAGAGGAAAATGGAAATACAGTCAACCCTGGAACAACACAGGTAAGAACTGGATGGGTCTATTTATATGCAGATTTTTTATATAAATACAGCATAGTATTGTAATTATATTTTCTCTTCCTTATGATTTTTTAATAACATTTTCTTTTCTCTAGCTTACTTTATTGTAAAAATACAGTATATAATAAATGTAACATGTATAATATGTGTTAACAAATTGTTTATGTTATTCCAGTCAAGAGTAGGCTATTAGTTAAGTTTTGGGGGAGTCAAATACACAGATTTTTGACTGTGCGGTGGGTGGGCACCTCATCCCCAGGTGTTCAAGAAACAACTGTACAACAAATCAAAATCTGTAGGACACAGATAAGCCATGCTGAGAAGCAAGAAGCATAGCAGTAAAATGCATATATTACAAAAGAGGAAAATTCTCAAATCAATAATCTAAGCTCCCACCTCAAAAACCTAGAAAAAGAAGATCAAAATAAACACAAACAAGCAGAAGGAAGGAACTAATAAAGGCAGGAGCAGAAATCAATGAAATCGAAACAGAAAAACCAAAGAGAAAAATCAATGAAACAAATTGGCTATTTCTTTGAAAGATCAACAAAATTAACAAACCTCCAGCAAAACTGACAAAGAGAGAAGACACAGATTACAAATATCAGAAGTGAAACAGAAGGTATCATCACTACAGACCCAGCAGACATCAAAAGGAAAAGCAGATGGGATGCCTGGGTGACTCAGTCGGTTAAGCGTCTGCCTTCGGCTCAGGTCATGATCCCGAGGTCCTGGGATGGAGTCCCACGTTGGACTCCCTGCTCCGCGGGGAGCCTGCTTCTCCGTCTCTGCCTCTCTCTCTCTGTTTCTCATGAATAAACAAATAAAATCTTTTAAAAAAAGGAAAAGCAGATGTGGCTACGGCTACCAGAGGAGGAGAGCAACTGTTATCAATGTGTATAGCCTGCTTGTGACCTTGTGCTGGAGTGTTGCAAAATGTTACTAGTGGGGAAACCAGGGAAAGGGTACAGTGGATCTCCCTATATAACTTTTTACAGCTGCTTTTGAATCCCCAGTTATCTCAAAATAGAATTTTAACTTAATGAACTCTAAAACAATCCCATAGCAAAGTATAATTAGAAGCTTACTTCTTCAACATAACAGTTGTCATGATATAATGAGACACTAGTGGTATCTTCATTAAAGATAGGGAACACGATAAGGTAGGTGGCCTACTTCCTCAACTATATTTTATATTCTTCTAGAAATTCTAGCCTAAGCATTTTGACAAGGGAATGAAATAAAAGGCATAAAATATTGAAGAAAAAGGGACAAAAATTCCAATGTTAGAACTGATAAATTATGCAACTAGAATATCCAATAGAAACAAATGGCAACAAACTATTAGTAATCAAGGAGTTCGGTTAGAAGGCCAGTCATAAAATAAAAATGTAAAAATGTTCTCATTTGAGATTGTCAAAAATAGGAATAGTTTGAATGTGTATACGTAGGGATTGATTAAATACAACCTGGTGATCCAAAGAATGCAATCCCATGCACCTGCTTAAAAAAATGTGTAGAGCCATATGTGTTTATATGTAAATGTGTTTGTATCAGTCAGGGTAGGCCAGGTTGAAGCTACCATAACAAATGACTCCCAAATCTCAAAGGAATTTCTCTTGCTCACTTCACATATTCACTGTAAATCAGCTCTACATCATTTTCTCTACATCATCTTAACTCTAGAACTCAGCATGATAGAACAACCTCTGTAAAAAATTTTCTGATCTCATGGAAGAGGGTAAAGAGAGACATGTTGAAAGTACAAGCTAGCTTTTAAAGCTTTTGCTCGAAGATGATACATATCTGCTCACATTTCCTTGGCCAAAGTTAGTCAATCGCCATGCCTGAGATCAACAAAACAAAATTTGTTATCTTCGCACAGAAAACAACACCTTAGAAAGGAGCACCAGATGTAGATGGACCTAATATCATCTACCACAATATCCACAAAATATTATCAAGTAAAAACCAAATAAAACAGGTTGGAGTTGGGAAGAGTATTCACTATAAATATTGGCTTTTTTGGTAGGGTGGGTAGGATTAAGGGACAACTCTACTACTATTTTCTGCTTTTTATATTTTTGTAATGTTACAGGATTTTGTAATAGATATTTGTCAATTTTAGATTAAAGTAATATTTGATCTAAAAAGTGAAAAAAGGAGAAAATCTGATCTTAGTCTCTTCTGCTTTAATTTAAAACACATGCATCTTATATGATAAGGAATCAGTGACACCAGTACTGTAGTTCATCATGAGTAGGTACAAGAGGGGAAACTGAGTCATAAAAATATACAACGGAACCAAAAATAAAAAATTAAAAATTAAAAAAAACACCTGCATTTTTCCTTTTTCATTTGTGGACATGGAGAATAGCTGTCATCATTCACAGAATAATGCTTGGAAGCATTTATTAAATGAATTGGTAGATTAAAAAAACTATTTTTTTTGAACCAAACACACAATTGATTAAGTAAAAGGTTCTATATACTGCATCAGGCTATAAGAAATTCAAGTCTAGTCAGATAAGAAAATACCCTTCCATCCTACATTTAACAACTACAGAGCATAACCATATATGCATTATGTGCAGAATGTTATTCACCAGAACCAAAAACAAAGGAAGAACAGTAGTATTTCCTAGGGGGTTTTGTGGACTTTCCCTTATGCAGAGAAAGAAAAGAGAGGAATGGTGGTAACACAGAGCTGCCCGCTCTGTGGCCAATGAGTGCCTTGGTTCTGCCACCAGGCAAGAGTGCAAGTCCCAGTGACCATTTTCAGCTGGGAGGCTGGGTGACATGGAGGGGACAGGGGATGAGAAAGAAGTTAAGACAAAGACAGCGTGGTGATGAGGTTGTGTATGGCTGAAAGAAGAGATATTTTTAGCACATTTCCATAAAAGTGAATGAGGAGGGGCACCTGGGTGGCTCAGTTGGTTAAGCGTCTGCCTTTGGCTCAGGTCATGATCGTGGAGTCCTGGGATGGAGCCCCGCATCAGGCTCCCTGCTCAGCGGGGGGTCTGTTTCTCCCTCTCCTTCTGCCCCCTCCCTGCTCCATCTCTCTCTCTCTCTCTCTCAAATAAATTAATAAAATCTTTATAAAAAAAGTGAAGGAGGATGGGGCAGAGGGGAGGGGGTTCTTTCCGTGTAATGTACTGTGTAAACCCCATACCACTCCCATGAAGAAAACCGGCTGTAAAGAGTTACAGGCACTAGTCCAGAGGTAGGGATCCTCCCTATTCTTCTGTAACATCAACACGGCAAGCCCTTGGCATTCTTCAAAAACATCTATTAAGAGCTCCACCAGCCCCCAAATCCGGAGGTGTAACTGGAAGTACCATATGCACTTGCTGCTATGACCTCTAGGGGCTCATGGGAGGGGAGGGGATGGAGGTGAGGGTAGCAAACTACCTTTTTCTACAATTCCTCTCCTCCGGAGACAATTAGCAGGGAGCGCAGCTTTGAGCATAGTAAAGAAAAACCTGTAATTTCAAAACCCAGGCAGTTGTCCAATTAGCCAAGGGGTTGAGGACTGTATTGTTTGGAAAGGCATCATAAGGGATGGCATTTTCTATGCCCAGCGAGGCCCCTTGGCATGGCCCAGGGGAAGAAAATGAGAAGAAAACGTTTGAAATTGCTCTGGGGTGTAATTTAGAATGTGCTCTCCACTGTGAGAGCACATTCTAAATGTGGGGCAGCTGCGCAGATTTTGTTGCTTCTAGGAAACTGTCTCTTTCCCTTAGTGTGGATGTAGACTATTGTCTGTCTCTGAGAATTGTTTGTCCTTGGGAGAATGTGTGAATGTGTGTGAGGGGATGTAAGTGGGTGTATCTGTGTAGGAGTATGTTTGAGCATGTTTCTGCAGTTACTCACAAAGACGGTTAGCCTCGGGGAGAATGAAGGCTTTCACCTCACTTTGGTACAAAGATCGCGAAGACAGGGAGCCTTTGAGTGCCCAAACCAACCCCGGACTGTTCTGCCTGTCAGAGCCCACCTGGATGATTCTGCAGATGCCCGTAAGTGGCCTTTTACGTGAGGTTATTGTCTAAAGCAAGAGTTAGCAAGCTAGCACTCAAGGACAAAATCTGGCCCACTACCTGTTTTTATAAATAAAGTTTTATGGGAACACAGCCATACCCATTTATCTACATTTTGTCTATAGTGGCTTTCATATTATAACAGCAGACTTGAGTAAGTGGGACAGAGACCGTATCGCCCGCTAAGCCTAAAATAATTACTATCTGGCTTTTTGCATAAAAAGTCTGTTGACCCCTGGTCTAAAGTCAGCACTTCCAAAGACAAAATTGCATATAAACATTACCCTTGAAAATCCGTTAGGAAGTGAAGGCGGATATTTTGTCACCCAATAAGCCCATATCAGTGTTTTCTGCAGGAATAGAAGAATAGTGTTTCTTAAACTGAATGCCGAATAAACGATTGGCATGTGTTTAGGAACCGTGATGTATGAAAAACCCATACATCTAATAGCAGAATTACCCTTAGCACAGCGAAATGAAAAGCTTGGAGAAATGCTACCCATAAAGGGCATGCAGATTCATGTTTCCCATCTCATTTACACTTTTGGTCAAAAGCTTTTTAAGAAGAAAGTAGGCAGCATCACCTCCACTATACAAATTGTCACTGCTTGCTATTTTTAAAGGAGGAGCGTATAGTTGAATTTGAGTAAATGAAGTGGATGTATGCTGCAAATCCATTTTGGGAAATGTACTCTGGGGGGTTTTGGGTGCTATGGATAGCCCTGGTTGGGGGAAAGAGTTATTTCAGAGGGAGGGAAAGGTCTTTCCAGTACTGTAAAGAATTGGAGAAAGGCTTTTCTGCACAGAGAGATAAGTAGGTAGATCTGACATAAGGAAGATAGGTCAAGAACTGGTATGTGCCAGGAGAAGGCTATAGGAGAATTGTTTCATTTCATTTCTTTTTGCCTTAGCTTGACAACAGCCATAGTTTGCCTTCTACTTGAAGTTCCTTTGCCTAAATTGTAATTCCGTCCAGTTAGTGGCAAACCTTCAGGAAATCTCATGGGCTCAGGTTGTACCCCATGAGAAACTTTCCAACTTTGGAAAACCAAAGGTGGGAACAGTAAATGGACATTTGCCCTCCTCCCAAATCACCCCTCTGACCAGCATGACAACGAAAGGGTTGATAAAGGGGTCCTCTTGAGGTTTTCAGCAGCAACCAGCTACAAATGAACAGAGGCTTAGTACAAAAGCTGGAAGCCTTGGGAGGGAAGAGGGGAGAGTGGAACCACAGCTACATTGTTGAATGATTTGGGGACAAACATGAACTAACTATTTCTTTTCCCCCCAATATACTGTAGATACATGACTGGCTCTTGGAAATGGTGGAGAACATACGTGCGTGCGTGTGTTGGGGGGAGGTTGACACATGAGTTACGTAAACATGGGAATGTTTTACAATGGAATGTATTGATGTATATCTTCATGCCAAAAGTCAATTGCTCTTTTCACTGTCACCAACATGTTCTTTCTCACTTGGAGACCATTTCTAACTGGGAGAAAAGGTGTCATGCCCTGAGCACCACCCCCGCAACCAGCAGAGTACTAGAAAACTGAATTGAGACATGGATGCTCCTGCTCTCCAACCTCATTCCAATTTGTGCTTCAGCCAAATTACAACCTGCTATGTGTCAGAGACCTCCAGTTTGCACATGCATGTCCAAGCCACAATATCTATTTACTAATTTTTTTACTAGTAAAACTTAGAAGCGTTTTAATTTTTTAACTTTATTGAGGAATAACTGACAAGTATAACTGTGTATATTTAAAGTGCATAATGTGATGATTTGATATACATATACATTGCAGAATGATTACCAAGACCAAGACAACTATTTTACTGATTTAAAACTGAGCTGTCTGATCACTTGAAGAGAGAACTTAGAACTTGGAACCAGAATGCCAAGTGCGATTTAGAATTCCAATGACATTTTTCAACAATGCAGTTTCATTAGCCTGGGAATTGAGTTGATAAAAATGGCAAATTAAGTTGCCCTTAGATTTGATCAAAATCATGAAACTTTGTGCTTCTCGACGTAGGCCGCATTTGAAACTTCTGGGAGCTTTAAAAACTCCTGAGGTTCAGGCCACATTGGAGCTAGTCTTTCACCTCCCTGGGGGCTGGGACGGGGGTGGGGGGGGTGGGGGGGAGCCATCAGTAGTTTTGAAAGCTCCTGGTGGGGGGTGGGTTTGGGCAGCGAGGGGTCCCATCCTGCAGTCAGTGCTGGGTCAGTGCTGGTAATCAGGGCTCCAGATGCAAGGAAAAGGTAAAGAGAATGGCTACCTCCCAGAAGCCTCCAGAAACTTGACACGTCGAAACGTGTAGAAGGCTTTCTTGTATTCTAGAGCAGAAGGCATTTTAGGAGTGCTTATTTAGTCCAGAAATGGGAACTGTTCTGTTTAGACTTCATTAAAACACATGTGGGCGATGTCACCATGAAATCACTTCAGCCATCTGGCAACACAACAGGAAGTTATTCTGGTTTTGAATAAAGTGCAACAAGGCGGGTGAGGCAGCAATTAAAACTTATCAAAATGGCTTTGATTTTCTGACTGGTACAGAAGGGGATGCAACATTTCCAAAGGGATTTTTTTTTTCTTTCTCCCTTATTTCCATAGAAAATATTTCTAAAGTGAAGATTCAATTCAATTTAATTGTACTGATTATATTTAAAAAAAGTCAAATAAACTCTAGTACTTCAAAGGCTTTCATGAAAACATAAAGCTCGGCTTCTCCTGGAGAAGAATGTATAAATCCCATTAGTGGGCACTTGAAGTGAATATGGAAGCACTATTAAAACTAAAACAACTTTATAACGTAAGAAGGACTTGACTGGTCCAGGACTAAATGGGGAGCAGCGAACATTAATCTGGGTAGTGAGGTGGGGGGGGATGTTCTCGGTAATATGCTTTTACTGTCCCTTAGATGTGGTTTTTTGAGGTAATCATCATAGTATCCACTGTCTAGTCTTAACATTGCTTTATTTTATTATATTGTTTTTCATTTGCTTTTATGAGTTCTATTTTTTTAGACTCTAATTTGAAGAATATCTTCAAGCCCCACCATCACCCCACCCCATCTTGTCCCCTCTGCTGTAAAAGATATTAGAGGGATAAATCTGAGCCTGTCTTTTTATTGCCCTTGAACACAAATATGGTTTTCTAGATTTCAACACATTACTTATTTCCTTTTATTATTATTAGTGAAGGATAGTCAACAAGGATGTTTCATTAGTTTCAGGTGTATGACATAGTGATTGGACAAGTCTATAGGTTATGCTATGCTCGCCACAGCGTAATTACCATCTGTCACCGTATTATGCTATTATAACCCCAGACTATATTCCCTATGCTGCACCTTTCCTCCCATGGCTTACTCATCCCATAACTGGAACACATTACCTGTTTCTTATTTAAACTTTTTATTTTGGGAAAATTGGAGATTCACATGCAGTTATAAGAAATGATGCACAGAGATCCCACGCTCCCTTTACCCAGTTGCCCCTTAAAGGAAACATCCTACAAAACTATGATACAACCCAGGATGCTGACATTATTGCAGCAACGTTGGAGGACAATTCTTTTACTGAAAGAATCTCAAGCTGCCCTTTTGTGAGCGACTCCCCCCCCCATTTCTCTCCCACTCCCGATCCCTCCATAACTCTCGGCAATTTTGTCCTTTTGAGAATGTTATATAAATGGAATCACATGGTCTGTGACCTCTTGGTATCAACTTTTTTTCACTCAGCATAATTCTCTGAAGATTCAGCCAAGTGAATGCATGTGTCAATAGTCTGTTCTTTTTTATTGCTGAGTAGTATCCCGTGGTATGGCTATATGACATTTTGTTCTACCGTTCGCCTGATGAAAGACATCTAGGTTGCTTCTGGTTTTTGGCTGTTACTAATAAAAACATTTGTGTACAGGTTTTTGCATGAATGCAAGTTTTTATTTCCTTGGGATAAATATCCAAAAATGCAGTTGCTGGGTCATATGATAGTGACATGTTTTTCAAGAAACTACCACTGTATTTTCTGGAGTGACTCTACCATTTTACATTCCTTCTAGCAAAGTGTGAAATCAAGTTTCTCACATCCCTGGCAGCATTTGGTGTTACTTTTTTGTTTTTTTTTTTATTGTAGCCACTCTGATAAGCGTGGAGTAATAGCTCGTTGTGGTTTTAGTTTGCATTTCCCTAATGGCTCTTGATATAGAAATCTCTTCATGAGCTCTTCTTCTGTTTGCTTTATATATAATATACAGGATTGTATTTAGCACGAGCAAGAGGAAAGTTCCACTTTATCTTTTATGATGGTCAAAATAGAGTAGTGGTTAAGAGAGCAAGTTTTGTTCTCACATGGCCAAGGTTCGAATCCTGGCTTAACCACATCCGGGCTTTGCAACCTTGGGCAACTTCTCTTCTCTCAGTTTCCCAATCTGTCAAATAGGGATAACACCTACCTTGTTTTGAGGGTTTAATGAGCTAATGCAAAGCACTTCAAACAACATGTTTGATAATTTTTATTTAAATAGAATTTATAATGCATTTCATAAAATTAATAACAGTAAAAAATAACATAGTTTCACAAAATTGTAAGATTTGCTTAACTTTCCTCTGGCATTTCAGAAAACTATTTTGATGCCAACCCCATTTTTCCTTTTTTAAGTAACCTTTCCTGGGTATATCCACCCTGCTTGGGGGATTTTATTTTTCCTTGCAATTCCCAGCTGTCATCAGTCTGTGTATAGGGAAGCGTCTCTTCATGCTTGATAAATATTTGATAAGCTCTTCCAGTCTCAAAGTGCAAGTGTTTCAGCAATTCACAAGGTCATGGGTAAATTGGGTCCAGATTCTCTGAATTCTAAGCATGTGCCAGACAGGCTTTCTTTACTTAATACTAAATTCCTACAGTCATTTCCAAGATTAAGAAAAGAGGGCTATATAGAAAGCGGAGAATATTTTGAAACCTGATTATTCTACTCAAAACCCAAGATATAAACCAGGTTTCCTAGTATTTACTCTTCTTCTAAGGTTTTTAGTAATATTCTACTATTCTGAAAATTTGTATATCTTTTTAAAGATTTTATACATATTTATTTGAGTGAGAGAGTAAGTGCACAAGCTGGGGGAGAAGCAGAGGGAGAGGGACAAGCAGATTCTACACTGAGCGTAGAGCCCAATGTGGGGTTGGATCCCAGAACCCTGAGCTTATGACCTGAGCTGAGACTGAGTCAGTCTCTTAACTGACTGAGCCACCCAGGCGCCCCTACAGTATTTTTAAAACTGTAAAATACATCCTTAAAATATAAAGATGGAAAATGTTCTCTTGTGAGTGACAAAGAAGGGACCATCAAATCATTGGCAATATAATAATAATTTTATACCACTTCCCAATCATTGGCTAATCTTTAAAGGATATCTACAAATGATGTAAGAAGTATTTTCATATTTTTTTCATATTTATTATACAACAAATAGAACACAGATTCTAAAGTGAGTTTGATGCAATAGACAAAGCTCTCCCCTATGAGGGGACATTTGGCTAAATAACTATAACTATGGGATTGGTTAAATAAATTATGGTACATCTCTAAACTAGAATATTATGTGGTTGTTAAGATGAGTTAGACAAATATATATGCACTGATGTGCAAGGCAGTAGTAGATACAGAATTATCTCAGGAGGAAAATAGATTATATACATATATATGGGGGTATGTGATTTACACATCAAAACATTTATGAAAAACATTTGTTGGCCGAAGACTATAAAACACTGCACAGTGGGACTAGGTAGTGAGATGGAGATTTATTTTATATCTTTCTATATTGTTTGAAAAATTTTAACATTGCACATTATAAAAACAATTAATTTTTTCAAAAATTGATGCATCACCACAAAGAATATTGGATGTTTGGATGTTCATGGACAAAGCACACCGTTTCTGTTAAATAAGGAGAAAAAATAGGGTTAGGGATGTCAGGATCTATCTGAACATATAAATAAGCCATGGTATCAAATTTTGTATTTATTTAAGATGCTATTTTTCTTTGTATCTCTTAACAACAAGCTCCGCCCAGGAGAATGATGAGGAAAACAAGGAACAGTCTTGGCTGTTATTGTAACTGAACACTGAACCCACAAGACCTTTAATGTATTTACATAGCTATGCTTGAAATCCTTTTTTGCTGACTGATTTTAAAAGAACTGTAGGCTTCTTTGATGAGACAGAGGAAGTGCTGAAGAATAAATTAGTGAAGGAGAAAAACTCAAGCCACAGGAAAGAGACAATGGTGATGTCCTTAGTGCTACAATATTCCAGAGAGGAATCCAGGTTATTTCTCACTGTTGGGACAGCCACCATACAGACCATGAAAAGAGCCATTAGGACAGCTGATAAGGTCTTTTCTGAAGTGGCCGTGCGTTTTGTATTTTATCTTTGGGCTAACATGTCCTTGAGGCTTTTAAAATTTATATTCCTAAGTAGTAGCCTGTCAATCAAAAATATACATATGTTAACTTTCATTTAATATTCAACATGAAATGTCATGTAATATCATAGCTCTCGGGCACAACTCCAATTATGTATCCAATGAACTGAAGACACAATTTAATAAGTTATAGTCTTTCGGGACCCTAAATTTTGGCAAGTCTTTCTTTTTGTAAGCTATTTAGAGTAGTGGATGACATTCAGATGGTATAGAATAAAATCCATCAGTCCTTACAGATATACATTGATCACATTTACTTTTAAGCATAAACTGAAATACTACATGAAAGTATAACATTATTTTTGTGTATATAAAAACTTTGTAGAGGCGCCTGGATGGCTCAGTCGGTTAAGCGTCCAACTCTTGATTTCGGCTCAGGTCATGATCTCAGGGTCGTGAGATGAAGCCCTGGGTTAGACTCTGCGCTCAGTGGGGAGTCTGCTTCCATCCCTCTTCCTCTCCCCCTGCCCCTCCCCCTGCTCACGCTCTGTCTCTAAAATAAATAAAACAAATCTTTCTAAAAAAACTTTTTAAAGTTATAATTCATCAAGGCTGACATTTTACAATGAAAGTGTTACAGCCTTTTAAAACAAATATCTTAAAATAGACATGCATTAATACAGATACTATCACAATGCATACAAATAAACTAGAAGTGATGGCAGATCAATGGCAGCTGATTCTAAGGAATAAAACCATTTGAAAATTGCTTCTCTCCTAAATAAACAATTATGTTTGAAGATACTAACATGAAAATGCTTAACATAAGTTTCCTCAGCTTCTATAAAAGAGATCAGTAGAGCACCTTGAGAATAACTAGAGGGATATAGTTCTTTTTCTTTTCTTTTTTTTTTTTTTTTAAAGATTTTATATACTTATTTGAGAGAGAGAGAGAGAGAGAGAGAGAGAGAGAGAGCAGGAGTTGGGGAAGGGGCAGAGGGAGAAAGACTCCCTGCTGAGCACAGAGCCTAATCTGGGACTCACTCCCAGGACCCCAAGATCATGACCTGAGCCGAAGTCAGATGCTTAATTGACTGAGCCACCCAGGCGCCCCTAGATGGATATATTTCATAAAGGATGATCTCAGTCTTCACAAAATCATGGACAATAGGAAGAAACTTGTTTTTGAGCAAACTTACTTTTAAAAATTATGAAGTTATAGAATTGCCATGATAGGACATTGAACCATTTCTTGAAATGTGAAAATTCATAGGGGGTTTGAATCCTGGCCCTTCTTAGAAGATGAAGCCTCCACAATACCCCTCTTGGTTGCGACTCTTGAGATCAGTTGACAGGGGAGATCTTTGCAAATCACAGAATAGGAGCAGACTGGCTGATCAAGAAACCCACTCTTACTGCAGGGTAAGTCCCTGCCTTTCCTGGGGGATATGAAACAGGGTATGAATTGGCGACTCACTACAACCATGGTGCCAATTCTCTACCCTTCCCTCTATTCATGTCCCTTGCAAGGTGACTTCGCAATTCTCACTGTCAAGAGACGGTGTTGGTTTCTTCATCCATTGACTCTGACCTGACCTTATGACTTGTTCTGCCAATCGCGCACAGGTAAAGTGACAAGGTGCCACTTCTGAGTCTTGGCCTCAAGAAGCTTTGTGTGCTCCTATTCTCTTCCTTGGAACCCTGCCATCACCATATGAACAAGTCCAGCTCGCCTACTGCAGGACAACAGACACACGGAGCAGAGATGAATCGTCTCAGCTGAAACCATCCTAGACCAGCCAGTCCTCAGCCTACACACAAGCCGACAGCTGATGCCTGAGCCAGCACAGCCAAGACCTGCTGGGCGTGCTTTAGATCAGGAAAACCACCCAACAGCCCTGCAGCCTGGTGAACTTTTGGTATTGTCACTAGGTTTTGGTGTAGTTTGTTATGCAGCGATAGCTAACGGAGGTACAAAGTAAATATCTTCAAGTCTTCTATTTCAAAACAAAATTAAATGAATCCTTCAACTATTTTCTTTACTCGCATCTTCAAGTTTCTTAAACAAATAGTCTATGTATGTCTCAACTTCTTCTTCTTTTTTTTTAAAGATTTTATGTATTTGACAGAGAGACACAGTGAGAGAGGGAACACAAGCAGGGGGAGTGGGAGAGGGAGAAGCAGGCTTCCCGTAGAGCAGGGAGCCCAATGCGGGGCTCGATCCCAGGACCCTGGGATCATGACCTGAACCGAAGGCAGACGCTTAACTGACTGAGCCACCCAGGCGCCCCTCAACTTCTTTTCTTTTCAGTTATTCCTTGACAATTCTAAAACTGTTCTTGCTAAGGAGTGCAGACTTTTTAATTGTTAAATCCAGTGGCACTTTCTTTCTTTCTCTTATGAATTATATAGCTTTTTAGGTCAGGGTATCTGGTTTCACTGAAAACTGTAATTGATTTTGCTATAACATACCCATTAAAATTACTATTTTAATGCTTAAGCAATTTACTTTCTTATAATTTTTTTGCATCCAGATGGGTGATTATTTGCTTTTTTAATTGAGATATAACTGACATATAATGTTACATTAATTTCAGGTGAACAACAATGATTTGATATTCAGGTATGTTGTGAAATGATCACCACAATAAGTCTAGTTAATATCCATCACCACGTGTAGTTACAAATTTTTTGTGTGATTAAAAACCTTTAAGATTTTCTGTCTTGGCACCTTTTCCAATATGTAACACAGTATTATTATCTATAGTTGTGATGCTGGGCCTTATATCCCTTGGACTTATTTATTTTATAACTGGAAATTTGTACCTTTAGACTACCTTCTGTGGGCATTTTAATTCTTATCTTACTCAAGTTTCTATACCATTTGACACTGTTGACGACTCCTTTCTTGAATCGGCCCTGCTGGTGTTTATGACACTACTATCATATGATTTTCCTCCTGTTTCTATGGCTATTGCTCTTAATTCACCCACATAGGTCCATCTTCCTTTGCTTCCCCATGAAGGCACATGATCCTCACTGATCTGTCCTCAGCCTTTCCTTTTCTCAGTGTACATATGTCCCTTGGTTGACTTCATCTAGGTTCACAGATTCTATCATCAAATCTAGATTCATTTCTAAGAAGTAGACTTTCATACTCAATTAACACAGATCCATATTGTAGATGGATCAGTTTGGTGATATTGTGGAGGATATATTTTAGGGGAGGCTAGGAGCAGTTATGAGGACATTGCAGTAATCCAAAGGATAGAGGAGAAATACTTTGTCTTGGTCACAAAACAAGGAAGGGATGTTGAGAAACACTTCAAAGGCAAAATGTACCAGATATGAAGAGTAAGGGATAGTGAAAAGTCTTAGATGAAACATTTCTTGGATTTTTCTCCTCTTGTCCATACTAATTGAGATGAGAAATGAGAAAAAATATGTTTCTTTCTGTTAATTCTGAAAAGTAAAGAACATCTGTAGATAAAAAATCAGAGAGTTAAAGTTGGAAATACAAAAAAAAAAGGTTTAACACACTATACAAATAAAAACATTTTTGAAAAGCCACAAAGTAAAGTTTATTCAAATGCTATTATTGCTTGCAAGTTCTATTTCTAGTCTTTTTGAGCTTATAGCTCAGTATATGTCACTCACTGTCCTCAAACTAAGTATTTGTTAAGCTTACAGTTGAGTGAGTTGTATTATGTTTATTAATTAATTTGTTCAACGTATAAAATGATTATCTACTTTTTGTCAGGTACTTTGACGGAAGCTATGGAACACACCAAGTGGATAAGCAATTTCCTACAGGGAATTCATATTCTAGTAAAATAGACTAAAATTTGTCTCTAAATGCTCATGCTTTGGGGTATAACTTGAGATACCGCAGGATTGACAGAGGGAAAGAAAATCTGTAGGTAAAAGAAATCAGGTGAGATTAAAAGGTGGAGTAGATTTGGACATGTAGATGTGGGAGGAAAGAGCATTCTAGAATTGGTAAAATCACAAATGTAGCAAAGTGGAATGCATCCTCAGTGCCCAATGAGTGGCCCCAATTGGGCCACAGATTGAGACAGGAGGTTAATGAGAGATAAAGTCAAGAAGACCTGAACAGTTCAGACTACATTCAGGAGACGACTAGGGGGTGGCTAAAAGTTTTGAAGCATGTGACCAGGGCCCCCTTTAGAGTGATTAGTCAGATAACAACAGCATGGTTCAAGGCTGAACCACTGGCCTGGAGCCCGACTCTGGAGAAGCAAACGGAGTCAAAGTGATCGCTGTGAACACCAGACAGTAGCTTAGGGATGGGGTAGTAATCCTAAACCTGATTTAGAGCGTAAGCAGTGGAAATAGAAGAGAAGTATTGAACTGTTTGAATCCATCTGATTTGTGACTTAATTGGCTAATTGAGAGCAATTTGGGGAAGGACATCTTTGAACATGTTGATTCCAAATTTCTGGCTGGATTTCAAAGTCCACCAGGCATTTGGAAGGCTGAGAACCAACTCAGAGCTGAATTTTTTTTTTTTTTTTTTGAGAGAGAGAGAGAGAGGGTACGCACACGCAAGAGAGAGCAAGTGGGGGAGGGGCAGAGGGAGAGGGAGAGTGGGAATCTCAAGCAGGCTCCACGCCCAAGGCAGAGCCTGTTTCGAGGCTCCATCTCATGACCCTGAGATCATGGCCTGAGCTAAAATCAAGATTCAGATGCTTAACTGACTGAGCGACCCAGGTGCCCCTGAAAATTTATTTTTTACTTGTAATCTCTATTAGTGATAATCTGTAAAAGTGAGCCTCTTCCCTAAGTAATATTTTTCTTATCTGTTTTTTGGCTGTTTGTGTTTGGTCATTGCAAAAAACCCCGTTACAATTTTAATTGAAATAGTATTAAAGGGATAATTTAATTTGGGAAAAATTCACATTCAGTGTGTAAGAATAGAATATTATGCTTTCCTATCCATGAACACAGATTTCTCTCTTCCGTGATTTGTCTTCTTTTACCTCCCTCAGTGAAGTTTTATAATTTTTTTCATATAATTCCTGCCTGTTTCTTATTCAGTTTATTCTTAGGTATTTTATAATGGATAGTGATTTGTGATTAGGATGTCTGCCTGCTATGTTTTCAAACTCTTTACTGGTATATGGGAAAATGATCCATTTTGCATGTTGATTTCATAATTGGACAACTTATGCAACTCCCTCAGCTCTAATAGCTTCTGTTTCTCTTCCTTTCTTATATTTATATCTGTTTATTTCTCTTGTCTTATGTCATGACTAGAATGCCCAGGGCAATCTTAAGTAACAGCAATGACTAAGAGCAGAAACGCTAGATATTTTCTTTTTTTTTTCCCACTAGATATTTTCTTAATCCTTGCAATTTCAGGGAAGTCATTATGTTACCTTCATAAATGAAAAACAGTTTTATCTGTACTATTTATTTTTACTTTATCTTATTTTACCCGTTACATTTGCCTTTGCCTTTGCCTTTTTATCCCATCCTGTCATCTTTTGGTCCTTTTCTCTCCTCTTTGGTTTTTCGGCTCCCATTCATTGTGACTGCCTCTTTCTGCACTCTGTTGAGGAAGTCAAAGAGATTCCTGAAATTCTTCAGAACTTTGTGGAGATTACTCTTTCCCCCTAGTTTTATACTATATTTTTTATAGACCTTTATTTTCCTTCCGTTGTTCATTCTTGAGTAAGTTGAAATTTAGTCATCCTTTTTTGTTAACAGATAGCAGTGGGGACTGCCCTGGCCTCTCTCTCTACACATGTATGGGAAGATCGTGTTCCCTTCTTAGATCTATTGTTTGAGAGTAGGTAAAAGTGCTCCGTGTTCAGTTGCCAGTTTTTAGAGTTGCGCTTATTGTGATTCTACTAGTCTTATCTCACCCCCTGTACTTTGAAACTATGGCTTGCTTGAAAAATTAACATCCCCACTAGGTACCAGTGATGGTTAATTTTATGTGTCAACCTGACTGGGCCATGGGGTGCCCAGACGTTTGGTCAAACATTATTATAGTTGTGTCTATAAGGGTACTTCTGGATAAAATTAATATTTGAATGGGTACTGAGTGAAGCAGATTACTCTCCCTTATATGGGTGGGCCTTGTCCAATCAGTTGAAGGGCTGAATAGAACAAAAAGGCTGAGTAAGAGGCAACTGCTCCTGCCTGACTGCCTTCAAGCAAGAGCATTGCTTTCTTTCCTGCCTTTGGACTCAATCTGAAATGCTGGCTCTTCAAGTTTGCCAGCTTTTGGACTGGAACTACACCATCAGCTCTCCTGAGTCTCCAGCTTGCCAAATGCAAATGTTGGGATTTCTCAGCCTCCAAAACTGGGCGAGTCAATTTCTTATAATAAATCTCTTTCTATATACATCCTATTGGTTCTGTTTCTCTGGAGAACCTGACTAATATAGCACTCCTACTGGGATTCTCCAATCTTGGCCCTCCACCTTTGGAACTTTACACATGGATTCTACACCTGCAATATACTACTACCAGCTTTCCTGAGCCCTACCTTGTGTCTAATCACACTCTAGAATTATAATCAGCTCTGAGTTATAAAAATAAAAATGATAATGAAAATGGTGAACATTGATGAGAACTTATTCTGACTCAAGTACTATGCTAAGGGC
Organism: Zalophus californianus; assembly: GCF_009762305.2. Classification (NCBI taxonomy): domain Eukaryota; kingdom Metazoa; phylum Chordata; class Mammalia; order Carnivora; family Otariidae; genus Zalophus; species Zalophus californianus. The sequence goes on along the minus strand of NC_045603.1, from coordinate 117,495,679 downwards.
TTATCCATCTCAGTCAATGCAAAAATATAGAAAGAAGCACGGGGAAGGAGAGTGATGCAAAGAGCAAGAAGGAAGAATGAGTACTCTGGTTGCTGCATTGGTCAGGATCCACCTGCCCAACGTTCCGACTGATACCAATACAGGTACAGGAATAACAAGGTTGATAAAAATCATGTTCTACCTCTTTTCAAGTGGTTTAGATATACTACAAAGCAATGTCTGGGAGATTATAATCAGTTGAGCTAGACTATAAACTCTGTAAGGACTGATTCTCACTTTATTTGTTTATGATGTATTCCCAGTACTTAGCACAGTGCCTGGCACACGGGAAGCACTCAGTATTTCTCATTAATGTTTGCCAAATCTACTTTTCAGTTAGTCAAGATTTCCCCCGGATTCTGGTAAGTCGTATATCTGTCTTAATTTTCCTCGGATAATTTTTTCTTCCTCTTTCTGTAATTTCTTAGCTATTTTAGGGGACAATTGAGAGAAATTTTTAAACCAGAAGTCACTCTAATGAATTTTAAATGATATAGTATTAAAACTGAGGAACAGGCAGTAACACTACACATTTCATTAATTGAAGTAGGTGATTAATGCACAGGAGTCAGAAATATCAAGGAGGGATAGGATTTTGTGACTAAGTAAATTTCTTCATTACTCACAGCTCATTTCTTAAAGATTTTTATTTATTTATTTGAGAGAGCGAGAATGAGAGAGAGAGAGAGAGAGCACATGAGAGGGGGGGAGGGTTGGAGGGAGAAGCAGACTCTCCGCTGAGCGGGGAGCCCGATGCGGGACTCAATCCTGGGACTTCCACGATCATGACCTGAGCCGAAGGCAGTCGCTTAACCGACTGAGCCACCCAGGCGCCCACTCACAGCTCATTTCTTTATCTGTACATAAAGATAATCGCAGCCACCCTTTTGGTTTGGTTTGGTGTGTGTGTGTGTTTGGTGGAAGAGGGACGACACTACATGTAAAACTGCGGATCCTATAATATATTTTAGTTGCAATCGCTACAATAGTTTTCTGTGTTGTATATTAATCTGTGTACAGCATCTTTTCCAGACCAAGATTCTAACCACATATTTTATTCAGTCATTCCCAGAAGCAACAGTACAGTATTATACTCAATTTCTCTACCAGATTCGAGGGTCATGCTCTCTTTGGCAGGGAGAGAGTTACTGTCAGGGAAATCTTACTGTTGGATCCAGGACAAATCGTTACAAAGTTGCGTAAGTCTTTGTCAGCATTACGCTGTGGTTCTGCAGGTGTTTTGCCATGTTGACACAGCTCATGTTTGCCCTGTTTTATTTATTGCTCTTTCTTTTGGAGGAAATCATAGAGAAAATAGGACTCATACCACAAATGGAAACAGTTTATCTATTTAGCTGTTGAACTCCTTGGGAAAGAGGGAAGAAATAAGTAAGAAATGCACGAATGAATAAAAAATATTCACGTATTCACCTTCAAAACACACTGAAAAGAGTAATGAAGGATCCAGATTAGAAAAACTAGTGCCAGAGACACTGGAGCTCCGGAAATGAAGAGGGAAACGTGAAAGGCAATTCCATTAATTTTAATAGAGTAAATGTTAACCCGAAGTCGTGTTCAAGGCTCTGAAGCAGTTACATAGGTGAGTAAAAGCAACAATCCCTGTCCTCCCCTTGCTTATAGCTGAGCAGAAAATAAAGCTAGCAAATAACTCTGATATAAAAACAAACCATAATAAAATGGCTATAGCAGCATCATATCCCCCATTCTAGCAGATCTTAATAATTAATAATTATATTAACACTTAATTCTCAAGTTATATATTTATGATAAACTCACGTAAGTATTTTGTTCTCAAATACAGCACATAATGAGTCCAATGAATAAACCTTCAAAGAATGATGTAGAGTTGTCAGGGAAGAAGTAAAGGTTTTAGAAAATATAAGTAGCTTCTGTCCAAATGTCTGTCTCTGCCCTTGTTGATGGCCACTGGAAAGGCTGAGCATATAGGAAATAGTCTTCTTTCTAATATGAAAGGCATATTTGTGTCCCATGGAATGAGAGGTATGCGTGGTATGAGAACAGGACCCAAGGTCATTGCAGGGCTCACAGTTGTAATGCATATTTCCTGAGTTACGATCCTCCACACGGATCATTTCTTGTTGGTTATTCATATCCATTGCTTCTATTGGATTAGTCCTAGGGTGTTTAATTCTTGTACTAATTTTTAATCGTTTTTCCCTGTCTTCATCTTTCTCTATCTTTGTTATTGTGCAGTTTCACTTCTGTCTGGAAGCCCATCTGATCTCATGTCCATCATTTCAACAGCATTTGTTTTACAATTTCTCGGATTCTTTACACATGGCTCAGCAATTTTTCACTTCTTAAACCTTTTAACTCTTCAATGAAGTAAAGGCTCAGAAATACATGCAACGTGTGTATTACCAAACACATGTATGTCTTTACAAACACATGCATTTTAAGTTTGAATAGATGACATGGGTTTAATAGAGTAGAAATTGGAAGGCTACTTTAAAAAATTAAAGAAATATTCAGGAACACAAACAAGCTTTATAAACTGTCACTCATCATTCATATGTTACATGACAAAGTTAATATTTGTTTGATTTTCAAAGCAAGATCCAGGTAGAATAAAATACAGAAATATGAAGCATACATTTTGATAAATTTTGATAAATGTATACATCCATGAAATCACCACCCCAATCAAGACAACCAACATTTCCGTCACCCCAGAAAGTTCTTTCGGGTATCTTTTTCCAGGTTAATCTTCAACATCCAGGGGCAACCACTGTTCTGACTCTTGTCACCATGGATTAGCTTTGCTTCTTCTTTAACTTCACGTGTGGAAAGACAGTTTTTATACCTTTGTGACTGTCTTCTTTCACTCAACATACTGTTTTTGAGATTAATCAATATTGTTGTGTGTATTAGTACTTTCTTTTCTTTCTGAGTATAAATATACTCCATTGTATGAATATATCACAATTTGTCCATTCAACTTTTGACGGATATTTGGGTTATGTCCTGTTTTCAATTATTATTAATATACATTTACAACTGATCCAAGTCCCCTTTCCAATAATACTATACTACTTCATGAGTAATGTGAGTGCCTTATAATAAAAAAAATTATCCTAATTCTTCCTCCTGTCCTTTGTACCATTCAGGTTATTCATTTCACTTATATATAAGGACACATAGGCATATATATGTGTATATATATGTGTATATATATATATATGATATATACATAAGCATACATAATTGAATACATTGTTGCTATTATTATTCTCAGTAAGCTATTATCAGATCAATTAAAAATAAGAAAAAAGTTTTTATCTTACTTTCACTTATTTATTCTTTGATGCTCTTCCTTTCTTTATGTAGATCCAAATTTCTTACCTGTAATATTTCCTTCTCTTCAACGAACTTCTTTTAATGTTTCTACAGGCCACAAATCCTCTCAATTTTTGTTTTTCTCCTTCACTTTTGAAAGATAATTTTGCATGGGGCGCCTGGGTGGCTCAGTCGGTGAAGCACCTGCCTTCAACTCAGATCATGATCCTGGGGTCCTGGGATCGAGTCCCACATCGGGCTCCCTGCTCAGGGGGGAGCCTCCTTCTCTCCCTCCCTCTGCCCCCTGCCCCCCGCTTGTGCATGCTCTCTCTCTCTCTCTCTCAAATAAATAAATAAAATTAAAAAAAATAACTTTGCAGAGTACAGAATTCTAAATTGGTGTTTCTCTCAACATTTTAGTTATTTCACTCCACTTTCTTCTTGCTTGCATGGTTTCTGAGGATAAGTCAAATATAATTCTTATCTTTGTTCTTCTATAGATCAGATACTTTTTCCCTCTGGCCTCTTTCAGGATTTTGTCGATTTTGTCTTTGTTTCTTCTTCTTCTTCTTCTTCTTCTTCTTCTCCCCCCCTTTGTCTTTCATTTTGAATAGTTTCTATTGCTTTATCTTCAAGTTCCCTAATTTTTTCGTCTGCAATGTCTAATCTGCTGTTAATCCCATCCAGAGTGTTTTCAGCTCATACATTGTATGTTTGTCTCTACAAGTTCAGCTGGGTCCTTTAAAAATATCTTCCATGTCAAAAAAAAATGCATCTTTCATGTCTCTGTGTAACTTTTTGAACATATGGAGTACAGTAATAATTACTGTTTTAATGTCCATGTCTGCCAATTCTCACATCTATGTTGGTTTTGGGTCAGTTTGAATTGAGGGATATTTCTTCTTATTATAAGTTCTATTTTTTCTGCTTCTTTTATGCCTGGTAATATTTGATCAGATGCCAGACATAGTAAGTTTTACTTTGTTGGGTGCTGGATATTTTATATTATTATAGATACTTCTGAGGGGCAGCTAATTTCCTTGGGAAGAGTGTGACTCATTTGGGTCTTACTTTTAAGTTTGTTAGGAAGAACCAGAGTTGTGCTCAATTATTCCTCACTATGGAAGCCAGAGCCTTCTCTCCATATATACTCTACCCAATGCCTGCTGAATTATGGTGTTTTTCCAGTCTGTCTAGTGGGAACAGTCACTACTGCTGGTCGTGTGTATGCAAGAGGTTCTGTTCCATCAGCCCTTTGGATGGATCTTTTCCCAGTATCAACTAGTTTCCTTATATAAATCCATTGATCGGTACTCTCCTGCATACTGGAGGGGCACCTTCTTTAGATAAGTGGATTTCTCTTTTCACGCAAAACTCTCTTCTCTGTTACTCTGTCCTGAATGCTCTAGCTCTCGCAATCCCTCTGGACTCTCACTTCCATCTCCTCAATTCAAGGAGTCTACTGGGCTTTGCCTGGTTTTCTTTCTGTATATGGAAACCTAGAAGATCTCCAACTTTCTCAAGGTCATATGTGTAGGCCATTGTATCACTCACCTTTTTCATTTCCTGTTTCTCAGGGATTATTGTCTTCCATTGCCTAATACTCAGTGTCTTCAAAGTCATCATTTCACATATTTTGTCTCGATTTTTGGTTTGTTTGTATTTTGTTGTTGTTGTTGTTGTTGTTGCTTCTTGGTTGTTTTAGGTGGAAGAGTGAACCTGGGGTGGAAGCAGAAGTCTCTATTTTATATTTTTTGATGGTATTTTAAATGGACTTCTATACATTTATTTTCCAATTGTTTTTTGCTAGTACCTAGAAATACAACTGATTTTTGTATCCTCCAAGCAAGTATGGTTTTAACAAGATCATTGGATTACTCTCACACACATTTAAAGAAAGCTAAACATAAAGGGATATGATGGATTAAGGGAGCAAAAACTTGCAGCTGGTTGGGGAAATTACTAGAAAGGCTACATGGAGGAGGTGGGATTTGGAAAATATGTGCAATATATTATAAATAAAAGCTACAGCATGAACAAAGCACACAAGAAAGCATAATTAGGGATTCTGAGTAGTTTGATTTGAGTGAAAGATTGATTATCTTAGAGGACATGAGGAAATGAAAATCTCTCTGTATATGATGCATACACATAAAACTTCTGTAGGAGAGCCTTCTCTGATCATCCCGACCAGGTGAAGTCATCTGAAATACACTTTATTTCCCTTTCATAATGTGCTCACAATTCTAATTAACTTTTTGTTCACTTATTCATGTAATGTTTGTCTTCCATATTAGACTGAAAATTCAGTGAGGGTAGGAACTATGCCTGTTTTGCTTGCTCTTTTACTTCCAGTATTTAACAATAAATATTCATTGAATGAGTTAGTAAACTGAACCAGGATCAGAAGTCTGAATTTAATTACATGTGCAATTGGGAGTCTTTAAAAAGTGTTTGCTTTGGAAGAATGATATGTCCAGAGTTGTGGTTTAGGAAGACTTTTCTGGTGGCATGTAGTGAATGAACTTGAGAGAGAGGAGCTAGGCATGAGGAAAGATGTGAGGAGGCTACTGGAATAGTTTAGACAGGAGGTAAGATGAGTGTGAGCCATGGCAGAGGCTATAAATACAAAAGAATCTGTAGAAGGAAAATCAGCAAAGGAAGGAAATAAATACAAAAGAATCTGTAGAAGGAAAATCAGCAAAGTATAAAAATTGAGCATGAGAAAGAATAAGGGAGAAAAATGGTGTCATTCATAGAAATAGGAAATTTAATAGCAAGAGCTAAGTTGTGGTAGTAGCTGTCCATCTTGAGTGTCAATTACTTGTGAACTTTCTAGGTAAGTCTATTGATTGATCAGGCAATTGGAAACTGTGGATCCCAGAACAGAATTGTGTATTAGGGATGTGAAAGTGAGAATTGTCCAACTAAAGGGGATACTTAGCCGTAGGGAACAATGAGATCAGTGAGAGGGAGAGAGAGAGAGAGATGTACACAGAGCAGAGAAGAAGCCCAAAGAAGCCCAGGGAGACAATTTCAGAGGACATTAATTTTAGGATGCAGGAAGAAGTCAACAAAGGATATGGATAAGAAAAATTTTCTAAAGTTGGAAGCAGAACCAATAGAATATTATGTTATACAAAGAAAGAGTTTGAGGTTACTCAACTGAGTATGTAGACAGTTTGAATAGCACAAAGACAGGAAAAGCCATTGACTTTGATCATTAGATCACTAACAAACTTCAAGATAATTTGAGTAACCTCATTTGGTTTTTAGGATAACCACAAAAGAGAAGAGGGGCATTATTACCCTCATTTTATTTTTTATTTTTTAAAGATTTTATTTATTTATTTGACAGACAGATAGAGCACAAACAGGGGGGAACTTCAGGCAGAGGGAGAAGGAGAAGCAGGCTCTTTGCAAAGCAGGGAGCCCTATGTGGGGCTTGATCCCAGGACCCGGAGATCATGACCTGAGCCGAAGGCAGAAAACAACCGACTGAGCCACCCACGTGCCCCTCACTTTTTTTTTTTAAAGATTTATTTGTTTCTTTGAGAGAGAGAGAGCACATGTACACCCGTGTGTGCAGAGTGAGGGGCAGAGGAGAGAATCTTCAAGCAGCCTCCCCACTGAGCACAGAACCCAACACGAGGCTCGATCTCATGACCCATGAGATCACGACCTGGGCCGAAATCAAGTTAGATGCACAACCATCTGAACCACCCAGGCACCCCTATCCTCAATTTGTAGATGAAGGAACCAGGTCTCAGAGAGTTCAGTGGCTTTCTGAAGGCCACACAAACATGAAACTTGAGAACTGGATATTTACCCCGATGTCATCCCCAACATTGTCCCCCAATACCACCCTGCATGCTATTCTTTCTAACATTCTTCAGAAAAATATATTTGTCCTCAGAACTATACCGTTGTTATGCATCTCATTATTGTCCATTTCCCTAAGAAACATATGAAAACACTTATCTTGGATACTGATAGTATAACGATTGATATTAGTAGCTCCTGTCAATAATGTAGAAGGAATAAGGGCTCAGAATGTTTGTTTACCATAATAAGATGTTGTGTGTTGAAATGAAATATGTAAATAAATATTGCTAAGGGGTTTCCCTTTCTATCAGAGCAGTGACACTAATTCAGGAATATGTCAAGTTTCCCTCACCAATTCTATAAGTAAATTAAATATGTTCCATATTTATTTGGGTTTAAATGTGACTAAAGACTCATATACGCATTCACCTACTTCATAATAATCAGTGACTTACTGTTATTATCTGAAAGTCATATAAGAATATTTAAACATCAATAACATTTTATGAGTATACAATAATCCTCTAAAGCCCAGAACAGACTCCTGTCCCAATGCTGTTAAACATTCATCCCAAAATGCACAGGTATGTGATGAGGGGTACAGAAAAGGCTCAGAGGATTTCAATTCACTAATTTACTTTTTCTTACCTCAGGAAAATAGAAAGACATTGGAGATAGTTAAGCTGATAGTCTCAATTGCTGTCTTAAATAAGGAGTTAATATGGGACAACAATATGGGCTCTTGTCGTCTTCGAGAACTTCAAAGACAAATAAACAAACAAGAAAATGACTGTTTTGTAGACGCTATTGTTGGAATCTGTGAGTAGAATATTAGGCTTGCTGATTGCTATGATGGGTATTTGTACATAGGAAGAACTGACCCCATCATAATCAATAGTCATTAAAATGCTTTCTTTTAAACCAAAGAGGCTGGTTCATTTAGTTCAGAGAAGAATTGCAATTATTGTCCTGAAAAGCCTGGTGTCTGGGCCTCACAGAAACAGAGTAGTCACTCTGAAGGAGCAAGAGCTCTTTCTTGTGCAGCTAATAAAGGTGAGAGAATGTTCTGAAGTGTAGGGTTAGTTGTCTGACTACTGCCTCAGAGCATGATGCTAACACCGAAGTTTTGGGTAGGTTGAGTCTTCTTTGAGAATCTCTATTCAGTGGGCATGCTAGCCCCTTGGACTAGGATTCAAATTTACTGTATAAATTGATACCATTTTTCAGAAGAAAATAAGGACAATTTTAAGAGCATTTCCACGAATATTCACTTTTCCCTTGCCAAAAAGTAATGAGACAAGCCTACAGGCTTGGTTCCATTTTGGTCAAATTGCAAATATGTGACATTTTAGAAATGTTGGGCTGTTTTACTTTTCACACCCATTTAATCACTGTTTGGTGACTGGGGCTTGATGGAATAAGGAAGTTCTGTAGATTCGGGGCAGTTGTGTTTCTGGGATTTTGTAGCAACTATGGTTTCAGAAGAGAATGGGAAAAATAAACATACTTAGCAACTCAAGGGCCAGCTGCCTTAAAAACTGGCTTGGACATTCTGGACATTCTGGACTCATCGCCATGTCTTTTTCAATCTTTGTTGTTGTTGTTCTAAATTGTAAACAGACTTGTATGGATACTCCTTTCGTTTATTTATATTCAGGGAAGGAGCAGGTTGGGTTATTTTTCTTTTCTACATTTATATAACCTTTAGAAATTTAAAATAATAAGACCCAGCTTTTATATTTATTAAAAATGGAGAGAAAAGACTTGAAAGAAATGTAACTAATGACTATTGGCACCATTTGCTTCCCTTTTAAGTGAAACCGGATAACAATATTCTTCACCTAATAACACCTTCTAGTCTAGTCTGTCAAAAACCTTTAGAAAACATTCATTTAGACTGAGAGACCTCTACCATGTGTGATGACTATTGTACTGACTTGTGTAATAGGGACTGCAAGAGAAATGTGGTTAAAAGCTTAACTAGTAGAGGTTAGCTGAATTGCCCGTTTACAGAGTAGCATAGCTGGGAGGTTACTCATTCACTGAAGTCTCTCCTCCTTTGGTGTGGACAAAGCTCTTGAAATTGAATTCCCACTACTGTGGTACATCTAATAATTTTATACCTTCTATGATACTTACCCAAAGATATCCATCATATATATATATATATACACATATATCCCCAAAGATATCCACGCCGTCATAGTGGAAAGGGTGCTGCTCAGGAATATAAAAACTAAATCCGGGCTATACTATTGTCTGAGTTCTGTGAACTCTAGTAACGGCATTTTAACACATCCTTAGACATCATTTTGGAGAAAGAGTAAAAATGAAGGGTGTAGTGGATATTTTGGGGGTGACTCACTATAATCTATTCTTCTCTTCTTTTGCTTAAAGCACTCTGACTTTTTTGAGGGGAATCTCTTTGCAAATCCATTGGCCATTAGTCATGAAATTTCAGTTAATTGCAGTGGGGTTGACCCTGATTGATTAGGCCTATCTTAAACATTCTATCTTTCTTACCATAAGGATTACTCAGAGATAAACATCATCAAATTTGGGTCAGTGAGATAAAACTATATGTATTCTGAGGATTCTGAGAAGTTATTTCCCTCCCTCTTCTAACTACCCCAAAAGAAAAGTCTTCCTCTCATCTAGAACTTTGTCACCATGAACACCAAAAACATTGTCACCCTGAATGGAGCTGGCCTGAAGACAAAGCTGAAGCATTAGCGAGTGGGGAGGAAGAGAGGAAAAGAAAATTCTTCCTCTGGTCTAGAACTTTGTCACCATGAACACCAAGGACATTGTCACCATGAATGGAGCTGGCCTGAAGACAAAGCTGAAGCATTAGGGAGTGGGGAAGAAGCGAGGAGAGAGTAGACATGAAAGATGAGCAGATAACAGGAGGAGGAAGCCTGAATGGCCCAAGAACCTCTCGGTCAAGGCCTGGACTATTCCATTATGTGAGCCAATAAATTCCCCACTCTTTTATTCTCTGGTTAAGTCAGTCTGGGCCAGGTTTTCTCCTACTTGTGACCAAAGACATCCTACTTGCTACAAAGGGGTTGAATTAGAATGTAGTCACTAATGCTACACTGTCCAAAAGAAATGTCTGTGATGATAGAAATAGTGTTATAAATGTACTGTCCAATATGGTAGCCACATGTATCTGAGGAAGTAAGTTTTTAATCTGATTAATTAAAATTTAAGTTTAAATCGTCACATATGGCTAGTGGCTACTATATTGGACAGCACAACCCTAGATGGTCTTTAAGACCCCTAATTGTTCTAATATTGTATGATTTTGTGCATAATTTAGTACGCATAACACCCGTGAATGGATCTAAATGTTACCTAAACTAAAATCTTTGGGAATTGCCAACACACACAAGACAACCGATTTCCAGTAAGAATGAATATATTAGATTTATGTTTTCATTCAAAGCTGCTATGGCAGTTAATTTAATAGCAGATGATAAAAAAATCAATATTCACTACTTCTTTCCCCATTAAGTATTTTATAGCTGGGAGGACTCAGGCAAATTACATAAAATCTCTAATGATATTTTGAGGGTTAAGTGAGTAAACGCATGTAACGGACCTAGCATAGACTCTTGCCCACAGTCAATTTTCAATGAATGGCAGTCGTGCCTCTTGCTACTACTGCTATTTAAGACTAACATGAATGACCATAAATGACACTCCTTAGTGTCTAGAAGCGCCAGTGTCTGACGGAGCAGACCTGCGATCGGTCACTGAAATACGGGGACATACTGAAGTTGGAAAAGACTTGGAGAGCAAGTAAGATATAGTTGCAGAAGGTTAAACTAAGTCTCGGTCATCCAAATGACCAGGTCATTAGTATAGGAGAGAAATTAAAACCAGGATCTCCTGGCTCAAAATTCAGGGTCTGGATTACGCTCCTACACTGCACTTCATTTTGTTGCACCTTTTCCCAGATTTTTCAAACTGCCTGGCATTATCCATTCAATTTAGCAAACAGGTTAATCCTGGTGACTTTTAGAAAATTCCATTTGTCTCCTAGGCAATTTTACAATGGGACAATCTTCTCAAGACCATTTAACCTCATGGTTGACTCTCGATTCCCTCTTCAAGAAGTAATGGGAAGACCCTTGTTGTCAGTGTTACTGAATGTCTGGAACATAGCTGTTTAAAAGATTACTGTTTTGACCTCTTTCTCTATTTCCTTTTTTTTTGTAGCAGGGAAATAATCTTTTTCTTGAGTTTATAGCACTATATTAATATGGTCAAAGGCAGAATCATTCCTTATTGAGTCAGACATTTTCCTCTTTACTTCACTTTCTTGTTTATGGGCTGCCATTTTATTGCCTTCAAAATGGAGCAAACAATGCCTAAAAACAAAATCCCTGCTGATCCAATATTGAGTTAGCTCATCTTTGGGTCAAGGTGGTAGGACAGAGCCTGCCTACAATTTATCACTAAATAAACAGATAATATTTGTTTCACATCTCCAAATTTAGAATTTCAAAGTCATTCCAATTCTCTCTGTGGCATTGTATCGATGGACTGGTTGGAGTGTGAATTTTGTAGTTGCATTATTTCACTAAAAATTATTATTAGATCAGTATTCCTATTAGATTGTGATTAGTACTTCATGGTTGGGAAATCAGAATGAGAAGGTAAGACCCATTTGGGTTAATTTTGCATTATATTGCTTCTACATGGGTCTATATCTTTTAAGCTACCACATGAAATTAAATATGAGTATTTTGAAAGAAATATCTGATTTACAAAGACTTTTTTTGTTTTACCATCCATCTCAGGCCTATACCCGATGTTCTAAGAGGCTCACCTAAGCTACCTGAAGAGGAAGAAAAGATTCCTATGCTTCTATACTTGGGAAAAAAAAAAAAGTCAGCAGACTGTTGTTTCCATAACTGTAAGAAATAGAAGAATGTGTTATTAGGGCAGTCACATTTCTTCCCTTCTCATACGAAAATTTAAGGGAACAAGTATTTTCTCGCAAAAAAATGTGTATCTTTTTTTCAACCAAAGATTTGGCTTTCCCAAACATCGTTATATATGATGATTAGACATCTAGGATGATCCATACATAAACACTTAAAAATATATTTCTACAACTTTAGGGATTAAGTTGGCTTTGCGTGGCTAGGGTGGGAATTAATCATGGATTTCAGAATTATTTCAGGGAAATGTCACCTAAGCTCCCAAAAGCAGACTATAAATTTTTAGAACATAACCCATGCGGAAGTTGGGGACTTCCTATACTTCTATCAGATTTAAAGTCTGAATGATATGAACTTAAACATTTTAACAACATAGTTCAATTTATGGGCAACAGTACAAAATGAAATAACAGATTGTGAAAATATAATAATGAATATGCTATACAAAAAATTTCAAAATGTAAGGTATCAATGCAAATGAAAGAGTACCAGATATATTCAGGAAGGCACGCTAATATTGGCAGCCAAAAAAATAAAATGCTTTATTTGAAAAATAAATGTTATGGTTGATATATACATACAAAAGATGCAATAGGTCAATGTTAATCATATCATCCATTGCATTTTTTCACTTTGAAAGCACTGAGAAATCCAGTAGTGACTCATAACTGTTCTTCCAAACTAGATCAATTTTGAAGGAGACCTAGTCCTGAGACTAGCTGATAAATGTCATTTGTAATGGGAAACATTTGCTTTCTGGCTAGTTTAGTGCATTTAGGTAGACAGTAATGAGTTGCAGCTGAAGGGTGGAGTTCCTCTAAAAAGAAGTATATTTTTTCTTTGCCAAATATAATGAAGAAAGTATGATTTCCAACTGCCCCACTATTGATAGTCATTCAAGAAGGATTCTTGCAATGTGACTCTTTCACAGAAAAAAACCCCAAAACACTGGAAAATCAGAAGAGAGAATTATTACAGCTCAATAAACTGTAGGGAGACATAAGAATCAGGATTTATCACTATAGAAACGAAGACACAAATTAAAACAAAGACTAAGATGGCTTGAAGTACAGGAAAATATGTGAATGATAAACCACATATTAGGATGGGCTAGTTTAGGTTTTAGTTACAAATAAATCCCACATCTCAGGTGCTCAAGACAATAAAGGTTTATTTCTCACTAGGCTCCATGTCTGACAGGGGTCTGCAAGGAGGTTTTTCTCATCCTTGCCACTATTATTTCCCTAGTCAACATGAGAAGGGGATTGCAGCACCAAAGTACCTAGCACTGGCCATTAAATGCTTCTTCCTAGAAGGGACACACGTCACTTTCAGTTTCATTTTATTGGCCAAAGCAAGTCACATGGCCATGGCTAGCTCCAAGAGGGTGAATTGCTATTCTATCATGTGTCTCCCTGGGAATACGTGGGGTGCGTGTGTGTGTGTGTGTGTGTGTGTGTGTGTGTGGCTGAGACAAAAGTTTCACAAAATACAAAACACCTTTGCTACATGCAATAAACTCTGATATATTCTTTTCTAGGCTACTTTTTTAAGTGCCAATTTCAACTCCCTAAATTGTTTCATGATCCACTAAAGGATCACCACCATAGTTTGAAAACACTGACCTGAGGGAAGTTTCTAGTTGGAATGCTACAGGGATCTAGTCTGTTAAACACTTCTCCTGGTGGTTTGAATTAGGGTATTGGTTGAACACTGATCATGTTTGCAGATGGTATCAGACTGGAAGATGTAGCTAATATGGCTTTAATAGGCTGCAACAATGGGTCCAAGAAAACCAGTTGAGGTTTCAAAGAGTTAATGTATAATCCCACACTTGAATCTAAATGATATAAACCATATATACCAAATAGGAGAAATATTTTAAAGTTTATTTTTGTCTTGCTGGAGATGTGGCTTAAAAGTAGAACATATGGAAAATATTTCAAGATTTTAATTGACTCTAAGCACAATATGAGTCATCCGTGTTAGGTGACTGCCAAAACAACCAGGTGAAACTGAGTTGAAGAGCAATCAGATGAAGAGTCCCTGAGAGCCATTTCTGAGGCCAGAGCTTACCTGGAAATTTGTGTTTCATTTTCAGGACCACATTTTAATCAGATGGCCAATGGCAAATCAAATTCTGTAAGGACAGTGGTGGAAGAATCCTGTCACATGAGGGATAGTTGAAGGATCTAAGGCCGTGGAGCCTGAAAATAAAAGACTAAAGGAATAGTGGTTTTCAAGTATCAGAAAGTCTGATATGAAACCCCATGAAAGAAAGATGATACTTGCTCCCTCTAATCCAAGAGAGCAGAGCCATTCATGTGTTCATTCATTCATTTGTTCATTCATTCAACAAATATCTGCTGAGCACTTACCACTATTTACCAAGGTAGGTTTTAGAGGTACAGGAGTAAAAGCAACTCCGCCTGCCCTCAAGGAGCACACAAGCTAGTGGGGAAGAAGGACAAGTCCCAGCTTTCTGAACCTTGTGTTTTTGTTTCCATGGGCTGGCATGGCCCCCTGGCAAGGCGCTACCTTCTAAGGGGGACTGTTTTATTGGCAGCCTCACCGTACCTGACCATGTCACCATCCAGCAAAAATCTTTCAAAGGCCCCCAGTTACCTTCAGAGTAAAATCTAAAATCCAAATGGCACCCATGGCTTGTTTTCAAAATCTCTCTATATTTTCATCAATATCGCCCGCCACTCCCCCCAGGATACCTACACCTGACACTCCAGCCTTTCTGAATTAATGTCAGTTTTCTGAATGTGCTATCCTTTCTCACTACTTTCACAACACTGCCTGCCTTTCATCACTGTCAGCCCCTGGCTGACTTCAGTTTGTCCACCATGACAACCCTGTCACTGCCTTCCTTATAAAACCTCCATGACTCCCATGGACCCTTCCCCTGGGCTCCCATGGCACATGATGCCCTTTTGTTACTTATCCTAGTGAACTACCACTTATCTGTAAACTCCATGAAGACAGGAGTGTTTCCCATCTGTACCTCTGCACCAGGTGCAGTGTGTGTGTGTGTGTGGGGTACAAAACTGGTCCTCAACCAATGCCTGTTAAACATATCAGTGAATGAATGGTGTAGAATCACTCTTTACAAAGATAAAGCTGTTTATTGGCTTTCGACTTTTGAAAATGAATCTAACTACAGGAAATATGGCAGAGATCCCTAGAAACTCACTTGTAATTTCAAGACCACTATTGTTTGCTAAGCAGTAAGTCACAAGTCAGTCAGGTGACAGGAAGGACTTCCCCACACTTGCTTCCTTGGGACAGCAAAAGAGGAGAGTCATCCATCAGAAGGTGCTCTCCATTGGCTGCTTTGCAGAGAGCCCTCACATGGCGGGGGCACCCGGCATTTCTCTCCCGCATGCGGGCTGGCACCGGGCAGTCCGTGAGGGTAAAACAATCTCGCATGAAGGGCAGCACGTTGTCCGTGGGCCATGCCAGCCCAAGGAAACAGTGCCGCCTTTGAGAGACACAAAGAGCCACTGTCCTCGCTTCTCTTTTTCCTTCTTCAAAAACTGTAAGAGTCCAAAACTTGCTGTGGTGATAACAAAGCCTCCTCGCAGGAGGATCAGGAGGCTGCAGTTATTCACCTGTAGAATTCCGACCAAGACCAGCCCACAGGACGCAGCCCACAAGATTAGGGTCCTCAAGCATCCTTTTCACCTGGGCTGTAATCTGAAAGAAAAAGAAACTCTGCAGAAAGTAGATGATCCCTTTTTTCTCAGCATCTCTCTGTTCTGGGCTGTCCTATCCTCAATGGCACAACGAATCTGCTCCTGAACGCCAGGAGCTCTTCTTGGTTACGTTGACCTCACATGCTAGAGTCTTCCATGATGTTTCCACCATGTCCACTTCCTATAAAAGCCTTAGGAATTTATTTCAGCAGAGACTGAGTGACCATCCATCAGGGTGAGTCCTGCACTAAATGGAAGGTTGGATGGGCCACCGAGATCCTTTCCTGGCTCCGTAATGCCGGAACATGTGATTCATTCAAATCCATGGTCACCTGGTGGTCACGTTACCACCCAAATGGCTCACCTAAGGACAGTGCTGCCATGGATTCAAGCGCAGAGGGCAAGGGTTTTAGGGGAGGACAGAGGGAAGCGGAAGGCTAAGAGATACGGCTGCAGTGAAGAAGAAAATTGACTTAACAAATCTATACTGGCACTTTCTCTGTTTCAGGAGGGGGCTGGAAACGTAGAGCTGAAACTCAGATTTCCTTTAGCCGAGCAGTGAAAACAGACCTGCACCCAGGCCATTATAATACAGTGGAATACAGTTCCAGGTATAGGTGACGACATATGCAAAGCAATAAGGGGAGAAAACATGGCAGACATGGTTCGACGCCAGTGGTTCCTTGGCATGGCTGGCCTGGAGGATACATGTGGAAAGATGATAGGAGACATGTTGGAGAAATAGGTAGAGGCTAAATGGTGAAAAACTTTCCCGCCATCCATAGCAGTAGGGAATTTACTTCAGTGACAGGAAGCAATGGGTTCCTGAGCCATGGGGAAGAAGAGCTGCTTCCTGGTAGTGACCCGGGGAGGGGGCAAGACTTCAGACAGGGAAAGGGACCATACGTACTGGCCTTTCCAGCCTCATCACACATCCCCTCATCCCAGGCATGGCAGGAGGGTTGACTGAAAGACCCCTGTGGGCCAGGGTAATAGACATCTCAAAGGTCGACTAGAATCCCTTACCCCTCACCCCTGACCACATTCTGGTACTATGTAAGGCTCGGGAACTCTGTCTGGGGATGTGTGTTAAGAAAGCTTCTAAGGTTCAATTTCCAGTACCCAGGGGGTTAGGGCTCAGAGAATATGTGATTTAAAAAAACACATCAGAATTTGTGAGTTGAGATTTATGCCTACTGCATATAACATCTCATGTTAAGACTCACAATAGCGGCACCTGGGTGGCTTAGTCGGTTAAACTTTGGCTCAGGTCATAATTCCAGGGTTCTGGGATCAAGTCCTGTGTCCAGCTCCCTGCTCAGCGGGGAGCCTACTTCTCCCTCTCCTTCTGCTGCTCCCCCTGCCTGTGCCCTCTCTCTCTCTCTCTCTCTGTGTGTGTGTGTCAAATAAATAAATACAATCTAAAAAAAAAATGGCCCACAATAACCTTAATGTGTGAGGTATTATTGTCCCCATTTTCCAGTAATTAAAATGGAGGTTACATAAAGAAGGAGAAAATAAAAAGACATACTCTCATTCGAACACTTCATTTTGCAACTGAGGTCATGGAGGTTTTGGAAAAGCAAAGTGGGCCTTCAAGTTCACAGACTGAGCCTGGAAGAAAGACTGGTTATACCAACTTGATTTTTTTTTTTAACTTGAACCCTTTATGAGGCAGGCCCATTTGAAAGTCAAATTTCTTGGCGATTTCCTACTTTTGAAATATCAACTTTAGCCTAGCATGATAGGCATATGTTGTAGAGCATAAAAGCCCTTGGGTCTAGGAGGGATAACCTCTTCCTGAAACTCCTCCTGTTGTAAGTTTCCAAGACAGATGCAGCAAATACGAGGAAAAGGGGAAGGGAAACTTCTGGAAGAGATGCTGCAGGCTGCGGCTGCTGGGGCAGGGCGGGGAACCAAGGGGATCCAGCCGACTGAGCCACGCCAGTACCACCAGTCATCTGCCAGTACAAACAGCTAGCCCAGTGGTCCAGGGCATCCTGGTTAGGGAGAAGTTCCAACTCTGCTGTCAGCCTGCTCTTGGCGTCAAGAAGACACTATTGTCGCTAAGAGCCTACTGTGCGCCGGGAACGTTTACCTGCGTTATCTGATTTCATCGTGAGAATGGTATTCCCACTTAGCAGGAGACAAAACCAAGGATCAAAGAGGTTAGGGATCTCGACAAAGTCAGAGAGCTAGAAATCGGAAGGGGTGAGATGCAAAGTGAGGTCTTCCTATCCCCAAGCCCATCTGCTTTTGTTTCTGCCTCCCCGGTCCCCATCCCTCATTCCATACCACCCTCCCTTACTGTTTCTCCATTTGTAAAAGGGGTTTAGAGAAGGGCCGGTAAAACCTTCCTTACCATCCTGAAAATTGAGTGAACAAATGTGAAAATATTTTGAAAGAGAAAGATGTAAAATATATGTCAATATATGTATGCATATATGTAATATTGGTGTATCTTTGCATATATATTTATACGTAAAGATGGGTATATATCTTGTAGTAAAAAGACACGTGGATTAGGTTTTGCATTACCTTGCGTTGGTATAAGTCCCCACGCTTAGTCCCAACATAGAAAACCCTTTTGATTCCATTACTATTATGGGAGAGGCAGGGAGAAGGGCAGACGTGCTGTATTTCCCAAGGATTGTTTTTGGAAAGAAAAAAAAATCCTTGGTGCTCTAATCTTGAACTTGAGGAACTGTGCCTTTGTTGTCCAGCTGCTGCCTTAGGATCCTGTGTTTGTGTTATGGACAATCGCCACGGAAGTGTTTCATTTCATTTATTTATTATTCATATCCCTCCAACTTCCAAAGATAAAGGCAAGGCATGGAAAGGAAATTTTGTTTTTGTTTTGTTTTTTTCATTTTCATACTCTAGCTCATACCACAACCACTCTGTTTTGCTGAGGTGTCCGTTTCAAAAGTACGGAGCTAAATACAAGCACCCGTCGGGAGGGCTAGAGGTAGTAATTACTCTAAAATTTAAATATTTGGATCTGACACAGAGGTCTAAGGGCTAGGACGTACTGATCTGTGATTGAAGAGCTAAAGCATGAAAGCCCCAACCTTATTCTCTCTCCTGACTGTGTCACAGGGGTGCACTGTGGATTTAATCTCTTTAATCTGCCTTGCTGCTTCCAAAGCCACAATTATTCGGAAGTCACGCAAGGGCCGAGGCGGCGAGGAGCTGGACCCTGAGCGCAGTGCACTGCTGGGACCACAGATCCCCGCCGACTCTTTGTTGCCTAGGCAGAGGATTCTCTCGGTGGCCAGCTGAAGGCCTTTCTTTGTGTCGTGATTGACAGACATGAATTAAATATCACCCCACTGGGCTCTCTGATTGGTGAATGACTATAGATTATAAGAATGTCTTGGGAAAATGGCATTTCATGATAGGGGGACAGGACCAGAAAGGCAGGGTTTTTCCAGCTAATCCTGAACTTGACAACGGCAGAGACCTTGATTCTGGGCTCTGTTTTTTCAGCTTGATCAGCCTTGTTCAGGCCCCGCAGAGAACAATCCTAGCATGGCCTAAGAGATGAGGATGAAGCCAAAGGAAGTGAAAATTTGGGGGAGAGAAAAGGATGATTTTCTCAAAATGACTGGTGTTTCTGGAGATGTGCTTTAAGGATTTCTATTCTAAAATGGGTCTGGCATTGTCCCTGAGGCATTTTTCTGTCTCAGTTTATCAGAGTGGCAATTAGTGTTGCTTATGCCAATGATATGCTCTGCAGAGTCCACCCTATTGGCAGCATGCGATGCACAGCCTTCGGCATAAACAGCTCTGCACACATGATCCTTTGCTTTTGAACCAGCAGAAACGGTGTGATAAGAAAGCATGGGAAAATGGAAGAGCGAAGAAAGACATCCCAGAATTCTAGGCGACACAGTGTGTACTTGGTTAACTAGAAAGGGAAGGAGGGAATGGGGGACAATATGATAGAATGACAGAAACAAACCTGCCATCTAGTCCAAGAGCTGGTGGAGGTTCACACGAGTGTGGATTTCAAGGAGACGTGGTGAGGCTGATGAGCCCCCAAGACAGAAAAGCGTGCTTGTAATGAGAGTTCTCACAGGCACGACATGATTTGCCTTCGTTTAGATTTTGTGAATATTTTTTGATCCATCTACCATGCATTCCAAAGTGAAAGTAGCCTGGTTCTTAGGTCAGCCACACAGATTTGCTATCAGTAAGACTGTTTGTTGGAGGAGAGCGTTAGGGAAGACTCTTTTGCCTGGCTTCCATAAATACCAAATTTGTTTGGCTATTGAATTGGGTGCAAAGTTTCCTTCTACAAGAGGAGAAGAAGGGAGAAGCAGTTAAGGGTGGGCCAGACTTCAGGCAGTAAAAGGCAAAGGAGTAAAGAGGTGACAAGCACTAAGAGCTTGTTCTAGGCCTGGAGTTCTCACGAGGCACGGAAAGGTTGGGTTCATATTAGACTGATATCAGGGACAGGCTTATAACCTCAACTAGGAAAACTCACGGGCCCTGTCCAGGTGAGCAGGTGAGAATTGGACAGTCATATCCAATGGTCAGGGCTGCTGCTGAGTCCACAATCCAGGCAGCTCAGCCATGGACTAGCCTGGAACAAAGGTGGGGGGGTGCAGACTAAGAAGCACACTGCGTACATGGCCCAGGAAATTAGGAGAAAAGCTGGGACAACGTGTTCAAGTCTTGGCAAGAAAATTTGGGCAAAAGGTAGAGTCCATAGCACCGGAAAGATGCTTGAACCAGAGCTGTCTCTGCCTGGAGTCTGTAATGTTCCCTTAAAGAAGCACAAGTGAATGTTGGCATGGCCAGGCTGAGTAGGCGGTTGTGACCATATGGCTCCTTTGGGGGGTGTCGGAGGTGGTGGTGAGGGAGAAGCTCAAAGCAGACACTTTCAGAGCACAAAGCCAACGAGCTAACTACCTACATTCTCTGACTGCTGGAAATGGCATCCTTCTTTTGGGATTATAGTTTGGGGATTTTCATATTCATGTAAATCACAATCAAAACGAGGTCCTTATTTAGAGACGGCACAGTTCGAGCGAACGGTTTGTGACTCTGGTAAATGGATGCCTGGGTGCTGAGCTATTAATACAGCAATGCCAGGCCCTGGGGAGACTTCCTAAACCAGAAGAGTCCTCCTCTGGGAGGAAATGGGACTAACAACAAATATGCTTTTTCAGTAGGCCAACAGCTTGCTGAGCTGGAGCATGGTACATCCCTACCCACCCCCCACCATGTTTTTTTTCTTCCTAAAGCACACCGTGTTGCCAGGAAGATGTATTAGCTGTGGGTTTCTTCAGCTCCTTCGTGAATCCAAACAGTTCAATCCTGACATCTTGCCTATGATGTCACGGAGGGCATGGGATTAAGTGGGCAGAGAAGCGGGCTCGCAATGGTAGAGCAGACTAGTTCGCTCGGGCAGCCGTAAACAACAGACCACAGACTGGGCAGCATAAGGAACAGAAATGTATTCTTTCACAATTCTAGAGGTGAGAGGTCCCAGATCAAGGCGCTGGCAGGGTCTCTCTCTTTGGCTTGTAGAGGACTGACTTCTCCCTGTTGTTGTCACGTGATCTTTCCTCTGTGTGTGTCGATGTCCTTATTTCCTCTTCTTATAAGGACACTGGAAATACTGGGTTAGGGCCCATCCAAAGGACCCCATTTGATCTTAACTATCTCTTTAAAGACCTTATCTCCAAACATGTTCTGAGGTCCTGGGGTTAGGACTTCAACTCATGAATTTGGGTGGTGGGGGACAGGGCACATTTTGGTCCATAGCATGTCAGTGGTGGCCTCCCCGAATACTCGGGAGATACAACTGCTTCAGGGTTTATAAGATTGTGGTGAAGTAGTTTTCATATAAAAGCAGAATGTTCATGGACCTATAACCGGTGGATTGCCATTTAATCAATCACAGACCCATTTATTGTCATCACCCTCTTACTATCACACACCGTCAAATGATCATATCAATATCAATAAATATTTATTGAATAAATGACTTACTCTTCTTTCTTGAAAAGACCTGCCTTTCCCCTTTAGGAGGATCTGACAGTCGAGAGTTAGTCCAAAGTCTCACGTTATGCTGCCGATGGCCTCCTATTGACCGAGCTGTGGGCAGTCTCCAGTGGACTATAAAGCATCATAAATAATTATACAACATTTGTCAACAAAATTAATAAAGTGCTCTTTATGACACAGTCACTTCAGTTTTTTCAAATCTGTCAGCTTGTTCCCTAACTTGAAAACTTCAACAAACCAGGTGCTGTGGCTGCCCCCCCGCCCCATGAGGATGAGGTCCTCTCCTGAGAATGGAGGAGGAATGCTGGGCAAAGCCTCCTTCAGCATGAGTTTCTGTGGAAAACGCCAGACTGGCCCGAATGTGGAGAGGGATCCCTCACGTCAGGCTCCGTCCAGACTAGAGCCAAACCAGCTCTTGGTTAATTAATGGGCCCGCTCCATGCAGGTTTAAAGGCAGATGAGCCTCTTGAGTGGCATGTGAGTCTTGCCCTAGAAGATTCTAGAATCTGTCTGTTGGCTGCAGTCCCTGCTCTGGGAACACAGTTTTCCATTTGCTAACATTTTGTCACAGGCACAGCAGCTGTGAGCGATTGCACAAGGAAGGGCAAAGTTGTGGATCAGATCCAGGAGAAAGGGTGAAGAATTGAATTCAAGAATTGAATTCTGTAATATCTAAGGGCCAAGGATAGATTGATTCTTTTTTCTTACTGTGAAAAAATATATATGCATATATATTTTATACACGTACTTTAAATATGTTTAATATGTACTACATACATATTTTAAACATATGTATATATAGTTTATCATGTATATATATTTAATATATTTACATATGTATATATATTTTATCATTTTAACCATTTTTAAGTGTACAGTTCAGTAGCACCGAGTACACACCATTGTGCAATCATCACCACCATCCATCTCCAGAGCTCTGTTTATCTTGCGAAACTGACGTTCTGTACCCATTAAACACTAACTCCCCATTCTCCCCTCCCTCCAACCCCTGGCAAGCAGCATTCTCCTTTCCATTTCAATGAATTTGACTAGATATCTCATATAAATGGAACCATACGACATTTGTCTTTCTGCTGCTGGCTTATTTCATGTAGCAGAATGCCTGCAAGGTTCCCTCCTCCTGTAGCCTGGGTCAGAATTTCCTAGCTTCTTAAGGCTGAAAAATATTCCACCGTGTGTATATAGCACACTTGGTTTATCCCCTCATGCATCAATAGACACATGCGTTGCTTCTACCTTTTGGCTATTGTGACAAATGTTGCTGTGAACACGGGAACGCATATATCTATTCGAATTCCTGCCTTCAATATTTTTGAGCATTTACCCAAGCGCGGGATCCCTGGAACGTTTGGTTCTTAAAGCCAGGCCTCTCAAACCCAGAGGGAACGATAAGAACAAACAGGGGCACACACCAAGCCCCGGGACCGGGACGGACTGGGGAGAGACAACTTGGCAAACAGGGTCCAAGTCCAGTCAAAGAACCTGGGCAGTAGGACTCTGTCCTACTGAGATATTGCTCATTAGGAAGGATTCCTGCTTTTAGAGGGTGCATCTCTATTGGATCCGTAGCTCTGCATCTGTACCATTCTACCATCTGGCGTCCCTTTCCCGCTGCTACGCTGTTATTTACGCATGTACTTTAAGTTCCCTACTAAACTGTAAACTTCCTGAAGGCGTCTATGCTTTGCTCATCTTAGGAGCCCCACTTGTACCTAGTACGGTCTCTGGAGCATAGCTGTGGTTAATAAATATTTACTAGATAGATGAACCTAATACTCAGCATTACAGAAACAGACCGACTTACTCATTTCCTGGAATTCTTCAAGGAAAGCACCACACTCATGTCAGCTTAGATGTTATTAATAGCAGTTGAGTAACCAGAGGAAGTAATAATACCACTGTGGGAAAATTAGGCCACATCTGAAACACCATGTGCAAGTTCAAGCGTGCCTTAAAGAGTCTCCCAGGTATTGGGGATAATCTAGAAAGAGCTCAGGGGAAGGGTCAGCAGAAGCAAAGACTCTAGAAGCTGTCAGGTGGAAGGGAGTTGAATAATTGACTGTTTAGCTTGGAGACTAGAAGAGATGTAATAAGTATTTGTAAATATTGGAAAGGTATTCTTGCAGAAGAAAAAGCTAAATTTTGCTTCAGGGAAAGATCCAGAACCAACGGATTTGAGAGCAAGATCAGATTCAATATAAGAGAGAACTGTTGGAACTTTTAAATTTGAGCACTCCAACAATGGAATGGACTGATTGATAAGATGGCGAGTTCCCTGTTAACACAGAGATATTCAGAAATGCAGTAGAAAGGGACATACAGACTAGATCCTGTAGATTTTTCTTTTGACCCTCATAGTTTTTATTTCCAAGCCTCAAATAGTTTCCTTTTTTTAAAAAAAAAATTCCTGTTCAGCTTCAGAAATGCAATATCCTCTCTTATCTCTCTGAGAATATTACCCCTGTGTCCTCGGCGGGGGGGGGAAAGCTTCCATTTACTGAGTTTGGTACAACTCTTTGGGATATTAGTTTTTCTCAAACGATCGACCATTTTTAGCTGTGAGCTCATGGTTGTAGGTGGAATCTCTTTGTAGTCTGTCTGCGAATGTTTTCTCTGCTTCCTAGCATTCTCATGCACAAGTGCCAGCAAGGTGAGCCGGTGGTTAGTCTTCTGGGTATACGGATTCCCCTTTATTTCTGAATGTTTCCAAAGCAATTCTTCCAAAATTCATATTCATTGCCTCTGCCTGAAGGCAGAACCTCTATTTGGCAAGAAGGAGTCAGACCTTGTCCCATCTGACTGCTTCTACCAGTCATCCCTAGATTTGCCTCTGGGCTCCCCTCTTGCTTCTCATCACTGCTACTTCCAAGCCTGGGATTGGTGTCTTGGAGAATTCCAGAACGTTTTCTTCCCTCTAAAACAGGCTTTTATTTTTTTGAAAAACATCTTCCTCTATAATCCCAATCCTCTTTGCCTTCTCTTATTTAGGAATTCCTTCTTATTTCTGGTCCACCAAGAATATCTCTTCTTGTTTTCCAGTTATATTGTGGGTTTATTATTTTAAACACGTAACCACTTTCTGTCATTTTTAGGCATCTGTGCTCAGTTAACCATCTTAATTCAATCTCCTGTCCCTTCCAATTCTAAATGTTATAATTTTATAAATTCAAAAGGAAAAGTAAACAGAAAACAGTAATTATAAAAAGAACTCATTTTAAAATTTCTTTTCTAATTATAATAGTAACAGCAGAGATGAAATCCAAGATCACTCACAATACCAAATTCAACTATCATAATACAAATCTCTGCTAATATTTTGAAATATATGTAGAATATACATATATATGACTTACAATAAATATGTATATAATATGCTACTTTTATTACATGGATATATAAAATGAGAATAAACTCTCCAAATTACCCTGTCTCTTGAATTCCCTCATAAACTGTTATGTGATTATTTCCATAATTAAGCCACATATAAATTTCTGGTTACCTTTTCTCTTTAAACTCTTTTTGTTTTTTTCTTTTTTGTGCCTTTCCTCTTATAATTAAGTGTTACTCTTTCACTGGCTAACCACAAGAGCTTTGTTTTTTAGACATTTTTGTTTCCTTCTCTATGAATAGCAACGTCTGCAAGGTTTAGCAAGTACCAAAACATGGCATCTGCCATGCTAGATGTCTGGAATGGTGCATCCACACTGCCTTTTAAGGTTAATTAATTTTAATTTCAATTTTAATTACCATAACTCATGAACATAATTTTAGAAATCTAATCGTAATTCTCATTCTTCCAATTTATATCATAATTTTTAAAGATTTATTTAATTGTTTATTTGCGAGACTGAGGGAGAGAGGAAGAGAGCAGAGGGAGGAGCAGAGGGAGGGGCAGAGGGAGGGAGACAATCCACAAGCATGTTCCCCCACTGAGCCCGGAGACCCACATGGGGCTTGATCCCAGGACCCTGAGATCAGGACCTGAGCCAAAACCAAGAGTCAGTCATTTAACAGACTGAACCACCCAGGCACCTCTATATCATAATTTTTTAGTGAATCGATATTCAGAGTTTGCATTATTATGACTATGTAATTTTTTTTTTTGGTTGAGATAAGGGGAATATCAGGATTACATTCCTTTTCTTATTCAAATTTAAACAATGTTTTTGGAGTTATAGTTATACTGAGTCCTGGCTTGGGAAGCAGGCTGGACCGATGAACAGACAGACAGAGGTGCCCATCCCTGCCCTTCCAACGTGGTCTAGACCCCATACCAAAGTACTGGCTGGTCAGCCTCCTAGCTGCCCCTGCTCTGCCCCCCCTCCGCAGCCCACAGACTCCAGCTGCTTTGATGGTCTCCTGTTGCTGCTTCTGCCCATGCTGGGGCGAAGGGAGGCTCCAGTCCAGACTGTCCCTCCAGGGTCCCCCACCTATCCTAACCCCATTTGAGGCCATGGCTTTTCCAAGGGAGTCGGGTGCCTCTATCCCCCTGGGCCTTTGCAGTTGCCCTGGCTCTCCTCCCTTTTCCCCCTCGGGGTGGGGGTGGGGTGGGATGCACCACGAAAGGCCCCATGGGGGCGGGCCACCCTCCAGCTTTCACCTGGACCGGGTCAGTTCAGTAACTGTGTAACCCTGGTGCCTGTATATGCGGAACGTGTGCTGTGCGGCCGTCGCTGACCTCTCAGCGGCGCGAGTCTGCAGGAGCTTGTGGTCTCCCGGTCCCTGCCCGCTCCGCAACCCTCCGCAACCCTCCGCAATCCCCGGGCGCCCCCCCGGGGTGTGTGGGATGTGCTGCTGCCGCTCGCCTGCCTGCCAAGGCCTGGCCAGCCCCCCCCAACCCCCAACCAGGGCTGTGCGTCTGGCTCCAGAGACTGGGGGAAAACCCAACTGCCAACATGCAAGTGGCCTCCACTCCCATCGGGGCGGCCGGGTGTCCTCACGCCTCTGCGGGCAGTCCCAGCCGGGCCCTCCTCCCGAGCCCAGGGCCCCAGCAGACACCGCCCAAGGCGGAGCCTTACCTGTCCCACCCGGGCCTGCAGGCCTGGAGGCCAGTGCCCGGCCTGCTGGTATTGCTTGCGTCCTCTGGGCCCGCTGGTCTGCCATCTCTGCCCCAGGCTCGTTGTCACCATCCCTGGCAGGCCCTCCCCGGACCCCAGCCAGGGCAGCCGGGAAGAAGCGCATGCCTTGGAGGGGGGTGCCCAGTGTGCGTCCCCACCGGACAGGAGCCGGGAAATAAACTCCCTTGAAGGGGAAAATACGATTATTAAAATTAAAATATTATTGACTATTTTTTTCTTAATTTGTATAATCATTAATTCTAAATATTCCAGGAGCTTGGTAATATGCCTCTTGATTCTATTTTCCTCTCAATCCAGTACATTAGTTTCGTTTTTTTTTTTTTTTTTTTTTTTTTTTTAATCCAGAAGATGCTCTGGAGCCGGCCCTTCTCAAATTCCAACCTGGACTGGTTGGTTTCTAGGCCTCCTGGACAGATGTCATCCTGTGTTAGGTCTTCTGGTTCCTATAATTTCTGTTTCATGGTTTTCTCCCATATTTTTCTGAAGAACATCATTTCAGTATTTTTCTGACAAGGAGCATATGAAAGGTAAAAACATCTGAGGATTTAAATATCTAAAAGGATCTTTTAGTCCATCTTTATATGTGGTTAATAATTTGGCTGGCTATAGAACTCTTATGCCAGAAAAAAAAAACCTTCCGATTTTTTGAAGGTAATGATCCATTGACCTATAGCTTCTGCTATCCTGATGCTTTTTATGTGAACAGCTTTATTTGTCCTCTCTAGACATTTTTAGGATCTCCTCTTTGTTTTTGATGTTCTAAAATTTCCCAGCGATATTTATGGTTTAGGTCCTTTGTGGTAGATGTTCATCAATGCCCTTTTAAATCTAGAGAATCAGATTGAAAATAATTTTTTGTTTCCCACGCATGTGTCCACATGTGTGTGTGCATGCATATGTGTGTGTGCAGGCATGTGTGTGCATGCATGTGTGTATGCATGTGTGTGTGCATGCATGTGTGTGTGCATGCATGTGCGTGGGGGGGGAGGTAGGCAGTTTGGCTGGCTGTAGGAGGAAAGGACAGAAGCTGAACCGTGTCTGCATTCTTTTATCTGCGTTTTCTTTGTAAGTCTCACACAACCTTCCGTGCTACTTGGTGACTCCAAGACCTCAGTCTTTCTAGGTCCCTGGGGGTCAAACTGACTCCCTTCTCTTTGTTGTCCCCCCGGAAGCCATTTTGGGTGGCTGGGTTCTCCTTTCTGCATAAAAATCTCATCTATCAAATTTTTGTCTTCTAAAGAGATATGAAGATATTCGTTTGGTCTCTTGGACCTTTTACTTTTTTGTTCCTGACATTCTGTTATTGACATTTTATTAGATTTATTAGGCTGTGTTAAACCCAGTGTATTTTACTAGAAGTCTAAAGAGCTTTTAGAGTGAGTCTTTGAAGGCAAAAATGGCCATCCTTTTCTTTCTTTCTTTTTTTTTTTTAGATTTTATTTATTTATTTGACAGAGAGAGACACAGCAAGAGAGGGAACACAAGCAGGGGGAGCTGGAGAGGGAGAAGCAGGCTTCCCGCCGGGCTCCGATGCGCGGGGGGGGGGGGGGGGGGGGGGGGGGGGGGGGGCGGCGGCGGAGGGATCATGACCTGAGCCGAAAGCAGACGCTTAACGACTGAGCCACCCAGGCACTCCTTTTCTATCAAAGGAGTTACTAGGGAAATGTTTCCTGGCAAGGCAAGGAACAGGGATATAGTGTTTCTCTTTTCTTTAGTAAACTTAATCTCTTGCGTCCCGGCAGCAAATGGTATAAATGACAGATGTCAATCAATTCTAGCCTTCCCCTCTTGCCTGAAGTCTTACCCACCGCTGACTTCCCCAACTCTTCTCTGGTTGCTAACAACTGAGGGATTTATTGTTTTACACTTGGGCTGACCAGTGAATATGGGCAAGGAGTCATGTAGAGGGCTCTTCTGCAAACCTGACCTAAACTAAGTACAGAAGTTGTTGTAGTTAGTCTTAGGGACCAGATGTTACTGTATCTGAAGGGTACTAGACTCTGAATCCCCCCACACTACTCCCTCTTTTTTTTTTTTTTTTTTTTACAAAAGCAAAGGCAAGAAGAAAGTAAGATGCTGAGTTGTGATGTCCATCACGGCTGTTTTGGTATCTGATATATTTATGATGATGCATTTGATATATTTTCTATAATAAATATCCTTGTAATTCAGCATAGTATCTCTCTCCTAGAGTTGTTACAAGCCCGCACTAGAGCCAAATTGCATAGGTTTGATTTCTGGCACCATCACCGCATAGCCCTTGACCTTGGGCAAGAGACAAGTCTCTCATAGCTCAGTTCCCTCATCTGTGAAATGCAGGTGCAAAAAGAAGAGCCTCATCAGGTCACTGTGAGTGTACAAGTAAAATAAAGTCTCAGGCATTTTAAGGATTATGTGTTTGCTATGATCATTGCTGTTGTTATTTCAAATGACAGGATGTTGAGGTTGTTACTTAAAGAAACCCATTAGAGAAGGAACACAGCTGAATGGTCTGGAGCAGCTGCTGTTGATCAAATACAAGATATGGAACCAATTCCTTAGCAACCAAGCCTCAAATGACATCCCGGAGACTCCTTTTTGAAGACCCATCATATTCCTTTTCTGTATTAGTTGTTTTCCAAGGTGAGAAAGTTCGAGTTTGCCTAATAAAGCAAGTACTCCGGATGTGAATAGAGTGGGTCACGGGGACGCCTCATGTGCTCACGTGACATCCCTGGGTTTCCTCTTTCCTTCTCTTCAGGAAATCCCCTTTCTTATCTGATTCTTTCTCTATAAATAGATGCAATAGGTTTGGAAGGCCATGACTAGCCTGGGATTCAGATAGGAAGGTCTGTGAGGAGGGAGATACTTTGCTCTGGCTTTTCTGCAGCAGGGAGCCCTTGCTCAGTGCTGAGGGAGGCGAGGGTCTGGGGGAGGGAGGGACTGGCACATAGGGGCCAGAAGACCCAAGGAGGGTTCTCTCGCTAAGGAGGACTTGTGGTGCACTGGAAAATGCTCAGGGCCCAGAGTCAATCAGATCCAACTTCCAGTTTTATCCCCAATTCAATTTCTCAAAGCTTTATGAATGACAATGTCCTCATCTGTAAAAGGAATACTTCTCAGTGTTGTAATGTGGAGTAAATGAGTGAGTTTACATCTATAAAATGGCTTGGCACATCATAGAACTCTCTCTGTTCGCATTCTTCTCTCCTTTCCCTATTTCACATGTTTATCACTCTCAAATGCATCTCCCAGATTTCCACGGCAAGACAGGATCTGGCCAGGCAACACCAGGATGCACAGTGCCCTGGTGATTATCCTCTAGGACATTCACTTAAAGGATCTGCAGAGGTCAGATTTTCAAGGCTATCCTAAATTATCTCTGATAATGGCTTGTTTCCCCTCAGCAATTGAATCATGTGTATCCAATCAATTTAACAGTATATTTATTAAGCCCTGTCCTGTGCTCTAGGTACTACGGAGGATATAAAGGAAGAAGAAAGGAGCTTGCAATTTCGTGGACAAAGCCAAACAACTAGATAAGTAATATAGAACTAACCCAAGTAATGGACTGTGGAAAAAGTCTGTGACTCACTGATGTTCAGAGTGGGGCACACTTGGCTTTGACGCCTTATTCACTGCTCCTATACAATAGAGTCAAGTTTTGGGTAGGGACGTCCTCACCTCATCCAAGCTGAGGGGGGTTTAGGGAGTTACAATATGGGTTGGGGTCTGGGGGGGGGCGGTTCTGGGAACATGTGCATCTGCTGATTTGTCTTCAGGTGCCAAAATGTTTTCCCAGGCCAGAGTTGTTTCCATTCAGGATTGTTTTCTCAGCTTCTTGGGGAAAAAAAACCAAAGGGAGAGTGCTGATGGACACAGACAATTCTTTTCAGGACATGTTCTAGCCAGACTTGGCTGCCTACCAATTTTTCATTTTTGGTGATTTGCTAGAAGTAAGGCCTCTGTTTCATAGCATGGAGTCTTTTTCTAGAGGACAACTCTCTTCCTGCCTGTCCCCCTCCATTTTGCTCACAGATGATGGAGAGACTCTTGTCTTCCGCATCAGTAAAACACTTGGCACATCTGTGTTACTTCTCATTCATAGAACCTCAAACTCTCTGAAAACACAACTAAAAGCAGCTACTCGGTGCGCAGGTCATGGTTATTGGTGGTCAGCATTTTCTAGGCAGGCACTAGGATTAATGATCAGCAAGAGCCCCTTTTTTCCCTCATCTTATATAAGAATTGGAAGGTAGGCCTCCCCATGCTAACTTCTGCTTTTCTTCACTGTCTGTACCCTTTGCCCTGGTTTGACCGAAGGTAATACTGTTTCCCCTTAATTTGATTGGGTGGTCTCCCACATCAGAGAATTCCCAGTTTATGCCTTGTAGAGTAAGTAAAGGTAGACCAACTTCAGGTTAAATTCAGACACCATCCCGGCACGTTCAGCCCCGGAGTCTTCTGTCTTCCAGCTATTGTTTCTCCTCCAGTGACAGACTGGCCCTTTGGAAGTTCCAGGGAGATTCTGTTCCGACCTCAACTTTGCCCAGGTCACAGGGGTCTGAGGCGAAAACGGGATTGTGTTGAGTCAAAAGCAATACGTTCTTGCTTCTGGCTTCCCTTTGCTAATGCAGTGCCTCTGGGAATCTTGAAAGTTCACCCCAGTTTTTCTGAGGCGTGACCAGTTGGTATTTCACATGCGTTTGCAAATAAGTCTTTCCCGTGTTGGCCAACTGTTGGCTCTCCCGCTTTGGCTCCTTCAGGGGACATTGCCCTGGAAGTCCCAGCAAAGCCCCTCATCTGAGCAGAAGTGCTGACACCTGGTCAAGGTCGCCCTCAGCTGCTGGTGAAGTCATCACAACCGCTGAAGGCACTGCCGCTCCCGGGATGCTCTGCCGAAGCTGGGCTGGGTCTGCCCCGCCATGATGAGGCAGCTGGTGCTGGCCTGGGGGTACAAATGCTGATTCTGTGGGCTGCTTTCCGGGGTGGCAGGTGCCTTCTATACAGAAGAGGGCTAAAGCTTTCCTCCCACTTTCAGGGCATGCTCTCACACCTCCCACCCAAGTAGTGCTGCTTTGTGCCATTAGAGTCTTATAGAGAGTTTTGCATGATAACCCACTTTCAATTTTTACGTGCTTCCCCCCTCTCATCCATGAAGACCGTGCTGCGTGCGTGTTCACTGGAGATGAAGCCATGGAAACATCCAGGTCCCAGGCACGGGCTATTTGCTCCGCCCACACTGAGCATTATGTTGAATCAGGCTGCGGAGTGCTTTCCAAGGGGTCCTTCAGGCCCTGAGACCATAAATCTGTCTCCAACCCTCCTTCCGCATTCCAGCCAGAAGCTCGGTCTGCAAATCTATCTTCTTGCAGAGAAGCATGAGGGCATGATTAATAAAAGACTCTCAAGGATAAAAATCAGTATCATTAAGCTACAAATAAGTGGAGAAGGGGAAGGGATATAAGTTCAAGGAGGAAAAATAAAGGCTATATCATTCCCAAATATTAAATAAGAATCTTCCCGTATTTGTGAGTGGATGAAAATGAGTCATTAAATTGTCCAGATACTTTGATTCCATCAGGCACATTTAAGAGTCATGTGTGCTTTTAGTCTAAAATATCAATGTTTACAATCTGCTGGAAATTATCTCCTTGGCAATTATTTAAACTTCCATTGAAAAAGTTTGGATGTTATCTTTAAAACAGCACAGAGCACTTCAAAATTATTTTTTGGAGGGGGTGCTGGGAGCAAACATGTTGGAGAGCCTCCTACGTAAAGTGCTTTGCAAACATGCTCCAACCAACTGACTGATTTCTATGAATTTTATGTCACAAATTACTTTTTAATTTGCAATATTTTATATTTGTTTAGATTTGTTTTTCACTGGAAACCTTGAAGACCAATAATGATGTTAGACGGTTACTTAATTTGGCTCACCCTCCATCTTCACATGCTTGTTTCCTGGTCTGCTGCCATCCAGACACTCTACCAAAGCAAGAGACCTCCGATTACTGATCACCAGACGACGAACACACCTTGCAGGGAACCACGTTAACACTCCCATGTTAAAGCCTTATCTGTTCTCATTCTCTACTGTCTCCTTCTGCTTTTTAAGGTTCAAAAAAAAAAAAAGTGGCAAAACTCAAGATGGCTTGGCAAGGAAAATGAGTGGGAAGGGAACATAATTAGTGAGTAATCCTTAGTTTTCCATGTGAAGTTACTTTTATTTCCACTCCAAGCCTCAAATATCAGCAGGGTGGAAAGAGTGGAGAATAAATCAGTAACTTGATTATCAAGAGAACTCTTTCCTGATTGGAAAAAGAATAACTATCCTAGGAAAAATTGGCTCACAGGGAAGGACCTTCCATGAATGTATTTCTACTCTGCTCTGTTGCTTACAAGAGAGACAGCATTCAGGGGCTGGGAGTAGGGAGAAACCTCTGGCAGCTGTGCTTCTTGTGGGCAGAGAGACAGGGATTTCCTTTAGCAAAGGAACTGCAGGGCATCGGGGTCCTTGGGATTGGCAGTCAAAGACGACATTCTTTGGCCAGGACAGTGAGAGTCAGCGGGAGGTCAACTGATGCGAGCAGGGAGAAGTGTAAGGGTTGTCATGCCAAAGCTGTTGCACAGAAGCTGAGCATAAGCCCCAGAAGGTTCCAGACTCAGAGGAGTCTAGAGCAAGTTCAGTTCCTCCTTTGCCCTGGGAATGAACATCAGAGTCACGTTTAGTGGCAGAAACTGGAAATTTAGCCAGTGAAGAACTTCAAGGACATCTATGTATTTGTATGTATTTAAGTCATGTTCTAAATTGCATCCACTTTGAAATTCGTAGGCAAATTTTGCTAAATGGTGTTTGTTAGGGATTTATACTGATAAGTGTATGCACACAGTTTTAATTTATATGTACACAGACATATCCATACACATATATGTCTTATGGGAAATGTTTAACTTATGGCTCCTCTTTCTAGATGTTCAGATCAGCACTGTGATCCTAGGAAAAGCCCAGATGATTGGTTTGCTTTACACAACCAAGCCTTCAAACATCAGGGTTTCTCAACTGAAATTGCAGAAATCATGCCTAAGAGGAAATGAACAGTTTCTAGGGCTGCCCTTGCCAACCCAAGCCTCAAGGTAAGGGCAAATAGGCCATCAAATCCAAACCCGCAGGAGTGACAGAGCCCGGCAGGAAATGTCTGTCTGGGAGCTCCCTGTGTTAGTCTTCCTTGACGCCCATTTCTAGCCCTGGAGCCAATGTTTCATGTTCTGATGATTTATTTGGGGGTGGGGGGGGAGGGGCAGAAGGAGAGGGAGAGGGAATCTTAAGCAGACTCCACACCTGGCGTGGAGCCAGACACGAGGCTCGATCTCACAATCCTGAGGTAATGACCCGAGCCAAAATCAAGAGCTGAGCGCTTAACTGACTGAGCCTCCCAGGGATCCCTCATGTTCTGATGATTTAAATATGTGTTCTCTGGTGGGTGGGCCAGAAGAAACCTGAGACTGTTCACAGAGTCATATCTCAAGTTGTTCTCACGGCTATCGTGGTGTTAATGACCAGGCTGGACATCCCTCCTCTTTGTGGACGGGGGATGCAATGCTTGGTCGTCATTAGACTTTGTTGCCTTTGGGGAAAGCCATGGCCTGCACCTGGGCACCACCTTTCCCTGCTCTGGGTCAGAAAGCTGTGAATGGAGACTCCACGTGAAGATTGGAAATGCTGATCCGAAAAGCTCCCCCTCTGAATAGCAGCGGTACATACATCAAAGCAGGCCTCTCTTTGCTTGATTTCCTTGGCTCGAGTGGGACAGGGAAGCGGAGAGTCCAGGACGTTCCCACAGAGAAGGAAGGCCCTGACTAGGGATGTTGTTCACAATGCCTTTCGGAGTGAATTCGGCTGCTGCTAAACTGGCTTGGGCACAAATGTTCACAGCTGCATGAAGGATGTTGCAGGGGACATAATGGGTGCTGTGTGTGCTGGAGGACAAACAGTCCCACGCAGGCCTGGGCCTGAGAAACAATGGGGCAACAAACAGCCTTCAGGACAATGCATTCATTTCCTGTAATGACACTGGGCACAACGAGGCCCAGTAGGCTGTTCCATCTGACCGAGACACACTGCACTTGATGCCATAATTTTCAAGGCCTGCTGTTCATTAAGAATGAAGAACACATAAAAAGAAGGAGCGATGACAAACCTTTGTGGTTTTTTCCCCTGCAGAGCCAGATATAATTACAACTATTTTTTTTTTTTAATGCCCAGATAAAACAGTGCAGTAAAAATACTGGAGAGGTGTTAGAAGCTATTTCAATTTTAAGTCTTTTTGACATTAAATGAGTGTGACTCACTATCACCGCTAAAAATACTGGTGTGTGGCACCCGGGGCTTCTCTGCTTCCCCGCAAGCCCGCCGGCTCTGCCATGAGCTCACCTCTTGCCTGAGCTTCCATCCTCATGCAGATAAAAGTCCTGTTGGGAGCTGGTTTAAGATAGATCCTTAATAATGGTAATGATAGTCATGATGACTGACACCTACTGAGTACTTGCTTTGTAGCAGGCCCAGTTTTAAATGCTTAAATCCTCATGAGAATGCTGTGAGGTAGGTACCCTTATTAGCCCCATTTTACAGATGAAGACGCTGGGGCATAGAAAGGGTGAAAAACTTGCCCAAGGTCATAGTCTGTCTTTTCAAATATATACCCAGGGCCTCCCGTGGACCCACTTTGCTGGGCGACACTCCACCTTGGCAGGCACTTGGCTCACCCCACGTTTGCGATGAAATAGCGTCCACAAGGCTCACACGAGGTAGGCATGTCTAGAGGGGACAAGGAGAGGGCTTCCGGGGTCAGAAGTGTTTTGAGGAGATACAGGGGAGAGATGGGAAAGAAGCAACCTCCACAAGGCTGCTTCCTTCCTCAACTGATAATTAATCAAACACCAGGAGCTTCTCCATGGATCTGCTCAGAAAGCCATGACTGGCATGCAGAGCGCTCCTGATTTTCAGGCTCGCCAGGCTGTCACTGAGCATCATATGTGCCCCCAGACTGTTTAAGATGTCGAGAGAGTCTCGGAGGGGTCAAATGGTGGTGGTGGGAAAGGATGGGGTGAGCTGGAGGAAACAGCGCCAAGATAGAAATAAATACATAGAACTTTGGAACGGAAGGACGCTATAGAGATCATGCAGTTACTTTCTCATCTTATCATTGAGGAGCCCTGAGGGCAGCAGGTGAAGAGCCCCCACGAATACCACTCATGTGGCTCAAGACAGAGCCAGGAGTACAAGCGAGGTCTGCTTTCTCCACCCGAATAAAAGAGCAAACCCAGTTACAACCACTTGCCAAGTGTGTCCTGAGCACTGAAGGATGTACTACTAATGAAGGGTCTTGGCAGGGATGTGACAGGAAAGAAATGGGAGATAGGATTCCTCCCCTCCTGAGGCGTACAGCCTCTTTGGGGATTCACACGATACCTAAGTGGAAACACCAATGGACGCATCTCGCCATTTCCCAAGGGAATTTGGCTCATATATAAGAACAGAGGACTAAGGACTTCAAGGGATCAACAGAGTGGTAGTAATGCAGGAAGCGTTTCTAGAAATGCACCTTGTCCTATATGGAGGTCGCTAAGAGGGGTGTGAATTGGTAGAGAGAAAGCAGGGAGTGAGAGCCGCAAGCATAGGCAGCCAACAGGTCTCTCTGGCTGGCCCAGAGAGTCTGTATCTACAAGGAATGAGAAATGATGTCACAAAGAGAAACCAACTTTAACAACATTCCTGTCATACTTCGAGGCAGCAAGCTGTCTGACATTTGAGACGCTGAAGAATCTGCCCTGGTTTGATAGCTAAGGAACAAAACTAGTTGTAGGGAAAACAATGAAATGACACGCACTGTTTCCCTAGAGCACCACATTAACAACCAGTCCGTGATCATAATGCCCTTAAGGAGCTCCATCAACAAACCAAGAGCAGTGATGGGGCTCCTCACTGTATTCTAGGTATGATGCTGGGCTCCAGGGATACAAGGAGCAAAATTGGCTCAGTCTTGCTCTGGGTGTTCTTTATAAATGGTTTTTGTTAGAACAGTTCTAGCAGAAAATCAGCTCTTTTTATGTCTTCCAAAACTAAGGAAGCCCAGCAATTCTCAGAGGCACTGAATAATCAATACGTTTCATGGATGTCTAAATGAGTGAATGAAGTCACTGGGTTTTTTCTGCCCGGCCACCTACTCAGGAAGAGAAATCAGGCGTCCACTTACACTCTTCCTGCTCTTCTGGCCACGAGCCAGTACAGAATTACCCCTTCTCTAGGCATGCTCTCTCCCTGGAGAGATGCAAGGCTGTTCTCTGATCACTGGGCTGTTCTCACAGTGGAGGCCGCTGGGTAGCACTTTGTAAGACCACATGGTGAGCGAACTCCCACTGGAACTCACCTGGAGAAGCCCCGGCCAAGGGCTCCTGAAGCAGAAGGACCTACTTATTCTCCTTCATTTGTCCACTCTCCGTCAGGGACCAAGCTCTACACTAGAACCAACAGGAAGGAGCTGAGATAGCTGAAAGAGGGGGCAGGTTGAACAAGGAGAGGATTTGCATTTTCATAAGGAAGCCATCTTGTCTCTGCTGAGAGATGGCACAGACAGGATTCCCTCCTGTTGAGAGACGGGAGGGGAGGAAGGGGTGTGTCTAGATTAAAATAGGCCGGACTGTCAAATCAGTTGATTCCAAGTAAACCAACTCAATTAAATAAACATTTCTAGGGTACTTGGTACGTGTCTGAACCATTTATAGTGAGTCTGGAGCACCTTAATATTCTCCTCTAAAAATGCATTTCTCACCACCAGACACTTGCAGTTTAGATATATTTAGAAACAGGTATCTGTATTTAATTCTTTTTCTTTCTTTATTGTCATCCTTTAGGTTTTCATTAACCCTGTTTTCTCCCAATGTCAGCTGGGCTATACCATGGAAAGCAAAGGGGTTTAGGTGGGGAGGTGGGTGGGCAGGCTCTGTGGCCTGCTGTGGGGCCACCAGCAAGAATACAACTCAGGGAACCTTCAGGATATTGTCAAACTGAGGCTGTTGAAGGCGGTGGAGCAACTGAGCCTTCCCATCTGCCTCTTTCCTCCTCTCTGCTCATTCTGTCATGGTTTGTAGGTTCACAGCTTGGGGTTTGTGTTCATCTGGGAGCTCACAGTTCTGAAAAACCATTGCTTTCTAGGACCTGGGTGGAAAATTCCCTACGGAGAGCTCTTGGTCCTGAAGAGATTATGGCAAGAGTGGAGGGAAAAGAGAAGGTGGCTTCTCCTCCAAGGGAAGAAAGTGTTGTTAGGACAACTCAATTAGCCCCAGCTTAGAGGGAGTTGATGACAGCAAGGAGGAGAGGGGTCACCCGGACTGAGATGTCCTACCCCCAAATCTCTGTACCAAGAATGGGTCAACTGGGCATCAGGCTAGGAGGGATCTAGTGGCTACATTACACAAGGCTTTCTAAACTGATTTCAGACTAGAATCAGAAGGCTCTGGGCCAGTGGGGAAGGAAGCAGGGGGAGTCAGAGCAAAGACGATGTTAGTCAGCGGATGATGAATCAGTTTGGGCTCTGCCACTGATCAGCTGCATGATGTTGGCAAATTATTTAACTTTTCTGAGTCTCAGTTTACTCATCTGGAAAATACAGAGCAGTCTCTGGAGACAGACGAGTTTAAAGTTTTATCACCTTCTAGCTGTTTGGCCCAGAGAAACTCCTTTCAACTTCTGTGAGCCTCAGCTTCCTCTGGTGTAAAATGATGGAGAATAATTATTACCTACATCAAAAGGTTGTAAGAATTAAATATAATGCATGTTAAGTATTTAGGGCAGTGTCTAGTACATAATGTTCAAAAACCGTTAGTGCTGTAGGATGTTAATGTAGGATGGATGTGAATTAGAGAAACACATGCAAAGCACTTAACATATTACTTGACACATAGTCATTAGACACATAAACATTAGGTATCATGCGACTCTGAGCAACCAATAAATATTTGTTGGACAACTTCCTCGAGGAAGAATGTGTCTTTTCATCTTTGAATCTCTATTATCTAGCAGTGGTGTATAGTAGGTATATTAGTTTCCTATTGCTGCCCTAACAAATTGTCACACATTTAGCAATCTAAAACAATATCAATTAATTACCATATAGTTCTGGAAGCCGAAAGTCCAAAATAGCTTTCCCTGGGCTAAAATCAAAGTGCTGGCAGAGTTGTTCCTTTTAGAGGCTCCAGGGAAGAATCCATTTCCTTGCCTTCTCAGTTTCCAGAGACTTCCTGCATTTCTTGGCTCTTGCCCTCTTTCTCCATCTTCAGAGCCAGAAGGGGAGCACCTCAAATCTCTCTGATCCTGCCCTCCCTACTTCTGGTCATTGCATCTCCTGCTCCTCTCTTATAAGGACCCTTGTTACCATGGGGCCCATCGAGACAATCCAGGATCATCTCCCCATCTCAAGATCCTTAATTTAATCAATCCATGAAGTCCCTTTTGTATGGCAACATATTCACATGCTCTGGAGATTGGGGCAGGGATATCTTTGGAGGTGTCGTCATTCTGTTGACCTCAGTAGGAATGAATGAACAGCGTGTTGCACATTAGCAATTTCTTCTAGAACCTCTGCTTACCGTGTAAACTTGCCCAACCTGTCTTATATTGAAACAACTCTGCCCTGGATTTTATATCAATTCAAGGACATTTGATTTCACAGTAAGCCTTTCCAAATCATGACTCGGGTCATGATCCATGGGTCCTGGGATCTAGCCCCACAAAGGGCTCTCTGCTCAGTGGGGAGTATGCTTCTCCCTCTCCCACTGCCCCTCCCTGGGCTTGTGATCTCTCTCAAATAAATAAATAAAATATTTTTTAAAAAATTGGAACTTTCTTAAAAAGTGTTTAACTATACTCAGTTCAAAGATGGTCGCCAAAATAATTTGTACTTAAACAAACAAACAAAAAAGCCAACAGTTCAAGTTAAAACAGCACCACAATTATTTTAATCATAGTTTTGTTAGGGTAAGTTCAAAAACTAAGAGTTTTGTACCTTTGTAACAAAGTCAAGGTTCAGGCAAACACTACTCAGCTGTGGAAATAGTAATTATTTAAAATATGTTGAGATGAAGCTGAAGGGTATGCTCGGAGGTGAAGAACAAGAAAAATATCAGCATTAAATATTTACATAAGACTATATATTTGTTCGTTGTGTATAGTTGGGTTAATACAAAGTGCTTGGAATTTTAGATATATTATCTTATTTAATCCTCATGACAACCCTAGAAGGTATGTATTGTCTCCCTTTAACTGTATCTTGGAAAAGTTAAGGCATTTGTCCATGGCTCACAGTTAGTAAAGGGGAAATCTGGACTCAAACACAGGCCTATCTCCAATGCCTGGGATTTTACCATCATATTCTAGGATTATGCTCAGAGGTGGAGGATGGGGTTAGTTCAGCTCCTGCATTTTAAGTATAAGTTCTAGAAAAGTAAAACGATGTGTTGCTAACAGAGAGGGTAAGAGGTGGGTCAAACTGCAGGGTGATTTCTAGTAAATTTTTGCTACCATTTGTTTCTAAGGATTAGGAAGGACATTTATTTCTCTTTAGCTTTTACACTTTAGGAAGCAAATGCACAATCTAGTGGAACTTTGAGGTTGCTGAGGCTGGGAAGAGAATGCCTTTGTTTGAATAAAACCAGCTCAAATGAGGTAGCTGGGATATCATCTTGGAGCTGAAAGGAGGACCTGCCCCCTATTAGTCACAACTGTCAAGATTGGGCTTGAGCCCCAGTAGATAACGGAGGCAGGGCACAAAGCCAGGGGCAGGCTGGGAACGCCAAGAGGTGGCGGGGCCTGTGGCCGTGGGGTGAGCTCAGGTCCAGAAGTCATGTGAGAAGACTGAGTCTCTGCAGGCCAAGGAATAGTGGACAGAAAGCAGCTGAGCAGACAGGTTTGACATTAGCCCCTGAGGCCCCAGCACCCAGCAGGCTCGGTCTGGAGGCCCTGCACTTAGCTCCTATCTCAGGCCTGAGCATGGATGGGGGCCCTGCACTAGAGCTGGGTCACGGGTGTCTGTGTTCAAGGCCAGTATAGATTCTTGTGAGCAAGACTGTGTCAGCCCCTCCATATGCATTTCAGAAAACATCACACTTGAAACATAACTGGTTTGTTTATTTCTGGAAATGAAGCAAGATTTGGGTAATATGTTTAAACATGCCTCATAGATATCTAGCATTGTGTTGGTGGTCAAGATTGTTGTTTAAACAGAGTCATTCTCAAGATACTCCACTGATTGTTTTTTTTCCCACTGATTTTTAAAGGGCCCGAATCTAGGATGTTAAAGGGCCATATCAAATAGAACATGCATGGTAAAGAACAAATGCTTACTATATAATAAATAATAAATATTTGTTAAATGAATGAATGAGTCTGCATCGACAACAAAAAGAAGGCGTCTCTTTTTTGGAACACCAAGAGGAGGTCTGCATAAACCCAGAGAAACTAGGAACTAATGTCCAGGTGAAATACTTAGTGTATTTGGAAAGTGGAGAAACCATCCTCCTCCCCACAAAAGTGAAGCTTAGACTTGGGAAAGAGATCTTGGATGAGGGTAGATAATGGAGTGAGAGCAGAGAATCTTCCACGAAGGTCCCATTCAGCCTCCCTGCCTCCTACGTTCTTCCAGACTTCAGTGCAGAAAGGGCTTTAGTCAGCTGCCTGGAGTCTATATGTACGAGCAGCAGGTCCCGCAATGATTTGAATGCCACATTATTAAGTGCTGCACGTGGGAGCATCTGAAACCGAGATTTTAGTCACTTGGACTCCTCCTTGCACGCCCACACAACAGAAATGGACCACAGTGCATCGGCTGAGCACAAGAGGTAAGCAGACACACTAGCAGATACTCTGCTATTTGTATCACATGCACATTCCCGGTGCTCCAGGTCCTGTTCACCTTATCTAAAAACCAATCTCACGTGCCCTTTGGTGTGAATAAAGACTTCTCTAGGGAAGGGAAGGTATGAACTGATTGCAAGTTTTGATGCCTCTTAAAATAACACAGGTCCTTTCAAATTTCAGTTCTAAAAAATCCTCCTGCCTGAAATCTGGGAACTTCTCAAGCCCATCAGATTTTGGCGGGATGAATTATTTAACATCTTTAGAGCAAGGGAAGAAGAAAGAAATGCATCTGGTATTTTTAGGAGACTCTGAGATAGATAACAGCAGGTTTCCTTTCTTCTCTCCCCACAATGGGCAATTTTAAAACGAAATAGATAAGGAGAACAGGACCTTTGGGAATTAAAAAGCTTTCTGAAGAAAGAGTAATATCTTATTCATTCATTCATTCATTCATTCATTCATTATTGTGGTAAAAAACACAGGACATAAAATTTATCATCTTAACCTTTTGCATGTGCGGTTCAGTGGTGTTAAGTACATTCATATTGCTGTGCGATCATCATCACCTTCCATTTCCAGAACATTTTTCATGTTTGAAAACTGAAACTCTATACCCATTAAATAATGACTCCCTATTACCCACTCTCCCCAGCTGCTGGCTTGACTACTGTAGGTAACTCCTATAAATGGAATCACACAGTACGGTTGACCCTGAACAACATGGGGGGGAGGTAGGAGGCACCCACCTCCCACACAGCCAAAACTCTACATCTAACTTTGGGTTCCTCCAAAACTTCACTACTACTAGCCTCCTGTGGGACAGGAAGACTTACGGATTACGTAAACTGTGAATTAACACACGTTCTGTATGTTATATGTATCCTATGCTGTATACTTACAATAAAGGAAGCCAGGGAAAAGACAATGGTCTTGAGAAAATCAGAAGGAAGAGAAAATGCATCTACAGTACTGTCTTGTTTTTATAGAAAAATATCCGCATCTAAGTGGACCCGCAGAGTTCAAACCCATGCTGTTCAAGGGTCAACAGTATTTGTCTTTTTGTGATTGGTTTATTTTACTTAGCACAATGTCCTCAAGATTCATCCATGTAGCATGCAACAGGGTTTCCTTCCTTTTGAAGGCTGAATAATATTCCACTCTTAGTACAGACCACATTTTTATCCACTCATCCACCAATGTACAACTGGGCTGCTTCTACCCCTGGGCTATTGTGCATAGTGCTACTATGAACATGAATGTGCAAGGAAATAGTAATTTCTTGACCTGGCTACTCTGGTATGTTGTTCAGAGAAGAATGAGTGGATTTAAGACCTCATTAAGGATGGAGACAGGGGAGGGGACATACTGGTGACCCTTTGAAACATCAGCAACACTCGAAACTGTGCCAAGACCTCAAGGAATTCTGCTGTAAGTATATTCAAATGTGTGTATTAATTTCTCTTCCAAATTATTTAAAACCAAATTGTTTTCTTCTTGGGCTTGATGACAGTATTTAGTCTCTAATGAAAACAGGAACATAGCTTAAAAAAGAAATGAGAAATATCACATTTATTAAAATCATCCAAACTACCAAATATTCAAGTGAACTATCTAATTATTAGGAAGCTAGACTAGTGCCATGCAAAGATTAGCATAAAATAGCTCTTGTTGAACAATACCTTATCTATAATCAATATTAACCTATATTGGGTGTCAACATTTTTTTTCTAAAATTCATTTTGATACTCTTTAAGTATCTGGAGTCAATAATTACCTCTTCGTCTGCTCAATTTGATTACCGTGTATTTTTTAACTCCTGGGGCATGTTTCCCCTGGCAAAATGGAAGCACAAACAGATGGAGGAGAATAAGTGGCTTGAGCTAACATTTTTCTTTTCGTGAAGAAACAGCAGTAGAAAATTGCAAAAGGATCTTGTTTAAGTGAATGTAATTCCTGTTGTAGACAACAAGCGTAGTTCCCCACTCCCATTTCAAAGATTAATAAAAAGACTAGACCAATGCAGGAACATTTTAAAATCCAGGGACATGTTTCAAGAACATTGAATAGCATGAATA
Organism: Zalophus californianus; assembly: GCF_009762305.2. Classification (NCBI taxonomy): domain Eukaryota; kingdom Metazoa; phylum Chordata; class Mammalia; order Carnivora; family Otariidae; genus Zalophus; species Zalophus californianus. Next base: position 117,451,759 of record NC_045603.1, on the reverse strand, counting down.
TCACGCATAGTTTATCTCAGTCTCAAGGACTGTGAGTCAAAAAGGATGTTAAAAACATCTGGATAGAAAAAAATAATGTGTAGCTAGGGATACATTCTGCAATTTCTGATCCTTATCTTCTCTTTTAGTGGTTATCAAAGAGGCTAAAAGGATTTCTTAATATAAAATCCCTGAAAAGAAATACTGTTCGGCGTGGTCTATGTGTCTAAGACTGGTATTTTTGTTTTCTTCTAATTTGTTCCCAATTATTCCTAGTTTTCTCTTTTCAAGGTTGGGCCAACTCAGAACAAATGAATGGAAGGGATTTAAGAAGCGATCATTACAAGAATTTATTGTGCAATATTAGATCAAACTCCTGCATATTTATTTCATAGAAAGAGAGAGAGAAAGCACGAGCTGGGGGAGGGGCAGAAGAAGAGGGACAAGCAGACTCCATGCTGAGCAAGGAGCCTAAGTGGGGGTGGGGGAGTGGCTCTATCCCAGAACCCCGAGATCATGACCTGATGCTTAACGGACTGAACCACTCAGGCGCCCCATGCGTGTTTTAATCTTTAGGAAAAAATTAAGATGCCAGTGTTAGACTACATGGAGAAAGCAACTCAGAGAAAAATGGAAGTCTGCCAATTGCAGAAACACGTTGTCCAGAAAAATCACTGATTGTAAAGAACATCCTCTCTCCTTATATAAGCTACCAGATGTTGTTGAATTGAATTTTAAAAAGAAAAAAGGAAAAAGATGATGAGTCATAGGGTGCAACCACAGCTAAACAAAGTTTAGCAGCTCTTTTAATTAAAGCATGTTGCCGTATGTGTAATAAACAATGGTACAGAATGAGAAAATATAGGTTCTGTACCCAAAGGAGATTTAAATTTAAATACCTTTTACACTTGGCCATTTAGAAAATCTTAATAGCGTCATCTAGTTGCAAGGACTTTGAGAGGTTCTAGCTATCGCTTCTATGACCTTTCACTTCCCCCTCTGCACCCCCAAAAGCACATTTCAGAGAAATCTTTTTTTTTAATGTCAAAGGTATTATAGTATCCGCTAGAGAGAAAATTGAGAAAAATACCCTCCTTATATCAGAATCCACTCAAATGCCACATTGGGCTGTGTCTTTTCTTTGATCCCAGTGGAGATGGGAATCATGTGCATGTGATTTTCATGAGTGGGGGGCTAGCCCTTCACCTCCAGAACACAGCTCCAAACCACCCTAGCCCGAGATTTTTCTCTAAGCTTTTTTATTCTGTCTTTAGAAACATAATGTTACCTTTCTTTTTGCGATGTTTTGCTCTCTCGTTATCTTCTACATTACCCTTATTCCCAGAACTGGTGCTGGCACTCTAGAAAAAGTCAGATTACTCCTCCAGTCAACAGGACAAAGCTCTACCAGCCCCACTTCATGCAATCAACAGGTATTTATCAACTGCTTATTGTGCACCAGCTGTGTCGGCACTGGTGACAAAGATGAGGTGACTCCGTTCTTGCTCTTCTCATCATTTATGTAGATGTCTGCCGACTTGCATGTTCATATCTCCAGATGGACACGCATGATTCATTGGTGGGCAGGAAATACTAAAACTTCTATTTATTTCTCATTTTGAATCTAAAAATAAGAAGCTAAACCCTACTAGCATTTACCATATGGATTGTCATGGGAGCCCTCATGTGAGCCCATATGTCAGATGTCACATTGCAGGTACAGTGTTTAAAATGGCCTGAGCCTATAATACCAAAGGGTCGACAATACAGTGTCCATGTCATACATAATGTATTTCTGATTGGATTGATTTGAGATTATATTACCTGGTATTATTTTCTCTGTCAGCTTTATTAAAATATAACTGATATGCAATAAATTGCCCATATTTAAAGTATACAATTTGTTCATTGTTAACATGTGTATACATGTGTGAAATCATCACTGCAGTCAAGATAATTCAACACTGATTAAAGTTTCCTGCTATACCTCTGTAATCTTCTCTTCTCACGTCCCTAGACAACTACTGATCTACTTTCGGTCATTATACATTGCTTGGCATTTCCTAGAATTTGATGTAAAAGAATCACATAGTGGGGCGCCTGGGTGGCTCAGTCGTTAAGCGTCTGCCTTTGGCTCAGGTCATGGTCCCAGGGTCCTGGGATGGAGCCCTGCACTGGGCTCCCTGCTCCACGGGAAGCCTGCTTCTCCCTCTCACACTCCCTCTGCTTGTGTGCCCTCTCTCGCTGTGTCTTTCTCTGTCGAATAAATAAATAAAATTTAAAAAAAAGAATCACATAGTATTTTCTTTCCTTCCTTTCCTTCCTTCCATCCTTCCTTCCTTCCTTCCTTCCTTCCTTCCTTCCCTCCTTCCTTCCTTCCTTCCTTCCTTTCTTTTTTTTGGTCTGGCATTTTTCACTTAGCATAATTATTGTGAGATTCATCCATACTTTAGTGTCTCTTAGTAGTTCATTCTCTTTTGTTGCTGAGTTGCATCTTAATTGTACGGATATACCACAGTTCTTTTATTCACCTACTGATGGATATTTGAAACTTTTCCTGTTTGGCCTATTATAAATAAAGCTGCTATCAACATTCGTGTGCCTTTTTCTAGACATACACTTTCATTTCTCTTGGGAAATACCTAGGAGTGGAATAGCTGGATCATATGGCAAGTGTATGTTTAACTTTTTAAGAAACAACCAAACTGGTTTCCAAAGTGGTCATATCATTGTAAATTCCCACCTGCAGTGTATGAGAACAATTTCTCCAAATGCACGACAATACTTGGTATGGTAAGTCTTTTTAATTTTAGCTACACTGATAGATCTGTAGTATTATCTCATTGTGGTTTTAATCTGCATTTCCCTAATGACTAATGATGTTGATATCTTTTCATGTGCTTATTTGCCATGTGTATATCTTCTTTGGTGCAGTAATTATTCAAATGCTTGGCCCATTTTGAAAATTGGGTTGTTTGTTTTCCTATTATTCAGTTTTGAGAGTTTTTATGTATTTTAGATACAAGTCTTTATCTGATAAGTGATTTGTAAATATTTTCTGCCTGTTTGTGACAGCCAAAGCCCTGTCTTTTCATTTCCCTAACAAGGTCTTTCAAAGATTAGAGATTCATAATTTTGATAAAGTGCAATTTGTTAATTTGTTCTTTTATATATCTTACTTTTGGTGTTTTATCAAATACATCTTTGCCTACACCAAGGTAACAAAGGTTTTATCTAGATTTTATAGTTTTGGTTTTTTATATATGGGTCTATAATCAATTTTGAGTTAATTATTTATATGATGTGCAGTACAGATCAAAGTTCATATTGTTTTGCATAAGCAATATCCAATTATTTTAGTACCAAATGCTATACTTCTCCCCCTGAACTACGTTGGCATCTCTGCTGAAACTCAGTTGTCCATGTATAGGTAGGTTTATTTCTAAACTCTTTACTGTGTTCTATTGATCTGTCTATATTTATACCAATACTATACTGTTTTAATTACTGTACATTTATAGTAACTTGATTTCAGATAATGTTAATCTACAACATTATTCTTTCTCAAAGTTGTTTTAGCTATTCTAGGTCCTTGAATTTTGATATGAATTTTAGATTCAGTTTTTTAATTGTTGCAAAAAAAAAAAGTCTTGCTGGGATTTCATTTGAAACTGTGTTCAATTTAGAGAGTAATTCGGGGAGAACTAACATATTAGCAATATTGTATCTTCTGAGCATAGAACACAATAATTTAGAACTTCTCTCCATTAATTTAGAACTTCTTAAATTTCTCTCAGCACTTTTCGTAGTTTTTAGTGTACAAGCCTTTCATATCTTTTCTCAGATTTATCATTAAGTATTTCATATTTACTGATATTGTAAAGGATATATTTTAAATTTCAATTTCTGATCGTTGTCACTAGTATTTATATTTGATTTTTGTATATTGATCTTATAACCTATAACCTTATTAAACTTACTAGTTCTACTAGCTTATTTTATTTCTAGGCATAGGAAGTTGTTAATATCTCCTTATTATCCTTTGGATATCTGTAGAATCTGTAGTAATGTCACTTTCCTCGTTCCTGATATTGGTAATTTATGTTTTCTCTCTTTCTTTCTGGTCAGTGTAGCTAGAGTTTATCAATTTTATTTATCTTCTCAAAGAACCAGTTTTTAATCCATTGATTTTTTTCTATTGTATTTCAATTTCTATATTAAGGATTTCTACTTTGACATTTATAATTTCCTTCCTTCTGTGTAGTTTATAATTAATTTGATCTTCCTTTTCCGGTTCCTAAAGGTGAAAGATGAAATTATTGATTTAAAACTGTTTTCCATTTTTAATATGTGTTTAGTGCTATAAAATTTCCCTAAACATTGCTGTAGCTGCATCCCACAAACATGATATATTGTGCTTTCATTTTCATTCTGTTCAAAATACTTTATTATTTTTCTTTGGTCTATTATTTGACCCAGAGTTTATTTAGACTTCTGTTAGTTTCTAAATATTTTGGGATTTTCAAGAGATAGGTCATTCTGTTATTAAAGATTTCTACTTTTATTCCCTTGTCAGAGAACACATTTTATATAACTTGAATCCTCTAAAAATTGTTGTGACTTACTTTATGTCATAAAATATGGTGTATTTTGGTAAATGGTCTACCTGCCCTTGAAAAGAATGTGTATTCTGTTGTTGGATGGCGTGTTCTATAAATAACAATCAGGTCAAATTCCTATGCAACTATCAACAGTGCTATGCAACTCTACTATATCCTTACTGATTTTAGTCCTAATTTTTCTATCAGCTCTTTAAAGAGGGGTGTTAAAACCACTGTCTATAATTGTGGATTTGTCTACTTTTCCTCACAGTTTTCAGTTTTTGACTTATGTATTTTGAAGTTCTGTTATTATGTGCATTAACATTTAGGTTTGTCATGCCCACTTGATAAATTGCTTTATCATCATAAAATATATTTCTTATCTTTTATGTATTTCTTAATATTATCTCTGATAATATTCTTTGTTCTGAAGTCTACTTTGATATTAATAGTCATTCCATCTTTCTTTTGATTAGTATCAGTGTGTTGTGTCTGTTCATCCTTTACCCTGAACCTACCTCTGTCTTTATATTTGAAGTTTGTTTCTGATAGATAGTTAGGCCTTGGATTTTTATCCAGTTTGGCAATCTGTTCCTTTTAATTTGGGTGTTTAGGCCAAGGGGGGCTGAACTAAATCTGGACTAAATGCTAGTTTTGCAAATGAAGTTTTTTTTTGGAACTCAGCCACAATCATTCATTTACATGTTGTTTATGGTTGCTTTTGCATTCAAAGGCAGAGGTGATTTATTACTCCCAAGTCCATATAGCCGGCAAGAATAAAATATTTACTATCTGGCCCTTGACAGAAAAAAAGTTTATCTACCCTTTTTTCTTTAGGCTCTTTCCATTTAATGTGATTATTGTTGTGGTTAGGTTTAAGGCTATTATGTTGTTTTTGTTGTTTTTTAATCTCACTTTTGCCGCGGGTGTTTCTGTGATCCGACGCCTACCCTGGCCCCTATCCTGGGCTTTCTCTCCTGTTTCTTACATCTTACAAGGCAATAAAAATGAAATCTCAGGTGCAGTAAGTTTGGTGAATACTCTTGTGTTAGCTTGGGTCGTCTGAGAAGCAGATGCCACGATGAGATTAAATGTGCAAGAAATTTACAATGGAACATTCCTGTGAAAGAAAGTGGGGAGGGAGCTGGAAAAAGAGAGGATAGAAGCATCTTAGACTGTTGTACAGTTCTAAGGAAATTTCAGCAAGACCATCAGGGAGTCTTGGAGACAGATACCTGACAAAGGACCCCCATGTTCTCTAGGAACAGACCTGGCTTAGTATACCTGCTGTGCTCAGTCAGCGACCAGGAGCAGCAAGCGTGTGGGAAGAGTGACTGCAGGGCAAATGCAGTGGATGGTTTCAGAGTAGAGCTGAAGCCCCCAGTCTCTGAAGCCCAGGCTCCCTGTTGTTGGAGGTCTGAGGCTCATTCTCATGGCCTTCACAGTCTTAAGATGAAAGCTGGCTTTAGCAAACTTACTTGTCTGGGTTTCTGCTTTTACTCAAGTTTCAACTTCTGAGCAATTTGTACTTTTTTTTTTTGACAGTTCATGAATGCACTTAAAATGACCTTAAAAAAATATTTTAGGGGTGCCTGGGTGGCTCAGTCGTTAAGCAGCTGCCTTTGGCTCAGGTCATGATCCCAGAGTCCTGGAATCGAGCCCCACATCGGGCTCCCAGCTCAGCGGGGAGTCTGCTTCTCCCTCTGACCCTCCTCCCTCTCATGCTCTCTGTCTCATTCTCTCTCAAATAAATAAATAAAATAAAATAAAACATTTTATCCAGCAATTTTTATTGTTTTCTGCAAGGAGGTCAGTCAGGGTATCTACATTTTCACAAGTCTAGACACTGAATTTATCTCATTCATTATTTCATAATGTCTGTTTTTGTATATATTTTATAATGAACATAATGTAACTGTAAATTTATAAGTAAAGTCTTGTTAAGGGGATAAAAGGTGATAAACATAAACAAGCATGGACTGCTGAATCCCACCCCTCAGAAAAACCCTAGAGAGGCTATAGAAGTGAGAAGACCGGGATGGGCTCCATCAGTGAACAACAGCAACCCTCAAGGGGAGGAGCAGGAGGCTGCCCTCAACTGCTGCATCTGGAGGTGGGTAACTGAAGCCCAGAAGTGGAGTGGGGCTGGGGAGTGGCTGGAGGTGGCAGAGAGAGTGGAGTTGGAAGATGCTTTTGTTTTTGCCTCCCTCCCTTAACCCCATTGTCCTGAGCCTTCAGCACAGAACAATAGCAAGAGCCAATTCATTGGCCAAGGAGGGTAAAATTAGGTAGCACGGAAAGCCACAGTACTGGGGAATTGATGAAAACCAGTATAGGTTGAGCTGCCAGCCTCATGCATTCACTCTGGGAAGTGAGGGAAATTTTCCCTGTAAACCCCTAGGACTGGTGGGTTGTAACCGAAGGAGCTTACTTTCTCCCAGCGCTGCCTCTAAGGGTTTAAATGGAAAGCTCCTGCGAAAGCAAGGGCATGTCTGCAGGAATGGCGGCAAATAGCAACAGTGGTTTTGTGGTATCTGGGATCATCTTTTCCCCTTACCTTCAACACACTTGGTTGAGCACAGACTAGGCTTTGACCTTCTGCAGTTCACTTTATCAGCCGAGGTAGCTGATCCATCCAGGGAGGCGTGGACTCACAAGTCAAAATAACTAGATATGCAAAGGATACAGTGATTGTACAGGAAAAACTATGCAGAATATTTACCATCTGAAGGAGAATTACTGAGCTAAACACACCTGAATTTTAAAATAAGCATGAAACATTTACTCTAGGAGGTGGGGGAAGATAATCAATAACAAGAAGCCATTAGTAAAGTCCAAGTAAAAATATTAGATAGGAAAAATATAATAGTTAACAATAAAGAACACAATAAATGAGAAGGACAGCCAGATGGTTATGACTGACACATGCATTAGTGAGTTCCAAGATTCTATTGAGCAACTTTCCCGGAATGTGGCAGGAAGGAACGGGGTTAAGATAGAAAAGTCAAGGAGTGGCTAAGATTGAGGGGAAAGTGCTTATGTCTGAATCATAAAACCTCCGGGAGAGAAAAAAAGAAAAGGAGGAAATAGTGGAAGAAATAAAGGCAAGGAATTTCTCAAAACTAAGAGATGGAGGAAACAGTGGAAGAAATAAAGGCAAGGAATTTCTCACAACTAAGAGATGGAGGAAACAGTGGAAGAAATAAAGGCAAGGAATTTCTCACAACTAAAAGAAGAGAAGAAAGTCTTCAGATTATAATGTTCAGTGCCCAACAGGAGAGAAAGCAACAAATTTCTTAAAACGTGCAGAGAGCGAAAGCAGATTCTCTTCAAAGAAACAATGATCAGATGGATGTCCTGCTCCCAAGAGCAATATAGGATGTAAGAAGATCAACAAATAATGTAAACTAGTCTTGAAAGGAAATAATTTGAAACCTAGAATTTTATATCCAGCCAATTTTTCATTCAAATATGAGAACACAATAAAGAAACATTCACATACATATGAAGGCTTAGAAGGTTTATCATAAACACACATTGAAAACTTGCTTGAAAGTAGTATTTAAATAGGAAGAGAGACAAGGTCAGGATGTATAAGAGACAGAGCCAATAAAGGTGGTCAAACACCTTGGCAAAATTTATGTTGTCTTAAGAAGATAAGATGGCTAGGGGCACCTGGGTGGTTCAGTCGGTTAAGCATCTACCTTCAGCTCAGGTCATGATCCCAGGGTCCTGGGATTGAGTGACATGTCGGGCTCCCTGCTCAATGGGGAGTCTGCTTCTCCCTCTCCCTCTGCCCCTGCTCCTGCTGTCTCTCTCTCTCAAGTAAATAAATAAAATCCTTAAAAAAAAAGATGATAAAATAGCTAGAACTAAAGAATAAAAGAAATGACATACACAGTACCTTAGAACTTAACTTCTAATGGCAGATAGTACTTATCATATTGAGGGAAAATAGATATTAAGATTTTAAAAATCATGGACATGAGCATGGGTCTTAGTAACCTAAGGCCAATTACCATGAGAACAAAAATTGAAGATATAACTTTCAAACCAGCATAAGAAATAAATCTTTCTTGAAAATCAAGAAATCTAAGAAAAAGAGAAAAAAGAAATAAAAAGTACTATAAATGAGAAATATGATCTAAAATGGTGGAAATTAAGTCCTAATATACCGGTATTTACAATAAATATACTGAGAGAAATCTGATTTTAAAGATCTTTATCAGAAAGCAAAAAGTTAAAAACCAAAAAACCCACTAATAATTCAGCTCAAATAGTTGTTCTTTTTTTTTTGAACAATAGAATAATCTAAGACCAGAAATAAATGAAGTAGAAAAATAAAAGAATAGGGAAGTATCTTAAGTCAGTTTTCCTAGAATAGAGGTCTGCAAACTTTTCCTGTGAAAGGCTAGCTAGTAAATATTTTTGGTTTGGCAGGTCACATAGGATGTTTATTGTTTTTTTTTTTTCTTTTTCTTCCTTCCCTTTCCTTCCTTCCTTCCTTTCTCCCTCCCTCTCTCTCTCTCTCTCTTTTTTTTTTTTTTACAATCCCATACAAATGAAAAAACACTTAGCTTAAGTGTTAGCTTGCAGGCCATATCAAAACAGGCTGTGGGCTGAATTTAACCCATGGGCTGCACTTTTGCCCTCCCAGAAGCAGAGCTGGAGAAAACTGTTCAGGCACGCACATTCTTCGGTGTTGTCTTGAGGGAATGCTCTGAGGAGGAAGAGACTGAAGAAAGCAAGAAAGCAGGCAGGGACAGAAGAGGCTAAGCAAGGATGTGCAAAACTTCAGCCTGATCCCCCAGGGAGTTCTAGAGCATGAATCGCACCAGAGAGTCCCACTTGGGCTTTAGTGGTGCTCACATGTCTGCAAGTCATTGGCTGTGATTACCTTGGGGAGGGTGTAGACCTCCAAGAAGCAGGGAAGGGGCGACGGGGGACTGTAGCAGCCGACACTCAATAGAATCTGGAAGATGGGTACACCAGCCTGGAAAAGAAATCCACTAGAAGAACATGAACAAAGTTAAAGTGGTTTCTTTGGGGCGGGGGGAAGAAAAGTATTAGAAGCAAGTAAAGTATGGAATAAAAAGAAGAAATGTCTATATACACATTGAGAATTTTAAAGTCCTAACAATGTCAATATATAGAGAACTCCTATCTTATGCAAGCTGTTTGAGAAAATGGAAGAAAAATAAAAGTTGATGTCACTTTTTGAAGCTAAAATAATCCTGATTCCAAAACCACATAAAAAATAATAGAAGAAAATTACTGGACTCTTTTGTATTTGAATCTAGATGCATAAAAATTGTAGCGAATGAGAGCCAGTTGCATAATTACCCAGAGGTCCATGCGTGGGGCTGGAAGTTCCAACCTTCCAGTCACTGGTCTTTCTGGTGACCAGCCCCATCCTGAGGCTATCTAGAGGGGTCCCCCTCTAAGTCACCTCTTCAGCATAAACTCAGGCATGATAAAAGGGGTTTGTTAAGAGTAACAAAAGATCCTATCCCTACTTTGGAAATTCCAAGGGTTTTAGGAGCTCTGTGCCAGGAACCAGGGACAACGACCAAACATATTTCTTATTATACCACACCATTCTTTCTTCTGATTGTCACCTGCAAGTGTATGGACACATTTTCTACACGGTCTGTGAACTCAGCGCTGTGTACTGAGTACTGACGCAGCAGTCTAATAACACGGGTTCAATTTCTTGTTTTGAACACAGTTCTGTGACCCTGGGTAAGTGATTTAATCTCTTTAGTACTCACTTCCTTATCTCTAAAATGGAGATGGCAGTTCCTACCTCTGGGTTTCATGCTAAATACTAAATTGAGTTATCATCAGGTTTTTGTACAGCGCATGATCCACAGTAGTTGCAGGCAGATCTTTTGTGAAATGTCAACACACTCAGTGTCTGGGTTCCAGTCTTTCACAATGTGTTTTGTTACGCTCTTGTTAGATCTCTTTTAAATACAACTGTAAAGATTCGCGCAGTTACCCAGTAGCTAGGTAGTGTAAGTCATTTTCCCAGGCTATTGATGGATATTCTTCACACGGCACAACAAAAAGCGTTGTTCAAATGAAGATAAGACAAATTACAGTACTTCCTTTTTCCAGTCAACCAGCTCTGTCATTCAATATTAGGAGATTAGATAAATCGGACAGAGCAGTTTTCATCGTAAATCCCTGTTGGTTAGTACTCAGTGATTTGTTGTTTTTAATTGATTTGGTGAGTACTATTTCCAGCATACAGTTATATAAATATATATAGGAAGTCCCATTCTGGATTAGTTTCTTGGCCAAATTATATGGCAATTTCTTCCTATAAAAATGGAACTACTCCTAAAGTTTCAGCATGAATTTACATTTACAGAATACTTGGCAAGCAAAAACTATTTTACTATGGTTTTTATATTTCAAATTTAAGCACCTTAATAATAAAGAAATAAAACTGCTCTTTCAAAGTCTTTTTAATCTGGTCCAAACACTACCAGTGGGAAAACATGTATTTCTACCTTTATAATCAAGATGGGCTACTCTGGTGTTCTTTTTATCATTTCTTAATTCCCCATGTGGCTAGGTAGTAGTAGTCTTTTTTTTTTTTTGAGGTGGGGAAGCAGCAGGGGGTGAGGAAGAGAGAGAATCTTAAGCAGGCTCCACGATGGGGGGGCTTGATCTCACAACCCTGAGATCATGACCTGAGCCAAAATCAAGAGTCAGACGCTTAACTGACTGAACAACCCAGGCGCCCCAGTATTCTGTCATTCTTAAAAACCTAGGCAAGCAGGTGTGCTTTCAATTATGCATTATGACCACTGCATAATCGGCTTCTTCACTAATCTCATTAGTGGAAAATGTGCAGGGGAATAACCTGTCTGTGCCAGATTTCATCTCCAGCTTTCTGACAATGGCCAGAGACATATACATCCTACCCCCTGGATCGTCTTACAGTGTTCTTCCATCAAGCGGTGGCCGTCTATGTTCCCTCCCCTTAGTGTCAGACAAGTCTTTGTAACTGCTTCGACTAACAGAATGTGGGGGAAGTGAGCCTGTCATATAAGAGGCAGTATGGCTTTTGCCTACTTCTGTCTCTGTCTCTGTTCGTACTTGCCTTTGGAACCCAGCTGCCATATTGTGAGGAAGTTCGAACCACATGGAGACACCACACAGAAGAATTCCACCTGACAGCTTCAGCTAAGGTTCTAGCGAGCAGCCAATATATCAACCACCAGGCAAACCTTCAGATCAGAGCTACCCATAGAACTTTCTGTGATTGGGGAAATTTTCTCTGTTTGTGCTAATAACTTACTCCTTTATGAGGCTGTTGAGCAGTGGTAATGTGGCAAATGTGAACGAGGAAGTGGATTTTCAATTTTATTTCATTTTAGTTAATTTAAATTTAAACAAGTACATGTGGCTAATGGCTGCCACACTGGACCATTTATCGTCACTTGGTTATAGCCCTTGGCCTTTGAATCTTCCAGCTGAAGCAAAAGACATCACGAAGCAGAAACGAACCATCCCCACAGTGCCTGCTCCCTATTCCTAATTCTCATAAGCCCTGAGAAATAATAATTATTGTTCATTTAAGCTACTCAGTTTGGGGAGTGGTTTGTTACAGAGCAATCGATAATGAATTTGCTGTTTCTACTGTTTTGTTCACTTGTTTTTTGTTTTCCACAGTAAATAAAAATATACAAGTCTTTCCCCCTCTAGCTATGGTTATGTGTCTCTGGTCTTCACAGCCCGGTTTCTTGAGTGAGTCATCTACACTCACCATCCTCATTCGAAGCTTATTCACTAGTCAACATGCATTAGGCTCTGGATACAAAGTCGTAGTAACATTAGTTCTGGCTTATTTCTCCCACTTAGAAAATGCAGGACTTCAGTATCCCACTCTGTCTTCATGGTCTCTCCTACTTATCTCTGAGCAAAGCCCACCCTGGCAGAAAAAGTCAGAAAAGGGGGTCCTTCGGGCTGAGACACGGCAAAAACGTTTTTGTTTTTTGTGGTTTTTTTTTTTTTTTGGAATGGATTATGCATGACCCTCAGTGAAATGTGAAAGGCTTGTCTGTCCTAGTGTGTGGCCCAAAGGCTACCATGAAAACAGCTCTTTCAGTCAGGGTCTTTGTCACCTTCTCTCCACGGGGTTCAGAACCAATCCTGGGGTATGGTTTGGCCAAGAAACAAAGCAGCCTTCTCCACATACACCTTCTGTCCCTCCTCCACATGCCTCCCACCATCAACGCACAAACTTCCCTTCCACAACCCTTTTGCTCCCCTCCTGAAACTAGCCTGTCTACCAGCCTTCAAGTGTCATCTAGGGATCCCAAAGGAACTTTATGATAGCAAAATAATGACAACTCCCAAACACTATTTTTGCCCAGATTAACCAGACATCTGGGTGGGGAGTGTGATTTAGGGTTTTGATTTCCTAGAACATACTACCTCTATTACAAAAGTGAGGAAATATTTCCATGACACCAGTTCTCTAGGAGTGGGATAGGTCACCTTCTCTCTCCACTGGGAAAACACAAGTTCATCCCATGGGAGGCTGAAAAAAAATACCTGCCTTTGCTCTGAAAGGTGTTTTTTTTTTTTTTAATAGTCTCAGAAGGGCTGAAACATGGTAAACCATGTTATATCCAAAGACATCCAAAGGTTAAACAAGGTGCATCAAGATTTGACTATTTGCAGTTCACACTGGGAGTGCATGGTTCAATACTGGATACATTCCAATCTAGTAAGTAAGAACCAATTTATAATGAAGGGTTCTAATTTGTTTGGAATATCCCAAAGTATTACTGATTATGTTACTGTATTACTGTAGTAAAAGTATTACTAATTATTGTAACTGAATCCAAATAAAACATATCACACACTTGTCTCCCCCTTCCCCTACTGATCAGCTTTGGAACACCAAATTAATAAATGCATTGGTTGCTAATCTGGTTATGAGTTTTCACATTTTTGGTCTGGATTGAAAAAACTCAGTGATATTAAATAGATTCGAGTTTCGCAAGAGAAGAGGAAATGCTATTTTTCCCAAGATGACATTCTTGGATATCACTGTCAAAATATTGTGTGATAGGAAAAAAATTGCAGGAATGATTAAACTTCTTGTGTATTTAATGGATTTTTCTTTTTCAGCATTAGCTAGCACAAGTCCTTCTCAAAATCTTGTGAAGTAGATCAACTCCCTTCCTAATTCAAATAAACATACAGTCCTTAAAAATTACGCTGACGTTGTTAAAATTCAACATTCTAAAGAAAATATTTCAATAAAAATTATGGATAATTTTATATTTATAATCAAATGTATCTGGGTTTTTCTAGGTCTCTGATATAAAGGTGGCACAGTGGAAATTGTATTTAGAACACGAATTCAGTGATTCAAGAAACTGGCCAATTAGAATTATCAATCTCACAAACAATGAATCGTGGAACACTACATCAAAAACTACTGATGTAATGTATGGTGATTAACATAACAATAAAAAAATAAAAAAATTATCAATCTCTAACTTGGATACTGATTCTTCTATGGAACAAAGCTAAAAGGAATTCCCTTGGCTGGTTTCATACTTTCTGGGTGTGGTTTATTTTCTTCTCTGCCTGGAACAAAGATATTCAGGAAAATCTTTTACAACTAAAATTCTTTGTCTTACAAGGAGAGAAAAAAAGAAAAGCAGTAGATCAAGTCTGGCTTAATCGTTTGCTTATAGTAGTGCATATATTGGATTTTTTCCAGGTTAACAAAAATAAAGCCCCAGGAAAGATATATGCAGCAGTGTATTTAAGCTACTGGCTCACACACATTTTAATGGCTGAAAGTATATAAAAAATATGAAGGCAGAAGAAAAACAGTAAGCAGTTATGAAACGTAACAAGGTTTTTTATTCTTTATTAGTTTAAAGGAAGCTAGAACCTGATAATAATATGCCACAAATGGTTCAGAACCAAACAAAAGCTGCTTAGTTATTTATTTTGCATTTTCTCCTTTTAGGAAGTGAGAAAAAAACAGTTCTATTGGCACTCGAGCTTATTTTCAATTAAAATCCCCATAAATTAGAAAACATCTCATAAAACAGTGGAAATGGAAAAAATGTTATTCAGAAAACAACTTTCTTAAGTGTGCTGCTTTTCTGTAGTGCCTAGGGATGTCGGATGTCTTCTAAGACCACTCAAAAAAATAATTCAACCTCTGTGTTCGTGTTGATGATAATATATAATAGTGTCTTGTCCTTTGATGTAAATAAGAGGAAAAACTCATACGTGCTTAGTTTTGAATTGAACCTCCCGCTCCGTGAATTCTGCCATTTGCTCCTGTCCCACACGAATAAAAGGATGCAGCTTAGAAACGAGGGCCTTGCTGCCATTGTATTTTTTCTAATTAAAATTCAGAGTATTAAACACAGTTGAGTACATCCATGCGTACATGACATACCGTTATCACATACCGGAAGCTCAGATCAACAGCACTGAGCAGAGGCTCATTTCATAACATCATTAAGATTCATTATATGCTACAGTTCAAAAAGGCTTTGTCAAAGCAAATAGTAATGGCCTGCCAGAAATGCGCAAACAGAAATTTATATTAAATTGTCCTTTCCCTCCTTTTTGGGTATGGGAATCTAGCTGCATTCCCAGGATTTGAGTTTGGAGCTTAACTGAAAAGGCTTCCAGTTTCTCCAGATTGCAAAATATTACCAAAACAGAATATTAAAAAAAAAAAGTTAAGTGAAAAATATTTGAGTAACTACGTGGGGGTATAGTCATCAAGCATAATAACTGTATCGGAATAAAAGAAGGTGAAGTTCTCGAGTGCAAAGGTAGATAGAACGCATGAGTCACAAGGCAGAGTATTTAATTTGGAACAAGTCAAATAAAAACATTGCCTTATTTTCCTTAAGAACCTTTGGTACTCTTTATGTTATAACCTCAGAAAAGAAAGCTCTCTCATTAAAACATTTTTTTTCTTTTATCTCCTGCTGAGTGAAGATGCCTGGGGAGACAAACTTTACATGCTGGCTTTCCGACTGTAGTCGTAAGTATGATGTTATCTGGAGATTCGATGGTGAGAATTTACTCCTTTAGACTTGGTACTTTTCTTTGCCATGTTCATTGATCACACATATGTGCTGAAACAATAAAGGATTTAAGTGAATCCGTTTCTTAGCCAAATAGGAGTGCAGAAAATGTAATGCAGTAATAACAGAATGTCATCTTATAATTGGTTATTGTTCATTCAAATATATGTGTGCGCATTTATGTGTGTGCATGTATATAAAATCTAAAGACACCCAATCGAATGCTTGAAAAAGTTTCTTCATTGTTCTAGTTTAGAGCCCTATTCCAAATCTGGCTCCCTAGGTCTGGAACAACCATAACGGCTGAAGGAGGGTATGGTCAGCCATGGTGGAGATAGAAGTCTCCACCTGGTAACATTATCACCTCTAGGGAGAATGGAGAAATAGCCATGGTAAACACAACATTGACTCTTAATCGATCTTTTTTGGGTAGCAAGAAATGTGTAGAGTATTTTGATTGCAAGGCACAGAAGTGGAGTCAGGTTAATATAGGCTAATATAGCCTACCAAGGCTAATGAGGTGGCTCACAGAATCCAAAGAGCTACACAATGAAGCAACTGGAAGGCTGGAATGGGGTAGCTCCCGACTTTAGCCCATGGTGCTTGTGGATACTCTCTCTGGGGCCCTGCCATTCAGTGGCTTAAGACCAAAATCTCTTGATTTCTGTGACTTTTGGTTTAAGTTTCTAATTCTTAGGAAGGAGAGAGACACACACACACATGATTGGTCCACTTCGGGTAAGATGTCTACCTCTATATCATTCAACATTGGTCAGGGTCCCACAGCTGGGGGGTCTACACTGGGAGTCCATGTATATATGTTGAAAGTTTCTCCAAAAAGGGAATAGTTATGAACTGCATGCAACTGTAACTGGGATTATGAATGCAAAGTGCCCAGAATATTCCTGACACAGAAGATATTCAGTAAGTGGCAGCCATCATGACTACTATTTCAATAATTTGTTAAATTCATATAGCTGTTAAGTTCTTATGAGAGGAGGCTAGGGATTTGCATGCATGACTTACATTCAGATCTCTGAAGTATTCATTGTAATCTAAGGCATAACCCACCACAAATAAGTCTGGAATCTCAAATCCAACATCTGAGTAGAGAGAGAGAAAAAAAAAGGAATAATGTAGATAACATGAGTAGAAAGCCACCATATGCTATTGTTGGCACTTAAACTGTGAGGACCTTTCATTTAAGCAGAAGCAAGTGGGAAAAATGATAAGCAATGCATAGGATGAACCCAGTAGGACCTGGACCACAGTGATTAGGCAGGGAGACGAGGGAGACAAGCAAACATATAAGGAAGAACAGCTGTACTCCTACCATACAGAGCTGAGAAAGGGCTCAGCCAGCCTGGGGGAGAGCAAGAAATATGCATGAGTTAGTCATGTAGCCCTGCAGTTCCAAAGCAAGCAGTATCCAATGTTATAATGCCAAAGGAAATACTTGGGAAGCATAAAGTGCAGTTCAGACAGAAGTATTCCAATCCTGTACTACATGACTAGGTGCACAGGCTGTCATCACTAGGAACCCATTCTCCCACTGCGCTCAGTGTCCTCAGCTGGATAAAGGGTTGGGAAGCCAAACCTGGGAGACCAGATGATGGGAAGTGGGATTGTTCAGTTTGAGGAACAGAACGCTAAGGGTTATTCTAACACTAGTCTTTGAATCCAGTAGACAGATGGCATTAATTAGCTCTCAATCTCTATTGCAGGAGGAATGGGAGTAAAAGGATTTAAATGCAGTGTGAGGTACTTAGGTTAAACGAAGGAAAAGTTTATTGAAAAGAAGATGATTTTTATGGAAAAGAATCTTTAAGGAACAGACAGTAGCACTCCTTCTTCAGAAGTCTTGAAACAGAATAAATGTGCCTATGGTCCAATGGTTTTTCAAACTCTTTCCACTTTTTTTGAATCTGTTTGTTTATTAGAGCATTGCAGAGGAGAGATGTGCTCACTTACTTTTATGAAACTGTTCTTTGGGATAGCCAATGGACTTATAGCATGGAGAGAAAGTTATCCCTCTGGTGACCACCATTTTGATTCCTATGACCAAAGATGCTTCCACATGGAGTAGGCAACTGGTTCCTTCTTGCAGAAAGTGCCAGAGGAGAGGGACTTACTTTCTAGAGGATTGCATTATATGTCACTGATAGAGACCCCCTTTGGTCCCTCCACACTGTCCCTTGCTTTGAGAAAAATAATCAAAGAGGAGAAGCAAGAGCAGAAGAAAAGATGTCAGGGCATATAAAAGATGTCATGGAGAATATGGGAAAGAATCAGTTATGAGAAAGGAACCAAAAGTATCAAGCCTCAGAAGTCCAGGGAGAAGAAACAGAGATTCTGAACCAGCTAAAAGGATATTAGTAAATCCCAGAGAACCCGGGTTGTCACCACAGTAATGACTTCACAGTAACCAGAGCAATGCCTACAGTAGGCATGGCACCGGAGACTTGGCAAAGCCAGTTCAGAAGGTCAAACCTTCAGGACTGTTAGGGAGTGAAAGAAGGACACTGGATTGGTAGATCAGGGGGACAGTTAGGAATCAGAGTGACCTATGTCTAGCTGGAGAATGGGTGCATTTACTTGCTGATGTTACTTACATCAGATGTTAGTGCAAGAGTAAGGCAGTGATCAGAACCAGATTGCCTGGGTTCAATACTGACTCTACACTTACAACAACGTGACCTTTGAAAACCATTGAACCTTGTTGTGTTCAATTTCCTCATCTGTAAAATGGGCATAACAAGAGCAACTACCTTGGATGAAGGTTGTAAGGATGAAATGTGTTAATCTCTGCGTCACTCTTAGAAAGGAGTGTAGGGCCCATCGTAACCTCTTACGAGTGTTACCTGCCATTATTTTATTCATGTTGTTGCTGTAAGTGACACAAATAATCTGTAATTAGTTGGCTATGTCTGAAGTGAATCTTTCAACTTCAGTTAAAATCTTATCTCTGTGGGATCTTCCATGATTTCCTTAGGAGATTTCTGTTTACTAACTTCGCCTAACCTTACTGCATCCAGATTATATTCCCCATGCCAGTAACTGGACGGGGACATGTTGTTGGGTCTATCTGCCCAGCACTGATGTTGTCTAGATTTAATACATGAAACTTGTTTTTAGAATAGTCACTTGCGAAATGTCATTGGCATATTACCCGTCCATAGTGTGCTTCCCTTGCTCTGATGTTTTTTCAGCTTGCTGATGAGAACTGTAGCCAAATGATCCCAGAGGCTTTAGAGCAAATGTAAGTTATAAAAATCAAGCTGAAGTCTGCCTATGTGAGTGAAAAAAAGTCGCCTCTAGTGTTAGAATAATAAATAATCAAGCTGCTTGTTTACTCTTCCTGGCATTGGAACTATTCATATTATGGGGAGGAGAGTAGCAAAGTGCCCTGGATGAGCCAAATCCTCCAGAACATAGGAAGTCAAGCACAAAGATTGGTCTCTGAAGATATCTGCTCGGCCAGTTCTCTGTGTTACTGAACTTTTCTTCGGTCGGCATTGAGCATTGTCTGGTGACGGTTCCTGGAGACAGTATGAGAATCCCTCTAAGCCTTTACAGTGCCTTCCCGGGTCTGACCGACAGGGGCCGCGGCCAAGGCAGGGATCCTGCATGTCAGCCAGTCTGGTGGGGTCAAGTCTCCCTCCACCCCCTGAAACCCATTAGCTGAGATCTTTGGCTTTAAGGTGCTATGGAAAACCTAAACATAAAAATATCCAATGCACACGATAGAGTTTCCATGAACAACGCAAACTGGGAAATGAAAAACCGTCGTTGTAAAGGGTTCTATCCTTGTTGTAAAGGGTTCCATTGGCAAGGCTGGGGAGACCTCTGTGGGACTAGGAAATCTTTACAGCTTCTGCTTCACACGGAATGCCGGCAAATAGGAAACCAGAGATTCTTCAATGTGAAATGACACCACCAGCCAACCAACCAACCAACCAACCAAAACCAAAACCACTTACAGTCGGGTCTAAAGCCATCACTTCTAGGTGTTCTCTTCACCAACAAACTACCATTAAAAAAAAAAAAAGTGTTTAGTGATCCAGATAAAACTGTGAATTGCAAATAGAACTGAACATCATTAAAATATGTATTCCCCCCACCTCCCTGGCATGTGGGGCACCATCCCGGGCCCCTAATTCACACTCCTGCTACCAAGGCACCACATCAGTGATTCTAGATAAAAGGAAGGGAGAGGGCCACTGGCACCAGGCTCCGCCAGCTGGAAACTACAAATGGAGGCACAGTAACGAGAAGCTCAGACACCCGGCAAAGCATGTACTCTTCCTCTTCCTCTGTCTCAGACTAGCAATCAAATGGGCTATTTGTTCAGTGTGGTCAAGCCATAACACCCCGGGGCACAGGGTCACTGGTTTGGAATAGACTGCTCTCTTTGGGGAAAACATCCTGTGTTAGCATCCCTCCCAGGCTTATTTGCACACACAGAAGCAACAACAGTGACGTGAATGTCCTACTCACCTGGCTACCTTAATCATGTTGGGCTTGTATTTCTCTATGCTACTGAGCAGCGCTCGCATGGTCTTCCCGGTTCCAACAACATCCTTTGCAAAGAGGACAGACACATTCAACTGAGCGCATTTGGGCAGCATAATAGACTTTGCATCCAGACAGATGATTGTATGCCTTATTAATAATGCATCATAATTAGAATTGCCATCAGATGGAGTCAAAATAGGAAGCAGGGTTGGTTACATTTTTTAGACAGGTGCTTCTCTCGGAAACTGGGTTTAGGGGAATATATTGGTGAATATTTCCTCTTGGAATCCTTGAGCTGTGTTGAAAGCTAAGTTCGACCTTTGGAGAGCATGTGCGGATGCTCACTGAGTACATTGGGACTCATGCATGCACATTCAAGGACTAAATTTGGCCCTGAGGTTATGCAACACAATACGGAACGCATGAATTTTCATGGACATGGGATGTACATCTGAATGCACTGAATGGATAAACACCTCCCCCTTGCCCTCCCCACTCAATAGGGGATTCTACGGCTGGGAAGTGAGATGTGTCTGGACGGCAGCTGGTGACAGCCTGTGAATTCTGCGGGTGCAAGGTTGCAGTGAGCCTCGGCTCGTCTCTGCTGATGAGCTGCTGTACAATTAGAGGAGAATGGGCAGCAGAAATGTATTGTCCTTGGGACAGAAATCAGCTGTCAGGAGCTGATTATCAAAACAACAGGTCTGAATTTAGCCAGGGTTGGGCAATTCGTTTGGCTAGAGGGTCTACTTCCTGGGTTATGTCTGAGCCGGGAGGACTGCAGATACACATGGCACATACCGGCAACCGTGTAACAAAAGCTTGAAACAGCTCCCTTGATTTCTTGCCAGCTGATAAGATAGGCGTGCTCTCGAAGGAAAAGTGGCCATGTGCCGTATTAAGTCCACTGCTACCACAGGGCCGGTTCGCTCTCAAATTTTTTTAGCAGAAAAATTAAATTAAATTATAGCTTTCTCTTGGATTGCCATTTGAAAACTGATTGTATTTACGATTTGGTTGCTGAAGGTAGAATTGTTTGAAGTCCTTAGGGGTCATTAGCAAGAACACTGAATCAAGGGTGAAAAGAGTTCAAACCTTGCTTTTACTATTACATATATTTGGTTCTGTGGGGCTGGTTTCCTTTTCTGTAAAAAATGCCTGATTTGCAAATAGGTATAAGAACCAATTTAGACATGCGTGAAATTAGACATAAAAACGGATAAAGTACCACGAAACTATGATTGCAAAGCTTTTATTCTAAATTGTTTCAGGCCACTGATTCTAGTTAGCTCTTAGTAAATTCGGAGAGCCATGCGCACAGTGGAAATTCAATAAATCCTTGACCAATTTGATAATAAGTGCTATTTCAAAACTCACCATTAGATTCTTTCAACTTCCAAACATGGATAAAGAAAAGTCAGCTTACCTCAACAATGAGGACATTCTGAAATTAAAAAAAACAACAACAACAAAACACAACAGTTATTTAGAATACGATGCAAATCCGTTTTACAAGATAGACCCACGTTTTTGCTTACAGTTAGAAATTCCACAATTTGTTTAGCTGGTCCTTCCCCATCCATCTAACTCAAATGCTTGGAAGTAATGTAGGTATTCCAGATTCATGCTAACAGTCTCTCTGCAATTACTGGGTGCTACAATATTGGTATCTACATTCAGGTTAGCAGCAGGGTCACATCAGATCCTAGACCTGTCTGAAGAGCTATCCACAAGGTCAACCCAATGTCCCTAATTCTGGCAAGTACCCCATCCAGCTTACTTTGGCACACAAGTTTACTAAGAGTTTACCAGGAAAACGAGCCACACAAACTATGTTGTTAACGGAGACAGCACTCTGCAGAAGGATCATGTATTCAACTGTGACAGTCCTGTATTCCTGCATAGCCACCAGTCACTGGGGATTCTGTATTTACTCTCGGATTTTCAACCTTGAGGAAGGGGTGGGCTAGAGAGAGCTCTGCGAAGTGCCTGGTTGATATTTTTAGAAGCATGGTTGGGTTCCTTGCTATGTGCTCTCGAGGCCTACCTCTCCTTCTCCCCTCAAAACACTGATTCTGTTTCATTTCAATTCCTGTTTGAGAGTTGTCCTCCTACTAGAATGTAAACTCCATGAGGACAGGGATCATGTTTGTCTTGCTTACTA
Source organism: Zalophus californianus (assembly GCF_009762305.2). NCBI lineage: Eukaryota > Metazoa > Chordata > Mammalia > Carnivora > Otariidae > Zalophus > Zalophus californianus. The sequence continues at coordinate 117,429,407 of NC_045603.1, read as the reverse complement.
CTGTATTCTCAGTCCCTAGGATATATATACCTGCATATAGGTGCTCAGCAATTATTTACTGAGTGGAGGATTAGTAACTGATGACACTGATTCATGAATTAAAACCAACCAATTAAATGGATTAGTTACATGTCAATATCCGTCCCACCACATTAAAATACGACTGTGTTAATATGACATTGAAATGAACTGAAGGGTGTGGCTATAATGTAATGTTGTCTTTCTTTAGATGACCCTTCATTTCTTCCTATGATTCATATGATACTTTAAGAATTCTATCAAGCCTTACACCTTAGAAAGCTTACTTATGTCTAATGCAAAAGAGATTTAAGTAATGAAAGTGTTAGCCAACCAACCAAATCCATATTTACTTTATGCGTCACATGCTTCTTAGGCAGAAATATCTTTCCGGAAGTATTTTTCTCTCTGGTATAGTCATTAAATAGTCATTTAGTCATTAAGTACATTTAATTTTTTTTAAAGATTTTATTCATTCTTTCTTTGAGAGAGAGAGTGCGAGCGTGAGGAGGGGCAGAGGGAGAGGGCCAAGCAGACCCTCTGCTGAGCACAGAGCCCAATGTGGGGTTTGATCCCAGAACCCTGAGATCATGACCTGAGCTAAAGTCAGATGCTTAACCAATTGAGCCACCCAGGCGCCCCCCCCACCCAGCCCCATTAAATACATTTTAAAAATCTTAGTTTTATTATTGAAATGTAAGCTTATCTTGTCCATTTTAAAGTAGGTCATGCCCACAGTATCCCCTACCCTAAGTATCACAGAGACAGAGGGGTGCCCTTGGTATTCTGAACACATTTGCTATGTTCTTAACCATTATCCCACAACAGTCAGTTAGGATACGCATTTTGAGTCTGACTGAGGCTTACCAACCATGCCTGTTAACCAACCCGAATACTTGGTTAATTTAATTCCCTAGCTCATAATCTTTTTTTGTTTCAATCTTATAATGAAAAACTCTTTAAAACTCTGTTAGTCTGCATTCTTGCCTAATTAAATAAAGTACACTGAATATAATTAAATTTGTTTTTTAAAAGCTTAGAATCTTGCAAAACAAGAGTCATCTTTGAAAAGATTAATTTTAACTATAAGATACAATGGTGGTTGGGAAGCAGGGCTTGAATGTGTACTAATCCAGAGATATATTATCAAAATTACTTAAACACATTTTAAAATCAAGGAATGCATATACAGATTCAAAATCAAATAGAAAAGTCTAAAGATTTTCTAAATGTTGCTGTGTATCTAACTGTAAAGTATTTTAAAATGCGTATGTACTTTATATAAAGTTATCATGGCATTCTGTATTATGCATAGCCAAAATATTATCACAACTAACAAAAATGACAATAATCCATTTTATTTTATGTTTTTCATTTTTTCTAGTTTTATTGAGGTATAATTGACATACACTGTATAAGTTTAAGGTGTACTGCCTAACGGCTTGATTTATATATATTATAAAATGATTACCTCAATAAATTTAGTTAACATCCATCATCTCGTACAGCTACAGAAAAAGAAGAAAGCAAAAAAAGACCATTTTTTCCTTATAATGAGAACTCTTAGGATTTACTCTCTAAACAACCTTCGTATATATCACACAACAGTGGCAGCTATGGTCATTGTACATTTCATCCCCAGTACTTATTTATCGTATAACTGAAAGTTTGAAACTTCTGATCACCTTCCTCTGATTTCCCTGTCCCCCATCTCCTGCTTCAGGTAACCACAAATGTGATCTCTTTTTCTATGAGTCTGGTTTTTGTGTTGTTTTGTTTTATATTCTACACGCAAGTAAGATCATACAGTATTTGTCTTTCTGTCTGACTTACTTCACTTAGTATAATGCTCTCAAGGTCCATCCACGTTGTTGCAAATGGCAGGATTTCCTAGTTTCTTATGGTTGAATAATATTCCATCGTGTGTGTGTGTGTGTGTGTGTGTGTGCGTGTATCACAACTTCTTTATCTGGCAATAATTTCTTAATATCATATATAAAACCTAGGACATATTTAGATTGCCCTAGTGGTCTTTAAAATGGCCTCTGTAGCTGGTCTGTCTAATTGAAGCCCATGCATTGGGTCCATAATCCCCTTTTAATTTAAAATAGTCTCTTTTACTCTACATACATTTCTCAATTTAATAATTTTAGACATCACCTATTTACTATGTTATATAATGATAAGAATTTTGTTGTTTTACACTATCTCACTTCTTTTTCCACCCCCCAGGGTAGATACTTGGTTGTATCTATGACTGTATCTTCTTGTACTGGTCACGTTTTTTCCCACTACAGAGTCAAATAATATACTATAATTTTGTTCCCTTTTAGTTTGTTTCTTTCCTTGAAGTTCCTAATCGTTTTCCCTGCCATCTTTCAGTGTCTTAGACTGCAATAACCCTCTTGTTCTTTATGCTCCTTTCTTTCTCTTTTTCTCTTTCTTTTTTTCTCTCTTTATCTTTTTCTCACTCACTCTTTCTTTCTTTCTTGGAAGGATCGTTATGAAGAAAACATTGGTTAATTATGGTTTAACTATATTTCTTAAGGGATTTTGGAGGATTAAGGAGGCTAAGCGGGTTGATAACATCTGTAACAGCACAAAGAAATTTCTGAGTTGTGTATGGTATGTAGTGCATTCATAAATGATGGGCAAGGGAATACTGATATAAAAAACCCATCTGCTACTGAAAGGGAGCTCCGCAGAAATCTAGAGTTCTTCAGTGAGTTAGAGCAGTCCCTACAGATATTTCTTTTCCTTTACAGAACATCACACTATTTTCAAATTTTTTCCTAAATAATATGTGGGTTTACTGTCCAGATTGTTAGCAGCCTACCTCCAAAAAAGCAATGCCTTTAGTACCTTTAGAAATTGCCATACAAAAGACATAGCCCGAGAGTACAGAGAAAGTAACTAACCCAACTTTGGAAGCATTTTCACTACTGTCTAACTAATCTCTTTACATTTTAATATACCAGGATTAGCTTCACAAGCTAAGGGACAAAGACAAATTCATCTTTATATGATCAGCATATAACATGGAGACCGGTATGTAGTAGGTGCTCAAGCAATGCCTTTGGAACAAATCAACAATTTTGACCTCATTTTTTTCTCTAGTTTGTTATACTTCTGACACATCCCCTCCATTTTGTTTTCCTCAACGATGTACAATTCCCCATTCACTGAGCTATAGTTCATGTCTACTGCTTTTAATTTTGCAGCAAGAAATCTTCCAAAATACATCCCCCTCCTTTTTTTATTTTTTTGAGTGGGCAACCTTAGAAATTTTTTCAGGACATGCTGTGCCTCCTAAATGCTTCCAATCTGATAACTCCCATCACTGAATCTGAGATGTCTGCCAGTTACTGTCTTAGTCATCTCATCACACCTAGCTCATTTCCTCCCGGAAAGTAAGTAAAATTTGCAACCTGGGGGCCATAGGCAAAAATTCTATGGGGAGTCTCCGGAGTGTGTCATTTCGTTGCTATAGTACAATCCTGATGGAAGTTAACAACCTCAAGTTTCTTGAAGAAAAAGAAAGGAAAGAAGAAAAAGAAGAAAAGAAAGAAGGAGTTATACAAATCTAAATGATTTTCATAAATAGGTTATTCCCCCTTTCAGTCTTTTAAAATGCAGAATGAGTAGCATGCCACAGTCTAATCAGCAGCAGTATAGTTTTGGGGCTATGGTCACGCCAAGCAGAGGGTTGGCAGTAATGATGATGGGCTCATTGTGGGTGCTGAGCATGGGTAGGAGTGTGAATATGAGCCCCACAGAGAAAGGAATGTAGTTCAGCATTTCACTTTATGTGATAATTCACAAAATTGCCAGAATCATCAGTCGGTGGGCATTTCCATTATTGTTCTCAGCCTAGTCAGATGCAATAAAAAGGGATGATTTAAATAGTTAAGGCAGCCAAGGAGGAAATTTGGCTGGTTCTGACGCTTCATTCTGGCATTTGATTAGAAACTTATTTGGTGGGGGAAGGTGGCACGTCTCCTGAAATCTTGCATTTAACCTGCACATCTGTGTTTTCCCATTGCCAGATTTGGGTCTGTTTCCATGCATTTAGTTTTATTCCATCCCTTTCAGAGATTTCCCTTGAACATGAATAAAATCTTCTTGCTTTAATGGATACACACATTTTATGAAGTGCCAGGATTAAATCAACTTTGAAACAGCTTGAACACACCGAGGAAAATGCTTTTAAATATTGTGAGCCGATGAGGCCATTTAACTTAATCATTGAGGTTTCCCTTTATTCCACAGCCATGACCTATTTAGAACCATGACTCAGCCAGCTTCCCTTATGAGCTTCCTTCTCTTTGCTTTAAAAAAAAAAGAAAGAAAGAAAGAAAGAAGGCAGGAGAGAAAGAGAGAAAGAAGAAAAGAAGGAAAGAAAGGTTAAAAAAAGAAGCCATGAAAGAGACAGGTCCATGGGGGCTATAGTCTCTTTTCTGGATATTTTAACCCACACATCTTTAGAGAGCTTAAGAAGTTATGTACTACAGTTATGGGGCTTATAATTTGTGGACAGTTATATAGGTGAGCTGTCCCCATGTTTTTAGAAGTTCTTTTATAAACAAATTTGATTTAAAAAAATCTTTTCAGGGGGCCTGAGTGGCTCAGTCAGTTAAGCATCCAACTCTTGATTTCAGCTCAGGTCATGACCTCAGGGTCATGAGATCAAGCCCCCCATCGGGCTCTGCACTGGACATGCTCAGCCGGGAGTCTGCTTGAGATTCTCTCCCTCTGCCCCTTTTCTCCCCCACCCTCACCCCACTCACACACTCTTTCTCTCAAATAAAGAAATAAATCCTAAAAAAAAATTTTTTTTTAAATCTTCTCTAACCCTCCCTCCTTCATTTCATCATTTAGCTCCGCTGCCCCCCCTTTGGTCAGTGCGGTGCCTTCCGCAACACTCCTACTTAGCTCCCGTGGTTCCAGTGCCCGTGCGTGCTCCCCCCACGTGGCCTCCTGACCGGTTCCTCTGCCTGGAGTCTCTTTCTCATCCTCGACCCTCCTATCAAGTTCATTTTCCCAAAACACGGCTTCTTGATGTCACTTCTGCTCAAAAACTTTTGCAACTCCTCTTTGCTTTTCTGAGCAAGTTAAACTCTTTATTGAGACTCTCAATACATTCTACAAACCAAACCCAATTTACATTTTCCCTGTTTCAAAGTATTGTTTCTCTATTTTGAGCTGACTTTTTTCAGTCACACGGATCTGCTCTTATCCCCTGGCTCTCCTATTTCCCTCCTTCATCCCTCATTTCATGATGTTCTTCCTCCCTTTCCTGGGTTATTCCCAGGCTTTCTGGTCCCAAGTAAAACCTCAGCCTCCTCTTGTGAAGACAGTCACAGTCCCAAGGAATCATTCCTTCTTTGGGTTTCTTTAAGGGCAAGGGACTTTTCTTGGGATCATTAAAAATAGTTCCCACTAATTGTTGGGTGCCTTTTCAAATTTTGTTTGCTTGTTTGTTTGTTTCCCCAGCTGGTGTACATTCTGCATGATGGAAAGATTCTGGAGGTCCTCTGAAACTTATTTTTAAAGTTCTCTCAAACTCTTAATGCATAGCCTTTCTCTGAAAGGCTGAAGGATGGGTGAACACATCAAGCCACATGAGTGCCTTCATTTGTTTAAGGAAAAGGAAATTCCAAAAGTTAAGTGACATCGTTTTCACTCGTCCACCTTCAGGTGTGCAGCATTCACCAACCCAGTCCCCGCTTTGACTCTCTTGTGACACCAAAGCCCTTCTGCTTCTCAAAGTCAATGTGCCCTCATTTGACACCTTTCTCATTCGACTTAAACCCAACCTGCTGGCTGATGTGTCCTTTGGTCTGGCTAGATGGACTTCTATGTACCTTTCCCTCCGTCATGTCCGCCCTTTCCCACACTTCATTGAAAACACCTTTCTGGTTTCTTTCTAAGAGAAAGAAGAACATGCATTCACTCAGTCACCAAATATTTTTTCCAACCTGTCAGCTAGGCACCGTGCACGATGCAGGAGATAGGATGGTGAATAAGATAGGCAGGGTCCCTGCCCACCTTACACTGACATTCTGGTTGGGGAAATAGACAAATAAAAAAATTAGCCTCAAAGTAAACACTGCAAACTGTGGAAAGGGCTTGACTTGAAACAGGGTACTGATACAGAGATGAATGGGGATGGTGGGGAGCATGCAGGAGAAGAGTGCATGCCCATTTTAGACAGAGAGTCAGGGAAGACCTCCCTAACTCTCCCTCCTCAGGAGGCTGAGACCTGAAGGATAGGAGGAAAATGGATTCCAGGTTGGAGGCCACAGCTTGTCCAGAGCTTAACCAGTGTGGTGATAGCACTGTGAGGGGTGAGTGGTGTATGATGATGGTGGGAGGGAAGCAGGGCCAGATCACATAGGTCTTACAGGCTGTGAGAAGGAGGTTGGATTATAATCTCAGAACAGTGGAAGTAGGGTTCCCAGATAAAATACGGAACACCCAGTTACATTTGAATTTCAGATGAATAACAAATGATTTTTGAGCTTAAGTATGTTCCAATTATTGCATGTGACACGCTTATACTAAAAATGCATTCATTGTTTATTTGAAATTCAAATTCAACTTGGCATCCTGTTCTCCATTTTTTGTTTGTTTGTTTTTTGGTTTTTTTTTTTTGCTAAGTCTGACAACCCTAATTGAGAGGCCGCTGAAAGGTTTTCAGTAGGCAAGTGAGGCAATCCAATTTGTATTTTAAGAAGATCCCTTTGGCTGTTGTTTTTTGGAGAATGGTTTGGAGGATAGCAAGAGTTAAATAAAGGCAGAAGTTCAAGGAGACTAGTTAGGTTACATAGCATCCCAGAGAAGGGATAGTAGTGGTCTGGCCCTAGAAGACCAGTGCTTCTCAAACTTCCACATGCATAGGAACCATCTAGAGATCTTGTTAAAAGGAAGACTTAATTCAGAAGATTTTCTGTGGGATCTGAGATACTGCATTTCTGATTAGTTTGCAGGCGGTGCTGACCTTGCTGGTTCCTCGATCAAAGGTCATCAAACTATGGCCCATCGGCCATTTTTATAAATAAAGTTTTATTGAAACACAGCCATGTCCATTTGTTTCCATTTTATCTATGGCTCTTTGCTGGTTTCGTGCTATGATAGCAGAATTAAGTAGTTGCAACAGAGACTGTATAGCCCTCAAAATCTAAAGACCGGTGCCCAGCCCTTCCCTAAGAAGTTCGCTGACCCCTACCATAGACCACATTTTGCTACTGTAAAGGTCTCGATTCAGGTGATTACCGTGAAGATGGAGAGAAGTGGGCAGATTTAAGACACATTTGAGAGCCCTGAGTGTGGTCTACCCTGGTTCATTAAGCACTCCTCTCTGATGGGAGCCCAGATACCCTGAACTGCATAAAGATGCATAATCTCTAAACCTAAGCTGTTGTGACAGTTGAGAACCTGGCTAATCAATATTGATTCATCTTAGAAATATTTACCCCCTGCGTTCTAAGCTCAAGGGGTTCTACTCAGCACACATTTAAGCATATATAGAAATCCACTGAAGGACACACATAAATACGAGTGTAAAGATACTATGGCATAGCACCTGGAAGAATCATTTGTCTTGTAAGCAAAAAATTGAAGCTGACTCCTGCTTGTACTTACTGCCGGTTGATTTTCTAACTCTCCCACCTGAACTTCCATGATCTCTATTTTCTCATGGCAGGAGGGTGTCTTTGTAGTAAATCTGGGAAGGGATACTGAGGCATAGTACGATCACCCCTCCTATCACACTCCATCCCTTAGTATGAAGCTAGCCTTTCCCCACCCTCCTCTCTATCTCTTAAGGGAAGGGAATATCCGATGCTCACGTAAGAGGGAGATCACTTTAAAATGAAATAGAAGATGATTTTAGAAAGCAGGAGAGAAAAACCAATTTTATGTACAACTTTTTTCTTGGCATTCATTTAGAATTCCTAGAATTCCCGCTTTGACAGACCCCCCCCCCCATAATAGCCCATGGCAAGAGGCTTGTGTAATACCACACAAGGTATGGTATTTCTTTTGTGCCATACACCTGTAAGGCAATGTCTTCCAACAAAGTCCCCAAATGACTTATCGTTTAAAGGCCACTCCAGGGTTGTTAAGAGTTGTGAATTTCTGGAAATGGCTTTGAGTATTTTAGTTTTCTAGGATGTTGCTTTTATTTCCATTATTTTTTTTAAAGTAGGCTCCACGCCCAGTGTGGCGCCCAACGGGGGACTTGAACTCACAACCTCGAGATTAAGACCTGAGCGGAGATCAAAAATCTGACGCTCAATGGAGTGAGCCCCCCAGGCATCCCAAGGATGTTATTTCATGCACTGACGTGGTAACATCAAATGGTGGCCTAATGATGCATTAACATTAGCCAGTTAATTCCAATTTCTGTGGAACATAATTGACGTCTAGATCACAATGTCACATGTAGATGGCTACCAGGCTTTCTAAAGAGTAGAGGGAAGGAAGCTGGTTTGTCTAGTTAGAGCCCGTGTGGCTCTGTCATGTTCCTAATATTATTATACATATTTCTGTTAAATGTGCCTGCTATTCCTTTTCCCCATCCGGACATTGCGTAACAATAACAACCACAAATATGAGAGATTAAACTTGTGGAGGAGGCTGATCCATTTGACTTGGAAGGCTGAAGTTGTTCAAGGATAGCTGAGTCCAAGAGGACCCGGGCTGTTGCTTGCATTCACAGCAAAACTTGAATCTCAGGCCGCATTTCCACAAGGGCCAGGTGCATTAGGCGACAATTCTTCCTTCCAGTGGATGTATTTATGTCAGAATCCAAACAAATTTTCACTTAATTATTAAGCATTGGCAGGTTTGGAACGCCGAGTTGAAAGTGGAGGTGTTCGCCCCATGATCTAATGGATTACATTCTTTTGCATGGGAGAGAAAAAGGCATAAGGCTGAAAAATGTGCTCTCGAGATTTTAATCCCTTCCTTAAATTTTAGATATTTCAACAAACCTGTTTAAATGTCTTACTGCAATGGCTAGGTGCTGAGGCATAGATGAGAGACAAAAAAGAGACAAATAAAGGAAAAAAGCTTCCTTTTCTGGAGGAACTGCAAGAGGAGAAAAGGAAGAAAGCGAGTGCCAAGGGATTTTGTAATACGGGGTTGTCTGAAAGGAGATTGGAAGGAAGGTTGGAGACGAAAGATCTGGTCGGCCTCACGTCCTGGAAGCCTTATGAAAGGAGTGTTTTATAAGGAAGAAATCATTAAAAGGATTCACACATCCATTTGCATGAATTAGCCAGCCCGGGAGAGTGTCTGAAATGCATTTCGAGAGCTGACCTGAAATGAAGGTCACTGATTTCCCCATGACATCAGTGCAGCCCGAGCGGAGTTACATTAACAAACCTTTCCAGCCAGTGTTGAAAGATCATTGCCTCCAATTATCTGCATCTCGCCCATGGACTGGTCGTTCTAAAAAAAGTGAAGATAATATTTCACTGTACAGGAAAACCTTTGCAGCACATTTTCCCCGTCTACCCAGCTCGTGGCTCGATTGCGCCTGACAAATGCGGCACAAATAGCTGGTACAGATTCCTGGTTGCCCCTGGTTACCGGGAGCCACTGGCCTGCTACTGTGCAGGAGACAAAGCATTCTGATGGCTCCAGGAGGGGAGAGACTCTGCAGAGAGGGGATGATAAAAGGAGTGGAGAGAAAACCAACAGACCTAATTTTGGAACACAGAAATGATGGGAGGTGCCTGAGCCTATCTTGAGGCAGATGGAATGAGGGAAGGCAGTCATACTCCCGGACCTCCCTGGGCGGATGGGGCTACGGGAGGGGCCCCCAGAAGTGGGCCATGCATTTGTCTGCTAGGCCACCAAGCCCCAGTCCGCTGCCCCAGTGGGGGGCAATCAGATGGTGGTTCCCAAAGAAATTAGGGACCTCCTCTATTCCTACCAACACAGGTCCAGCCCCTCATCTGATGTTGAGGGCAATTCTAACAGTTCACACAGATCAAGAACTATTACTGCACTTAGACCTTCAGCGGTGAATGAAGAAGCCTCAGGAACTTTCTGCAGGCCCAGGAATATGTTTAAGAGACTTCTCACACCAATTCCATTAGAAGTCATGAGTGTTCACTTCCATGATGGTTATATATCATACATCATCCTGTCCTAATTAAACCACACACACACACACACACACACACACACACACACACTAAACCAAATATGGATTGTTACATAGTGCTTATCACAACAAAGTAACATGGAGGCAGAACAGGAAACAGAGAGCAGGCAACTTCTTTTCTGGCCTCACTGGGGAGACACAGCAAAGGGACTGATGCAGATACCTTACAGAGTGTGGCTTCATGACCAAGCCAGACCTTTCCAGCAATAACCTGAAGGAGAAGGTGATGGTGCAGGCACTTCGTGCAGGATGTGCTGCTGAACCAGGAAACATTTTAGGTCACCACTGTGGCTTTTTTAGCTCAGGGCTTTCCTCTCTTATTCTGGCAAAAAGGCTCTGCCTCTTTCCTGGGAGCGTGGGGCGGGAGCGGGTGTGGTTCATTCCCTAAGGGTCAGGTGGAGCCAGGCCTTACCTAGGTAAACCTAGGTAGCTAGGTGAAATGTAGTTTCAGCTACGCCTGAAACTACATTTGGCCTTCGACCTTCCAGCTACTGAAGCCAATTCATTCCCTTATGAATGTTCTTGGGTTGGGTTGAATTGGATTCTGTCACTTGAAACTGAGTCTCTATCTAGGCATGAAGCTACTTTGTCATAGAACTAGTTATCTGGGAAGTCAAAAAGTAACCAAATAACCAATACAACAGTTTCACCAGTGAAGCAGCTTTTGTCTTTTTACCTTACTGCTCAAGAGGGGGAAGATGATGACCTTAAAATGTTTTCACTTCCACTTGGTAAAGCATTCATTCTTTACAGCAATGGAGTAGAGAGGATGCCCCACCAAGTAGATAAGTCCAGTAATTTTCTTCTTATGGGAACTGATCTCAAAAGGAGAAAGTCAAAGAACATTCAGAATTCACAGATCTCTTGCTGTTTTTGAACGGGCATTTATGACCATATATTCACAAGCAGTCATGCAGTACGTTAGGAACTTGTCAAAAATGTCAAAGAGGAAGATTTTCTTATCACTTGTAGAGGTGCTGAGATATAGGAGTTAACATAGGGGGAATGTCTGCATATTAGACTCAAATGTGTTGTTAATAGCAGCAGGAAAAATAAAATTTCAATACCTCCAAAGGATGGAGGTATGCAGAATTGGATGTAACCACTAAGCCACAAAGTTCAACATAACAAACAAGATTTACCCGCTGCCAATCAGAGTAAACTTCATAATAATTCTACTGTCATCTTCATTCTATTGATTAACAACAAAAAACACAATATATCAGAAAGCCAAATAATGTGCTATAAGTTTCGCCTTCAGCGTGTTGCCAAGCAAGTCTTAGTTCAGAAGACCTTACTTAGAGTCCAAGTTTATAACATGTTTTTTATTATTAGATTTGTCATTAACTCATCTGGAACTTCTATCTTCCAAGTGTCTGTATAGTCCATTGTCCCAATATCATTTACTGAATTGTTTGGGTTTTTTCCCCTACTGGTTGGAAATGTCATTTTTGTCATATCTTTCATTCTCATATGTGAGGGTCAGTTTCTATACTCTTCTGTTTCATTAGCCTAAATGTCCATTTTAGCATCCAAACCATACTGTTAAATTATGATAGCTTTTTAGTGTGTTTTAGTATCTGGTAGTGTAAGTCCCATTTTTGTGTTCTTTTTTTTTTAAAATTGTCTCGGCTATTTTTGTACATTTATTTGCCTATTTGTTGGGTTGTTATGAAGATCAAATGAATTAATATATACTGATCATTTAAAACAGAGCCTGGCACATCGTAAGTACTCAGTAAATGCTGGATATGATTCATTTCCTTCCCTCCCTCTCTCCCTTCCCTACTTCCTTCTTCCTTCCTTCCTTCCTTTCTTCCTTCCTTCCTTTCTTCCTTCCTTCCTTCCTTCCTTCCTTCCTTCCTTCCTTCCTTCCTTCCGCCCTTCCTTCCTTCCTAGGAAATGGTCACTCCTCAGACCTCTTTGGTACACTGCAGTCTGGAGCTCCCCTGGTTTAATGACTCCAGCAAAGAAGACTTTCATGTCTTGCTGGGTTGGATGAGGGAACTTATAGGATCATCTTCTCCATTCATACTCTCCCCATCCCCTTGCTGCTTTTAGCACATTCCTCCATCACTCCATCTTCTAAGAACCTAGTGACTAACTTGTGAGCCTTGCAGGAGTTCTGTGGCACAAATGCTGTACTTCTCATCAGCAATTCCCTCCATAGGCATTTAGAATTTCACTTTCTCTATTCGGCCGAGTCAGTGCCCTCCCTTAAACAGTTTTGCCTCCTAAAAACCACTGCCATCTCTTGCCCACTGAGGTTTTCTCCCCTTCTCTTTGTCCTTGCATATATATACTTCCGTTTCTTTCTTTACTGGCATTTTGATGGGGTTTCAGAAGGGAATAGAGCTAATTGTATGCATTCAATCCACTGTGTTTAACCATGATATTTTTCTAATGGCTCAAAAGCATCTTTATATTCCTAGGATTGATGTATTTTTTAAAACAACATTGTTTTTTCTTTGATAATATTTTATTGGGGATTATTCATCTTACCTTCATAAGTCAGATGGGTTTATAGTTTTAAAGCACAGTTATACTATCCTCATACAATGCATCGAGTGGTTACTTATTTTTTTTTCTATGTTCTAGAAGAGTTTGTGTAGGAATGGATTGATCAGTTTTGCTAAGGTTCAGTAGAGCTCAGTATAGGTATTATTTAACTCCCAACTTACAAACCAGGAACCTGAGCAATGAGCATTCACATAACTTGCCCAAAGAGGAGTTGCTAATAAGTGAAGGGGTCTAGTTCAATCCTAGAATTGCTGGCTCCATGTTATTCTGGTGTAACCTACCCTTGCCCTTTATGACCGGTATTCCTACAAGAGAGAAACACATAATAAGTCTTTGAGAGGAATCTAGAGAAGGAGTGGGTCCTGCTTATACTAATGAAGTGAAATACATAAGCTCAAATGGCCAAGAGAAGTCGACAACTTGGTAGAAATGCTGGCAGCGGTTATGTTGATTGAAAGAGCCAAGGAAATCTCTGGTATTTAGTCCAGGCTTCCTTGGAAGAAATATTTTGGAAATTTACTAGTTTAGGTGACCTGATCTCCAGGTACCAAGGGGCACGCCCAAGCAGCCCCGCAGGTGTGACAATTCCTCCTATGGAGACTTTGGACTGCTTAGATAATGTTTAGAAGAAAACAGTACTGAGCAAGAATAAATACCCTGAGTTCCTGTCCTTTTGAGGAACAGGAAGGGGAAAAGTATGGAAAATAAATAAACAAAAGAACCACTCTCTAAGCCATTCGTTTTCAAAGTCAGAGACACTTGCTTCAAAATCTGTACACACAAAAGCTTTCTCAATATTTGCAGCCACCACAGATCCCTTAACTTTGCTTTTCCTCCCTATTCGTCTTATCTTTCCTCTCAGCTATTCTGTGCTTAGTAAGGTCATTGATCCTCTATTAAATGGAGATGCAAAACAAAAACCAGAAATACTTCATTATAAGGAGGTTTAAGGACCAAACCAGAGAGTTTCTGATTAAAAGGGTGCAAACCACTAATTATTATTATTTTTTTAACTAATAATCTGATGCCAAGTCAGGGAACAAGGACAGGTGAATGGGTTCCAGTATCCCTGGTTTTCCTTTCAACCAGTGGTTGATGTAGTATAGGACTCTTAACTGGATCCCTTAGTCCTTTAAGCTGCCTGAGGTCAGAGTGGAGGGCACAGTGTGGTCGGAGCCTACATGGCTTCTGGGCCCCTTGCTTCAAGCAGAACAATTCCACTTGTCTCTCTTACATCGATTGGATTCAAAGTGAGGGGGTGCAAGCAAAAAAAAGTTTGAAAACCATTGTGTTAGTGTTTTCTCCTTTGAAATTGACTGACTTTTTGGTTTCCTGTTCATTTAAATACCCATCTGCTTCTGAGATCATTTGTTTAGGAACTCATTCTTACAACCTATGGGGTGGCTGGGGGGGGGGCGAAGGGTATGCTGTGGAAAGAAGAATGTGGAGATTAAGTGACCAGGTGGCTGGGCTCTCCAGGTCCCCTCAAGGACCAGACTGCCTGGGTTCCACTCACAGCCCCACCTTCTATGAGTTGTATGACCTTGAGGAAGTTACTTAACCGCTCAGTGCCTCAGTTTCCCTATTTATAAAAAGGGTATATTAATCATTCCTACCTCTTAAGATTATTGGAGGACTAAAGGAATTCATGTGCATTCAGCGCTCAGAAAAGTGCCTGGCATGTAACAATTAGCAGTACGTAAAGTAGGCCCTATATTCTCCTAAGAAACTTGCAAATCTTCCTGGTGTCCTAACATTTGACTTTGTGATGTACTCTTTGTTCAGTTCACTCAGCGTATTACTGCTCCGCGGGCGACATGCGCTCGGTGGTTAGGGTTTCCCGAGGCTAACTGCTACCCATGACGCATGTGGGTAAGGAGGACTCATGTCCTTGCACTGCTACTTTGTATCCTGGTTGGAGCTTTGGTTATAAACGACCTCATATGTGTTTTCTTTTGGGGTTTCTCAATGACCTCCCAGTTACCACGCTGTGGTGTCTGACGCTTTCCAGTGGATCATTTGGTGAGCATAGTTTCTTTCATTCCACTTTGCTGTTTTCATCCTTCTCTTCAACAGGCAGAAGCCACTTGGGAGATGGTGCTCTGACCCACTTTTGTACTTAGCTCTCATTAGATCCTTGTGGGAGACATTTACAGTCCGTAGAGGAAGGAGTTAACTTTGAAACTGCCTTACATGATGGTGGCAGAAAGTCTGTGGTAGAACATGAGAATGGAAGGCTGGGTTTCTGATCTTCTTCCAGGCCCAGCTGCATTTTTACCTTGGGGATCATGGGCTACCCCAATTCCTTTCTATGAATCCACCATTTTAGCTTAAAGTAATCTAAAATTGATTTATGTACTACGTGTAAACAAAAGAACCTCAACTAAGATACCATGCTAATTTACAGGACAAATCAGTATTTGCAAATTTTGATAAATAGTACTAGTGACAAATTACTTGTGACACATCTCATCACTATTGATGAACACCACTGTCCTGCACTGAGACTCCAGGAGTTCCTGGCACAGAATCTACTGCATTATCCTCCATGTCTTAGCTCATGGTTGTTCACACCATATTTCTCCATCTTTCTTCACATGGGTAATTCGTACTCTTTGATCAAGTTCAGGCATCATCTCTTCTAGGAAACTTTCCTAGAGTCCCCTGGACTTTGTATGTGTCCCAGTAACATTCTATACAGATCTGCATGTTAATAGAACATATCCGACTGGAGTTTTTTTGTGAATGTAGCAATCGCCAATAGAATGGAAACTCCTTCAGCATAACAGCCTTAGTGTCATCCTGTACCCTCTGTTGCTGGCACATCATGGCATCCGGTGTTTATGGAGCCATACTAAAGCATCTGAGTACACGTGTTAGCTATATTTTTAATACTTCTTCTCCTACCCACTTAGACAGCAAGTGTTCTTGGGCAGAACTTGGTTTCTATTCTTTTAGGTTCTTTCTCCAGCTGTCCAGAAGCCTGAAGGGCCTTATTACTCAATGGAAGTCAGAGAAAAATGAAAACTATAAACAAACACATGAGAAAATATCTGCAAAGCAGAACTGAGAAGGACTTAAATAAAGCTGACTTGACCAACTTGGAAGATGGGATGACTGGAAAAATGTAGACCTTCCTCTGTTATGTCTGATTCACATCCAAATGATATTTCTTTATTTTCATACTCTTATTATCTCAGTTCCCAGTCTCCTCAATATTTTTAAAAACCTAAATGCCCATATCCATGTGAATTCTGAACACTAGAAATATGAAAATATGATTTATTAAGATATCTTAATAACAGAAACTCATTTCATGATTAGTAAAGGTACATTTTAAAGCCAAACTAGTGTTTTAACAAGGAAAAAAGCCATATAGGTTAGCATGTACAATTTCACTCATTTGAAAGTACACATGTATTTTGCATTTCCTGAATTTGGTGTGTCTAACTTTGCAAACATGATGTGACTTTATTCGAAGACAAAATGGCTTTCTGCTTAATGACGATGATTTATTACACCATTGTGATTGGTGTTCTACTCCACCCAGTCTCCAAGAGGGCTACTGGTTGGCTAAGAGTACTCTCCACCCAACAGAGAAAGGCTCTTTTCTTTATGAGAAATAAAAGGGAGCTGGGCTGGAAGAAGGGGCCACAATGATGTGAAGACTCTATAGGCTGGGAGGAATAAGGAAGGGTCATCAAAAAAAAAACAAAAACCAAAAAAGAGAGAGAGAAAGAAAGAAGAGACGAGAGAAAAGAAAAGAAAGAAAAGAAAAAAAGAGAACAGGGAAAAGAAAATGGACATTTATTTTAATTTAGTTATAAAGGACCCCAGGAAGGAGGAAACACAGTTTGAAAACAGATCCAGTGACTTCGCTTATCCTTCTGTTTTGAATCTTGGTATGGACTCTTGTTTTGGTTTAAGTTATGTTTTTAAATTATGGATCAGAAGGACAAACAAGTGGAGCCTCTGGAACCATCTGAGTGACCCCAAAAGACTTCAGTAAAATCTGTGCTTTAAAATGTGGATGGCCATATCCCAGCTGTTGACTCTTCCTTGGGAGACCATTTTCTCCATACAGTTTTTTTTTTTTCTCCTAAATAACCCAGGGAAGACTTATAATTATAACTTAAAAAAAACTGAAAATAGCTGGTCAACAGTAATGAAATCTTAAACCAGCTCTCATGAACTAGTTTTAGATTGCCAGGGGAAGGAATGGTGAACAGGAAGGACCAAGGAAGGGAGAGAACTGATAGCAGATAGCATGCCAGAGAAACCTCTAGAACACACACCGATTTTGGCATTAAACTTGGATCTACCGTCTTTCCCAGCCAATTGTACTCTGGGTCCAAAAAGTTCTGCTAACTCGCGTCACTTCTCAGCTCAAAACATTTCTGAAGATGCCCATGCCTGCAAAATGGTGTCTGATTTTTTTTTTTTTTTTTTTTTTTGCCACCCTCAGAGCGAGGCAAGAGTCCCCTGCATATCACAAACACCAAAACACAAAGACATTTGCTTTTTTCTTTTTGGTCTTGTAAGGAAATTTCTGGAAAATTCTGTAACCGTTTGAGCTAATGAGAATTATGCAACAGGGACATGTGTGCTGAACTGGGCTTTGACCTCTATCCCCTTATAGGGTCAAGTTTATGGGGGGGTTCAGAGAGGATGGTGGTGGAGAAAAGCACAGCCTTATCTTGGGAAACCAGAAAAAGAGGGGCTGATATTTTTTCAAGTTGGCCATCCTAAATCACCCGAAGCAGGTATCTCAGAGGCCAAACTCCCCAAATAACTGTGTTCCCTCCTACCTCTCTGCTCAGAAGGTATCATCTTGGAGGCACCTGAATCAGGAAAAAAAGGCACAAGGGAGAAGAGCCTAGCCTCCCCCAAGTCCCTGAAGAGCTTAAGTGGGTCAGTCTCATGCAGGTTTTAGGCAGGCTCAGTCACCACCCAGGAGCTGGTCCTGGGCCCAGCTTATGCCCTGCCCTGCCCAGCAGACACACGGCTCTGCTCAGGCTTGCAGGCTGCAGGGATGAGTACAACTCCTTTAGCCTCCAGTTCAGGTGATCTGGGTAGACATATGAGCCTGGCCAGGGACAAAGCTATAAAGCTTCAAAACCTTAAATATTTAGAAATATGGTATGTGACTGCATTTATAATTTTGCCTGGGGCCCCGTAAACTTTAGAGGCAAGGCTGACTTTGAGAACCATTTACTGAACATTTACTAAGTGCCAGGCACTACTCAAAACACATCACGTACATGAATCCTAGCAAAATCCTATGAGGTACCATCCAGCAGCCATATTCCTTGGTATTTACCCAAGGCGTTGAACATTTATGTCCACACAAAAACTTGCACTTGAACGTTTATAGTAGTTTTATTCATAATTACCAAGACTTGGAAGCAACGGAGATGTCCTTCGGTACGTGAGAGGATAAATAAACTGTCGTACATTCAGACAATGAAGTATCATTTGGTGCTAAAAAGAAATGAGCTATCAAGCCATGAAAAGACATGGAAGATGGTTAAATGCATATTACTAAGTGAAGATGCCAATCTTGATGAGGGTATATACTCTATGATTCCAACCCTAAGACATTCTGGGAAAGGCAAAACTATGGAGATAGTAAAAGATAAGTGGTTACCAGAGGTTGGTGAGGGTGGGGGGAATGAAGAGGTGGACCACAGGTGATTTGGAGGATAGTATAAATACTCTAGGATACCATAATGATAGATACATGTCATTACACATTTGTCCAAACACATATGGGTGTCAGTTGTAACTCTCTGGTGTAGGATGTTGATAGCGGGGGGGGGGGGGGGCTGTGGTTGTGTGGGGTCAGGGGGTACATGAGAACTCTCTGTACTTTCCCCTCAATTTTGATGTGAACCTAAAACTGCTCTAAAAGTCCATTTTAAAAAAATCCTATGGGGTAACAGGCACTATTATCACCCCAATTCAAGTAACTTTGCTAAGTAACAGTGCCCAAGGTCGCACAGCTGGAAAGTGATGGAGCTGAACACAGGATAACCCTCTGTCTTGCTCCAAAACCTCCACTTAACCAATACATTCTACAGCTTTTCTCTCGGGTCTGATCAGAATCTACCTTTTCAATGTGACTCCGCTCCCCCAGAGGTGCTTGTAATGCGCACATGAATCCCCTGCGCAGACCATGATCCCGCCTGGAGTGGGACCTGAGAGTTGGCATTTCTAGCGAGCTCCCAGGTGACAGGGAGGGGGCAAGTCCACAGGCCACGCTCTGAGTCTTCGGGGTCTATGTTCCACCTGCTGGCTAAGTCCAGCGCACGCCTTGCATTTTATCATCGTCTGTCTTGTGAATGCGCCCTCTACCCAGAATGTCTTTCTGCCATGTCTCTGCTTGTCAAAATCATAACTTCGCTAGACATACAAATTAAAAATCTACTCTCATTATAAGCCATCGCCTGATCCTCATCCCACCACCACCGTCAGCCAGAATTGATTTCTCCTGCCAAGACGCTTCCTTCGCATTAAGCACCGATTCCTACCGCCCTTGTTATACTCCTCCTCCTTGCTCATTGTCAATGCGTCTGTTCACGTCTGCTATTCTAAAAGCAACTTGAGGATAGAGACTCTAGATCTTCCATCTTTGTATGTTCTTTAGCACTGAGCAGGTGCCTTGCATGCAGAAAGGAACATGATGTGTTCTCCTTTTCTGTAAGGTGGGGACAATAACACCTACTTGTTTGGATTGTTGTGAGATTTAAGTTAAATGTCATATGTAGAGTGCTTTGCCCACAGTAGGCGAATACTTATTTAATGAATTGAATTTTCCTTTTCTGTTATCCATAAAAGGGAAAGGGGAGGGTGTGGGAGTGAATTAATGACAAAGCCAGGCCTACCCCCAGGTAACTTTTATTCGTGTGATTTTTCCACTCTATCAAGCTCTACATGTAACTAAAATTTATCAGTATTTACAGAAGAAACCTGGAGTATTATTTCCTGGTTCACATTTTCTGTGCAAATCATTGACTCAAGTTCTATTAGGGCTTACAGATAAAAGGAATAAATGTGTCCTTAAATCGTAGTAAAGTATAAGGTAACGTACATAATACATTTAGTGTACATGTAATGTACATATGTAACGGAGTTACATAGACATACCACTATTCAAACAACCAAATTTAAAATTAGATAATGGTTTCCACGTAACAGGATCATACAAGAAGAAATGATTATGACCAGACACAATGATTGCCCTAACCAATTACTCACCAGGACACCTTGGCAAACTCACTCGATTTCTCATTTACTTCATCTGAAAAATGGGGATAATACTGCCTGTCTTACCTGCTTCTCAGAATTCATGTCAAGAGCAAGCAGGTTGCCAATACATGCAAACACTATGAGGAAATGGAGCAAACGTTTTATGTGCAAAAACGCATTAACAATATCCTCGGCCTAAGACAAAGCTAGAGGAAAAAGGCAATTTATACGGACTACAAAGAAAGTAGGATACCAAATGTCAAGCATTTCATCTACCATTACTATATTTTAGATTTACGGTTTTGCTCCAACTTCTCCAGGTATTTGATGAGACATGAGTATCGCGTGAGAAGGTCCGAGAGCAGAATGCTTCTAGAGCCACCTTTTATTTTTCAGAATAAGAAAAGATGGTTTATGTGATGTAGGCATGTTGATTGGCAGTGCAGGCTTGCAAATTCCTTCAGTATTAAGTCATGTCTTCAAAACTGGGTGGGGCGCTGAGTTATTAAATTTTTTCTTTGCCTCTGGAGGCCAGGGCTTGGAAGTAGCTGGAAACTACATGTGAACTGAGCTGGGTGGTCTCGGGAAAACTCTGTGTAAACAGCGTTGCTCATCTAAAAGTAGCACAATACACTGCACATCTGTCTGTCCGTATTATACAAAAGGAATCTGGACTCCATTAATGTGCCTGAGGAATAAATTATTCCCTAATAAATGTTTTTATAATCACAGTGGAAAGGAAGGTCCAGGACAGCAAAGGAAATGAGACTCTGCCATACCAATTTGTTGGCGGAAGCCTGACAGGGGAGTGGGAGAAGGAAGTGGACCACAGCTGTGTCTGACTTAGAGTAGGCATGCCTTCTTTAACATGCGAAAGGTGGGGTTCCATACAGACGAAGGTATGGAAGAGTACCTTATTCTGTACTTGCCAATGAGCAATGCCAGATCGCTCTCAGTTCCTGCCAGATAATCAAAGAATAACTTCTTAATGATGCATCCAACTAAGGGTGTAGACCTGACAAGCTCAGTGTCCCCAAAATCAGAATGTCCACATGAGGCGACCTGACCGGGCCAGCAGCTATGGAACAAGGCACTCGGGCCATCTGATTGCTCATGCATAAATACCTACTCTTCTCGCTTTACCCCCATGAAGTATCTGTTGTCATTGGCTGATGACACGAGGGCCTTTGCTTTGTAAGGGCGGCAGGAGAAGTTGTTTGGGTCAGAGGTGGCAGGGAAGAGAGAAGAGGAGGCTGGAGGCTGATACGACCACTGTTCTCCGCCTGGTTCCTTTAACCACATTTGAGCCCGGCTGTTGGAGGACTGAACTGCTTCCATTAGAGACTAAGATTCTGGGAGGGGTCAAAGATCCGCAGTGGGGCTCGTTCACAACTGTTTGGGGCGCCTGCCTCTGTGGGCAAGCTGGCCCTGCCCCGGTACCTGCAGGACTGGCAGTTTCCGGAGCTCCCCCGGCACGGACACGGACACTCACAATAGGCACTGTTAGCAATGGCCTCACTAATGACCTCAGAAGGCGCTTCTCAGGCAGAAACACGAAAAGCAGGACCTGCAGCGGGGGCTGGCAGAGGAGGTGGCAGATGCCCTGGAGTAACGCCAGCTGAGGGACTGACTTAGAGACACACGTGAGGACCCCCTTGGGAACTCTCAGAAATAACTGAGGAGTAAATTCTCGATTGCGCAGGTGGGAAAAGTGTAACCCCAATTCAGCGTACTTTGGCATACTCATACCTGGATCTACTTTTGTAGTTACTGACGGGTAATGCCAAAGGTGAAAGCTGGACAGAAAATGACATTGGCATTTCAGAGACTTCAAGTATTTATTTGGTGTTTATATAATCTTCCCCTGATCACATCAAATTCATTTGCTGTAAAGTTCACAATGTGCTTAACATCTCGGAGTTCATGAGACTATTTCCTATTATGGCACCTCGGTTCTTAATTTAAAAATTTTAAGGGGATGATTTTTCTTGTTGTGGTAGTTTTAAAATTTCATTATATTTTGATAAGTCCCCGTGACTTCTGCTTCTTGCCAAGATGGAATAACAAAGACCAGATTTTAAAAAAAGCAAAACATAAGCAACAACAGTATCAAGATACTGGATGTCAGGCAACAAAGAAGAGCAATCCCTAAGACAGGAACAAACAAAGTTGGCCCTATGACTGGCTGGCTAACTGTCTTGGTAGAGTTTTCAGGCCACAGCATAGGGAAGGAGAACCCTGGTGGAGCCTGGGAGACGGAGTGGAGGAGATGGAGCTGAGCGTCCCGGGGGGAACCCGACAGCTAGTTCTCAGGATAGGATATTGGAGAGAAGGGCTGCAGAAGGAGAACCAGCAGAGCATGCAGCAGATCTGCAGATGCAGATGAAGAAACTGCCTGTGCCAAGGAAAGAACCATCTAAACGGATTAGAGAGAACAGTGCCCAACATAAGCAGAGCCAAAAGAGTGCCTGTCCCCACCAGAAGGGTTAATCCCACGATCGACGGGGAGTTGGGTAGGGTACTCTGGAGGGTCTTGCCTCCGTGGTGAAGAATCACTAGCCCTAGCACGAGGTTTCCTCTGGACCCACCTAACAAATTGAAAAAGCAAGATCTGAAATGATCCAACTGCTTCCAAGTAACAACTGCGTCTCAAAACAAGGCTCAAGAATATATAAGGGCATAAAAAAAAAATCACCCATCCACAAGCAAACAAAAAGATGCTCACCATCACTAATCATAAGAGAAATGCAAATCAAAATTACAATGAGATATCACCTCACACCCATTAGGATGGCTACTATCAAAAAACCAGAAAATAACAAGTGCTGATGAGAATAGAGAGAAACAGGAACCCTTGTACATGGTTAGTGCAAATGTAAAATGGTGCACCCTCCTTAGAAAACAGTGTGGTGGTTCCTCAAAAAAATTAAAAATAGAATCACCATGTGATCCAGCAATTCTACTTCTGGGTATATATCCAAAGGAACTGAAAGCAGAATGTTGAAGAGATATTTGCACACCGAAGTTCACTGCAGCGTTATTCACAACAGCCAAGGGGTAGAAATAACCGAAATGTTTGACAGGTGGATAGATAAACAGAAAGTGGTATATGCATATAATGGAATATTATTCAGTCTTAAAAAGAAGGAAACTTTGTCACATGCTACAACATGGATGAACCTTGAGGACATTATGCTAAGTGAAATACGGTAGTCACAAAAAGACAAATACTGGTATGCTTCCAGTAATTTGAGGTATCTAAAGTAGTTCCAGTCATAGAAACAGAAAGTAGAATGGCAGTTTCCAGGGACTGGGGAGAGCGGGAAATGGGAGAGTTGTTCAGTTTCATAGAGTTTCAGTTTTGCAGGATAAAAAGTCCTAGAGGTCTCTTGCACAACAATGTGGAATACTTAACCCTCCTGAACCGTACACTTAAAAATGATTAAGATGGCAAGTTTCATGTGTTTTTTATTTACTTAAATTATTTTATTTATTAAAAAAATCCATCACACAGTAAGGTACAATTCACAATGTTTGACATCTAATTAAAGAGTCTCAGGCACAGAAAGAGTCAGAAAATTGAAGAAAATAAAAATCAGTCGAAACTGATCAAGAACTGACACACATGTTAGAAGATGACATTAAAACAGTTCTTAGAGTTGTATTCTATATGCTCAACAGTTAAGTAGAGACATGGAAGATATAAAAATTTTTAAAATACACAAATGGAGCTTCTAAAGATGAAAAGTAAAATGTCTGAGATGAAAAAGGTGCAGGTGTGGGGGGCAGAATTCTAAGATGGTCCCAGGACTCCTGTCCTCTGGCATACACATCCTTAAGTGTGCAAGGGACCATGAATACGATGGAATATCACTCCCACTCTTATGTTACCGTATATAGCAAAAGGAATTTTTCAGATGTAATTAAAATCCCAAATCAGTTCATTTTAGCTAACCAAAACGGAGATGACCCAGGTAGGCCTAAGAACTCAGGGGAGTCCATCAAAGAAACAGGAAGCTTGCTGGCTTTGGGAAGCAGACACACGTATTGTGAACTGCTATGCTGTGGAGAGAGCCAAGTGGCAGGGAATGGGGGGCAGCCTCCAGGAGGTAAGAACTGCCCTCAGCTGATAGCCAGAAAGAAAGTGGGGACCTCTGCCCACAACCTGGAGGAAATGAATTCTGCCAACAACCTGGAGGAGCTTGCAAAGGTATATTTCCTGAGCTGGCTTTATAAGGATGCATCCAGTTGACAACCTTGGGAGACCCTGAGCAGAGGGTGCTCTGGTGCCAGCATCCTGGCACCAGACTTCTGACCCAAGACAATGTGAGATCACAAATGTATGTTGTTTTAGTCTGCTAAATTTGTGGTGATTTGTCATGAAGCAATAGAGAAGTCATACAAGTGACCAAGAAAAATGGCAGATGAGATACTGTAGGAGAAATGATTAGTAGCTCAATGACAGCAATAGAGAGTGCCTAAAATGGAACACAGAGACAAAAGACAATTTTTAAGTAAAAAGATCAGCAGTGAGCTGTGGAGCAACTTTAAAATATGGCCTAATAGACATGTTGGTAGAGTTCCTGAAAATGGAGAGTGGGGAAGAAAATTATTAGAAGAAATAATGTCTGAAAATTTCCAGGTTTGATGAAATGTATACATCCACAGATCCAAGAAGCTTAATGAAAGCCAAGTACAAGTAACATGAAGAAAAGGACACCAAACTATGAAAATAATAACAACAATGTAGCTCTGGTTAGAAACAATTCAAGTGAGAAGATAATGGCGCAACACATTTAAAGTACTGAAAAAGGACTGCCAACTTAGACTTCTGTACCCAGCAAAATTATCATTCAAAAACCAGGGATGAGGGGTGCCTGGGTAGCTCAGTCAGTTAAGCATCTGACTCTTGATTTCAGCTCAGGCCATGACCTCAGGGTCATGAGATTGAGTCCCGCAAAGGGCTCTGCACTGGAAATGGAGCCTGCTTAAGATTCTCTCTCCCTCTCCCTCTGCCCCTCCCCACCATGTGTTCTCTCTCTCTTTTCCAAAAAAGAGGGTGACATACAGACGGTGTCAGACATACAAAAGCTGAAATAATTCATCAGCAGCAGAACTACACTACAGAAAAAGAGGAAAAACTGCAGGAAAGAGAAAGATGATCTGAAAAGGAAATAGGGATTTGGACAAAGGAATGAATGTGACCAGATATGGTAACTACATAAATAAACAGAAAAGATTTTTTACATCTGGAATTGAAATATTGATATTGAAATCTTTTTAAAAAGTAAAGTGTCAATTTTGGAATAACTGCAGATTTACAGAAAAGTTGCAAAGTTAGTAGAAAGATTTCCTGCATACCCTCTACCGAGTTTCTTCTATTGTTAACGTATTTGATGGCAGTGGTCGACCTGTCACAACTAAGGAACCAGTATTACTACATTACATTAACTAAACTCTGAAGTTTATTTGGATATTAGTTATGTCCTTTATCTATCCCAGGATCCCATCCAGGATAGCACATTATATATAGTCATCATGTCTCTAGCCTACTCTGGTCTGTAACTATTTCTCAGACTCCTTTCTTGATGACCTTGACAGTTGTGAGGAGTGCCAGTTAGGTGTTTTGTAGAATGTTCCTCAAATGAGGTTTGTGTGATATTTTTCTCATAGTTAGACTGGGCTATGGGTTCTTGACAAGATGATCACAGAGGTGAAGTGAGTTAGTTAAGGTTAATATCATGACTTGGCACTCATGATATTAACCTTGACCACCTGGTCAGGGTACTGTTTGCCAGGTTTCTCCACTGTACAGTGACTCATTTTTCCTCTGCTTTCCATATTCTGCTAAGTCACAAAGCCCAGCCTACACTCAAGGGATGGGGAATTAATCTCCTTCTCCTTGGGAAAAGAGTACCTACAAAAATTACTTAGAATCCTTGGAATCCATCTTATTTGTTCAAATATGGTCGTGCATAGGAATGAACTGCATCAGAAAAAGTAACTATAATTACATGAGTGTACATAGAGACTTAGTTTCTTATTATTTACATCCCTTTAAAAGATAATTATCTTTAAACAAAAATAACAAAAAATAGTAATATATTGTGGCATTTATACCGTATGTATTAGTAAAATGCATGACAACAATAGTATCAAGTCCAGAAGGGTAAAAATGGAAATGTACTATTATGAGGTTCTTATACTATAGGTGAAATGGTATATTACATCAAGGTAGACTGTGGTAAGTTAAAAATGTTTCTATAAATGCTGGAACAACCACTAAATTAAACAAACAAACAAACCAGAGTTTTGGTTAGTTAACAGAGGAGATATATTGGAATCACACACACATAAATAATGAATTGAAAAGAAGGCAGAAAATAGGAAATGATGGGAGAGAACACATGCACAAATAGAAAACAAATCACAGGATGACAGAATTGAACCATACTGATAATCACATTGAATATCTATGGTCTCCACATGACAGGTAAAAGGCAAACAGGATCACATTGGCTATATGCTGCCTTCAAGACACCAGCTCTGCATATTAAGAAACAAATAGGTTAAAAGTAAAAAAAAAAAAAAAAAAAAAAGAGAGAAACATATAGCATCAGTATTCATTAAGGAAATACAAATTAAAACACCATGAGCCACCTTGATTCCTTTGAGTGGCAAAAATTAAAAACCATACCAAGTATTGGTGAAGACATAGGGAAACTGGAACTCTCTTACTTTCCTGCAGGAGGTATAAAATGGTACAGCCGCTTTGGAAAAGAGTTGAGTAGCTTTTTTAGAAGATTAAACATGTGCCTACTATAAAGTCTAGCCATTCACCACTAGGTATTTATTTACCCGAGAGAAAAGAAAGCCTATGTCCATACAAAGACCTGTTACAAATATTCGTAGCAGCTGTGTCTGTAATAGCCACAAACTGAAAACTACCCATTTGTCCATCAACAGGTGCCAAGTAGGTGGGCTCAGGGGAGGGTGCTGAGGTTGGAACACTGGCAACAGAATGAATGAACACCCAGGAAAGAACCCTGGGCTAAGCATGCTGTGCCCACATGTGCCTATAACGACGCTTACTATTGGCCGTTTTCAAAGATTGACTTTCACATCAGGTTTAACTATTCGAAAATGTTAAAAAAAAAAAAGCTCAGTTTAAAAAAAAGTCAATACACATATTTAATGAATGTTAAAATATTTATACTCTACTGTAGCCAAAAGTTCTAGGAATTTGCTCCAAGTCTTCTCAATCCCATCATAGAGACCAAGTCAAACTTCCTTCAAATGTGCCTTTTAAATCTGCTTCAAGTCACTGGTGTTCTGATTAAGTCACTTCTTATGTAAAACTTCTAACCTCCTTCTCTTTACTCACCACCATCTGTCTCCTCTTCATATTCACCCCTGACTCTCATCTGCTCAGATTGGCCATGCACTATTATTTTTACCCCTGCAGTCAAAATAAATCCTCTTCTCTTCCCATTTATCTGCTGCTGGGGCCAATTAGTGATGGAGCCTTGGTTCTATGCTCATATGCCCTTCGAGCACCCCTAATTCAACAACTGAAATTGAATGACATATTGTGGGTACTATAAATACACCAGTCCACAAGTGGAAAAAGGCTGAGGTATTTCAGGAGGCAAGTGGCATTGAAAGCAAATTCTTCACTAGAATACTGACATTTCAGGTTTTATTAAAGCATTAGTTATTTCTGGAGCACTAAAGACCTAAAAGCAAATTTTGCTACCACTGGAAGACATGGCTACATATTAAGCACGCATTAATAATTCTCTAACCTGCCACACAGAAGTTTGACTTCTATAACTCCAGTTTTCATTTGGCTGAGAGGAATGGGAAAAGGAGTTTCCAAATTCTCTTAAAACCCTGGGATTTATTGGTACCTGGGTGGCTCAGTTGGTTAAGCATCTGCCTTCGGCTCAGGTCATGATCCCAGGGTCCTGGGATGGAGACCCCGCATCAGGCTCTCTGCTAAGCAGAGGGTCTGCTTCTCCCTCTGCCCCTACCCCTCTCTTGCTCTCTCTCAAATATATAAATAAAATCTTAAAAAAAAAAACAACCCTGGAATTTAGCTATCAATAGATAATAAAATCCACCTAAACTCTGATCATTACAGCATCTGTCTTTGTAATGGCACATCTGACTCCCAGGAACGTGGAAGTAGCACATCCCGTGTGGCATAATATCGTATATTTGAGAAAGAAATCTCACGTAAAATTCAACCACAACTTTCAAATATAAAATATGGTATTATTATTAACTATAGTCACCGTGTTACACATTACATCAGATTAAGAGAGTAGATCTTAAAAGTTCTTATCCCTAGTACAAAAAATTTGTAACCATGTGTGCTGATGATGTTAACTAGACTTATTGTGGCAATCATAAAAACAAAAAAATTTAGATGCGATTCAGAAGGAGAGTATCCAAACCAAAAATGAAAAAAAAAACAACAAAAGTTTTTAAAGATGTATTTATTTATTTGAGGGAGGGGAGGGGCAGAGGGAGAGAATCTTCAAGCAGACTCTCACACGGGGCTCTATCATCTCATGACCCATTAGATCATGACCTGAGCCAAAACCAACAGTCAGATGCTTAAGTGACTGAGTCACCCAGGAGCCCCTAAAAAAAATGGTTTTTAATGAGAAGAGTCCATCGTTTAATTAGATTACCATATATATTAATAAAGTTTTTGGAAATACTGATTCTTCTCGTTTTTTTATAACTAGAAGAATATGTTTCATTAACTTACAATATTAATATTAGTAGCTAACCTTTATTGTGATAGATATTGTGCTGGGTTTTGCTTACTTTATCTCATTTTCTAGATGAGAAAATGGAATCTTAATTAAATAGCTGGTCCAAACCCACTCAGTAGTTGGCAGGGTAGAATGGAAACCCAGTCCTGCTCATAGCAAAGTCCTCACTCTTGACCATTATTTTGAACTTCAGGAAAATGATGGCAATGCTAATGGCAGCGGTGCTCAAAAATGAGAGCCCGAAGTTTCCTACTATCATGTCTATTAAAAATATGATGGTGTCTTGACTCCAGTGCAGAAACTGCTTGTCTCCTGACGTTTTTGTGGCCCCCAAAGGAAATATTAAAATAGGACTGCTCTGCTGGCTCTTTGGCTCTTGGAATCGCTGCTTACACTGTGAGTCATGATCTTGGGCCTCTGCCTCTGTGGACACTGCTCGATCTTCACCCAGAAACTCCGGAGAGGAGACAAGGTGGGTGTTGCCCTATCACGGCCATGAGTAGTCACAGGAGTGTCGTGGTTTCTTTCCCATGTCATGCAGTTCAGAGTTCTGTGAAAGCACAGTGGGGCCAACCTAGGCTTGTAGATGAGGCAAAGGGGCCAACACCCACATTCCCACTCTACTTAACCCAGAGCAGCTCCACTTTTGAGGTTTTATGGAAGCTATCACTTGAAAATCACCGACCTACTGGGAGACAACATAACATGGTGGTAAAAGATCATGGCTTTGGAGCTTGACAATGTGGGTTCAGGTCCAGGTTCTACCATTCCTGGACCGTGTGCTCACAGAGCAACTTAATCCACCCTTCTGAACCTCAGATGCATTCTGGCTCAAAATAGGCATCAGGAAATGGTAGTTATTAACACTACCATCTGGTCCCATTAGAGGGTGATGAGCTAGAGGGGAATCAGGTTAAAATCCAGAAAGAGAAGGGGAAATTCCTAGTGCTTTATAAAAGAGAAACTTGGGACCTGGCTCCCCAGACAGGTCTGCCTGTGTTATAGCTTCTAATTGTAAAACTGAATATCACTGTAGAGAATACTCGATCCCTTTCCTGTTATAAATGTGAAAACTGAGATCCACAGAAGTTGTGACTTTTACCAAGGTTAAATTTAAAAACCTATAGCCTATAAGCCATTCTGTTTCTATCTCCATACAGGTTTTTTCTTTCTTCTGGAAATCTCTAAATTTTCTTATTCAAATAAATAAAGTCTTTTTCTATACATGCAGGGTGGTGGTGCTGATGTGAGCTTAGGGAAAAGGTACAGCACTAGACAAGGGAAGGAAAAAACCTTAAAATTTAGGAGGGATAGAGTTGGGGCTGCACATCTACCATATAGATATTTAAATATCATTATTATTGATGTAATAGGTTAAAATAAGATTGCATCAAGGCATATTGATTTTCACTTTTAAATCAGTCTGTGCTTTTCCTAGAGATGTATAAAAATATATACATATATGCATATGTTTTTTCATGTATACAAAAATATAGACTAATTAAAATGCAAATCAATATACCTTAATGAAATTTTTGATATATTAGGACAGACCTAACTATATTAAAAATGTTTTTCATATGATAATTTTCCAACCACTGAAAGCTAGGTCAACACATACTTAGTCAAAAACTAAAATGAAAATAGCTCCCTCCTTTCCTTCTTATACTGCGCAGACATGGTGAAAATCTCAAGCATCGGCTAACTCTTTGGCCACATCACACTCATGCCACATATGCACAAAAGGGGCTTTTGGTCCTGGACAACAGCAGCACAGAAGTCAACAGTGCGTGCTCTAAAGGATGCTTCCCAAAGTTTTTAACTGTGAAACATGCCCTGTCTTCCCTTGGAAACTCTTCTCGAGAATCCCAGAGTTCACCAAGTTCAACTTCTGACAATGTAATGCTAGTTTTAGCCTGCTGCTAATGGAAGGGAGTGCAAATGCACCCTATTTGGAATCACTGCAAAGGAAAGAGAAAGTGTGTCATTCAGTCCATTGTGAAAGCACTGGGCGGTCAAACATTGCAAATGCTTTGGAAAAGGATGACGTGGAAGAGTTCTGAAAAGTGCCTCTGTGAAATCCAAGGTCATTCCAGCTCCATATCAAAAGAACAAACTATTGTGAGTGCACTAAAAAAAAATTGAGAGCAATATGAGTCAAAAGAAAGTCTCCTCCTTAGGGTCAGTTTCTTTGCCAGTAAAAGGGCTTTCCCATCCCCCTCAATCACTAAGTCTAAATGGAACAAAACCCAACAAAATAAAGCAAAAGTGCTCCTGCCACCTGCTATCATCTCTTAGGATGTTTACTCGATGACTTCTCTTCTCCTCCTTTCAGCATGAAGAGGGTTGTTGGTATTTTGGATCAAAATTAGGCAACGTGATATTTTGACAAAACCCTCCGATGGCAGGAAACTCTGTTAGCATTTTGATAGAGTGAGTCAGGCAGCAACTGAGGCTCAGTGCAGTGATAAGAGCGCCACCAGCATGATGCTCTAAAATGTGATGGAAACCCAGGGCTTCTTTACAAGAATGACCTGCTTTTCCCAAGAAGTGCAAAGTGAAAAAACAATGAGTTAGCACTTTTTGCTTAGAAAATTGAGAAACATATTAAAGAAACAGAACGATCACATCCCAAGGTGGTGACAGCGTGAAAAAAACAGACACTTGCATGGACTGCTGTTGGAAATGCATATTAAATACAAATGTTTGTCAGGGAAATCTGGTGCTAATGTATCAAAAGCTTCCAGAGAAATGTATAGAGAACAAACTGGTGGTTGCCAGAGGGGAGGTGGCTTGGGGGGGTGGGGGATGGGCGAGATAGTTGAAAGGGATTAAGAGTACTTTTATGGTGATGAGCATCGAGTAATATATAGAATTGTTGAATCACTATATTGTACATCTGAAACTAATATAACACTGTATGCTAACTATACTTGAACTTAAAAAAAAAAAGCTTTTAGGAAGATCTGGTGACAACATATCAAAAGCTTTCAAATTATACCCAGTTTTAGGAACAAGCCTGACGCAACAATCAGAGATATGTTCAACATTTTATGAATAAGGAGGTTTATCACAGCATTATGATGCAGGAAGACTTTAAGTATCTAAATGTCCAATAATAGAGGATTATTTGAAAAATCTGTGAATATATGCAGATGGTGGAATCCTTCCCTACCATGAAAAGTGATATTACAAAATACTCTTTTTGATATGTGTCTTACTCAGGATTTTCTCAAGTGCAAGTGACAGGTACCCCATCTGAACTAATTTAAACAGAAAGGTGATTAATTGAAAGGACGAGCTGGACCACCAAGTTCATGAAGGCAGGACACAGGGTGGTTTGAGGAATGGTGAGACTCTAGAACCAGGGACTCAGGACTCTCCTTTTCTCTTGTCTCTTCTTCTACTCCATCTCTAGCCTCACATCCTAACAACATCATCAGCCAAGAGAAAAGGATTTTTCCTAAACTTGAGTGTGAAAAATTCCATAGAAGACTTAACTCGTCTGGCTCAGATCACATGTCTGCCCCTTGGACCAATCATTATGGCCAAGGATACCTGAGCTGCAGTGACTAGCCTGGTTTGTGTCAGATATCTACCCTTAGGTCAATGGCTGTTATCAAGGGGGCAATTTGGACCCTCCATGAGAGTAGCGGGGTGAATGGAATAGCACAGTCAGGGCCATTGGAGCAATTGCTGGGAGCTGGGGAAACCACCCTAATTTGTCTCCCACAACTTCAGTTGATAATATGATTTGTCAGTGCTTTCCACAGTAGTTAGTCCTAGTCTTTTTGTGACATTAAAGAGTACCTTTGTCTTACTTTATTTCAAGAAAAGGGATTCCTTTGTGACCATGTGGTTGGGAAGTGCTCTGGGATAAAGGGCATTGGGTAGGGGTTGCACTGTTGGAGCTGTGCAGAACTATCCCCAGCCACATTGTCTGAATGGGATCGGACAGATGAGCTGCCATCACTGACAAAAGACTTCATATCCTCCACAAAACTCAGCAGGTAAGAAATGGTCATGGGAAACAGCCATTTATTATATAGAAATCCAGTAGAGCATTCCTAAAACACACTGATTTCTAACTAACCAGAAATGAACCCTATTATGCTATCAGAGAGATACCATATTTGAACCATATACTTGAAAGAGAAAGAGAAATACGCATGAGCCTTTAAAAATCTAATATCTCAAGAAAATAGAGACAGATGACTATGACACATGATGGTTATTTTAAACATGTTCCCACAGCAGTGAAATTCTCTAATTCTGTTTGAAAAGAGCCAACAATATTGTAGGAAGTATTCTGAATGAAACAGCAATGCTGCTTTTCTAGATTTTTTTTCTTTGGTATACAGTTGTAGATATCTGTGGACTCTCATCTACCAGAACTGGGGGATTTAAGAAGTGAGCAAAAGATGGATTGGAAATGAACTCACAGATTTTTTTTTTTTTTAAATGGAGAGAGTAGTAAATGTGTAGAGACTGCTAGCTGGTGAAGGTTTGAAAATCGATCGAAAGAAATTTAGTTGTTGCTTTTTGTCCATCACTAGGCAGAATTCCACAGCGCACCTAATTGACCAATGCAACCTAGTTCTCCCTTATGAAAACCACACCATTTATTTTATATCGTTTCTCATATTGTTAAACTGAGAGAACTTCAATATTTGCCTCTTTAGAGTTTCTTTCCAAATATAAATTCCTCTGAACACCTAGGCCAGTACTGAGGAGATGTGAGAAACAACACGGCAGGGGTATTTGTCCAAAGACCCTTCAAACGCTGGTTGTTCACACACCATTTCAAGCCAAGCCTCAAAGAGGAGTAGAAGCCAAAAAGCCAGAAACTCTGAGGCCTTGGTTCTATAGCTGACTTTTTACATAACCTTATGTAACTTGGTATTTTTGCAACCGAATTTTTCCCATCAACTTCTGCAGCTCTAGAGAAGTTGCCCTGTTATTCTGGCCAATTAACAGAAAGACAATACCTCAGACCCTTCCAGAATCTTGAGTGGAGGTAGAGAAGAAAGTGCTAACCAATTGGTGAAAGAGAAATTGGGTGAAAAAAAATATGCTCTTTGGTATACACAGCTCCTTAGTCTTTTAAATATTCTCATCAAATCCATTCATTGGATTAAAAAAAAATCAATTGTTTCTCCCAATCAATGTATCTAGATAACGGTACTTGCAAACCCAGTGAGTTTGGATTCTAGTTGCTAAGTTTTGTGCATGTTTATTTTCAGAATTAAAAAACAAATAACTTGGGTAAATACTGTTTACAAAGACTCCAGATAAACATTTTATATAAATAAAATCTAGCAGGAAGACTGTATTTAAAAAGGGAAAACCCTCCTTCCTGTGTCTGGCCTTAAGAAAGGAGACTCTTTCAGGGTCACCTGTCACTGATCAGTGTTTGAAATTAGGATTTGAAATCTTTGGTCTGAAAGTCGAACCTCAAACTATCAGATTACAAAGTAGTTATAACCTGGAAATCATATTTTAGCAACAGACATGTGTCTAGGCTTGGAAGCTGTTTCCGAATCATATGCCTCAGACACCATAACATAATTTAGTAGACAACTGTATCTCGGTTCCTTTATTTATGTGTAGTTGATCCCAAGGCCACAATTAAAATCCCTCAGTTATCAGGCTCTCGTTTCCTGAATGGCCGAGCAGGGTAACATCAGTCAGTAAGAGAAAAGGAATCTGTGACTGCGTGAGAAAGAAACTGAGTGCTTCTTTGCCCACATCACCTCAACAATTAAAAGGGTAAGGGAAACCAGCAGGGGTGCACGCATGCACAAGAGAACTGACTACCATGGCCTAACCTCACTAATACATGCTAACATGTGTTTTTAAAAAGGCTGAAACAGAACATTTCCAATTTTCCCATGTTCTTGATGTCTTACTGCTTGTACTGAATCACTCGGCATCGACAGTGAATTTCTCTTCCTGGACATCTAGAAATACCCACCGACGGCAGCGGAGATGGTGTAAAGGTGTGGTGACTTGTCACAGGTATCCGTCTACAAGGGTCAAAGCCGCTGAGTCTTCCCCATGACTGTCCGTGCAATCCTTGTACCATCTGTCCACAGAAGAGTGTTAGGTAGGTGAGATCTGCACAGTCGGGGTTGCTTTGATGGCGAAAACTCTTGCTTCAGCAAAGTGGGCAAAAGAACAAAGCTGATGGCTTGCAGTAGTGGTCGCATTGCTGATGGCAGAGGGATGGACTGCCCGGGATTCTTTTTCCCCTTTAATCTTTAAATTGCCCTTTTGCAAGGCAACAATTCACATTCTAGTTAGGCATTCATCTCTGCCTGGTTAGTGTGATCAGCCAACTCATACAGCCATGGACCTTTGCTAATGGCTCACTACTGTGGGGTCCAGGTTCATTTTCATCTGCTCTGTGGGCGCCAGCCAGTCATTGTAAAGAAGTGGGTGTCCTTGGAATCTTAGAGCTGGAATGAAGTTTAGCAATTGTCCAGGTCTGCCTTTTTACAGATGAGGCCTGGTCCACGTCCAAGACCTTGTGATTTAGTAGGTCCCATCAGAACCGGGACTAGAGTCTCGCCTTCATAAATTCTGATCCAGTGCAAACTGCCTCTCTTGGGAAAGGAGACTCTTCTAGAAGCCCCAGAGGAAGTTGACGTTCACATTTTCCTTCACACTTTGGACCAAAGAGAGTGGCAGTAGAACTTAAAGGCCTTTCTTCTCTCACCACAAAGTGACACGGTGACAGGAAATAGGAAAGCAAGCAAGATGTAGTCTAACAAGATTACGGTTAGATTTCTTTCTTCTTCGTTATCTAGGTGCTTTGCCGTAATTGTTTGCTTCAATACTCATTCATTTATTCTTTCAACAAATATCTGCTATTCTCCTAAGACCCTAAAAGACTGAATAGATTATTCAGCACAAATTCCCCACTATAAATAGAATAACAAGGTATAGAGACTGTTGTGAGAAAAGATGATTGGGTCACCTTCATAGACTAACTTGTTACTCGCTGAGCATTCCCTGTAAGCAGAAAACTAATAAAGCAAACAGTTGGTAACATTGTATTTGTTGTTAGCTGGTAATGATTACATGAGGGCATTCATATTCATTGGGTGAAAAATTCATTAAGCTGACCTTACGATTTGAACACTTTTCCATATGTAATTATACTTCAATTAAACATTTCTTTAAAAAGATTTATTTATTTATTTTAGAGAGAGACAGAGAGAGCACAAGCGGGAGGAGCAGAGGGAGAGGAAGAGAGAATCTCAAGCAGACTCCTTGCTGAGCGCAGAGCCTGACGCCGGGATCAATCTCACAACCCTGAGAACACGACCTGAGCCAAAACCAAGAGTTCGCCACCAAAACCACCCAGGTGCCCCACAATAAAACATTTTTAAAAGATGCCTACCTTAGGAAGCAATTAAAAGACACAATCCTAGTTCTCAAGGAGCTCATATTTTAATAGTCACCCTATAATACAGTAGTCCCCCCATATCTGTAGTTTTGTTTTCTGCAGTTTCAGTTACCTGCAGTCAACCACGGTCTGGAAGCAGATGATCCTGCATCTGATCTATCTGAAGCCTAGTGTTAGGCTACATCACCCTATGTCACTCACCTCACCTCATGTCCTCATGCAGGCATTTTATCATCTCACATCATCAAAAGAAGAAGGGTGAATATAGCACAATGAGATTTTTTGAACGAGACCATTTTCCCATAACTTTCATTACAGCATATGTTATAATTGTTTTATTTTATTATTGTTGTTAGTCTCTTAGTCTGCCAAATTTATATTAGACTTTACCGTAGGTATATCTGTATAGGAAAAAAATAGGGTATATATAGGGTTCAGTACCCTCTGTGGTTTTAGACATCCCGTGGGGGGCTTAGAATGTAATCCTCCATGGTAACTGGGGACTACTGTTTTTATGGGGGAAAAAAAAGAAGAAGTTCTCCTCTTTCATTTTACAAAGGAACCTACTAAAGCCTAAGAAAGGTCACAGGGCTGGTTTTGGTAGAGCCAGGGGTAGGACCTGGTTTTCCTGGTTGATAATCTCTCCACATTCTCTCTTCAACAGTCTGGCCTTCTGTTTTAAGGGCCATCTTTGAAGAGAGTCACTCAGAAAAATGTATGACTTCATTTCTTCTTGGCCTGTTCTAGCCTTTCTAAACTGTAAGCTAAAAGTTTTCATCTTTATTCTGATACATTACACTGTAAATGCCTGAAATTTGATAGAGTTACCTCCTTTCGATGAAGTTCATTTGATAGAAACAAAGGAGGTTGCCTCTGTACCCCAGTACACACTTAAACCACTCAGATTCTCTTTCATCTGAAAGGTTTATTTTTTTCCATTTGCAAGTCTGTGATTCTTTTTATCATTCCTGAAGTTGACAAAAATGAGTATGTGACAATTCTCCACTTTTGAGGAACCAGTCACACTATTATATATCTTCGCTGAGATATCTCTTCCCCAAAAATTTGCACAACCAACTGTTCTTCCACATGAATAGTGAGTGGTACTGAAGGGCTCCTGCAAGGCTGTGAGGTAGGCATGCCAGTGATTGTGAGAGCATGTCAGGGGGCATGCCAGTCAGCTGTAGGGAGGGCTTGGAACACGTCAGGCGCATGGCGCTGGTCATCTTCTATGCCATCTCTGGGATCCCCTCTCCCAGAGCCATATCTTCTGGAAACCCTAAGAATACATCGGGCCCTCTAGGGACCTCTAATTATCCCAGAAGTAGCCACAGAAGACCAAACAATGGTTTATAGAGCCCACTCTTACTTGGTCCTTTCCCTACACTACTGACCCTTCCTAGCGTGGGCTCCTTTTCCTCACCCCACCTCTTATTACATAGATATTATCCAAAATCTTATCCCCCACTTTCAACCCATATTCACATTCTGTAGGCAATCTCTTCCATAGTCTCAACTTCCATCCATATACTAAGGACTCCCTGTTTTATTTTTGCCTCTTGCTAAGGTATCTTTGTAGTACCAAAGTCCATATTCCGAACAGTCTACTGGAAATCTCCACAGGGGTGTTCCATGGGCCCTTCTGTCTGCATAAAAGTGCTTGTTGTCCTTCCTGCTGAATGGTTTCTTCCTCCTGTGTCTCGGTGAGGATATATTATCCATCAGATATTCAAGCCAGAAGCCAAGAGTCATAGACTTCTCTTCTCTTCCTTTTATCAGCCATATTGTTACCTATTAATTTAATCACCTAGAGGAATTGGTCACTATTGATTACCTATTTCATACTTGTTTCATTCTGTTTTTGTTTTTTTTTGGGGGGGGGGCAAGGGGAGAGGGAGAAAGAGAATCCCAAGCAGGCTCCGCACATAGTGGGGAGCCTGATGCAGCGCTTGATTTCATGACCCTGAGATCACAACCTGAGCCCAAACCAAGAGCCTGATGCCTAACTGACTGAACTACCCAGGTGTCCCTCATTTATTTTTTTGAGAATTAAATGAGAAAGTCCATGTAAATCACTTACATAGTGTCTGAGTAGTAAATATTCATCGAGTTATGGTTATTAGTCCTAGTAGCATTATCACCACTACTATAGCTGCTTTGATCAGAGAGATGGGCGGGTGGATGAATAGAAAGATAGATGAATAGATACAAAAAGTGACAGGATTCAGGTATCTGACACTTTACATTCATTCAAAATATTTGTAGTCTGCTGATACCAATCCCAAGGCATGGGTTGTTTCCCCACACCCAGCAATTCTCTGACACCTGCTGGGGGTCCTACAGTTCAACTTAATTCTGACGTTGTCTACCTGGACATAGCATCAGATTCCATAGGTTGAGGGCTCAGTCCTATAAGACTACCCTGCATTTCAGATGCCAATTTCAAGTTCAGGTTGTGCTTGTGCTCTAATCATCTGTTTGTAGATCGGAGAGGCTCCTACAACCCCCAACTTGGGTTCAATTAATTTTCTAGAGTGGCTCATAGCACTAAGGAAACCAGTTTACTCACTTGATTACTGGTTTATTACAAAGGATATGAATCAACAGCCAGATGAAGAGATACATAGGGCGAGTCCCTGAACACAGGAACTTATGTCCCTGTGGAGTCTGGGGTTTAGCACAGCAACACATGGATGTGTTCTGGTGCACCAACTCGAAGTTCTCAGAAGCTTAGCCTTTTGGATGTTTTGGGAGGCTTCATTACATAGGCCCGATTGATTAAACCATTGGTCGTCGGTGATTGAACTCAATCTCTTGTCCCTCTCCCCTCCTAGAAAGTCAGGGTATGGGGGTTAGAGGTTGGGTGGGACTGAAAGTTCCAACCTTTTCATCACATGGTGGGCTCCACTGGCAACCAACCCCCATGTTTAGGTGCTTTCCAAAAGTCACTCATTAACAATAAAAGATACCTTTATCACTATCATCACAGGAAATTCCAAGGGTTTTAGGAGCTCTGTGTCAGGAAGTGGATGAAAACCAAATGTGTATTTCTTGTTATAAGTCACAATATCACAACCACTATTTGCCAGAAACTCTTCTAGGTTCCGGGGACACTAGTGAACAAATAAGTATCTACTCTTATGGGCCTTACATTTTAGTGAACAAAGACAGGGATTATGTACATACATAAATACATAAATATATCTGCAGTGATAAGTTTTTTCAAAAAATAAAGCAGGATAAGGGGAATGAAGGGTGTGGTGGACACTATTTTAGATAGGGCAGTCAGAATAATATCTCTGATGAGGTGACATTTAAGAAGCCTTCAAGCCAGGGGAGCAGTGGGTGGGGTGCCTCTGAGTGTGAGTATACAAGGTATATTTCAGGAAACAGCAGGAGGCCAGTATGACTGGCATGGGAAGCAGAAAGAGGAAGGGCTCATTGGTGGTGAGGTGGTGATCTCATCTCACCTGATATAATTTTTCAAAGTAAGTGTTACTATATTGAACTCACAGGTTAGAAACTGAGGCTTGTAAAGAATCAATTATTTGTCCAACTGCCTTCAAAATACTTCCATAAAGTCTCAAAATAAGCCTGTTCTTTCTGCTGCTTCCCCTCTGTCTTTGCTCTAGTTCAGAGCCTCTTTCTGTCTTGACTGGACTATGGCAGTAGACTCTTAACTAGCTTCCCTATTCCTGGTCTCTTCACCTCTAATGCTCCATACCATGCTCAGAATGACATCACACCTGAGTGTATCACTTCCCTGTTTAAAATCCTCCCATGGTTTCCCCTCCTCCAGATCAGAGGGTCAAGGTCAACTCCGGAGGTAGACCAGGCTCATCTCTGCTGCTCATCTTCCTATCATGGCCCATGCACATGGTCCTCCACCCATGCCAGATCAGGCCTCCTCTTATCCCTGTGCAGATGCAGATGCTGCTTTCTCAGCTTCCAACTTCCCCTCTCCTCTTGTCTGTAGGGAGAGCCCTAGTCCACATTCATGATACAGCTGAGGGAGCCTCCCTTCCCCTCCCTCTGCTCCCATGCTTTGTATATACTCCTCGTTACACTTCTGATTACATTGTGACTGCCCGGCCCTCTCTCAAGTCAAGAGAGGCCTGGGCCACCCATCTTATGAGATCTAAAGATACTGAATATGAAGATTCAGAATTACAAAAATGTGCAAATTTGAATACTTACATAACACACATATGCACATGCATGCATGCACGTGTGCACACACACACACATCCATTGCTAGATGAAGATGGACTATGCTGAAACTTGGAACAAATGACCCATATGAATGAATGAATGAGTGTGTCTTACCATGTGGAACAAGGAAAATAGTATCTTCCTTGGTAAATGGTCAGAATATAGACCACACAGAAGGCACACAAAAGTCTTTAATTTTTTTTTTTTTTTTATATCCTTGGCATTTCTGCTAAGAGGCCAATGAACTGGAACATTTTTATTTATCAGGGAAATAAAAGTAGGATTGCTACAAGGCCTCATTTCATGGGAGCAACTGTGACCACAAGGCTCACATGTAAGAGGTTCTCCTCAGCTCTCTTGAAAGCTGGCTTGAGGGCTGCTAGCTGCTTGCTCCCATTTGAGCACCACAGGCTCTGGTTTCTGAAAGGCATGGGGTCAAAGGAATAGAGAAATGCACAAGTCAGGAGATGTTGGTACTCTTCCTGGGCTTGCTGCTGGCTTATCTTTCCTCAAATGGAATTCTATGGAGTATAGGCATATGGATATGCTAGAATTATATCCATTGAGGATATAAAGCAGCTTATGTCTTACTTTCCTAAATATAAAAGTCACATGAAAACACTTCAGAAAAATGGGATAGTGTAGGGCGCCTGGGGGGGTTCAGTCAGTAACAGCGTCTGACTCTTGATTTCGGCTCAGGTCATGATCTCAGGGTTCTGAGATGGAGCCCCGTATCGGGCTCTGCACTACATGTGGAACCTGCTTAAGATTCTCTCTCTCTCTCTCTCCCCCTCTGCCCTCCACCTCCAAAAAGAAAAAAAAAGAAAGAAAGAAAAATGGGATAGTGTAGGTCAGTATAAAAGTGGAAAATTACCCAGGAAAGGGAGACTGATAGTGAGTTGTATGAGTTAGAATTTCCACAGGATAGGGGCGCCTGGGTGGCTCAGTCAGTTAAGCAGCTGTCTTTGGCTCAGGTCATGATCTCAGGGTCCTGGGTTCAAGCCCCGCATCAGGCTCCCTGCTCCATGGGGAGCCTGCTTCTCCCTCTGCCTGCCGCTCCCCCTGCTTGTGCTCTCTGTCAAATAAATAAATAAAATCTTTTTTTTTTTTTTTTAAAGAATTTCCACAGGATAAAGGTATCTGACTTCAATCCCTTCCAGGCTAATTCTTTGGGGGAAAAAAATAATGTCTTTGAAAATAGCAACATAATCATTTTTGGAGTTACTACAAGTCACTTGGGTTCTGAAAATCCCACGAAGCTATACCAACACCATGGAGGAAGTTATGTTTTTTCAAATATAATGTCTAACAATCAAAAAATATTTGGAGCCATTGTCTACTTTCTTTTTCTTGCCATCCGCTTTCATTGTAAAACTACAGGCAAATGCATTTCAAAATGAAGTATTCTAACCCAATATAAATAGAGGACACGGAATAAAAGACTATTTCATTCTGGAGTCTGGCAACAAAATGTCATAACCTTTGCCCTAAGAGTTTGATTTTCAGTAAAATTTCTTTACAGAGTTTTCTAGCAACCAAGTGTTTTGAACGTTAAATGTGGGAAAATTTTACTTGAGGGCAGCACTGCTTTCTAGGATTTGGTCCAAGACCTTTAAAGTGAACGTTGAATAGGGCCTTTTAGAATAGTTTCACTGACTACTGCTTGATCTGCAGCAAAGGCCCCTGAGGCCCAGGGATACATCACACGCTTCGATCACCACCACTGAGGGACAGAAGACCCTCAGTACGTTTTTGTTGAACTGCATTTAACTGAACATGCCTTCTAGCTTTCATCAAATAAAGAACTGGAAGACCACCACATGGTATTTCAAGGCAGTGTTTCTAATGCCCGAACAATGTTTCTTTACACATTTTGATGTTTTTTCACAATCTCAGGCAGGAAGAAATATACCACCAAGTGACAAAGTGTCCTCCCCCTGCCCCCCCCCCCCCCAGACGACTGCTGACAAACTAGGGCTTGAAGGGGCTAGAAAGAGCTCGAATGCTGGAGCTGTCCATGTGTTACTGGGTACCTCATTGGATCTAGACCTAGTTCCACTCTGGCCTTGGTAACTCAGGTGGGGTGTGGAGGCAAGGGATGAACATTTGGAGTTAATCCCTCTTCTAAACAGTCCCGTGGATTCCAGATCCTTCAAGAAATACAGAACATCTCTGGCTGGGGTGAGTATGCGGGAAAAGAGGCAGGCATTTTAAACATAAACTCCCCAGCTGGGATGATCAGCCTGAAACAGGGCATCTAACCTTCCCCATATGTTAAGATTAGAGAAAGAGATTGTAGGACTTTCAGTAAGTAGCTAGGGTGCAGGTTCCCTTTTTATTATATAAAAGTATCCATTACCCATTATCTCACTGTCCAGCACTCATTTGTGGGAACATCTGTTTCCCTTACTAAGCTGTGGGTCCGTTTAAGGACAGGGATTGTGTGATTGCGTAATGTTTTCCCAAATTTGCAGGATCTAGCAGAATCATTGATGCACAGGCTTTCAGCAAATCACTCAAGTGGATGAATTTTTAAATACTGCATGTATTTCTTTGTAATTTGTCAGCTTTGTATGGGGGGGAAATGTCCCTTTCTTCTAATAGTGGAAGACTAATATGCTGCACCTGGGATTAATTTTAGATTTCAAAATGTTCTCACTCCATATTTTACCCTCTATATTGAAAAATGCCACTTTGTTTCATCTCGCCTCCTATTGAAAGTCTATGAAGCACTTAGCACCTCAGTGAAATTATGTGAAGAGCTACATTAGCAGCATGGGGTGTCTTTCTCAGGGCCCATGGCCAGACCTTACTGACATGGCTGGGTTCCTATGCAGATATAGTCTAATAAGATGCATACATTTGTCCAATATGCTGAATAAAGGTGGAGGCTGGGGATTCAATAAGTTAAGGCCAATTATTATCCTGACAACTTACATGTATCTTAAGGACTAGAGCAAGAAGGCAGCTTTGGTTGAGAGAAAAGCATAAAACCAGAAAACTTAAGCTTTAACTCCCGTTTTACCAATTACTAGCTGGGTGACCGCGAGCAAGTCATCTAACAACTCACAGATTTTTATCTCATTGGGGCATATTGGGGATAATGACACCTATTTCAAAGGGCTGTGGAAGATTAGGTAATGTATCTGAAGATGCAGTGTATGATCGCAGTGAATACAGTAATTAATGTTAGTTGAGTGTGAACCACCTACGAACCTAGAATTTCTGCTTGTCCATATGAGAGCAAGCATTCGCCTCCGCCTCAGGATTATATAATTATAGATCCATCCAGTTTTACTCAAATCTAGTCTTCAAAAATACCAGTCTACAAAATAATTCACACCCACTTACTTTACCACAAAAGGATACTTTACAAAATGAATCACCACTGGATTCTAATAAATAAAAATGGAACTTGAGGCAATTAAAATTCAACACAATTTACAAAAACAGTTCTTATACCTGACTTTTCAGATTTAAAAAGTCACTTCATCAGGAACTATGGTCGCCAATTTACAGCTGAGGTGACAGATGGCTAGAGAGGGAAGTCAATTTTTCAAGAGTGCTTAGACAATGTACACCTGTGCGTTTATTTCTCGAATCCCAAACAATTAAATGTGCTAACCATATTTAGCACTACTTAAAAAAAAATCAGCTCTTTTGAGGTTTAATTTACATATACCAATTTTGAGCATATAATTTAATGAGTTTTGACAAATGTCCACAGTCATGTCTCCATCACTATGATCATGATACAGAATATGTCTGTCACCCGAAAAACCTCCCCTGTGGCCCTTTGTATCCCTCACCTCTGTCCACAGGCTCTGGCAAACATTGTTCTGCTTTGTGTTCTGATAGTTTTGTTTTTTTCTAGAATTTCATTTTACACGGAATCATTCAGTATGTAGCTTTTTGAGTCTGGATCTCTTACTTAGCATAATGTCTTCAAAAGGCACCCATGTTGTTGCATGTATCATTCTTTGAATGGTGTTCAACCCTTTTCATTGCTGAGTAGTATGTTCTATTCGTGAATGTACCTCAGTTTGATGATGCCTTCTCCTGTTCAAAAGTTATATGTGAGTTTTTGACTTTGAGGGAGGTCAGTGTCCCTAACCCCTGCGTTGTTCAATGGTCAACCATATTTAACTTTATAAGAAACTGCTAGAGTTTTTCAAAGTGGTGATATCATTTTACCTCCCCCCGCCCCCCACCAGCAGTGTAAGGGGATTCCAATTCTCAACATCTTCTCTAACACTTGTTACTGTCTGGAGTTTTGATGATAGGCGTCCGAGTGGATGTGAAGTAGGAACTCACTGTAGTTTTCATTTGCATTTCCCTGATGACCCATGATGCTAGGAATCCTCCTATGCTCTCATTTGCCATTCAAGTATCTCTTTGGTGCACTGTCTATTGAAATCTTTTGCCTACTTGTAAAAATTGTCCTCTTATTTAAATGGGATAAAGGAAAAAAAATTGTCCTCTTATTAATGAGTTAGAATAATTCTCCATATGGCCAGATGCAAGACCTTTATCAGATATGTTTTGCATATATTTTCTTCTAAT
The DNA here is from genome assembly GCF_009762305.2 of Zalophus californianus. Taxonomy (NCBI): domain Eukaryota; kingdom Metazoa; phylum Chordata; class Mammalia; order Carnivora; family Otariidae; genus Zalophus; species Zalophus californianus. Next base: position 117,384,472 of record NC_045603.1, on the reverse strand, counting down.
TGGTGCCTAAGTCCCACATCTTAACAGTCTTGATGTACCTTGTTCCCATTCGCTTCACAGTCCAATCCTCCTGGCTCTACATTAAAATGTATCCAGAATCCGATCCTTCTCAGTACCTCTGATGTTACCACGTGGCTCTGTAACCTCCCACCAGGGCTACTGTGGTGACCTCTTAACAGGTCTCTCTTGCCCCTTCACTCTATTCTAAACAGAATCCTGAGTGATCCTTTTAAACCCTACATCACAACACGTCCCTTTCTGTTCAAAATCTACCAAAGGTTTCTTTTTACTAAGTTAAAAACTACAGGTGATTATTAACAGAGAAAATGCCATTTTCACTTTTTGAAATCAGCTACGACAATACAGTATAATAAAATCTTTTCAGTAAATCAAATATAAAGAATTTCAAGTACAGCATCTAGAGGTCCTAATACCACTTGCCATTGAAATTTCAGCCACTTTAGGGAGAAAACACTAACTTTTCTAGCGCTGCCCAGTTTCCAAGGCAGAGTCATGTAATAGAGTAACTTTATGTTGAGAGATAACCCTGTAATTGGCTTCCTCCTCTTGATTCAAAATTAGGTTAGCTAAGAGAGGGGTGTAATGTCAAGCAATCTTTTTGTTCCTTTTACTTGACACTTTAACTAACTTCATGTGTATATGTTAGGTTTATGAGATGACTAATTATGTAGTTTTTAATTATAATAAAGTTCTCTGTTGGATGTTAACATTCACATGCTTGTTCTCTGACTCAAGGTATCTTAATCTATGGCAGGCCCAAACTGACAATTCTTTATGCCCAGAAACTTGTTAAGTAAAATTCTACTGTAATCTTCACAATAAAGAGAGATCAGAATCAAATTAGGCTTACTGTACCTAATCTGGGCATTCAGGAATTGGCATTTCTGCCAGAAATGTCCCTTTCAAGTTAGCCTAAATGGTTTTCAATGCCCCTATTAGAATGTGTTTTCATTCAGTTAGAGTCAGAGGTTAAGAAGGGTAAGGGCAACTCAGGCAATGGTTTTTAGATTTTTAGAATCTATTTACCTCTAATATAGGGACTAGAACTCATGTAAGTGAAAGTCATGAAACACACAAAGCAGCTGTACATTCAAGATACACAAACAAATCTTTCTTTGAGTCACATGTGAAGAAATAGGATTTCCACGGTTATTTTTAAATAGGGTTAGGATTTTTTAATTTAGAAACTAATGAAATTTTCTTTTCCCTCTGGGGAGGGAGTCAGTCCCTCACGTGCTGATGAACCCATTGAAAAATTGAAAATATTGTTAAGTCAAAAATGCGTTGAATACACCTACTCTACCGAACACCATAGCTTAGCCTGGCCTACCTTAAATGTGCTCAGATCAATTACATTAGCCGATGTTTGGGCAAAATTATCTAACACAGAGACTTTTATAAGAAAGTGTTGAACATCTCATGTAATTTATGGAATACTCTGTTGAAAGTGAAAACCAGAGTGGTTGTATGAGTGCAGGATGGTTGTAAATGTATTGGTTGTTTACCCTTGTGATCGTGGGGTTGACCATGGGCTGTGTCTCATTTGCAACCAGCCTCATGAGAGAGGATTGGACTGTATGTCACTAGCCCTGGTAAAAGATCCAAATTTAAAGTTCAAAGTACAGCTTCTACTGAATACATATTGCTTTCACATCATCTGCAAAGTCAAAAAATCCTAAGTTGGGCACTATTTGTACTTGACTTCTGGGAATGTCCATTTTGTTGATTTTTTTTTTTTAATGTTGAATGCCCATGAACTGTAATACAAAACCGAAATCCAAAACTAACACCACCCTATGAATCTCTTGGCTAAAGTGCTTCAATGCCTTAAAGTTTCATAGTCAAGTCAGCTAGAAAAAATAAATCATCGAATCGGGACTCAAAATTACATATTTAAATAAGAAAATGAAGTTAATAATAGCTACAAGTAAACATTGTTTTAGGACATAGAACCCATTTGCTAAATTTCCAAATATTTTATTCAAGTGTGAGGAATGTGACTATTTCTACTAGAAATATTCCAGTTTGGTTTGGATTACTACAAAAATAAAAAGAAAGTCATCATGTACTTTCACAAAAATATTTCTTAGGCATTTGCTATCTGCTTTCTATTTTGTGAACCAGGGAGAATAAAACCAACACCCATGTGTACATAGTGTTCTGAAGTAAAAATACATGAGTGAGAAGAAAAACATAGGATGAAGGTGAGCTTAGGGCCACTTAGAGCCTCACAAAGATGTACTTCTTGGCCTGGCAACATTCTTAGACAGCAAGGTGTTCTCTTTTCTGCCCTCAACATCCCAGGGGTGTGGTATTATCTTAACCTTATGCATGCTATGATCTAGTTTAAAGAGTAGAGTTTAAGAGAAGTCAGTGAAATTTATTTTGGAATACATCAAGAAAATAGGGCCTTGTGCCCTGCTCTGCTTCCTACAAGGTCTAGGCCATGGTAAATGCCTTTCAAAGAATTTTGTTAAAACTGCAGGCATAGCCAAACCCTTTTCCAATTACTTTCATATCAACAAATGCTTCATCTTTCCCACATCAAAGCAAGCGGCCTCCTGTCTGAGGTCTAACTAGGATGTAATACAAATCATCATCATCCTCCTCATCAAGATCAACAGCGTAGTTGTTATTTATTGATTATCTGTTTGCATGATTCTGTACTGAATCTTCCACATGTTATCTGATTTAGCACTCATAAAATCTTCTCGCGAGATAGACATGATTAGCTTCATTTTACAGACAAGAACACTAAGATTCAGAAAGGTCCAGTAACTCGGTATCAAAAATTAGTATATGATACTGGGATTTGTACCAGATACATCCTTATTTGAAAGTTTGTGCTTATAACTTCCATATTCCTTTTTATGATGCTTGCCTTTTCAAAGACTCCTAACATTTAGACAGGGAAATGGGTCATCTAGCTTCCCTTACAATGGTTCCAAATAAATAAGAGTTGCAAAGAGCATAACTTAGGTGGTAAAATCAGAGCCTCTTGTTTTCCTTTTAAAGATCCTTTCCCACGTTGGGCTATCATACCCCATAGGCAATGTCAGAATTCCACACACCTCCTAGACAAGGACTCATTTTCAGGGTCCCACTCCACTTCCTATGGGTTGTCCAGGTTAGCTGCTATTGCTGACAGATCATTTGCCAAACCTGTCCTCTCTTTGTTCCTAAAGACACCTTGTCGAGCCACTAAGGAGCTCCATCTTGCTAAATTTGGTGGTCAGTTTTCAATCTTCTTATGTGATCTATCAACTGCCTTTGGTGATTGATCGGCTTCCCTTCACTTGGATTCTAGAAGGACATGATTCCCTGACAGCTGTTCCTCAGATTCCTTGGCTAGTTTCTTCTTGTCCTCCTCATTTCTAAATATCGGGATGCCCCAGGGTTCAGTCCTTGGATCTCTTCCCCATCTATCCTGACTCCCTGGGTGACCTCATCCTTTATAATTGCTTTAAATCCCTTCTACACATTGACCACCTTCAAGTTAATATCTTTATCCACAACCTCTTCCCTAAACTCCAAACTGGTACATCCCATGGCCTGCTCATCTTGGATGTTCAAAGGGAAAAAAAAAAGTTCAAAGCCGAAGTCTTGGTTTCCCCTTCCAAATCTCCTCTTTTCACATTCTTCCTCATTTGAGTCAATGGCAACTCAGTTCATACTGTTGCTCAGGCCCCAAACCTTGGAGTCATTCTTGAAAAACAATGTCAAATCTCTCACCAAATCTGGTTGACGGTTTTGGCTTAACTCTAAAATATGTACAGAATCTAAATACTCACCACCTCCTCTGTAACCATTCTGGGTCAAGCTATTCTTATTATTTCTCACTGTGATTCCTGCAGGGCCTTCCAAACATCTCTCTGCTTCAACCTTTACCCCCTTCATTCTATCCTCAACACAACAGACTTCTTTAAAACATAAGCAAGATCATGTCACTCTACTCAAAACCCAACAAAGTCTTCCCATTTATTAAGAGTCAAAGGAGAAGTCCCTACAATAGCCTGCCAGATGTTACATGATTTTACTTCTCATTACTTCTGAATTCATCTCTTATTAATCTCCTTTTACTTATTCTTCTTATTCTCCTTTGCTTTTCTCCAAATGTGCCAAAGCATAATCTCACTTAAGGGCTGTTGTACTTGCTGCTTCCTCTGCTGGAATTCATTTCCTCTATCCATACGATTTATTCCCTTTTTTCCTCCAAGTCTCTGCTTCAAATGGCCCCCTTATTACAGACCATCTTCTCTGACCACTCTTCCCACAACCCCTTTCGATGTACCCTCTCCGTCCCACCCAGCTTTATTTTTCTCTATAGTATTTTTCACCATTTGACACATTTCATATTTTCTTATTTTTTTCTCATTTTTTATTTCCTGCCTGTTTTACCTAGAATGTAAACTCCAGGATGACAAGGAATTTGTTTTGTTCACTCTTGGATCCCTAGCACCTAGAACAGGGCCTGACCCATAGAACATAACTATTTGTTGAATTACCACGCTATGGCAATTTTGTGCTCATAGAACCCCCAATAATGTCATCTCCTATTTCCTGACAAGACTGTCTCCTCCACCTAAATTTAGACTTTCCCTTATGGCCCACTTGCCATATATTCATGTCTTCTTATTGCCCTATAGCTCAGAGTTAGTTCCTGGACTCCACAGGGCCATTGTAGACCCAGGCTCTGTCTCTCCTTCCTCTCTGCCATCCTCAGTAATTAGCTGAGTCCTAATACTTGTCTTCTGGTGGGCCCCAAGGAGACTGCCACAATCTTTATGACAAAATAAGTCTTAATAAAAAAAGAGAGAGATTTCCTCTTTAGGGAAATAAAACATTCCCTCTGGGAAGACTTGCATCAGGCTTCCCTTTACTGTGTCAAATGCCCATTTCTTAAGTGAAAGAGAGGCTGAGAAAGTGAGTTGCCATGAGCAGCCTCTGTCATGGAAGACAGAAAAGTTGCAGCTGGGAAGAAGGACATCTTTTGGATAAGCAAGCAAGAGTGTCTGCTGCACTGCAAATATTTTTAACTTCTAAGAAATTTTTCCTCTCTTTTTCATCTTCTCTTATTCTGTTACAGGGTCTTGTTCTTGCTTTAGAGATACTATATCTTATTTTGTCTCCAAGGGAATGTTAAACATAATATTTTGAAGTTTTCTTCTGTTCCCTGCTTTATCTCTATTTTCTTGATGTTCCCTTTTATTTTGTTGTATTTTTGTGTGGTCTTTCTCATTCAAGTTAGAGACAGTTCCTCTTGTTTGTCTTTTCCTATTTAAAAGAGAGACACCAAACAAACTGATTGGAAAGAGTTATGTGTCCATCAAGGGGCAGAGAATAATGACAGATGGATTTACTAGAGGATTCGTTTGGGGAGAGATGTCCTTTTCCATGGGGGACTCCCAAATGCAATATGTGGAGTGCTCGCTTCGGCAGCACATACAGCAGATGCAACATGTGGAGGTCTTTTCTTTAGGGCCACTCAATTTCTTCAAAGAAGAGCATTCACTCTCAAACCTCAGTGCTTCATTGGTGGGGTGAGGAGTGGTAATGTGCCTGGCTGCTAAGGAAGGGGGCTGATGTTCCCACAATCTCATATAGAAATCTTAGCTTAATCCCCCCAGGCCTCTGTTTTACTTGTCCACAATTTTGACACCTCTTTGGTTCAATTTTTCTTGCAAAATTAAACTTTACTTTCCTGAAATAGTGGAAAAGGGAGCTAAGGGTGGGTTGGGAGGGGAAGGAGAGCAGTCACCTGGTTTCAAACAAGGAAGGTGAGGTTAGCGGACCAGGAAGTGCAAATGGTCTGGGCAGACATCAGCTCACTAACTGCTGTACATGACTCAGTCTCTCAAGGCCCTGCTTGACTTGCTCTTTGTTGCTCCTTGGTGTCCTCCTGCATGCACGTGGGTCTTATGCACCTCCATGACATTATGTCCATTATCTCTGGCACTGTTATATGCCTCTCCTATTCAATTTGTCAATTGAGGTTTCATATATATACATATATGTATGTATATATATATATCATATCATATATACTTAATATCACATATAATTAATATATTAATGTCATTTTAGTGGAAAATGCAAATCAAATGTGTGGGGTCAGTCATTTTTATACAGATATTCAAAGATTTTAAAGATGATATCAATTCAGATATGCCGGGACCCTACCAATCTTGAAAGCTGACCTTCTCATTTCACAAAAGAAGAAAGGAAAGCCCTGAGAAATAAATTCTTTGCCAAAGTGAACTACAGTCATGAGGTTCTTCTGGAAGGCAGCATGAAGACGTTGTCAGGCTTTCACGCTGCTGAGTCAGGCTGCCTAGTTTTACATTTCAGCCCCATTTTCAATCAGCTCTGTGATCTTGAGACAGTTTCTTAAACTCTCTGTCACTCACTTTCCTTATATGTAAAATGTGGATAATATCAGTTACCTAACTGCTAAGTCATGGTTGGCATTAATGCATTAACATTTGTGAAGAACTTAAAATAGCACTTTCACATAGCGGTCAAAGCAGTCCATTAATCAACATTACTATTACTAGTTTGGATAAATCTAACTCAACTTCTTAAAAAAACCCATGCATAATACTATTATAGTAGAAAGAAATCTTAATCTAAGAATTTGTACAGATAGTATTTGGGATAATTTATTCTAGTATATATGTTCTATATGTAGATCTAAGCCTAACAAGGCTGCTGACAGAAAAACCACCCTTGGAAAAGTCTGCATGAACGCATCCATTTGAAATATGTTTAAATTTATCCAATCAAAGAAATGAACTAGATTACATGATGGTTTTCAAGTTAAAGTATACTCATTAATCATCTAAAATTACTAACAATTCTAATTCTTACAAGAACACTACCTGAAAACATGGAAAGTTACCTTTTTTGCTGGTCCCAACTCATCTGCATTAAAAGGGAGTGGATTTTCTTTTAAATAATGAAATAAAGCCAGGACATGTTTCTTTCAGAGTTAAGGATTTCCCTGTCTGTAAGTCAACAACAGTGAAAAGTGATTTAAAGATTGAGTATGGATATAATTAGTATCTTCCTGTGACCTGGGCTCAGAAATCAGTGGAATAAGGGAAAACCCTATTTTCACCTTAAGACATTTTCTTAACAGGGGGAGGAAGGATAACGGTGTACATTTTCACTTCTTAGATCTCTCAAACATAGGCCAAGAGGAACTTCAACCAGAATTACTAGAATTACTAGAATTCTAGTTGGGGCAGCTTCTGAGCGTCCTTTCCATCTGCCTTTGCTGATTAGGAGAGGCTCTACTACAAAACAGACAAGAGGTTACTAGGGCACTAAAGCCCCTGCCAGTATTTCAGCAAGAGCTCGTGAGAGAGGAAGGAGTAATTCCAGGATTTTACACATCACATGACTACCAATGCTTCCCACTACTGTATTCGATTAGCAGTTTTAGTAAAGGCGGTGCTGACTCATCACCAACCACTGGTCTACCATGAGCGCTGAGTCTCTTCCTGAGGCATTTCTGCCTAGTCATTTCTATCCATGGCGTGAGCTTCGGGGCCCCTGACGTATTGTTATGCCCTTTTAGTCACTGAGAGTCATCCTGTTTTTGTGCATTATTCTCTAATTTGTCAATGTCTGTTTGGATTCCATTTCTGTTCTCGAGGAGAAAAAAAAGGTTAGGCACACACAAAAGAAATATTTTCAAAACTATCCTCCAAATGAATGCCAAATTAATAAAAAAAAAAGTTAAATAATTGTGTCCTTGAAAGCTGTAAGCCTCAAGCACTTTCGTATATGTTGAGATTACCTAAATTGTTAACAATAATATTGCTTTTAGTAAGGGCAAATTCATGCCATGAAGTAACACATACTGTAATCTAAAATGAGAATAAAAGCATTAAATTTGAACTGTATTTTAGCACAATGACTATCATAAAAGATATTTAAAGAGATTATTTTCTCATAAATATTTCCCCAGGTCATTTCTTACATCTATTTTTCCCCCTCCAAATTCAAATTATTTCTTGGTATCTTACCTAGCATATAAAGTCCATGTGTTTTATAAGATACATATAGCATACGTAATTTCATAAACACTTTTATAGTCTTGATGCTAGGTTTTATATTCTACATCAGTTACAAAATGTTGATAAATTAATCCAACTTAATAAAATCAGGGCAAGGATTTTTGCTCCCTGCAATTATTTTTTGTGCTGAAAATTAGACATTCTCTGGACATAAATTTTTTTAAAGATTGTATTTACTTACTTTTCAGAGAGAGAGACAGAGAACAAACAGGGAGAGCGGCAGGCAGACGGAGAAGCAGGCTCCCCGCCGAGCAGGGAGCCCGATGTGGAACTCGATCTCAGGACCCTGGGATCACGACCTGGGCAGACGCCTAATCAACTGAGCCACCCAGGCGTCCCTCTCTGGACATAATTAATAAAATACCACATTGCATCTTTTTTGGAAAAGGGCAGATACAAATAAATTAAAATGATTACCAGCACGCTTGTATAGCGTGCTTAAGGTCCACGGGTCCAGAATGTATGGGAAAGATAAATGGGACAACAGCAGGGCATACGGTACAATGGGAGTCCTGAGACATCCGAGGTCGTTGGTACTCCTAGACCACACACCTGCTGAGCCCGGCCTCGCCTAGTTCCCAAGTTCTGTGGCCTTCACTCCTAACAGCTAAGTCCCTTGACCCCCACGCCCACTTTACCTACTTACTCAACCTCAGTGAATCTCTAGAAACAAACCCAACCTTAGATGGGATTGGAACTCTGGAACTGCTGGGCAGGCAGCTGGAGCCTAGTGCCTCATGACTCAGTCCTCTCCTGCTGGCTTTGGCCTTCTGCCTTGTTCTCAAGACCCAGTACCCGCTATGTGTTCTGGATTTATGCATTGTCCTGTTTTCTGTGCCTAAGCCCCTTCCTGGAAACTCATGCAGTACTCCTACAGAACTAGGGCGCTCCCTTCTGCCTACCTGCCTCCTAGGCATTGGGGTCCTTTTCCTCACCCACAGATCCAAGAGGCAGCCATGCTGTTGTGGTTAATAGTCCTAATTTAGGAGCTGGACAGAACTTGGGCGGTCCAACTAAGCTCTCTGGCCTCCATGTCCTGACCTGTGTAAAGGGGATGTTAGTTAGTAGAGCCAACTTAATAGGGGTCTTGTAGGGGTTTAACAGTTAAAACATATACAGTACTTGGAACAATAGCTGGTCATAGTATATAGTATATAAGTACTCAGTGAATATTAGGTTTTATTAATTGTGGAAGCAATAGTAGAATACAAACCAGCTGACACTATCGGCCTCGTGCATGGAGCTCTAAAGGTTGTGGTCTTTACATCCCATTTTTCTATCACCTGTTATGCTTGCTGCACTTGACTTCGACTCACACTGGCAGCAGAGTCCATTCCTCAGTGCACCCCACTGCGCACTGGGTCCTGTTTCTTACCACGGATTCAACCCCAGCCTGTAGCAGTCACCGAGTTGAGCACAGCTCTGTCCCAGAGTCACCTGAAAACTTGGTTGCCTCTATAATTTAATAGTTACTTCTGCATTATTCCCTTACTTGCCCTCTCAGGGTTTGCTTTTCATAAGGGAAGACAAATCCTAATAAGCATCTCTGCAGAAAATGAAATTTGAACACAAAGAATGTACACCAATCAAATGCAGAGTTATTTACAAAATAAAGACCGTAAGGGAATGACAACTAAAAATATTGCTGGAAACCTACCATTAACCTTATTATACAATGGGCTTTGGTTTCATTTTTTAAATATCTTTTACTTGACAGAATTGGAAATCTCAAAGTAAACTTGCCTAGAGCAATGCTAAATTATCTCTTTTAAGGTCAGATTAGATATTTGCTTCATGCTGAGTTTCTTCATGCATGCATGTTGAAAGCCAGTAGTAAATACATCTTAAGAGTCGAAGGTCAAAGACAAAACAGGTAATGTCAACACTCTGTTTCAGTAAACATATGAACATGACAGATGTTCCAGTATCTCTATCCAGAGGTCACATAGAAATTATGCTCTGGTTTTCATAAATGCTTTTGATTAATTTTAAGGATTTCGGTGGATGGATTCAAACCACCCAGGCCTCTTCCTGGTTTATTGTTTAGTAAATTATTCGCCCTTTGAAGTCTGCAGAAATAATCTGAGGATATTAAAAATATTTCAAATACTAAGGTGGAAAAAATCTGTAGCTTCAGAGAAGTATCTCGCCATTTGCAAAATGGTATTGGGATAATATCACAGGACCCAAGATATAGAATAACCAAAGGGTAAAGACAATGTTTTCTGCTACATTTCAGTTATTCAAACACTTGCAAATGGTATTGCAAAAAAAGGGAAGACCACCAACTCATCAATTCCAAGTGGTACGCTTTTTTCAGATTTTACTATATCCCAAATCAGGATGCATCACACAATACATGTCATGTCATGGCTTAATTTATAGCATTTTTCCTTTCTTAGTGGTACATGAACTAGTGGTGTCCTTTACAGTCTATGATGTCTTAGGTTTAATGAAAAATGGTAAATATTGGAATTTCTTTTGTCTCTCACCTCTCCTTCTCTGGAGTTTCCCTCCTTTCCTCGCTTAAAAAGATATATAGATATACATATACATATACACAAATTATGTATATTTATATACACTCTACACACACATATATACACCAGGCTTGGACCCATCCAGCACCCCCAGAGAACTGGGTACCCGTCTTCTCCACCTGTTCATTGCCAAAGAACTGAACTGGAATCCTTTTCCTCAAACCAAACCCAAGATGGGACTCTGCTAAAGCTGGAGTTCCTGTTTCAAAAAGAAAAGGGGTATTCAACTCAAAGCCTCCTTACCATGTATGGAAAGTTCAGTGAAAAGCCGGCTCTAGGGAAAAGTGAAAACTTCTCATTAACGCTAAGGATGCTGAATCTGGTTTATCTATCCCATCCCCATTCCTCACCAGCATGGCTAATAAAGGACTGACCTAAACCCTTTGTTCTGAACTCTGGGAATGAGAGAGAAGAGCCATATTTTAGTTTTTCTCTTCTCTCATGGGAATAAGTTTGTGGCCAACCCTTAGCTCTAACGAGCTTCTTTAATAAAGATGCCAGCTTCCCCAGGGGCCCACATGCCCTGCATGGCAAATCTCGAGATTGTATTTTATCTCCAAAAAGCTTTCTGTTGGTGCTGCCAACACACAGGAATTATTAATTAATACAGAGCAGTGTGCGCTGAAACAGCATGGGGGAAGGATCTTGGGAAACTCCAGAGTGCCTAATAAAAAGTTCTTGTCAGTTTTTAAACCTCAAAGTTTGATGAAGACTTTGCTCACAGGTTAGCTACCCAAATTAATGGAAAACAAAGAAGTCAGAGAATTACATTTCAGCCTCAGTTTGGGTTGTATGTAAATTAACGAACCTTTAAATCAGGGCAATATTTTGGAGGGAAAAAATGCTTGGCAAATAATACATCCACATACAAAAAAGCTGGCTGAAAAGTCATTTGCTGGCACCCACCAATACTGCCCACCAACTTTTCTTAAATCTTCCTATGTTTCTCTACTTCTAAGCCCCTTACAATAGATATTCCAAAAGTTCTCCCACCCCAAACCCAAGGGAGCTTTCCCCACACACTAAACTGGGTAGCTCAGGAGGCAGCTGAAGTATTCCTGTTTCTCCTTGATTCAAGTCTTTACAACCTCAGGAGTTGGTAGGGAGCTTGGTGCTCAAGGCTCTTTTGCAATTCTGCTGGATTTGGCTTCCCAAAAGCATCAGCTTTAAGTGAATCCAGAGAGCAAGCAGGTGTAGTGAATGTGCCAATCTTTTGGAAAGTCTCCGCGGTGTAAAGGGGAAAGATGAAAAGAAAAGCATAGTTTCCCATAATTTACAGGAAAACCAAGAGTCAACATTTATTATTCATTTTCTTGGAGGGTACTTCTTCATAGTTTATTAATTTCATGTATAAAACTTTTCCAAAAACTATGCAGTTAATTGTCTATTTATAGACATTGCCATTTTTCCCAGCAATTACAGGAGCTGGCTTAACCTAGTTAGGTAGCTGTTGAAATAAACGTAAAAAAAAAAAAAAAAAAGTTGATCTCTTTTTTAAAAAATATTTTATTTATTCATTTTAGAGAAAGAGAGAGAGAGAGCACGAGCCAGGGGGAGGAGCAGAAGGAGAGGGAGAAGTGGACTCCCCACTGAGCCCAGAGCCCGACTCGGGGCTCAATCCCGGGACCCTGCGATCATGACCTGAGCTGAAATCAAGAGTCGGACGCTTAACAGACTGAGCCACCCAGGTTCCCCTAAAGTTGATTCCTTTGGGGGAAATTTTTAGCCTACTATGTCTCAACACATCAACACATCTCTAGAGAGACAGTATGTCTCAGTGGTCACAATCTTGGGCTTTGGAGTTAAACTTGAGTTTGCAGAGCAGACCCTCCATTTACAAGCTGTTTGACCTTGGACCTGTTATTTAACATCTCAGGTCTCAGTTTCCTCATCTGAGAAACAGGTATCATGTTACCTAATTGTTTCTCATTTTCTATCTACTAGCACATCAATCAAATTTTGAGTTTTCTTTATTCCTTCTTATCGTCTCCACTTCCTGGGAAGTTATCCATGGTATATACAATATTCCTACTCTTTCAGTGGTTCTCCCTAAATTTTAAATAGGCATAGCTAACTTAAAAAAGTTGGTAAGTCATCAACATCTCTAGGCTTCCCCTAAACAATGTACAACATTAGGATGCTTTCACTCTGGTCATTTACAACTGACCATGGACTGACATTTTAGTTCCATCCTGTTTGTTTTACCACCAAAAGGTGTCATCATCAATATTTTTATTTCATCAATTACGTTAACCAGTCAAAACTTTTTTTTTTAGAACCAATGTTCTTTTTTTTTAAGATTATTTATCATATGAGAGAGAGAGAGCGTGAGAGAGAGAGAAAGAGACCACAGGCAGAAGGGAGGGGGAGAGGGAGAAGCAGACTCCCTCCTAAGCGGGGAACCCTATGTGGGACTCGATCCCAGGACCTGGGATCATGACCTGAGCTGAAGGCGGTGCTTCACCAACTAAGCACTCCAATCAAAACTCTTTTGATTTACCTACATGATTGTCAGTTTCTTCACATCACATTTGTTTGTTTGGGTTCAATTTCCTTCTAACCAAAACACACCCTTTAAGAAGTGCTTTCAGCGTTTGTTACTGGGAAACTTTCAGCATGTGATTGCTCATGTCTCCAGCCGGCACTGACGCTTGAGTTAAAGATTAACAGGGAATGAAAATTTTGGTGGACAATTATCTTCTCTCAGAATGTGGATGATAGGACTCCATGTCTTCTGATTTCTGTTGTGGCTTTTGAGAAGTCTGTTGATCCTATAGTGGTGATTCCTTTAGAGACAGTTTCTCTTTGTTCCTCAGCTGCTTTCACAATCTATTCTTTGACCCTGGTGTTTTGTTTTTCAGTTTCACGATGACATGCTAGGTGTGGTCTCACTGTGCTTCCTACGTCTGAATAGTCATGCTCCTTCATCAGCTCTAGAATATGATTAGGCATCACCTTATCAAAAATTCCCTCTACTCAGGTCTCTCTAAGGAATAGTCTTTCCTTCTGGAATTCCTGGGTGACATATTTTGGGCCTTTTCCTTCACTCTTCGATGTCCCCTAACTTCTCCCTCTTACATTCCATCTCTATCCAAGCTACCTTCTGGCTACTTTTTTCAGATGTATCTTCCCGCTTAGAATTCACATCCATATCAACATTATCTATCAACTGACTTACTATCTTATCCATTCAGTTACATTATTTTTCGCTGCTAGACATTCTATTACCTCACTTCTAAAAGTTTTCATGTATTGTTTTTTCTTCTCATGCTGTTTTACCTTTTCTTTAAATCCTTTCATTTATGTTTTCAGTCATATTAAGTATAATTATTTTATATTCTCTTTCAGATCATTTGTGTCCCTATTTCTGCTATTATTTTTGCCAGCTGATCTTGCCCATGGTGGATTGTTTCTGTGCATCCTTCATGCTTAGGGTTTGTGCACTCAGCTTAAGTATAGCTTATCTGAAAGAATCTGGCCTACGTGGAGGTACTCCCTTCAGAGAGGTTTTCAGCTGCCTTCTACCCAGCACCTTGGGGTTATTGTGGTCTGAGCCCAATTTTAATATTAAATTTGCTGGTTGGACTTTCCCAGACAATGCAGGTAAATAAATTAAAACTTTTAACTCACATGTGGTACAGACTTGAATTTAAAAATTCCCACAGGATATTTTACTTTCCCTTTCCAGCCCCGGCCAAAAAAGAAGCTAGTTTCTTAGGGTCTCCCATTACTGAAGGGTGGATTTTTGTCACCAAGGGCATGCATCTTTGAGGGCACTGGCTTTGCTGGAGGATCTCATTCAACTTCCCATTTTATATCGGTCCAAGGCTTTATCATCTGTCTCTGCATGGGGATGACAATCCAATGCTGAGACAACATCCCCTCTTCCACAAACCCCTCCACAACCCCAGGCCCCAGTTCATCTCTGGTCCGATTCTCAGACTTTTCATTTCTGTTTCGTGGGTACCCTGTACCTTCTCGTGAGCTCCAGGAAGCATTGAAAAGGGTTTTAAACAATTATTATTATGCTTTACCTAGCATTTTTAGGTGGATTTTCAAGTTGTCTGTTCCATAAAACTGCCACAACGAAACTCTCTGGTCTGTTAACCTACTTGAATGTATTACTTTGAGAAAAAGAGAATGTTTTTAAAATGTGTCACTTATTGGTATAATACAAATAGATGAGATGTAGTGTTTCCTTGGATTAGATATGCTGAAAAATTAAGCCTCACAGGTGCATAAATTCTTATGAGAAATAATTGATTTGATTTGATTCTTTGTTAAACTGAAAACTTTCACAAATTTTATTGATCTTATAAGAGAAGTCACAAACTATAGCCACTTCTGTGCATATGGGATGTCATATACATAATAAAAATAAGTTCTCTCTCTGATGCAACTTCCAGATTTTCTCAAGCCACTATTTCTTTCTTTCTTTCTTTCTTTCTTTCTTTCTTTCTTTTTCTTTCTTTCTTTCTTTCTTTCTCTTTCTTTTCTTTCTTTCTTTATTCTTTCTTTCTTTCTTTCTTTCTTTCTTTCTTTCTTTCTTTCTTTCTCTCTCTCTTTCTTTCTTTCTTTCTTTCTTTCTTTCTTTCTTTCTTTCTTTCTTCTTTCTTTCTTTCTTTCTTTCTTTCTTTCTTTCTTTCTTTCTTTCTTTCTTTCTTTCTTTCTTTCTTTCTTTCTTTCTTTCTTTCTTTCTTTCTTTCTTTCTTTCTTTTTCTTTTTCTTTTTTAGAGAGACTGAGCATGAGAACAGTGGGATGGAGGGGCAGAGAGAGAGGGAGAGAGAATCTTAAGCAGACTCCATGCTCAGTGCTGAGCCCAACATGACCTAAGATCATGACCTGAGCTGAAATCAACAGTTGGACGCTTAACCAACTACTAAGCCACCCAGGCGCCCAGGCACCCAGGGTCACCATTTCTTAAAGGCACATTATTGCATGATGATAATAATTGTATATATGTATGTATGTATATATACATACAATAATTGTATATAAGTATGTATATATATACATACTTAGTATGTATCTGACATATATTTTAGGAGAAAAATATAACTAATGTTGGCAAATTCATATCTCATGAAACAATTAAGTTTTGTGGAAAACTGTAGAAAAACTTGTGGGAAATATGGATATGTTGCAAAGAGCACAGACTTGAGAGACAGATGGGCCTGGGCTCTGATGCCATCTCTTCTATTTATTGGCTGTGTGACATTAGGTGAGTTAATGAACCTCTTTGAGCCTCCTTTTCTTCATCATTAAAAGAAGAAATGAGAGACAGCCGGCAGGGTTGTAGTCAGAATTAAATGAGACAATGAATTCATATAGCAAGTACTGAATGAACATTGGTGCAAAGACAAGGAAGGACTTAGAAAGAAAAAAGGAAGGGAAGAAGGAAGGAAAACTGGAAATCCAAAGGAAATAAGGTTGCCAGTGTTCCTCTTTTCATTAAAGAACAGGAGTATGTTGGCCCTGCTTTCCAAGGAATTAGCCTAATGCTAATTTCTAAATAATCTTTGGCTAGACTGCTATCATTCATGCAAATTCATTTCATGTCTTATGGGAGGTTTCATGTAACAACAAAGACAAGCAAATTGCCTGGAACCTGGGATGTTTGGAGCCATCCACCCCTCAGGAAAGTCCCTTAGTAAAGAGTGGAGGGCATCCAGCAATGACAGCCCTCTTGGGAAAAGAGCCCCTCAAGTGACTTATGAATGTGGATGGCTGTGACAGGGAGAAACATGGCCTCTGAGCAAACTGGACTTTCAACTTTTCTACCCCAAATAAAAATCTTAAAGAATCACAGAGCAAGAGTCTAGGAGGAAGTAAAACTACACAATGCTTTTGACCAGCACCCACAACTGTATAGGGTCCTGCTCTGCCTCCCAGAAATTTATAAAGGAATAAAAAGAATATTTTCATGGTCACCGTTTCTGCCAAGATGTTTTTGAGATGTCTGCTCCCTATGAGCAGGTTTAGAGGTATGTGGGAACACCAAACACCCTCAGAGGAAAATGATGTTCCAGGTCCTGTTCCCCTTATCTGGTGGGGTTTATTAGTTTTTGTTTTTGTTTTTTTAAATATACGTCTCTGCCCTCAGGAATGTTGAAAGAACTCAAGTATGTAAAGGGATGGTCAGCTCAGGCCTAACCTGACACAGCAATTAGTTCATCTCTGGATGAAGACAGCTTGTGTGCTACGAGCAGAAGGCTGTTCACATCACATCTCAGTCTGTGAATATGGTTTTTCCATTCATTTCCGAGGATATTTAGTTAGGGGGAAAGCTTGCTCTGACTGAGGAGGTTGGCTTTTACATTGTATGTGAGGTAGTTTCTCAGGAGATGATCTGTGTCACCTTGTTGGTAGACATTAGGAAGAACAGTTAGTAAGAAGAGAAGAGACCCGGCAATCGTCCTCGGGCCCTACAGGACTTAGGTGTGGGATGAAGGCGAAAATACTCAGTGTGTGAGAATGGATGAAGGTGGTGAAGATGTAAAGTCTACCATTGCCTTCATTCTTCATCAGAACCCTAGAAAGGAACCCCCACATCCCTATCCCTGGGAAAAATATGTTGATTTGAAAATAACTGTGTAGATGCAGCAATATGGCCACGATGTTACTGTAGTTTTAGAAATGCAAATGTTTGCTTTGAATTAGTATCACATAAATATAAATTAACATAATGTAAGTGTTAGAATGTGTGTCTCTAGGCTAAAACATTGATCAAATAAAGAGAAGATGTCCAGAGAAATGGACAAGAGATAGATAGCAGTATTGCTTAATCTGACCTGGATTACAATGCTAGTAGTTTCAGCAAGACTGACCATATTCTGGGTCATAAAATCAGCCTCAACAAATTTAAAAGAATTGAAATCATACAAAATATAGTTACTGCAAAAGAATTAAACTAGAAATCCTCCAGAACTATCTCTGGAAAATCCCCAAATATTTGGAAATTAAACAAGACATAATCCATGAGTGAAATAGGAAGTCACAAAGGAAATTAGAACATAGTTTGAATTGAACGAAAATGAAAACAAAGTATCAAAAATTGGGGGATGCAATAGTCAATAGCATACCAATTGAGAACACGGCAAGGATGTTTTCCTTCACCATTCCTCTTCAGAATTGTACAGGTAGTCTTAGCCAGTGCATTAAGGCAATAAAAAGAAATAAAAAGTCTACAAATTAGAAAGGAAGAAGTAAAACCATCTCTATTCACAGAAGAAATTACAAGAAATTCTACAAGAAAGCTGTTAGAACTAGTCAGAGAGTTTTGAAAAGTCATAATATTCAATATACAAAATCAGTTGTATTTCTATATACTAGCAGTAAACAAATGGAAATTGAATTTCAAAGAAAAACTTACCAAATACAATAGGACCAAAAACATTTTAAATATTTAGGTGTAAATCTAACCAAAGATGTCTAAGATCTGACTCTTGAAAATTAGACACACACGGATATTAAATAAGATCTAAAAAATTGGGAAATATATCCTGTTCATGGATTGGAAGACTAAAGAGTGTTAAGATGTTAATTCTCCCCAAATGGATCTATAGATTCAAAACAATCCCAATAAAATTTCTAACAGGTTGTTTTGTACAAATCAACAACATGAGTTTAAAATTTACATGGAAAGGGGCGCCTAGGTGGCTCAGTTGGTTAAGTGTCTGCCTTCGGCTCAGGTCATGATCTCAAGGTCCTGGGATTGAACCCCGCATCAGGCTCCTTGCTCAGCAGTCTGCGTCCTCTCCCTCTGACCCTCCTCCCTGCTTGGGCTCTCTCTCTCTCTTTCTCTGTTCCAAATAAATAAATAAAATCTTTTTTTAAAAAATTACATGGAAAGGCAGAGAACTAGAATAGCTAAAACACGTATGGAAAAGAACAAAGTTAGAAGATAGGCTCCCTGATTTCCAGACTGATTATAAAGCCACAGTAATCAGAACAGTGTGGTATTGACAAAAGGATAAGCATATAGACGAACAGAACTAGACAGTGTCCAGAAACAGACCCATACTTATACAGTCAAGTGATTTTCAGTGAAATAGCAAAGACAATACAATGGGAAAGGATAGTCTTTTCATCAGATGATCCTGGAAGAAACGGACATTCACTTGCAAAGAAAAAAGGTACCATATTAACAAATTAACATGACATAGATCATAGACCTAGATTTAAATTAAAACTGTCCTGCATCAGCCTCCCTTCTCCCTCTCCTGCCCCCCCCCCCCCCCGGCTTGTGCTCTATCTGTCAAATAAATAAATAAAATATTTAAAAAAATAAATTAAAACTATGAAACTTTTTTCGGATTTTTTTTTATTATCATTTTTTCATTTGAGAGAGAGAGAGACAGAGAGTACAAGCAGGGGGAGAGGCAGAGGGAGAGGGAGAAGCAGACTCCCTGCAGAGCTGGGAGGGTGATGCGGGGCTCGATCCCAGGGCCTGGAGATCATGACCTGAGCCAAAGACAGACCCTTAACCATCTGAGCCACCCAGGTGCCCCAAAACTATGAAACTTCTTAAAGAAAACAGAAAAGAAAATCTTTGTGACCTTGAATGAGGCAAAGATTACTTAGATACACAAAAAGCATGATCCATAAAAGAAAAAATTGATAAATTAGGAGTTCATAAAAATGTTTAAATTATGCTCTTTAAAAAAAAAGAATACTATCATGAAAATGAAAGAACAACCCACTAGCTTGAAAATATACTTAAAACACATATCTAACAAAGGATTTGTGGCTAAAATATATAAAGAACTCTCAAAACTCAATAATAAGAAAACATTATTGAAATGTGCGAGATATTGAACAAACATTTCAACAAAGAACCTGTATGAATAGCAAATAAGCAAATGAAAGTACGCTTGATATCATTATTCCTTAGGGAAATGCAAATTAAAACCACAATGAGATATTATCACTTATTTGAATGGGTAAAATAAAGGAAAAAAGGCAGAAAAAGGAAATTAGCAGTACCAAGTGTTGTGGAAAATATGGAGGAACTGGAATTCTCATCTACTGCTGGTGGAGATGCAAAATTATTCAATCCTTCTAAAAAACAGTTTGGTAATTTCTTATATACACTCCCCATATGACTTAGCAATCTCAAGAGAAATTTACTCAAGATAAATGCAGATACAAGTACACACAAAAACTTGTATGTGAATATTTATAGCAGCTTTGTTCATAATCATCTCCAAGAAGGAGACGAACCAAATATTCTTCAGCTGATAAATTATTTTATTTAAAAAAAATTGTTTTAAAGATTTATTTATTCATTTTAGAGAGAGACAGTGCACAGGGGGAGGGGTAGAGGGAGCATGGGAGAGAGAGAGAATCATAAGCAGACTCCATGCTGAGTGTAGGGCTCTATCTCATGACCCTGAGGTCACTACCTGAGCTGAAACCAAGAGCTGGACACTTAACTGACTGCGCCACCCAAGTGCCTCTGATAAATGATTTTAAAACTGTGATATAGCCATATAATGAAATTGTATTTGACAATAAGAGGAAATAAACTTCTGGTATACATAACAACATGGATGAAACTCAAATGAATTATGCTAAGATTTACAGATGTACTAAGGCTACGTGGTATATGATTACATTATATGACATTTCTGGAAAGAGCAAAACTCTAGGGACAGAAAGTGTATCAGTGGTTTCCAGGAGCTGAGGAAAGAATTGACTACAAAGTACAAAGGGACACAAGGGCATTTTTTATGGTGAGGAATGTTCTATATCTTGATTGTGATGATTTACATGACTGTATGCAATTGTCAAAACTTACAAAACTGTAAACTAAGACAGATAATTTCTCCTGCATATAAATTATACTTCAACACATCTGACTTTGATTTTTAAAAAGAGTTTAAAAAGCTGTTTTCCAGGGGAAAATCCAGTAAGGATCAGAGCCAAGTAAATGAGAAAAAAAAAAAAGATCTTATACGGAAGCATAGTGACTTAATCCAGGATGAAAAGAACCTAAAGAACAGGTTTCCAAGAGAAGATGAAACCAACAGTTTAAGGTTAAGATGTCTGGAAAAAACAGCTTAGAAGTCATCCGGAAAATACAGACTGTCTTAAGAAATAATAAATAATTTGCCAACTGCTCAAGAGCTGAAGTAACTGAATCACAGAGAGTGGTAGGCAGAACCCTAAGGCACATGCCCATCTGTTCCTGGTGTACACACCCTATTTAATCTCCTCCACGTGAGTGTGGGTGAGACTAGTAAACCCGTGAATGCACTCCCACGGGAAAGAGAGAGAATCACAAGCAGATTCTGCACTGATTGCAGAGCCCGTGACGGGGCTGGATCTCATGACCCTGAGATCATGACCTGAGCTGAAATCAAGAGTTGGACGCTCAACCGACTGAGCCACCCGGCGCCCCCAGGTCAGCTTTTAAAAGAGGGGTCAGGCCCTCAGTAGATGGAAAGGTTCTGCTGTGCTGGGAACTGCCCAGGGTGGGGGGGGACCGTGGGGCAAAGACCCGAGGGCAGCCTGTAGGAGCTGAAAGCATCTCCAGCAGGGAAGCGGAGACTGAATTCTGCCAACAACGAGTGGTCTTTTGCCAACAAATTATCTTGGAAAGGTCAGTCATCTGCAAACCTCAGATGAGATCCCACCCGTGGCTAATGTCTTAATTTCAGCCTGGGAAGACTCTTGAGCAGAGAACCCAAGCCTGGACGGCTGATCTAGAGAAACTGAGATGACAAATGTGTGTTGGCTTAAGCCACTAAGTCTGTGGTGATTTTGTCACACGGTAATAGAAAAGTGAAGAGTGAATTAAATGTGTCAAGCTAGTTTAATCAGAAAATACTTTGGTGATTTTGACTCCAACAGTTCCTCACCCAACCAATAGTAGGCTAGTTTTAATGATATACTATACATTGAATCAAAAAGCATCACAGAAGGTAACATCATAGAAGAGGGAAGACCAAGGGGATGACGTCTTTGGAGGATACTCTCCCTCGGTTCTGTCCAGGGTGGGCCAAGAAAGTCCCAGTACAGACCGGTGGAGGGGCCTTCCACTGGAGGTTCTCTGATTTGGGCTCATTGCACTTGGTAACTCATTGTCCCACAGACTTCCCTTCTCCACTTCCAGGCCAAGACTTCTGCCACTCCAGTACTAATAACTGTTCTCTCTGGGCTGGACACCCTCCCACAGGTCTCTAGGGCCAATGGTGACATCCAGACCAGAAACACGTCAGCGCTCACTGGACTTTCTTAACACTCATTGTTAACACACTCATTTGTGAGGCTAGTCACCAGGAAATAACCACTCAGGTTTATAACCATAAAAGAAAGTATGAATCATTCCTGAAGCATCTTTCCATATATGTGGTAACAGAAAGGTTTCCCCCCAAACAGTATTATTTCAATTATAGGTTGCAGTATCTTGCAAATTTAAAAAATAACATTCTTCCTTTTCATCAGATTATCAATTGTTTTATTCCAGAAAATTCTTTATTCTAAACATTATATAATGAAAACGGAATTAATAACTTACCTTGTAACTTTTTAGTCTGATGAAATCAACCTTCATAGAGACAAATCTATCTGCATTTCGACTGATGTTCTTAAGGTGTTCCAGAAGATCCACACAGAACTTGTAACCTCCTTTAAGCACACACAGGATCATAATGTCACAGTATCCTATGTCTTTCATAATATCCTTAGCCAGCCGTTCAGTTCTGAAAGAGGGATTAAAAGACATATTAAAGCATAAGTACTTCTGAGTATTTTTTTCCTTTCAAAAAAATGCATGATGCATTACCCATATTAGATTACACAAGGGATTGTGGAGGAGAGCTCGGGAGACAGAAGCCTACAGATAAAGAAGCTTTGTTAAGACTGGACAAAGAGAGAGTGTTCAAAACATATTTCTGATAACCACATCATCCCTAGTACATTTTTGCTCCTTGGTGTCACAAACATGAGTAAGGTGTAAAATATATGTCAAAGATCATGAATGCTATTATTTTATCACTACAGAGCCTGGTTGTTAACAATGCTATGAAGATATCTGGTGATGTTATGCTCACTTTATAGCAAAGAGAGAGGACATGGAGAATGATTCACTCACCTTACAAACATTAGAAGAGACTGGAAGGAAAGTCAAGCACACAGAAACTATCAAAAGAATAACCTCTCTCTTCTATTTGACAAAGATGGCACATTACCTATGTGAAAGGTGTCCAGGGTACAATTCCAGGAGGCACCATTTCCATGGAGCACCATGTGAATGATGCCTTCCTGGAGCTAGGTAATGATGCAGCCTCGGGTTGGCACCCAAAGCCTGATTTGGAACTGTCACTGTATTTTTTCTAATTGTTTCATGTCTAGAAGTCCATTGCCCATGCATCCATACAACATTAAAGCCTCGAATGGAGGCAGGAGCTCAGGTGCATATTTAAAAAAAAATTCCTACTGGCACTTCAGATAGAATTAGATTTAGAATGTGTTGAATGAATGATTGGAATATATACATATGACTATATATGTGTATGTGTATATATGTATATGTATGTATATCTCTCTATAAAGCATTATATTACATATGTCCTATATATCTAATATATTGCATAATATGTTTTATATAAGTTATATATGTGTGTGTATATGCATACATATGTATAAACATATACATATTAAATGGCAACCGTGGTTTCAGACGATGTTCCTCAAAATATGATCATCAAGAAAATGTACATCAGCATGCCAGATAGTCTGCAAAAAGGGACATTTGTTTTCAGCATAATGGAGTGAAGTGGTCAACACATTCTCTCCACAAAAAAGTAACTATAAAGCTAGATAAAACTGTTGAAAACAACCATTTCAGCACTCTGGAAGTTAACCAGAGACATATAACAAACTGAGAATCATTTATTCATGAAAACATTGAACAATGGGTAGAAAGAGCACAAGTCTGTGGCATCCTTGCCAGAGAGTGCTCCCATCTCCCTGTGCCCCACATCGGCTTTGTTGTTCAACCAGGTAGTTCACCCAGGGTGGGGCACTGCCAGAGGGAGCTCCCCTCACGGGGAGCAGTGTCAGTTGGTATGGCTATCTTGGTAGCCTGTGAGCAGGGAGAGCCAATGGCCCCATTATTGTGAAATTGCACTCATGTTTGAGCAACTAACTGGCAGACTAGTCTAGTCGGGGATTTCTGGGAGGTTAGTGTCACAGGAGAGGGATAGACAATATACTCTTCACATATCTCAGGTTGACCAGAAGCTATGCATATGCCCAGCAGAGACCAGCATGGGACCAGGTTACCTATACATTCCTGAATGATGGAGTCCGTAAGCATGTGCAGCAGAGACACAAGAAAGCACAATGAAACAATAAAAGCTGGGGAAGACTTGAAAAAGGCTGGAAATTTGAATGTGCTTGACAGTCCCCACACACATTCATCAGGGCTTAAGGTGTTTGAGTATAATCTCTAGTCAATCTTAGACTGAAGGCTAAACTATTCAGACACAGGGGTGAGTCCTAGTAAGTGAGGCTTACAAAGTAAAAACAAGTAGACTGCCTATTATCAGAGGCCATGCACTGTGGGGGATACAGATTCCACAGAGTGGAAAACAAAACAAACAAACAAAAAAACCCCAAAAAACAAAACCAAAGAACAAGGGCAGTGAACAGAAAATAATTACAAATATGGTAGATATGAAACCCAACTATATCAATAATCACTTTAAATGTGAATGATCTAAATATACCAAGTAAAAGACAGAAACTGTCAGAGTGGATTAAAAAAAAAAAAAAAAGACCCTAACATATGTTATCTATAAAGACACTGATAGATTAAAAGGATGGAAAAGGACATATTGTACTAACACTAACCAAAAGAAAGCAGGAGTAGCTTACTGATTTCAGACAAAGCAGATTTCAGAGCAAGGAAATTATCAGGAATAAAGAGAGCATTATATACTAATAAAGAGGTCAATTTTCCAAGAAGACATAACAATCCTTAATGTGCGTGCATCTAACAACAAAGAGTGTCAAAAAACTGACAGAACCTGGGCGCCTGGGTGGCTCAGATGGTTAAGCGTCTGCCTTCAGCTCAGGTCATGATCCCAGGGTCCTGGGATCGAGTCCCGCATCGGGCTCCCTGCTCAGCGGGGAGCCTGCTTCTCCCTCTGCTTCTCTCTCTCTCTCTCTCTCTCTCTGTCTCTCTGTCTCTCATGAATAAATAAATAAAATCTTTAAAAACAAACAAACAAACAGAACTAGAATCCACTACTGCATTTGGAGATCTCAATACTTCTCTCTCAGTAACTGACAGATCCAGTAGTCAGAAAACCACTAAGGATATACTTGAACCACACAGTATCATAAATCAACTGGACCTAACTAGCATTTATAGAATATGTCATCTAGCATTTTTCTCAAAGATATAAATAAGAAAATGAAAAGACAAGCCACAGATGGGGGGTGGGGTATTCAAAAATCATATATCTGGTAAAGGACTTATATCCAGAATATATAAAGAACCCTTACAACTCAGTAAGAAGACAAACAACCCACCCAATGTAAAAATGGCAGAAGACTTAAATAGTCATCTCTTCAAAGAAAACATAAATAGCTAACAAGCACACTAAACAATAGGAAAATGCAAATTAAAACCACAATGAGATACTTTTATGTATCCACTAGAATGGCTATGGTCAAAAGGACAGATGATACTAAATGTTGGCAACCATGTGGAGAAACTGGATTCCTCATCCTCGCTGGTAGAAATGTAAAATGGTACAGCCACCTTGGAAATAATTGGCAGTTTCTTAAACTTAACCATAAAACCCAGAATACCACTGCAAGGAATCCAAGAGAAATGAACAGGTATATCCACACAAAGACCTACATGCGAATGTTCATAGATACATTGTTCATAGTAGCCCAAAACTAGACATCCAAATAACCACTGATTGGTAAATCAATAATTAGATATTGTATGATTTAATTTATATGAAATGTTCAGAAAAGACAAATTTATAGAGAAAGGAATCAGATTAGTGACTGCTTGATGCTGAAAGTAGGAATAGGGACCGACAGCAAACATTTGGGGATGACAGAAATACTGTAAAATGATGGTTGTGCTTGCCCAACCATAAACATTTACTAGACATCATTGACTCATTGACTTACAATGGGTGAATTTTGTAGTATGTAAATTACACTTAATAAATTCATTCCTGGGCCCCACCCCAGGATTTCCAGACATAAAGCATAAGAATACACATTTTATGGGGTGCCTGGGTGGCTCAGTGGATTGAGCGTCTGACTCTTGGTTTTGGCTCAGGTCATGATCTCAGGGTCATGGGATGGAGCCCCGCATGGGGCTCTGCACTCAGCACAGAATCGCTTGTCCTTCTCCCTCTGCTTTCTCTCTCTCTCTCATGAATAAATAAAAGCTTAAAAAAAAAAAAGAATACACATTTTAACAAGTTCACTGGTTAAGTCTCCTGTACTGGGAACTGGCTTTCGGTAGCCTTAGCAGCCCAATCATGTACTAGATCAGGATGCAATTAACTAAAGTCATAAAATTCAGGTGAGAAAAGCAAGAATTTGTTTAAACCAGGGGGTTCCCAAACCTTTGTTAAGGGGAAAATGCCTCTGAGTTATTAAGAGGTGAGCTGAATACAAGGACTCCACTGCACAACAAAAGTTGGTTTAATTGTTAGAGTCAAGCAGGTTTCTTTCCTTTTTTTTCTTTTTTGCAGGAATTTCCGTATCTTCAATTTGAATTGCTAACAGGGAGATTTGGCCATTTGAGAGTTGCAAAATTTCCCAAGTTTCTTTGATCACAGAACATTTTGTTCCCTCTGAGGACTGGGACTTGTATTCCATGAAAAGCCATCTTAGGCCATGAGAAACTCCAAACTAGACCTTATTTTAATAATATACTATAGTTTGAGAGGACGTGGACTATGCAAGTCTTACCCAATGGAAAATTCTTAGAGTGAAAGAATGACATTTCCTTTTGGTATAGACAGGAATTGATGGAAAGATAATATCCTGGGAATAGTGACTGTCTAGTGTTTTCCAAACTTTAGTTTGGCTAAGGACTTGTTTCATAAAGTTAAATATTAACTCAGAAGAATATAATAGATTAAAAAAAATAAAGGCAGAAGTACTATGGTTTAAGAAAAAAGGTAGCATGGGAAGTCCAAAGTTTCAATTTGTTCCTACTCCCCAGTGCCTCTCCCACCCCCCATTTCTGGGTGTCTGAAGAATCTCTATGTTCCTGGGAGTGCACTGTGAAGCTTGCTTTCCATGTAAATGTGAAGGTTTGAGTATTTGATCTTTGTACAAGAAAACAGAGAGGTACACGGAATGATTATAGTCTGCGCATTAGGCAGTTTTGTGAAAAGGGTATGACCTTTAAATCCTGATGCTTAGGGTAGGATCAAGTGGAGGACGCTCTCTGAAAACTAAGAAACAAATGGTGACTTATGGGCTTAGAACAGGTGAGAAAATGTTGGCTTTTAGAAAGCCAATTGGCTAGGAAGGAGCTAAAGGATCTCTATATAGACGGGTCAGAAAGAACTGGAAATAGCATTCTAGAAATAGTTCTGTGCAGATATTTTTAAGTTGAAAATATGCCTATTCCCAAAACATTACCACTGCCTGGAAACCATAACCTGGCACAGACTGGCTGATTTGTGATACATTGCTTGATCTGAGATATATGCCAAGTTGCAGGAAAAGCCAGGGCTGCAGGGGTGTGTCCCATGAAGGTAAAGTTCACCTGTTAATTATCCCTGGTTAACTCAAGCGTCTGTGAAAAATCTAAGACAGAGGTCCTCAGGTAAACAGCAGTGCTTTCCCAAACCCTGTTTTTATCAGTTTGTGCAGGACATTGTTATTTTGAGGCTGTTACATATATATATATATATATATATATATATATATATATATGCACAGAACATAAAAATATCTGCATGGAACTATTTCTAGAATATATATATATATATTCTTATCATTTCCCCTGAACAAGTGTCCAGGTAACCAGCTCAATTAAAGCAGAGATTCGTTTTATTACAAATTCTCTGTCCTATAAAATTTCTGTCTACTCCTATATAGGAGACACTCAGGAATAGGGTCGTAAAGTGTATTATATGATTTGCACAAGGTGGGGGGGGGGCAGCCAGTGCAGAACCAAGACTGACACAAGAAACAACACTTACCTGTCCACAATGATGCCATGAGGTATGAGGACATACTCCAAATCTCCATAATAGTGCTGTGGGTATGTGAATAAATTCAAGTCATATCCTGGCCAATCGTCCATAATCTGTAAATCAAATTATTTTGGTTACAATATTTTTCATGGGGAATTTATTTGTAAAACGTAAATAAGCAAAAATGGGTATCATTTGAAAAAAAGAATAATATGGAAAACAGAAAAGAGGTCTGATGATCAATATGACGTTAGATTACATTCTATCAACCTATGAAAAGCTCTGTGGGGGAAAGTAATCTGTTTCACGAAACCTGATGAAAGATCTAGTGCTGAAATGAACAGAGAATTCTGCTCCTAACTTTTGGCATCATACAAAGAAATATCCATTTGATGTCTTATAGTTAACCTGATAGTATTGTTTGAAATGTTTGTTATATCTAAATTATATAGTATCATGAACATAAGTAACACTATGTTCATAAGTATATTGGACTTATACTTATGGACTTAGAAATATGGACAGTATCATCATACATTATTATAAATGTTATTACGTATACTATTATGTTTCTGTGCATTGTAAAAGCCTCCTCTGCCTAGGAAAGATTACCTATTAAAGTACATGTGTCTTGGGATTAGTGTAGACACAAACTTCTGAGTGGTCTAGTCATTACAGTAAACACTTCAGAACGATATACTATGGTGGGAACTTCCGTCAGTCCTATTGGGAAAAATTCTTCCAGAAAATTGGCCTATTCATGTAGTGAATAGAGTACTAGCCAGTCTTTCCCTTGCTTAGCACTGGATATGCAAATTTTATGGTTAGAACAGTAAAGATGTGGGAGGGAAAATGAAGGTGAAGAACGAGTTACTTTTACTTTCAGATCACCGAGAAAGGATACACCAGGGAAGTGTTAGCACCCAACTCATTCCACAGCTGTCCTGCTGGTTCCTGTTCTTTGATGACTCCTGCACACTTCCATCACATCCGCTATTCAGCTTGAAGCTTTCATCATGCAGAGCTATCCCAATTTTCCAGCCCAGTTCCCTACATCATTGCCTCCCCATCCTCAGGCTGGGCTTCAGTCCAGTCGTAACCTTTCCCAGTTCTGTGTTCTGTTCGTTTGTCTTTCTTGCACCTGCGCCCTCTCCTTCTCCTTCCCTCTCTCCCTCTGTATCCCAAGCTCAACCCCTCTGCAGAAGCTCAGGTCAGGCCTCACTTATTTCTGGAGGCCTTGCTCAGCCCTCTTACTCTCTGATCTTCTCTCCCAAATTCTTCATAGATGGGGCCCTCAGAGCTGTCTTTTCAAAGGCTCCCAGACAGGCTCCTTGAAAAGACTTTTGCCACTGCCAGCCTCTGGCTCACTCGGTCTTACCTGTTATAGAACCCATTTGTACATCATTTAATTCTGGCACGTCCCCCAGCTGTCTACCCTTCTCCTCATCCAGGACTCAAAACATTAGCTCAGGTTTTGGAAGGGCAACTTATGGTCCAGCTCCCACCCAGGCCCACCTCAGTTCTGGGTTCTGAAACACCAGCCAAACCAAACTCATTTTCTTCCAAATTTAGCCCTTTCCTATCTCAGCAAAAGACAACATATTTTTCTATTTGCTCAGATCAAAATGTTGGAGTTGTTGTTGCCTTCTTTCTTTCATTCCCTCATGTCACCCATTGGCAAATTCTATCATCAATTCCCTCAAAATTTAACCAGGACCACCGTCAGCATCCCAACTGCTACCTCCCAGTCCATGCCACCATCATTTCTCCGGGGACCATGCCATAGCTGTCAGACTTGCCTCCCTGCTTCCACCCTGGCACCCCCACCCCATTCCAACATGGCAGCCGGAGTACTGCTGTCTTCTCGTCTTCTTTCAGGGGCTCCCCATTTTTCTCTGAGTACAATCCTGAGTCCTCACCATGGCCCATGGGGGCTTCCTCTCTGACTTGTCTGCAGGCATTCTCTACCTCCTTTACTCTGCTTCAGCCACGTTCTTCTTGCTGATCCTTGAACATGCCAGGGATGCTCCTGCCTCAACAGCTTTGCACCTGCTCTTCCTCTTGCTTACAATACTCTTCCCCCAGATTTCTACATGGCTTACACTTCACTTCCTTCAAGTCCCCACTTAAATGTCACCTCCACAGAGAGGACTTACCTGATTACCTATAGAAAATAGCACCCCCTTCCTTCCTTCTCATCTCTATATTCCTTTTCCCCAGCTTTACTTTCCTTCCCAGCATGTGCTCCCACTGGATGTGACACATGTATGTCTGTGTGCTTTGTCTTGTCTCCTCCCACTAGAATGTCAGTGCCTTCTGACAGAGACTATGTCCGAGTCACTGTGGAAACCCCAGTGCTCAGAACACTGATCTGGAATACAGTAAGTGCTCAAAAATGTTCAATGAGTTAATGAATGACACATTCTCCATCCACAGACTATCCAAGACTACCTGAGCTCCAGCCCAAACTGATTTGTCTCGATTTGCCTCCTTGCATAAAGAGCACTGCTGCTCAAGGCTCTGGAAATTCACATCTACCAGGGGCAGATTGTTAGCCAAATGGTGTGTGTCATCTGCCTCTTTGAAAAGTATCACTTTTGCTCTGCCTCTATCCGCAAATTGGCTGGGTGCAACTATTGAATTTGTACAGAGCAACTCTGTTTTCCAGCCCTGAGAACTCCTTGCGCCTGCTGTAACCATCAACACCACAGTTCCCTGTCAGAGCCTGAACAGCAGCTGTACGTGAGGAGCCTCCAGAAGATCCTCTGGCAGGCCACGGTAAAGGCCAGACAAGAACCCCAACCCACATGAGGCCCCAGGGAGATCATTCAAGTGCACGGCATTTTCTGGCTCCCCTTCCAGACCACACACACACTCCGCACTCCACTTCCTGGAGCCCTTCCAGGTGGTGGCATCATTAACTAGTGATCTTCTGAGCCCATTCTTCCTACCATGCAAATCCCTTACTGTCCCCCCTTCCCCCCCTCTCCCCCCGCCCCCCCTGGTTCTGGCTGCATCTCAGAGCCTACATTCCTCTCTGTGTTCTAGAGCTTAGCTCTGATCCTTACTGGCTGTGATGCTAGGGAAAGCACTCATCCTGCCTGAGACTCAGTTTCCCCCTCCTTTAAACAAGACACAATAAAACCTATGGTCAGGGTTGGTGTGAGGATTAACAGAGAACAGAGGGTCTCCAAAGCAGTCAGGAATAACCCCATTTGAGGATCTGCTGCAAGGAAGCAGCCTCTACAGTGCTATGGACTGAATTGTGCCCCCCCTAAAATTCATATGTTGAAGCCCTATCCCCCCCCATTGTGATGACATGAGGAGGTGGGGCCTTTGGGAAGTAATTAGGTCATGAGGGTGGAGCCCTCATGATGGAATTAGTGCTCTTCTAAGAAAAAACCAGCGAGCTCTCTAGCACACTCTCTCTTTTTTCTCTCTCCCCCATCTTTCCCCCCCTTCTTCTCTCTCTCTCTCTCTCTCTCTCGCTCTGCCATGTGAGGACACAATGGGAAGAATAAGGCAATTATCTACAAGCCAGCAAGAGAGTCCTGACCAAATGAAATCAGCCAGCACACTGATCTTGGACTTGCAGCTTCCAGAACTATGAGAAATACACGTCTATTGTTTAAAACAAACAAACAAAATGAGTGGGAGAGAGAGAGATTTACTTAAGAGTTCCTAGGACATTTCCTGGTGTATAATAAGTGCCTAATAACTGATGTCAAAAAGAAGAAAAGAATGATAAGCAAATGGCAAAACCAACCTATTGATAAGAGCCATCATGGTAACCTGTAGTCAAAGGCGGCATGAAGTAGTGGTCAAGCACTCAGACTTAGAAGCCCAGCACCTGTGGGGGGGGGAGGTGGTTATAGCTGTGGGACTTAAGTTGGGACTTTAACTCTCTGTGCCTCAGTGTGTTCATCTATAAAATGGAGTCAGTGACTGCCTCGCATGGCTATTGTGAGGATTCAGTAAGATATATAACAGAAATAAATCTCTTACAAAATCATCATCTAGTCTATAGTACTTCCGGGATAAGTGTTAACCATCTAGGTGTGTTGAAACAACATGGGTTAACTTGCAAATTAAAGGCCTTAATTAATTTACAGAAAGGCCTCAAACCTATTTGTCAACATCTTGTTACCCTAGTTAAAGTTACACATTTAAAAATAGAAGAAATGTATTTCTCTAAAACTATTCTATAATTCATACTGGCCTTTTCCAATGAGTCTGAAATAGTGAGTTTTCCTTGTTGAGATGAAAAAAAAAAAGACAATTAGAGATAAAGGAACTACTGGTTTACAAACAACAGGTGTTGGCGAGGATGTGGAGAAAAAAGAACCCTCGTGCACTGTTGGTGGGAATGCAAACTGGGGCAGCCACTGTGGAAAACAGGATGGAGGTTCCTCAAAATATTAAAAATAGAACTACCCTTGGGGTACCTGGGTGGCTCAGTTGGTTAAACATCTGCCTTTGGCTGAGGTCATGATCATGGAGTCCCGGGATCAAATCCCGTGTCGGGCTCCAATCCTGCGTCAGGCTCCCTGCTCAGTGGGGAGTCTGCTTCTCCCTGTGCCCCTCACCCTGCTCGTGCTCTCTCTCCTCTCTCTCCTCTCTCTCTCTCAAGTAAATAAAATATTAAAAAAAAAAAGAACTACCCTATGATCCAGGAGTCACACTATTGGGTATTTACCCCCAAAATACAAAAACACTAATTCAAAGGGATACATGCACCCTGATGTTTATTGCAGTATTTTCTACAATAGCCAAACTAGGGAAGCAGCCCAAGTATCTATCAATAGATTAACAAATAAAGAGGATGTGGTATGTATACGAAGGAATATTATTCAGCCATAAAAAAAGAATGAAATCTCGCCATTTGCAACAACATGGATGGAACTAGAGAGTATTATGCTAGGTGAAATAAGTCAGAGGAAGACCAATACCCATATGATCTCACTCATATGGGGAATTTAAGAAATAAAACAAACATGCAAAGGAAAAATAAAGAGAGAGAGAGAGAGAGAAATCAAGAAACAGACTTTAATTATAGAGAACAAACTGCTGGTTACCAGATGGGAGGTAGGTGTTGGGGGGAATGGGTGAAATAGGTGATGGGGATTAAAGCATACACTTATCATGGAGAAAAAAAAAGTACTATGCTTTTTTTTTAAATAAAGGAAACTACTGGTTTACTCCTTGTAATTCTTAATGGTGCATGCAAATTGCATTGCAAATAAGTCCTAAAACTGAAGGAATGCAGGCTGCTATGAACTGTAGAATAAGATAATTATCTTATTCATCTGCTTTTTAAAAAATCCAAACAAGAAATCTTTAAATAGTTTCAGTATCACAGATAATATGCTCTAAGTTTAGTCAGAACAAAGCTTTCTCTGTCCAAAGACACAAAAAAACATGGCTAGGCTGGGGAAGTGACAAACACATTAACTGAGCCATTTTCTACAAAATTCAAACCCTAGAACTCATTCAGCGTCTCTTTTTTCCCATTGGAAGATGTATTGAAAACCTTCTTTCTAAGCCATTAAAAATCATTTTTTTTTTTTGCTTAGCATATTTCTTGCACCATTTTTCAGGTTTTTCCCCCAGGGAGAAAAGTAGTTTGGAAACACATACAAAAAGCAAATCCCTGCTCTTCTCTGTGCCTGAGCCCCACACGCTGGGCCCCCACTCTCTCCTTCAGGCAGTGACCAAGGTTGCCACCACTTTTCAGGCTCACATCTACCCCTCAACTGTCAGGGAGGAAAGGAGTCTCATCCCTCAGCTCTGCTTCCAAGAAGTCCCACACAGGAACATCCAACATCCAACACCTAGCCCAGGCAAGGAGGTGACTCAAACCACACTTTGTCTTTTTTTTTTTTTTAAAGATTTTATTTATTCATTTGCGAGAGAGACAAAGAGAGAACAAGCAGGGGGAGAGGCAGAGGGAGAGGGAGAAGCAGACTCCCTGCTGAGCAAGGAGCCCGATGCGGGACTCAATCCCAGGACCCTGGGATCATGCCCTGAGCCGAAGGCAGATGCTTAACCATCTGAGCCACCCAGGCGCCCTCAAACCACACTTTGAGTCAATGCGTAGAAAGAGTTCCCTAAAAAAAGGCTCCAGATTCTGATCCCAGAGGAATAAAGGGGACGTACCAGACCACATGACACCTTGTATCACACAGGCCTTCCTCTTCTGTGGCAGGTTGGGCACCCAACCTGGTAAAGTTGTGTTTTAGTTGGATTATCTGATTACTTATCTCCAATACTGCCCCAATTCTTGGGGGGGGGGGACCCATAACAGAAGCACAACAATTATTTTAGATTTTTTTCTTCTTATTCCTTCCAAACCCACTGTGTAGGTACTAGCCATGATTCTCTTGATAATGCTTTGTTAGAAACAAAACATATCTAAGAAGCTGATCCCCAAAAGCCAGATGAGTAGAGAGCTTTCTCTCTCCCTGAGAAGGAACAAAGATGTACCAATCATGGGCTGGTGACCTTCCGGCTCTAGATCAAGGGACCAGTCAATCCTGAGCAAAGTTTCTGAACGTGGGGTCTACAACTCTTACTTGGCAATTAACATTTGCTACTGCTTACTGTTAATAATCTACTAATGTCTTACCTCCCCTATTCAACGGAAAGCCGTTTGTAGGCAAGCGCCATCTTAAATCTCGTTATATTCCCTTCTCTTGCACAAACCAGGCTTCTTGTTTTATGTTTACGTCATCCAGCTCTATGCCCCCCTGCCATCTTCATCGCAAAGTTTCTACCAACTCGGAATTTTCTTCTGCACCTCATTTCTGGACAGCCCCCAAACCTGCCTCCATCATCCTATTAGCCACTTCATCCTGTGGCTCCTTCATCTGCCTTAACCCAAACTACTTAATCTTTATGCCACATCCAATCTTCCAGAGCAATCCCACCTCGGAAGGACTTCCCTGCAATCATAGCTTTCTATGTAGCATCATGAGTAAAACCTGACTTCAATCCTGTTTCTGTCCTTTGCTAGTATGTGACCTTGGGGATTTTCTTAATCTCTCAGGGCCTCCGTCTCCTCCTCTGTAAAATGTCAATTATATTCCTCCCTCACGGATTTGCAAGGAGTTAATGAATAATTCAGGGAAACCACATAGTAAGTGCTCAATAAACGCTCACTATCAACACCTGCCCCCCTTTTCCACTGGTACTAAAACTTCCGTTTGGTTTTTTGCAACCATCCTTAAGGTTCTCTATTTTCCCTGTATAGGTACCTTCCTGAGCTTTGCCTTTCCTCTCTACCCTAAATGCCATGGACTTCCCCAGCACGTTGAACTCGCTCTGAATTTGCCTTCCCTCCCTGTATCCAACTTGAGTTTGTCTAATTATGCCAAGCTCTACTGGAGAAAATAGCATAAATGCAGGGGCCATCCCCATGACACATTGTTTCCAACCTCTCATGAGGTCCTCTCTCTGCCTCACACCGTCTTTCTCAAAAAATTACCTTGCTTCCCAGAGAGCTTCTTTTGATACTAATAGATTGGGCTATTTATACTGTTCCATCATTTGCTTTTTAGACTTTAACAATCTGCCT
The DNA here is from genome assembly GCF_009762305.2 of Zalophus californianus. Lineage (NCBI taxonomy): Eukaryota > Metazoa > Chordata > Mammalia > Carnivora > Otariidae > Zalophus > Zalophus californianus. The sequence continues at coordinate 117,349,058 of NC_045603.1, read as the reverse complement.
ATCTTATTAGTCATATCAATTTACCTAATTCCTTTCTAAGAGCATGTATTATTAAAGAGTAGTGCTATATTGTAGCCATTCTAATGATGGGATGGTTGTTTAAATGATTCTCACGGCTAATGGCTTTGCAATTGTGAAATACAATGGCCTCTTTTCCATCTTTGTCCTGCTTGCTCTTCCTGCAGCATCTGACGCTCTTAATGGCCCCTCTCGCCCCTCCACAAAACTCTGTTCCCTAGACACCTACCACCCTGTCTGTCCTCTCCGGCTTTGCTAGTCATTCTTGGTCTCTTTATCAGACTTCTGCTGGACACTCCGCCTCTTACATGTGGGGATTTCCAGGTTTCTACCCATAACAGCAGTTTATAATTTTTTTCCCATTTTCACGGGGCCTTCCTATCCAAGCCAAGCATCAGATATTTTTCTATTTTCTGAAGATTTCCAAGTCTATCCAATCACTCTCCTCAATTGCAAGTACAAATTTCAAATTGCCTGCAGTGCATCTTGACCTGGAGGCCTTACAGACTCAATTTGTCCAGAATTGAACTTATTTCCCTTTTTATATGTTCATTCCTCCCCCACCCCCAGGCCTAAATGTTCTCTCCATGGCAACGGGAGTGATTTTTTTTTTTTTTTTAAGCATAAATTGGGTGTGAGGATTTCTTCTCAGGATACAATGATTTCCTTGCAATCGGTATGCCCAGTACCTCTTCTCCCGAGTGTTCACGTGGCTACCTCCTACTCACCCTTCAGGTCATGGTTCAAATATCGCTGCCAAGAGACCACCCTGACCACCTGAGCAAAAGCAGTACTGCTCTGCTCCCCAGCCCTCCTCCAATCACTCCGTATCTCAATCCTCTCTTTTCTTTTCACTGCACACATCACTATGTGAAATTTTCTTCTTTATTTGCTTGCCTATGCCTCTTCTCTAGAATGTAAGCCCAATGAAGACAGGGCTTTGTCTGGTTCCCTGCTCTATCTGCAGAGCCTAGAACACCACCTGGAAACCCAGCAGGACAGTCAAATAAATAAATTTAAATTCCTCGTTCTTGAAGATGGAAAGGTCCTGCTGATAAATTAAGAACTGAGCAACACAGTTCAACCTGATTAGTTCTGTGTGAGTGTGTGGTGTTTCCTTCCCCAAACCCCATACTCCAGCAATCCATACATAATCACACAGGTTATCTGCGAATACCACAGAGCTCTGAAAAAAGAAATGTTAATGCAGCAAGTTAGCCCCGCTCTCCACCCTCACCTCTGTTAAACCTGACACAGTAATAACCACCACCTTCTATAGAAACCATTCTGGACAGGAGCTAGGAGCAGAGTCCAGTGGCCACAGGGCAAGAGCAGATTTGATTCCAGGACGCTGACAGATGGGTACCCTCTGACTGACTCTTTGAGGGATTCCCAGGGATAAAGGGGCTCTGGTCTGGGGAACCCATCATCCCACATCCTCCCCTCCCGACACACTACTAGACAGATATTTTACAATCTCTCCAGTTCGCTCAACGGGTCAAGCACTCAGTGTCTCCCTTTTGCTGACAAGGAGACTCACGCTCCGGAGGCACTAGCCTGTGTCCATCTTGAGTAAAGACCCCAGGGTCCCAGCCCACGTTTCAAAGCTCAAACTCCGTCCATTTGAGCTACTTTATTTCCTAGCTGCCCTGGAGAATCTTCAGTATCTTTTTGGAAACCAAACTGGAAGCCTGCGCTGGAGGGGTCAGGGGGAAGCGCAAAGGGAGGGAGGCCCCCAAGAGTAGCCCGCGAGGGTCTTCACAGACCCGCCCTGCTCCCAAAGATGACTCGTCATGGCTGGCAGGAGTGGGGACCCGGCACCACACAGGGTCAGCGCTGGAGTATCCGATTCCTGGCCCGGGAGGGGAGGGAGGGGCGCGGAGGGGACACTGACAACACGGGGTGCAGGGCTGTTAAGTGTTGGGTCGGGTCGCGCGCGGGGAGGGGCGGCTGGGAGGGGAGAATGGAAGCCATCAGCTCCGGGACGGGAGAACAAAGCAGTGGCCCGCCCGCATTTCACGCGAATGCATTTCAGGCATTTAATCGAAAAGGAGGGTGCCAAGAAGGGAGGGGAGGGGAGAGAGCGGGGAGCGCACGACTCAGCCCAGAAATCGGGAGTTTGCATTTACCACGACGCCTCGCCCGTAGTCTGGCGCCTCCTCGCTGCTCCCGGCCATGTTTCTCCCGGGGAAAGCGGGAAGGGAAGAAGGGCGCGGGAAGGATCTGGGAGGGCGAAGGGCTGGGAGGGGGATGGGACTGGGGACGGGGACGGAGACGGGGCCGCCCCGCCCCGGGCCAGCCAGCGGGGAAGGACCGCGCGCCGCGGACCCCGCGCCTGGCGCGGCTCCAGCGGCTCGGCCGCCGCGTCCCCCTGCCCGGGCCCCCTCCCCCGGCGGGTCCCGGGGCGCGGGCGGCGATGCGGGCCGGGAGCGCAGGGCGGGCGGCGCGGGGCGCAGCTGCGGAGCCGTGCGCGCTCCACCTGAGCGCAGGCCCGGGGCGCGTCCCTCGCGTCCGCCGCCCGCCAGTCTGCGAGCCCCGGAGCCCCGGAGCCCCGGAGCCCCCGCCGCCTGCTCCCCGCTGGGACTCGGGAGGACGCGGCTGCCCGCGGCTGGAATTTTACAGCAAGAGAAAGTATTCCCATGGCCCCCGCCTCCCTAAGGCTGTGGTCACCGGCTTTCAGGCGAACAATGTCTTTGAATCCTGCCTGCTAATTTTTATGCGCTCTCTATCCCAAGTAAAATCCGTGACAGAGTCTGCGCTATGGGATGTTCTCGAAGTACGGCTGTGGACGAAACTCTCCCAAATGGGTTTTTTTTAAATCGTCGAACTGCCCAGCCCGCAGTTTGAAAGAGCCCTGTGATTGCTTTTATCCCGGCCCAAGCCCGCAGTTTAGGATCTGGAATCTGAAATAGGGCCCTTCCTTCACCGCATTAAGGAGGAAAAGGGAGAGACATTTTTACAAATTATCTACTTTACCACTTTTGTGAGACCCTGTGGCCAGACTTTCATGGTTTCGGGTTGCAGTTTAAAGCAATCGCTCTCAGATTCGAAAGCTTCTTTTATGAATCTTTTGTTAATTGAACCCCTAATGCAGCCTTCCCCCCACCGAATGTGCCGGTTCTTCGTCCATTCCTCAAGGGCCCCGCTTTCCTTGAGTATATATTCATTCCCCTGCTCGCTCTTGTCCCGTTGCATTCTTTGCAGCCCCGTCCTGGGTCTGCAGCCCCGAGCTGAACACAGTTCTCGGACTCAGGCCTCTCTCTCCAAAAGACTTGTTTTGTTCGGGTTTGGGTTCTGGCACACGGCAGGGAGAGGAATGCTGATTTTGCTTGGTTTGAGGGGAAAATAACCACCAAGCAGTTAATGTCGCTCTAAGTTGGAAAGTTACTCGTCATTCAGACGTGGCCGTGCTCAGCACTGTTGATCGGCTTCCCCGGATAACAGCGCAGGGGAAGGAAGACAGCTCCGTGGATCGCGGAGATCCTCGCGGAGACCCGGCACGGTGCTGGACACTGGGTGATCTTGTTTCCTGGTGTGCAGGTAAACATTTTCGCCCGTCCTTGTCAGAGGTCCTTGCTCAGGGCCATTTTTATAGTCTGCCTCTCACCTCTTTTCCCAAAGGTGAAAGTCCATCTTCCACTGACGTTATCAAAAACCAAGCCCAGGAAGTATCTTCACAACCACCGTCACTAAAACTTCCAGGAACTGAAAAGTACCATCACGGGGGTGTGATCAAACCATAGGGTTCACGACACTCGCTTGCGGAGCTGGTGAAAGCAGCGTCATCTACTTTAACCCTACCCCGCAGGTTATGTGGAGAAGCGCTGGGGTCGGACATGGAAATCCATGCTACCAAGACCTCAGATGAGCGAAAGGCAGGTGGTTCTCGAACCTCTCTGTAAAGTATCCCATGTTATCTTCTTACTGCTGCAAAATCAAGCTTACCCCTAAGAGGCTCAGTGTGGGTCATGGGTCAGTCAGATCGGGGGCAGGGGCCTCAAAATAAATGACAGGTGTAGCTGCTAAACAGAAAAAAAGCAACCCACTCTGGGCCCAGCCCAGGCACTGTGGAACATGGAAGAGAAACTCTGGGTAAATTTTTCCTTAGAAAGGCCATTAATTTAAATGCAAAACCAAATGGGATCACGATGAAAAAATATAACTTGCTTGAATGACAACAGGAATCTTATGAATGTATGCTCAAGAACATCCTGTCTAGACCTGTATAGGACATCCTAAGAAGACCACAGAATGATGAACAAAATTTTTTTTAATTTTAATAATCATTTTATTTAAACCAATATAGGAAAAATATCACTTCAACATTTATTGAGATGTTTATTCATTTTTTTCATAATAGATCTTTGAAATCTACTGTGTTTTATGCCTACAGCACATCTCAGTTTAAAGTAGCCACATTTAAAGTTTTCAGTGGCCACCTGTGGTGAGTGGTACCCATACTTGGGTGTTGCAAATCTAGAGTACTCTAGAATTTATTGCATTGACTTAAAGATCTTGGGAGTGAAAGAAACTAGAGAAGAAAAGGATGAGATTTCAAGTATAATTGATCAATGAATTTTCCAAGAACTTGATAGAAATTATACTAACAATACAAAAATTGACACCAGCTAGTTGGATTTTTGTTCTAGTTTTTAAATATACCTGTTTTTTTTTAAACAAATCATTTTTAAAAGTAAATTTATTATCTTGTCGTATTTGGATGACATTTTGTGTGATCTAATTATACTTTGATACTTTGGGCAGCATTAAAGTAATGCGATGTAACACTTGATATCATGAATAGTAATTGCAAGGACCAGTATCCAAGAATAACAACTCATCTGGCCAGGCTTAATTCTTAATCTTGCGTTATGAGAACTTAGAGGCAAAAATTCTTTTAAAATCTCAAATTTCAGTTATGTGTCTAGTGGAATAGGTTTGCACTAGAATTCTGATTTTTTTTTTTTTAGTAACAATCCTTATGGTCTTAGCCAATGAGGCTAAGCCAATTACATCAATTTAATATGCCACAATTTTCTCATCTATAAGAGGGGGCAATACATTACTGTTCTATTGCATATAATGAACGAGATTAACATAAGATAACAGGCAAGAGAATTTTCAGAAAAATCCCATGAAACTGTAAGGTGTTACTAATCTGAGATACTGCGAAAATGTATGAGCAAATGACTGTAAAGTTAGTTGATCTGAAAATGACAGGGTAATTGCCTTTTTAAGATGGGTGTGATAGACCAGTCGGGAACAGTTATAGTCTAGGGACAAGTTGGGGCTGGTATGAGAATTGATAAGGAAAATGAGAAAATTATTAAAATAATGGAATTTTCTACACGAAAAAGGGATATTTGAGCTCAGAATGTCCATTTTCTGATATTTCTTTGAAGGGGCTGTAAGAATAAAGAGGTATCTCTTTGCTAAGTTAATAACCAATAAATATACTTGAGTTTTTCTGTCATTCTCTGTATCACATTTTAGTGGTAGATTCCCTGCATTTTATTTCACTTTTTTTGGGGGGGGGGATTTATTTGAGAGAGAGAGAGAGTGCACACAAGCAGGGGGAGGGGCAGAGGGAGAGCGAGAATCCTCAAGCTGATTCCCCTCTGAGTGAGGACCCCAATGCAAGGCTTAATCCCAGGACACCAAGATCATGACCTGAGCTGAAATCAAGAGTCAACTTAACTGACTGAGCCACCCAGTAGCCCCGAGATTCCCTGCATTTTAAATTCTGAGATTATCGTGTGTCATTACCATGGTAAAATCACAAATATTTATATTTACCTGAATTCTCCACCAGGCCAAAAGACTTTTGTCCTAAGAATACATACTGATTTTTTGACACCTCAGTAGTTTTTAAACTTTTGACCATACTAATCTGTTACTGAAGGAGCAATTCAATCTATGTGCTGAGTTGCTTAGTCTGTCACTCAGTAACACTGGATTCAAAAATACAGAAAGGCATTTATTTTTTCCTCAGCCCTGAAACATGAAAATAAATAAATAAATAAATAAAACTCTTGGCCTGGGAATTGTGTTGAAATACATAAACATATGAAACTTAGTGACTCAGATTGTTAGTCACAGAGTCACTGGTTAGAATCTGGATGAAAGCCATGGTGGACAAAGGCCAGTAATAATGATGATGATATTTTGCTTTTCCTTAGTGAGGAACAAAACCCTTTACAAATGTTACAAGTACAGGAGAAAAAGTGGCAAGATACTTTCTTCTAAATATTCAGGGGAAGTGAGAATCTTGCTACATTTGAGTATTTTGTCCCCTGTAGGTATGTACAGAAGAAATATAGTTGCAAATAATTGTAACACAAAACAACTTAAGCAAAAGCCTCATTAGTATTCAATTAGCATAGTAAGCCCTCTTTCATGGCCTCTTGTTTGAAACAGACTGGATCCAATGTGTAGTCTTAGAATAAAGGAAATAATGGCCCCATAGTAGTTCTTACAAATAAAGCCAGGAGCTACATTCAGAATTATGTTTTGTATTATTACACTTTCATTAGTAATTAACCTTCCACCGAAGAACACACTATGGGTAGACTTCAGCCTGCTTTTTTGCAATAATGTCAGGCATGAGTAATATCATCAACACTAAGTGCTGGGCTGTTTCAGAGATATTCTCCCACTATCTCCCCATCTGACCGGAACAGGAATTGGATAGCTTCAGAGTAAAAGAATAATGTGTCCATGTGTTCCTCCAGATCTCAGAGTCCTGGCAGCCGACCTCAACTCTCTTGGCCACCATAAAGCAGTCATTGAAAGGACACAGCTGCAGGAACTAGAGGCTAAGCACTAAATAAATCCACAGGGCTAGAGGCACAAGTCATGTACATGACCCTAACACAATACCTTGTGATTATGAATGAACGGATTAGCATCTAATGGTGCTATGGCAGCTTATGCAAAATTAATTGGTACCTCAGCCAGTGCCGAGTTTCTAGTGGAAAGATGTCCAGTTCGAAAAACAAAAACAAAAACAAAAAAAACCAAGGAGATCTCCTTAAACTTTGGCTGGGTTGAGGAGATGAAAGACTAACTAGAGGGGGTTGAGCTGCTTCTTCTCTTAGTTGTACATAGATTCTGTTCAGATCAGCATAGATGTACTGTCCTCACTGGCAACATCCCAGGAACTAGTCGGTATCGCCAGTGTCTGGGTTGTATTCTAGATAGGAAGTAGGGGGAGCTTGGGAAAGGGGTGGGGGAGACGTGGCTTGAGGTCTGGAGTTGTCTCATATGAGGGAAGAGACTAAGAAAGAAAAGGAGATTGGACACTGGGGAACCTAGAGCAACATTTCCCAAGGTGTGTTTTGTGTCACTTTTCTTTATATTTAAAAAAAATGGGGTTGTGATTCATTAGGTTAGACAAACAATGAGATAAGCAAAGTTAAACACATTTCTATCTTGTGGGACTTCTAGGAGCTTGTAATATGCCAACACACACTGTCAATATTCAAGAAGATGGTAGCAAAATGCAATGTTTCCCTAACTTTGTTGACCATGAACACCTTCGCAGGGGATGTTTTATAAAAATTTTTAAAAATTACACTATCGTGGAATCTTTTAATTTATATTTTTAATATTATCTCCCAGAAAGAGGTTTTATAGTGTCTTAAAAATACACTGAAAGAATTCAATCTTTAAATATAACATTATTTTCATACTATGTATTGCTATGTTCTTCTTTTTAAAAAGGGAGTGCCTGGGTGGCTCAGTCTTTAAGCATCTGCCTTTGGCTCAGGTCATGATCCCAGGGTCCTGGGATCGAGCCCCACATCGGGCTCTCTGCTGGGCGGGAAGCCTGCTTCTCCCTCTCCCACTCCCCCTGCTTGTGTTCCCTCTCTCACTGTGTCTCTCTCTGTCAAATAAATAAAATCTTAAAAAAAAAAAAGTGCACTAATGGGGCAGCTGGGTGGCTCAGTTGGTCAGGGATCTGCCTTTGGCTCAAGTCATTACCTCAGGGTCCTGGGATGGAGCCCCACACAGGGCTCTCTGTTCAGCGGGGAACCTGCTTCTCCCTCTCCCTCTGCCCTTCCCCCTGCTCGTGCTCTCTCTCTCAAATAAATAAGTAAAATCTTTAAAAAAATATATGCACTAAGAACTTAACTGGACATGACTGAGGACTTTCTCCATCTCTGTATGGTCCTTCAAATTGACATGAAACTTTGCATGTCCTAGAAGACAAGGAATTTATTCCCACCCCCATTCATTCTTTCCCCTTTTCCCCCAGCTTGTGAACAAAAGCAACCTTCTGAGTAGCAAGAGATGAAAGCCATCTCATTGTATGGATTCCCTTTGGTCTCTCTCAATGACAGTGTGGTGGCTTTCAAAGGCAACTGTTTGTAGACATGTCAGCATAGAGTGTATCCAGGTGAACCAATAAGCATACTGGGTGTGGGCATGCTGGGCTCCTGGTATTTCCAAGGAGGTCTCTATCATATCCAGGACAATGGCCATCTACTGGAGCACCCACATTAATAGTCCTGTGGTTCGTACTTAAAGGAACTGAGTTCTTTGTCTTTTCTAACTAGGAATCTCTTTACCATACTCACTACTTCAGCTGTACCCGTAGGATTCGTGGCAAGTCGAACCTGATTCCCAGAGAGGGTGGGTGTGATTCCTCCCCTAGGACCAATGCCAAATGGGGCTGTAGCAAGTCCACAGGCACACAGGGCTACTTCCGGGTCTGGAGCCAGAACATTGTTGTTGAGTCTACCACATGGCGATGGGCCTGCTTTCTCCAAAGTGCTCTCCAAATGGGCTCCACCAGGGTTTCACATCCCCCAGCCTGGATCTAGATCTTCCACAAAGGCATTTTTATCCCAGGATATCTGCCAAATTATTGTTGTTGTGGGGGGACAGGAGCAAAGGACCTCCTAGTCTGCCATCTTGCTGACCTATGACTTTTTTAAAAAGAAAATTCAAATGTATTTTTCCATTTTAAATGTAGTATGTGCCAATAATTTTAAATCAGAACATTTGGAAAAATAGAAGTAAAATAGAAAAGCATTTTAAACATGTTCTGGGGTCTTCCAATTTTGCAACTCTGGAAAGTATCTTACACAGTCGTGACTAAAGGCTTGCTCTGTATTTCCATACTTCTCTGTCTCGCACTCTAAGCAAAATAAACATATCACACAAGTATTTTTCCATGGTCTAATAAACTCTGTACAAACATCACTTGAAATGGCAATCCCATCATTTATTTAGCCATTCTCCATGTATTTTCATTACTTCCAAATTTTGATTTCATAAATACATATAAATAAATATGTTTTTAATAAAATGTTTATATGCATTTTAACCATTTCTGGAGGATAAATTCTTCAGAAATTGAGTTTCTAAATTAGAGAGTATAAATGTTGTAAGGTTCTTGGCATATATTGCTAAATTTAGCTTATAGTATTAATGGCTCTCTTCGATGGAAAATTATAGTAAATTTTATACAATTTTTAACTGAAGTTGAATAAAATTTTATTGCAAAAACACTTTAAGGTTTGAGAAAAAGGGTATTAGTTAACATATGTTAAAAGCTTAGTAATTGGAACTAAAAGAAAAGTCAGTTTGAATTTGTGATTAATTCTTAACTAAAGATTACTTTAAAACAATGTGCTTTTATTGTCGTAGTCCATAAAGTAATACCTAGACTAATGAAAAGTTTATGGTGCTCTGTTTCAGAGTTTTGGCTCCAAGTCAAGGAAACTCAGCTTTAAAATCAGACTTCACCACCTACTGCATGACCTTGGGCAAGTTTCTTAACTTCTTTGCCTTAATGTCTGCATCTGTCCAATGAAGATAATGTTAGTTCCTGCTTCTTAAGGTTGTTGTGAGGCATAGATAAAATAATGTACTCAGAGGACTGAGTACCTCAGGAGTGCCCAGCACATTTCATCTATTATCGAAATAGAACAATTTTATTGTTTATAAAAGATTTTATTTATTTATTTTAGAGAGAGAGAGAGAGAAGACCAGCACCTGGGACAGGGGAGTGGGAGGGAGAGGGGCAGAGCAGACTTGGACATGGGGCTCAAACTCATGACCCTGAGATCATGACCTGCGTGGAAATCAAGGGTCAGACGCCTAACCGACTGAGCCACCTAGGTGCCGCTAAAATAGAATAATTTTAAATGGAATTTCTGGTCAGTTGGAATTTCTGCATGAATAAATGGATCTGAGTTTTGAATTAGTAAACCTACAATCTATAAAAGTTTCTTGATGTAAGTGAGCTAACATTTTCCTTGAAATTATATTGGGTTACCAATTTGTTTTATATATATGTATATAAAATGTTTTATATATATATAAATGATATATACATGTGTGTGTATGTATATAGTGTGTGTGTATGTATGTGTGTGTGTAAAGCAAAAATGACCTACAGGAAAAGGGTCTGTTTAATTAGTACAAATAATGACGGATTCTGAGTTAAGAAGTCTATTTTTTATAATTTTAAATTTTACATTAGAAAGAAAAAAAGTAACTTGATTTAATGCTTTTAATGTTTGAAATATGAAGGACAACAATAAAAGTTAACTTCCAAATGTATTAAATACACTTCAGATAAGCTTATATCAATCATAAATACATCAGTAATCTCAATATGTATAGTTTATATCTAAAGAATAAGTATAAATGGACCAAATTTAAAAATCATTTAGGGACACCTGGTGGCTCAGTTGGTAGAGCATGGGACTCTTGATCTCAGGGTCATGAGTTCAAGCTCCATGTTAGGTATGGAGCCTACTTAATGAAAGAAAATAACAATTTAACATTTTTCTCAGGGTCTCTGTAAGGAACAACTGTGAAACTTTTATAGCAAAAAGTTGTCCCTTGATACAGAAATGGTACTTTGGCAAAGCAGCCTGCTGCCATTTTAGATGCTAATCGGTTACTGTGGTCAGTGGCTTTCCTGCTTTAGCACTCACTTTACCTCAAATTCTCCACTATTTCTTAGCTCCGCAAAATGATCACGAACCTCCTGAACTCAAAGCTCACGCCAACATTGATGTTATTTGACTCTGTTCTTAGCTTGAGAAATAACCTTCAGATTCTCTTTGGTTCATACCAGACACACAAATGACAGCCTGGAAAAGTCACAAAAGTGAAAATTTTTAACACATCTTTAAATTAAGACCATTCAGAGGAATTGGAGACCGGAAAAATCTAGTTTGTATAGTAAAGGCCAAATACTTACCTGAGAAATAATTTCTTTTTCATCCTACAATTGACGTCAGTGGCCTTTTATGCTCAGATTTCTCACCGTGTTCTACACATTCAGCCACAGAGCATACACCCAGGTCACCTTTTACAGAGAATAAAGGAATGAGAGATGGGTGACTCAGACATCTCTGTGGGTCTAGGGATTTTGCCAAAGCTTAAGTGATATAGACAGTCTTCAAAAATTATGAATGTCATACTTGGACTTTGTACTCATTACCTTTTCACCTTGATAGTCAAGTCATATTACCTTTTATGTTATGACTTTTTTGTTACCTGGGACCTTTTTGCCTTCTTTCTCAACATTTTTTTCTAGGTCTTAAAACTGATTTGTGTTTCTAAGTTCTTGCTTTGGGCGCATTTCTTGGATTCAGTTGTCTAATCAACTAGATGTATTTTTTAAAGTAGCAGACTTTTAAAAATGATAAATATTGAGAATGGTTACTAAGATTGTCACTTGGGCAGTTAATCAGAAACCTTTTTGTGTTAGAAAAGTTTTTCTGAATCTTCTTCCACATTTTCTGCTCCTTCTTAAAAAAAAAAGGAGGAAACTCTGGCTTTAAAATCAAGCTATGAAAAATGATGTACAATAGACCAGTGACAGTTCTCAAAAGCCAGTTTACTTTTGTGTAATGAGAAAAACAGAGAAAGGAGATGGTAGAAGTAATTACCTAAGCTCATTCCATAAACTTTGAAAATTAATGGAGAATATGGGAAAGATGTTCCCTCGCCACCTGTCAGAACACTCTAGGCAACTCCACCAGGCTGAGGTTCTTTAGGTTTGAAAGCCTAAAAGGTGGCACCCAGTGGGTAAACTCCCATGCATTTCATCTGGTCTTAGACCAGAGGTTCTCAACATGAGCAATATTGACATTTGGGGCTGAATCAGTCTTTGTTGTGGGGGCTGTTTTGTGCATCACAGGATGTTTAGCAACATACCTGACTTTTACCCACTAGAAACCAGTAGCAGTCCTAGTTGTGGTCATTCAAAACATCTCCAGGGGCACCTGGGGGGCTCAGTTGGTTAAGCATCTGACTCTTGATTTCAGCTCAGGTCGTGATGTCAAGGTTGTGAGATGGAACCCTGTGTGGGGCTCCCCTCTGGGTGTGGCTGCATGGTATTCTCTCTCTCTCTCTCTCTCCCTCTGCCCTTCTTCCCTTCCCCTTGTGCATGCATGCACTCTCTGTCTCTCAAAAAAACAAAAAACAAAAACAAAAAAACTTCAGAAAGTAACAAATATCCCTCCCAGCGGGTGGGAGCAAAATTGTTCCCAGTTAAGAATCACTGTCTTAGAGTGACAGCTCTTATACTGGCCTCAACTGCTTCCTACTCTATTTCGAAGATGTGAAGGAAACTGTTTAGCCCATAGCCAATAGTAATGGCCACAGTAATAACCCTCTTGGCTATGGAATAATGCTAGAAGAGTTTGAGAGAGGGTTTTCTTTCTTTCAAGCGTCCTGGAATAGAGAAACATAATCAAACATAAAGAAAACATTGACTATGTTTTAAACATAGAGAAACAAATCAAAGTTCGTGTCAAAAAGCAAAACCCAAACTTGATTTCTACACTTTTTCTTTTTTTTTTTAAAGATTTTATTTATTTATTTGAGAGAGAGAGAGAATGAGAGATACAGAGCACGAGAAGGAAGAGGGTCAGAGGGAGAAGCGGACTCCCCGCCGAGCGGGGAGCCCGATGCGGGACTCGATCCCGGGACTCCAGGATCATGACCTGAGCCGAAGGCAGTCGCTTAACCAACTGAGCCACCCAAGCGCCCGATTTCTACACTTTTTCTTAATGATGCAATCATTTTTCATTTTCTCCTAGTCCTTCAAAATAGGGATTTGAGTTTACACTATTTAAGAGACCTCTAAGGTTCATTCATATTCTTTCCATTTATTATAAAGAAAGGTGAGTCTCAGGGAAGGCTGAGGAGCAATATACTTAAGACTGCCCGAAGTACTGATATTTTAGATTCCTGAGGCTTACCGCAGAAGTTGGAAGTGACCTTCCCTTCTTAGACCTGTCTTTAATATAGAGCTGTGCATGCTGAGCTGAGCAAGTCACTGCACAGGTGAGCCCACCTGATCTCACGGGCAAACCCCAAATCAGGAGTGAAGCTCTGAAGTCTGTGTCCTGCTTCTTCCTATTAATGTGACCCTGGGACTCATGAGCCTGAGATTCAGTTTCTCCTTTGCAAATTGAGAACTTCCGTGATGAATTGATGTGATTGCTGTGATGAGTACATTGGCATCATGATCATTGTCACTCGTGTTACTCGAATTTTCCTCCCTCCCTTTCTTTTCTCTCTACTATGTCTATTCCTTGCACATGCCCAGGCCTCAGGAGTCACAGCCCTTGCGTGCTTGCTCATCCCCAATTCTGAGTCCCAGCATCGCAGAAAGCTCACCACCACCTCTCTGGCTTTTATTTTTTTTTATTTTTTTTTTAAAGATTTTATTTATTTATTTGAGAGAGAGAATGAGATAGAGAGAGCATGAGAGGGGGAAGGGTCCGAGGGAGAAGCAGACTCACTGCTGAGCAGGGAGCCCGATGTGGGACTCGATCCCGGGACTCCAGGATCATGACCTGAGCCGAAAGCAGTCGCTTAACCAACTGAGCCACCCAGGCACCCTGCCTCTCTGGCTTTTAGAAAACCAAGTTCACATGCTTCAAAAAAATTAACAGAGCTGTCTTTCAATTTCTTACCATTTGAAATGGTTTCATTAAATGTCCAATGCTTAGATGTCCATGCATGTAAAAAATTAAGTTCTCTGTTAAATGAATCAACAAAGTCCTAGAGCTGGGGCAGGAGGAATATTGGAAGTCATCTAGTCTAGCAAGGATTCCTTGTATAGTGCTCCTGGCGTGTGGTCAGGATACTTTCACTGAGAGGTAAACTCGGAGCCATCTCAGTAAGTTCTAATTCTACTACTGCCCTACTTTGTACGCTTTGTGTTTTCTTCTGGAACGGTACTGGTTGCATCTTCTTCCTCATTCACTAATGAGCTACATGTCCATCGGCAAGTCATGGACTTCTAAGTTTGCTGCATTTAATGGCTTTATATGTGAATACATCAAACACAAAACAATGAAACTAATTCTGCAGCCACACAACCACCTGAAACCTTGTCTCATTTCTTGCATTTAGTGGGAATTGTATAACTTGGAAGATGACTGATCTCCCAGTGATCTGAACCTTCAGACAAAAGGTTTACAGAATACATTCAGATTCATAGTCTTCCTCCAGAAGAATAAGTTTCAAACACACTCCAAAGGGAGTATGAATTAAAACCTCCAGGTATGTCTAGAAAATAGAAAAAGAAACTTGAACATGACTTTTATGCCATTTCTGTATGGCATTTATGTCACACTTGTAATTGGAGAAGAAAAATGAAGTATGGGGGCGCCTGGGTGGCTCAGTCGGTTAAATCCTCTGCCTTCAGCTCGGGTCATGATCTCAGGGTCCTGGGATCGAACCCCGCATCAGGCTCCCTGCTTGGCGGGGAGTCTGCTTCTCCCTCCCCCTCTGCCTGCAGCTCCCCCTGCTTGTGTTCTCTCTCTCTCAAATAAATAAATAAAAATCTTTAATAAAAGAAAGAAATATGAGGTATGTACAGACACAGGGAATATAGTCAGTGGTGCTATAATAGACCATAGTTACATGCTTGTGGTTCATCACGTATAGAGTTGTTGGATCACTATGCCTACAGCTGAAACTAACGTAACATTGTGTGCCAACTGTATTCAAATTAAAAAAAAAATTAAATGAAGTGTATGAAAAGGCTTTAATACTAACACGGCTAATAAGGGGGAGACCCCATTACATGAGGTATGTGCAACTTTCTCACTAAATTTGAAAGCAGTGCCGACACTCTCCGGGACCATAACACCCACCGGTTTCCTTTCATCCTTCCTGCCAGTGCTGTAAGGGCTTTTTCTGGACACCAGAAACACCTTCCTCTGAGTCACTTTCCAGCGTCAGTTGAACAGCCCGTGTTGCCAGCCGGGCTCCCAGACGCCTTTTCCATTATGCAATCTCCTTCTGTTAGAATGCGCCACTCCACATACGTAGGCATTGAAGGGAATGGAATATGGTGCACGAAGGATGCTAGAGATTAAGTGAAATCCTTGTAAGATGTATTCCAGGTGTCCGAATATATACCTTTATTTATGGACATCCACACTCTCCTATCAACACTTCCAGTACCAACCATTAATGGTGGGATCTTGAACAATTACCCAACCTATCTGTGCCTCAGTTTCCCGATTGGTAAAAGAAAGTGGTAATCATACTTACATCATAAGGTTATTATGAGGACTAAGTGAGTTTAAGTTAAGCACGTAGAACAATACAGACCCTACAACTACTGTATATATTTGAAGTTCTTATTGTTACAGAGAAGAAAATGTGGCAATGCCTCTGTTTCTCATTTAATTGGCTATTCATGGCTTTGGAAAGTCATAAAATAGTTGAGTTATTTTTTGCTTAATTTAATGAGCAGATTTTGTCTCCACAATGAGCAAGACCCACTGCTTTGCTCATCCTAACAGAAGGTTCTAGATTCCATGGGTACCAGGTTCAATTTCTGCCTCCACAAATTCAGAGCTTCTGAAGTCTTCTTTTTCTGGAGTATGTGTATGTGTGAGTATGTGTGTATGCCCACACACACCAAGAAAGTGGCAGAGATGCATCCAGCTGGTCTGGACTACCCATTCTTCTGTCATTCCTCTTCATAATGAAACCATGTGATTTCTTTCAGCAAGTGCACTTGGCACCACCTGGCCTGCCTTTAATGGATGCCATCCCCAGAAATGATGAAAGGCTTTGGCTCTTACAAATGAGAGTATCTCTCTAATCGAGCTGAATACTCACCATGGATGTAGGGCAGGAAATATCACGAATTGTTTTTTTTTTTCCCTCATCCAGTGAAGCCCTAGTATTTCTCACTGCATTACTCTTCGCTTAATTCAATATTTAGATCCTTGAATAAAAATTCTACAAGGGACTTTCTAGCAGTCTTATTGTGATCCTGACCTTTCTTTATGTCCTTACTTGGATAGTAGTAACACCTATATGTATATAGGTGTGCAAAACATATAGATATTTAATATATTTATATATGTACATATATATATATAATTTTGACCAAATAATTTTGGCTCAACACACCCAAGACTGAAAGATATTAGTCATCCTAAAGATAAAAGGAAGTAGTAAAGCAATACATAATGTTTTAAAAAAGATGTTAACAGATTTCCATAGGCAAGGCTTCTGGTATTTCTGGTTATCAGCAAAATCATCATTGGGACACCAAAAGAGTAGAAAATATTGGTGGAAAATGTCATCACCTGGTAGATTTTTTTTTTTAAGCCTATCGTCAAGTAAGATCTTGCACTATACCATTCCTTCCTTCTGATTCCAATATAGGGAGTGGGGTTTTCCCACGCTGAAGAGGAAAAAGAATTCTGTTTCCTTTCTCTCTGACAATAATCCTCTTGCACGGCAGATGAACAAGGCAAAGTGTAAGCCTAGCCTTGTTGAAATGTTCCTTCCCATGAGGTATGAGACCTCACAAATTTGGTGTCTTGCAAGGCAAACTTAGCAAGCAGGAAAGCCTTGTAGGTCTTTCAGCAATCTCCTCTTAGGGATGCCGACACTCCTTCACTCATCAAGCAGCTAATGTCCTTCACAATATCCTTTGTTGTCCAGGCTCCCCACAAGGTCCTGCGCCCTAGACCTGCCTTGAATAGTATGCTCCATGCCCATGGCTTCTTTTCAGCCCCCTAGGCTGCCCCTACTCCCTTATGTGCCTTCTGACTCCTTCAGTTGGGGCCCTTCTACCTATTTGGATAATCTAATTCTGGAGGACCCAATGAGACTTGATGGTGGAATTTCAGACACTGCAGCATGTTGATAAGGGCAGGAAGGATGTTTGGAATCCCATAGAATCACCTAGGAATGCTGTATCTTACTCTGGGTTGACTACCACACAGGCACTGCTACCTTTGGAGGTCCAAAAGTTGAGTCATGAATAATCGCTCAGTCTCTTCTCTCCCAACCCTTGTATTTTGGCTTCTTTTTTCTTTTCTTTTCTTTTTTTTTTTAAGATTTTATTTATTTGACACAGAGAGAGAGAGTACAAACAGGGGGAGGCAGCAGAGGGAGAGGGAGAAGCAGACTCCCTGAGGAGCAGAGAGCGCAATATGGGGCTCCATTCCCTGGGATCACAACCTGAGCTGAAGGCAGATACTTAACTGACTGAGCCACCCAGGAGCCCCTATTTTGGCTTCTTTATAAGTAGCAAGATGGATGCTGCCAATCCTTAAGTAAACCCATGCTGCCCCTTTAGTTATGAGGACTCACCGTTTTAGAGTCTATATGGGTCATGTATGCTGAGGATGAGAGTTATGTGTTTAAGATCCTATGAACATGTTTTTAACTCCTCTCCTAAAATTCTATCATAGAACTATAGAATCCATAGATCTCTATTTCTTGGAGTGAGCTCTGAAGAAAAATTCACACACATACCCACAAAAGAAAGATAAAATGAAAAGGAGACCATGATGCTAATTTTCTAACAAATGCTAAAGTTGTAGTTTTGGTGTTTTCTTTTCCTTTCCTTTTCTTTCTTTCTTTCTTTCTTTCTTTCTTTCTTTCTTTCTTTCTTTCTTTCTTTCTTTCTTCTTCTTCCTTTCTTTCTTTCTTCCTTCCTTCCTTCCTTCCTTCCTTCCTTCCTTCCTTCCTTTCTTTCTTTCTTTCTTTCTTTCTTTCTTTTCTTTCTTTCTTTCTTTTCTATAATAAGATTGTAGTATATAATTTTTAAAGGGAAAAATTCATAGAGGCCAATGAATTTGAAGAAAAAGATCAGGAGGGCCTTTTGTTTGCAAAATACAAAGAAGAACCCTTTTCAAAACTGTGGCTTAAGTGATGTCAATAGTTGCAAAGTCCCTGGAACTAATGAATTTTATCCCGTGGAATGACATTTTAGGCCATTATTGACATTCATCCTTTCTTATCATGAGCATTCTTAGATCATTCCCCAAGGAGTTCTAAAATTTTTCTAAGGAACTTCTGCATCATTCTAGAGTAGCATTTGCTAAACTTAATTGCCTTAGGAAAAAAACACACTCTTTTATATCATTTTGCATAGCAACATCCCAAACACAGCAAACATGATGATGCATGGAAAGTAGAAAGTCTTGGAGAAATACAGCTATGGAGGGACTGGTCATGTGTTCCCAGAAATCACTTGAGGACTGTTTCTGCTCTCTCATGACGACTGCCAGGGGCCAGGCCCATCCATGGTTCTTTTTTTTTCCCTGAAGCTCTGCCTTAGCAATTCTTACAAACAAAGCTTTATTTTATTCAGAAATCAGGTGAAAAGGAAAAAAAATCAATGCTTATTGAAGGAATAAAAAAATCTTTCAAGATGATGTGTACTCCCATAAGGATGGGCTGCATATTTTAGAAGTATAGTAAGTATGCACTGGTCTGAAACAGTTACCATAGGAACAAAACTTTTTCCCCATTAGATGGAAGGGTAGTCACTGTAGTAAATTTCCACACAAATATCTAAGCTACACCAATTGAGCATCAGTTGGGAATCAAATCCAACAGACTGTGGATTTAATAGGCTGATGTTAGAGGGGGGGATAAGGACTTTAATATAAGGAAAATTTTTGCACATCCAATGATCACACCAGGTTTGCTAAACAAACCATCAAAATAAGCACTTTGGTGCCCATTGCATTTTTTTATTCTGCTCTAATTTCCCAGAAGGGCATCACCCCAACTCTCAGCTAAAAGCTGTGCCAAGCAATATCAAAGAGGAGTCTTACAGCATGGTTCATAAGAATTTATTCTGAAAAAGAGAGAAAATGTGGCAGAGCACTACATAAGAGGATACATAAGGGTTCTGGGAGCAATGGGAAGTGTCGAGTGGGGTTAGAGTTATGGATGCTTCCACAATGAGCTGGATTTGAGTCTAGCTCTGAATGTAAAGACATTTTAAGACTACCTTAACCTTAATCTCTTTATTTCACATAAGAATACATGAAGAAATCTGCATATTAAGTTGAAAAGGGCTCTTTTCCTATAAGATAAAAATTCTAAGTGATAAGAAAGCATTGTGACTGTTAAGATTTTTTTTTTCTTAATGGTACCAAAAATGATACATCTACGATGACATCTTAGATTTAATGAGATAATGAGCATAGGAAAAGGACGAATAAGGAAAATATGATCTTGAGGATATGTAAGAGGAAAGCAGAAGTTCAATATGTGAGGTGGAGTGTGGGTAAAAGGTCATACCACATAAGACCCCCAGAAAAATATTGGTTAGCAAATATAATAATTTCAGATTTAGTTTTCTCTTAAACATTTGAATAAACCATCTGGCACATGTGAATTCTGATATGACTTTTAAAAGAAACAATTTAAAATAGTTTTAAAATCTAACTATTTTAAGAAAATTAGTCCCAATGTGTGTATTAAAAGGATTGTAATAATAAAATATCAATCTCGGGGCACCTGGGTGGCTCAGTCAGTTGAGCATCGGACTCTTGATTCTGGTTCAGGTCATGATCAGAGTCGTGAGATGGAGCCTCGCATCAGGCTCCGCACTCAGCTGGGAGTCTGCTTGAGATTCTCTCTCTCCCTCTCCTTCTGCCCCTACCCCCTGCTGACATGCTTTCTCTCACTCTCTCTCATTCAAATTAATAAATAAATCTTTAAAAACATGTATCAATCTAAACACTCATTATAATTGAATTGAATTGAATTTACGTGAAAAATACCTCAGGCTAAAAAAATCCCCAAATACCAGATGCCGAATCAATGCCAGGTAATTACTTAAAATATACTTAAAATTCTGAGAGAATACTAGAAACCTAAGACTAAATGATGATAGAATAATGTGTCTTTTACAGAGAGCATATTCTACTGAAGGCCCTTGGCTTACATTTTACTTTTTTAGAATTCTCCATTTCATTTAATTTTTAAAAGCATAAGGGTCAATTGTCATCAATTTCTGGGCTCATACTGGAGTAACTAGAAATTTTGAACCCTTAGAATCTTGGCATGTTCTTTATTTTACTTTTTATGCTATAAAATATACTTAGAAGCCTTCTTAAAAGAGTCTTTTAGGCTTTACTACTGTATTTTAATTCTCCAAAGGGTGTGTCAAAGAGATTAAAAAAAAAAAAAAAGCTTTGGGTGCATTACAAAAGAACTCCAGCAGTTAATGCTATAGTAAGTTGGTGGTCTAAAATCTACGATAGGGGCCCCTGGGTGGCTCAGTCAAGCGTCTGCCTTCGGCTCAGGTCATGGTCTGAGGGTCCTGGGATCAAGCCCCGCATCAGGCTCCCTGCTCTGTGGGAAGCCTGCTTTTCCCCCTGCCCCTCCCCCTGCTTGTGTTTCCTCTCTTGCTGTGTCTCTCTCTGTCAAATAAATAAAATCTTTAAAAAAATAAATAAAAATAAAATCTAAGATAATGTTATGATTTCAGGCTGAACTCACCAGTCTCACTTGCTTCTACAACCCATACCCGGTAAGGCCCTCTAATGCCGGACATTGCCTTACTACGTGGGTGGCAGGTGTCTGTCATCTCAATAATTCTGCAGAAAAGCCAGGGAATTTGTTTGAAAGTATTTGTCCAGATGAAACCACATGTGGCCTCCAGGGTGCTCTGGGCCTGAAGCCTAAGCCTGCTGGCTATGGAGAGTCACAGAGCTCATCCACAAGAAAATCTGATGTCTCCTCAAAGCCAGTAAAGATAAAAGAAACCTGCATTAGTCCAAAAGAGCACAGTTCATGTGTGGGAATTGCACAAGATTAGGGTTTGTCCTTTGTTGGCCTTAGAAAGGCCAGGGAATAGAAAGGAAAGTAGACAGCTGCTGAGTCCCTCCGTTTTGTTGTTTTCCTTGCTTACGAGAAACTTTTGGACAGTTAACTTTGCCTTGATTAACCCTATCAGTGGATAGGGGGCCTTGATAGCAAACCCTGGCTATTGTGTCCCCTTAGGTGATATAGCCACATCATTGGAACAGAATCCTGTGAAAGGTAAGTCTTGACAGGCTTTCTGTGCCTTAGAAAGGTCTGATTCCTCTTAGTAGTGATTGAACTGCATGACATATAGGAGAGATTCTCGGGCAGGCTGGCAAGCTGTTGACCCTTGTTATCCCATGGCAAAATATTTGGTAAAGTTGTCACTTGAACTGTCATAGAAGCAAAACCACTTGCTTGTCTATCCCCTTGAGGGGAACTCTTTGGAAGAACTCAGAATATTGCGGTAGGTTGACGGCTCCTTGTTGCTTTTATCAAGATATGATGAGAGAAAAGAAGTCAGGCAAGGGCCATGCAGTTTGCACGGAGAGATGGAAGCGAACAGACTTGTGTTAAGGAGGGCTTCTTGGAATGCAGCTTGCCACCTAAAGTCCAAATGTGTAGCCCTCTGGTGTTGGAAAATGCAATCAAGAAAGAGAGAAACACAAAACAAAACAAAGAGGGCAGGAGACCCAACACAGACTCTACCACTGGGAAGATGAAAGCAGATGTCAGATGGTTGCAGTGAATCCATATTGGAAAATTCAACTGGTACCCATGGCCTCTTTTCCATCCAGAATGTACACATAGGCATAGTGAAGGTCAGAATTCCTGATGGAATTCACAATGTTGTTGGTGTCTGGCTGATAAAGAATGACAGGACAATAAAAGGATCTATTCTTTACTTGAAGGCTTACACTGATCTATGACACCTCTCTTGGCAAGGGTCTTCTGATCCCTACAGATTGTAACAGAAGAAAACTGCATATCTGTCAAACTGGAGTACTTCTCCTATACATTCATAGATGATTGTGTTTATATTATAGATACATAAATCATAGAATAGTCTTTGGAAACTTACACAGGAAGCTGGTCACAGTGGTTGCTTCTGGGAAGGGGGGTGCAGTGGCTGGAGGAAACAGCTTGAGGGAGACTTACTTCTCTCTTCTCCCATTTGGGTAAATCATTGGTCCATGTATATACATCTCCTATTCACACACACACACACACACACACACACACACACACACCACAAAGTAAAAAAAAAAAGTTTCTAATAAAATTACAATTTTCATACTTTTTGACCTAGTTATTTCTCTCCTGGGAATGATTTCCTACAAATAGAACCAAATGTGTGAAATGATGTATGTTTAAAGTCATTAAATTGTAGCCTTGCTTTTAATAGCAAATATTAAAAACAACTTAAGTGAAATCTTAAATGTCCATTGATAGGGCACTGGTGAAGTGTATTATATATAGACATACGATTTAATACCACACATCCACAAAAAGAAATAAAGAACAGTATATATGGATAAAAACGAACTCTACAATTTTACTAACTGAAAGAAGCAAGTATTGTATACTCTCATTTGAGTTAACAAAACGAGAGGAATATATATGTGTATATATTATATGTATACATACAGTTATGTATGTTTTTGTATATACACATACATATTCATTTGTTTTGATAAAATATTTCTGAAAGGTACATACAAGTTGATAACATTGGCTGTCTCAGAAAAGGAGAACTTGGTAGCAGAGGTCCAGCAGTAGGATAGATAACTTTTATTCCAAACGAATTTCATATCCATATTCCATATCAGTAACAACTTTTAGGTAAGTGTATATACCCTTGCTTCATAGGCAACATTCATTTGAGTGCCTAAGTGACTTAACTTGTCTATTAGTACAGC
Organism: Zalophus californianus; assembly: GCF_009762305.2. NCBI lineage: Eukaryota > Metazoa > Chordata > Mammalia > Carnivora > Otariidae > Zalophus > Zalophus californianus. The sequence continues at coordinate 117,326,052 of NC_045603.1, read as the reverse complement.
CCACAATAACAGTTGGACCACCAAAGCTAAGGATACTTTTCAACAGCTCAAGGAAATTTTTCAGTAGGTAAGAAGGCCAGTACTGGTTAATAGCACAATTAATTCTTAACAGGGCAATCTAACTTCTCAATCTAACTTCTCTCATTTCCAAGTTCTTAGTAACCCACAGAAGGTGATTTGTTCATAAACACTGGTTCTTCCAAGGAAAAGACAAGCATAGATAAGGGACAAAAAGAGCAAGGTAATTTTTCTGGAGGGTTTGTTCCTTCCAGGCTGAGACCTGCTATGGTGAAAAAAATTTGGTTCTGACGGTTAAGTTATGTGACCTTTGGGAAATCACTCAGTGTCCCTCAACCTTAGTCTCCTCATCTGTAAAGTGAAGAAATTGAAGTAGGTTTTGTTCAACCCTCCCTCCAGTTCTAATGGCCTGTCGCTCTCAAAGTATATGACTGTTTTTACCTTAGCTTATGCAGAAGTTTGGTCTCGAAACTCATCAGGACACAGAAAAGCACTAGAAGATCCAGAGCCAATGATAGGCACCAACACTCACCAGCTCAATCTGCCATTTGACATATTGGAAAGAATGTTAAGTAGAGCACAACTCTTCACTAGTTTTTAGGTCTTTTTAGAAGGAAACTTTATAATAGTCATTTGAGGTTTTCAACTACTCTAAGGGTGTTCTTTACTCTAAAGATTTTAAATAAATGGTCTCTCTAGGAAACCAGTGCTGGAAGAAAGGACCGAAGTGGAGAACAAAAAGAAGGAGGGAAGAGAACAGGAACAGAAGAGAACATTTTAAAAAGAAAGGGAATATATCCTCTTAGCTAGAAAGAGTGGTTCCCATTATAGAAGAACATTCTCTCTGACCATGCCACAGACTCTATGCTCTTAGAACAATGCCTATGGTCAAAACATAAATAAGGAAAAAGGAATCTACAATAAACAATTGATTCATTCATTGGTGAAAGACATCAAACGTGACAGCAGCATTTTCTCGTTGTAATGTATTTGGTGAGAAATAACTGAAATTAGCAACAGACCTAGTTGATGCTAATTATCCCTGGAAACTGAACATACCGTTTCACAAGATCGGTGTAAAAAATCCATGCATATATTAATTGTTAAATGATACATGCAGATATGACCTTTAGAATCAGACTTTTTATTCTACAGGATGCTGCCTATATAAGGAAATGAGATTGGATGAGTGATATAAATTATATATATATATAATTTTTAAATTATACAGGTTGAAGGACACTGAGTGATTTCCCAAAGGTCACATAACTTAACCGTCAGAACCAAATTTTTTTCACCATAGCAGGTCTCAGCCAGGAAGGAACAAACCCTCCAGAAAAATTACCTTGCTCTTTTTGTCCCTTATCTATGCTTGTCTTTTCCTTGGAAGAACCAGTGTTTATGAACAAATCACCTTCTGTGGGTTACTAAGAACTTGGAAATGAGAGAAGTTAGATTGCCCTGTTAAGAATTAATTGTGCTATTAACCAGTACTGGCCTTCTTACCTACTGAAAAATTTCCTTGAGCTGTTGAAAAGTATCCTTGGCTTTGGTGGTCCAACTGTTAATGTGGGCTGTACTAATAGACAAGTTAAGTCACATGCTAATCTTGTGACATTGGCCAATGACATTAACATATCTAGAGAGAGAAGAGGATTTCAGCCTAAGAGTTTGAAATGCAAATATAAAACAGGAGCTGGGGAACCAAGGTAGGAGTTGACCCGTATCCTGCTCATAGGTGTTCAGAAGGTATTCTGACCCGAATATCGCCTCGGATTCACTTCTCCGCACGTCCTACCTTCAGAGCAAGGTAAGGAAAGCCCAGCTGAGGTGTTGAGAATTTCATTCCCATTGTCCAGCATCTCCCTTAGGAAAAGGGTCCTTCTTTTTTGAATTTTTTTTTAGAGACCACACTGTCCCAGGACAGTGTGGTCTCAGGACCCTCGGGGTCACAGAAGGACCGGGGATGCCTGAGTGCCGCAGAGCTCCCAGGTATCAGAGCGGGGAAGCCGGCTGCAGAGATGGAGCCAAGGCGTGGGCTCTCAGCTCGGGGTTGCCATAAACTGTGATCGGTGACAGTCAGGCCACTGCTCTTCCAGCAGGGACCCAACAAGCAGCAGAGCTGGGGAGACTCCCCTCCCTCCCCCGGGAGGAGCAGTGCGGGAGGGCACCGCAGGGATCTGCTGGGTTTGGAGACTCCACACGGGGTCGGGTTCCAGAGATAGAAATGCTCGGTCACAGGCCGGGTGACAACGGAGTGCGGCTGGAGACCGGGGACACGGGAGTGACTGACTGCTCTTCTCTGGGGGCACACTGTGGAGCGGGGCCCCGAGTTCTCAACTCCTCTGGGCGGAGATTGGGAGGCCGCCATTTTCACTCTCATCCTCCAAAGCTGTACCGAGAGCTTGCAGGGAACAAAAGCTCCTGAGAGCAAACCCGAGCAGCTTGCTTAGCCCGGACTCACAAGGGCAGGGCAATTCCGCCTCCGCCAAAGACATTTGGGAACCACGGCAACAGGCCCCTCCCCCAGAAGGTCAGCACGAACAGCCAGCCAAGACCAAGTTTACCGATCAAGGAGAACGGGAGAACTCCAGCGCTAGGGGAATACTGCACATAGAATTCATGGCTTTTTTACCATGATTCATTAGTTTTTTAAAGTTAATTTTTTAACTGTTTTTTTTTGAATTTTTCTTTTTCCCTTTTTCAACCAACATCTTATCAATCCCTTTAAAAAAAACATTTTTATTTTTCATTTTTAGAGTCATATTCTATCCCTTCATAGTATTACCCTTATTTTTGGCATATATATATAAGTTGTTCACTCTTTAAAATTTTGAGATACAGTTTCTTCTAACAGATCAAAATATACCCTAAATCTCTAGTGTATGGCTTTGTTCTAGTCTCCTGCCTGATCACATTCTCTCCCTTTTTTTTTTAAATCTTCTTCTTTCTTTTTTCAAACAACTTATCATTCCTTTTATAAAATCTTTTATAATTTTCATCTTTACAGTCATCTTCCATCCCTTCACTGTATCAACCCTTATTTTGTACATATATAAGTCTTTCTTTCTTTACAATTTTAGGAGGCACTATCTTCTGACAGACCAAAATATACCCAAAATCTAGTGTGTGGCACTGATCTATGCACTAGCCTGATCATATTTGATCATATTCTGTTTTTTTCTTTTGTTCTGTTTTTGTTTGTTTTTATCTTTTTCTTTTTCTTTTTTTTTTTTTTCTCTTTCTTTCCCTTTCTTTTCCCCTGGTTTCAGGTCTCTTCTGATTTGTTTAGAGTATATTTTCTGGGGACGTGTTAACCTGTTAGCATTTTGTTCTCTCATTCATCTATTCTCCTCTGGACAAAATGACAAGACGAAAGAAATCACCTCAGCAAAAAGAACAAGAGGTAGTACCGTCTGCCAGGGACCTACTCAATACGGACATTAGTACGATGTCAGACCTAGAGTTCAGAATCATGATTTTAAAGATACTAGCTGGGCTTGAAAAAAGCATGGAAGTTATTAGAGACACCCTTCCTGGAGAAATAAAAGAACTAAAATCTAACCAAATCGAAATCAAAAAGGCTATTAATGAGGTGCAGTCAAAAATGGGGGCACTAACTGCTAGGATAAATGAGGCAGAAGAGAGAATCAGTGATATAGAAGACCAAATGATGGAAAATAAAAAAGCTGGGAAAAAGAGAGATAAACAACTACTGGATCATGAGGGCAGAATTCGAGAGATAAGCAATACCATAAGATGAAACAACATTAGGATAATTGGGATCCCAGAAGAAGAAGAAAGAGAGAGAGGGGCAGAAGGTATATTGGAACAAAATATAGCAGAGAACTTCCTTAATGTGGGGAAGGAAACAGGCCTCAAAATCCAGGAGGCACAGAGAACTCCTCTCAAAATCAATAAAAATAGGTCAACACCCTGACATCTAATAGTAAAACTTATGAGTCTCAGAGACAAAGAGAAAATCTTGAAAGCACCTCGGGAGAAGAGATATGTAACCAATAAAGGTAGAAACATTAGAGTGGCAACAGACCTATCCACAGAGACCTGGTAGGCCAGAAAGGACTGGCATGATATCTTCAGAGCACTAAACGAGAAAAATATGCAGCCAAGAATACTATATCCAGCTAGGCTATCATTGAAAATTGAAGGAGAGATAAAAAGTTTCCAGGACAAACAAAAACTAAAGGAATTTGCAAACACGAAACCAGCCCTACAAGAAATATTGAAAGGGGTCCTCTAAGCAAAGAGAGAGCCTAAAAGCAGCATAGACCAGAAAGGAACACAGACAATATACAGTAACAGACACCTTACAGGCAATACAATGGCACTAAGTTCATATCTTTCAATAGTTACCCTGAATGTAAATGGGCTCAATGCCCCAATCAAAAGACACAGGCTATCAGATTGGATTAAAAAACAAGACCCATCGATATGCTGTCTGCAAGAGACTCATTTTAGACCCAAAGACACCTCCACATTGAAAGTGAAGGGGTGGAAAACCATTTACCATGCTAATGGACACCAAAAGAAAGCTGGGGTGGCAATCCTTATATCAGACAAATTAGATTTTAAAACAAAGACTGTAATAAGAGATGAGGAAGGACACTATATCCTACTTAAAGGGTCTATCCACCAAGAAGATCTAACAATTGTAAATATCTATGCCCCTAACATGGGAGCAGCCAATTATATAAGGCAATTAATAACAAAAGCAAAGAAAAACATTGATAATAATACAATAATAGTGGGGGACTTTAACACCCCCTGACTGAAATGGACAGATCATCTAAGCAAAAGATCAACAGGGAAATACTTTAAATGACACACTGGACCAAATGGACTTCACAGACATATTCAGAACATTCCATCCCAAAGCAACGGAATACACATTCTTCTCTAGTGCCCATGGAACATTCTCCAGAATAGATCACATCCTAGGTCACAAATCAGGTCTCAACTGGTACCAAAAGATTGGGATTATTCCCTGCATATTTTCAGACCACAGTGCTTTGAAACTAGAACTCAATCACAAGAGGAAAGTCGGAAAGAACTCAAATACATGGAGGCTGAGGAGCATCCTACTAAAGAATGAATGGGTCAACCAGGAAATTAAAGAAGAATTAAAAAAATTCATGGAAACCAATGAAAATGAAAACACAACTGCTCCAAATCTTTGGGATGCAGCAAAGGCAGTCCTAAGAGGAAAGTATATAGCAATACAAGCCTTTCTCAAGAAACAAGAAAGGTCTCAAATACACAACCTAACCCTACACCTAAAGGAGCTAGAGAAAAAACAGCAAATAAAGCCTAAACCCAGCAGGAGAAGAGAAATCATAAAGATCAGAGCAGAAATCAATGAAATAGGAACCAAAAGAACAGCAGAACAGATCAACGAAACTAGAAGGTGGTTCTTTGAAAGAATTCACAAGATTGATAAACCCCTGGCCGGACTTATCAAAAGAAAAGAGAAATGACCCAAATCAACAAAATCATGAATGAAAGAGGAGAGATCACAACCAACACCAAAGACAAACAATTATAAGAACATATTATGAGCAACTCTATGCCAGCAAGTTAGATAACCTGGAAGAAATGGATGCATTCCTAGAGATGTATCAACTACCAAAATTGAACCAGGAAGAAATAGAAAACCTGAACAGACCTATAACCACTAAGGAAATTGAAGCAGTCATCAGAAATCTCCCAACAAACAAAAGACCAGGGCCAGATGGCTTCCCAGGGGAATTCTGCCCAACATTTAAAGAAGAGTTAATACCTATTCTCCTGAAACTGTTCCAAAAAATAGAAAAGGAAGGAAAACTTCCAAACTCATTTTATGAGGCCACCATTACCTTGATCCCAAAACCAGACAAAGACCCCATCAGAAAGGAGAATTACAGACCAATATCCTTGATGAACATGGATACAAAAATTCTCACCAAAATACTAGCCAATAGGACCCAACAGTACATTAAAAGGATTATTCACCATGACCAAGTGGGATTTATCCCTGGGCTGCAAGGTTGGTTCAACATCCGCAAATCAATCAACGTGATACAATACATTAACAAAAGAAAGAACAAGAATCATATGATCCTCTCAATAGATGCAGAAAAAGCATTTGACCAAGTACAGCATCCTTTCTTGATCAAAACTCTTCAGAGTATAGGGATAGAGGGTACATACCTCAATATCATAAAAGCCATCTATGAAAAACCTACAGTGAATATCATTCTCAATGGGAAAAAGCTGAGAGCTTTCCCCTTAAGGTCAGGAACGTGGCCGGGATGTACACTATCACCACTGCTATTCAACATAGTATTAGAAGTCCTAGCCACAGCAATCAGACAACAAAAAGAAATCAAAGGCTCCAAATCGGCAAAGAGGAAGTCAAACTCTCACTCTTTGCAGATGATATGATACTTTATGTGGAAAACCCAAAAGACTCCACCCCAAAACTGCTAGAACTCATACAGGAATTCAGTAAAGTGGTAGGATATAAAATCAATGCACAGAAATCAGTGGCATTCCTATACATCAACAAGACAGAAGAGAGACAAATCAAGGAGTCGATCCCATTTACAATGGCACCCAAAACCATAAGATACCTAGGAATAAATGTAACCAAAGAGGCAAAGGATATGTACTCAGAAAACTATAAAATACTCATGAAAGAAATTGAAGAAGACACAAAGAAATGGAAAAACGTTCCATGCTCATGGACTGGAAGAACAAACATTGTGAAGATATCAATGCTACCTAGAGCAGTCTACATATTCAATGCAATTCCCATCAAAATACCAACCACTTTTTTCAAAGAAATGGAACAAATAATCCTAAAATTTGTATGGAACCAGAAGAGACCCCGTATAGCCAGAGGAATGTTGAAAAAGAAAAGCAAAGCTGGCGGCATCACAATTCCAGACTTCCAGCTCTATTACAAAGCTGTCATCATCAAGACAGTATGGTACTGGCACAAAAAGAGACACATAGATCAATGGAACAGAATCGAGAGCCCAGAAATGGACCCTCAACTATATGATCAACTCATCTTTGACAAAGCAGGAAAGAATGTCCAATGGAAAAAAGATAGTCTCTTCAACAAATGGTGTTGGGAAAATTGGATAGCCACATGCAGAAGAATGAAACTGGACCATTTCCTTATACCACACACAAAAATAGACTCCAAATTGTTGAAAGACCTAAACGTGAGACAGGAGTCCATCAAAATCCTAAAGGAGAACACAGGCAGCAACCTCTTCGACCTCAGCTGCAGCAACCTCTTCCTAGAAACATCGCCAAAGGCAAGGGAAGCAAGGGCAAAAATGAACTATTGGGATTTCATCAAGATAAAAATCTTTTGCACAGCAAAAGAAACAGTCCACAAAACCAAAAGACAACCGACAGAATGGGAGAAAATATTTGCAAATGACATATCAGATAAAGGGCTAGTATCCAACATCTATAAAGAACTTATCAAACTCAACACCCAAAGAACAAATAATCCAATCAAGAAATGGGCAGACGACCTGAACAGACATTTTTCCAAAGAAGACATCTAAATGGCCAACAGACACATGAAAAAGTGCTCAACATCGCTTGGCATCAGAGAAATCCAAATCAAAACCTCAATGAGATAACACCTCACACCAGTCACAATGGCTAAAATGAACAAGTCAGGAAATGACAGATGTTGGCGGGGATGCGGAGAAAGGGGAACCCTCTTATACTGTTGGTGGGAATGCAAGCTGGTGCAACCACTCTGGAAAACAATATGGAGGTTCTTCAAACAGTTGAAAATAGGGTTACCATACAATCCAGCAATTGCACTACTGGGTATTTACCACAAAGATACAAGTATAGGGATCCGAAGGGGTACGTGCACCCCAATGTTTATAGCAGCAATATCCACAATAGCCAAACTGTGGAAAGAGCCAAGATGTCCATCGACAGATGAATGGATAAAGAAGATGTGGTATAGATACACAGCTGAATATTATGCAGCCATCAAATGGAATGAGATCTTGCCATTTGCAGCAACGTGGATGGAACTGGAGGGTGTTATGCTGAGTGAAATAAGTCAATCAGAGAAAGACATGTACCATATGACCTCACTGATATGAGGAATTCTTAATCTCAGGAAACACACTGAGGGTTGCTGGAGTGGTGGGGGGGTGGGAGGGATGGGGTGGCTGGGTGATAGACATTGGGGAGGGTATGTGCTATGGTGAGTGCTGTGAATTGTGCAAGACTGTTGAATCACAGATCTGTACCTCTGAAACAAATAATGCAATATATGTTAAGAAAAAAAGAGAAGAAGAAGATAGCAGGAGGGGAAGAATGAAGGGGAGTAAATTGGAGGGGGAGACGAACCATGAGAGACGATGGACTCTGAAAAACAAACTGAGGGTTCTAGAGGGGAGGGGGTGGGGGGATGGGTTAGCCTGGTGATGGGTATTAAAGAGGGCACGTTCTGCGTGGAGCACTGGGTTTTATGCACAAACAATGAATCATGGAACACTACATCAAAAGCTAATGATGTAATGTATGGTGATTAACATAACAATAAAAATATATTGTATTATGCTCCGTCTCTGCTTAGAATAGGTTAATGCCTGTTGCTTCCCTCTTCATCTTCAGCTTGAATCCTTCTCCCTTCGCTGTATACTACAGCCCCAATGGCTGCCTCCCTCCTATGGGTTGAGAGTTCCCTGCCCCATATCCTGTATACATTATATTCTGCTTGGAATTTTTTAGTTCCACAATCCTTCTTTTCCCCATCTCTCCCAACTTCTATTAATTCTTTAGTCTATTTTTAACTGTCATAGAGAGAGAAATTAGAATGGCAGTTGCCAGGGGCTGGGGGATGGGGGAGAACGGGTAGTTACTGTTTAGAAGGTACAGAGTTTATTTTATAAGATGAAAAGGCTTACAGAGAAAGATGGTGGTGATGGGTGCACCACACACTGAATGTATTTAATCCCACTGAAGTGTACATTTAAAAATGGTTAAGATAGTAAGTTTTGTTATGTATTTTATCATAATAAAAATAATTGATGTTCAGGAGGCAACTCAGATTCATGTGCCTTTTAATTCATGTGCATCGGTCTCTGAGGTCCTGAGAACAATGAACCTATGGGCCCTCAGACTTGAGGTCAGGCCCTGGGCCACATTCATTCACTAATAAATATCACCCAGGAGGCTTTGTTGGAGACAACCTTGCAAACCTTTTTCCTTAGTGACACTTGGCAGCATTACTGACTTAAGCTTATCTTTTGTGTGTGTGTGTGTGGGGGGGATATCTGTGCTGAGTAATTCAGGAAGTATTGCCAAATTTTTGCCAGTTATTAAAGATAGCAGTTTCCAAATACAGTTATCATCTGCATGTGCCACTAAGGAGATTAGCCAGACTAGGGTAATTTCAGGCTAGGACTTCAAAACTGTTCAATCAGGTCCTCTCCTGCAACTGGATTTTATAAGCTTGGGAAGTTCTATTGATAGTATGCTAATGGACCCAGAACCAAATGGACAAAAGTACTACAGAACTGAAGGGTTCTTTTTTTTTTTTTTGAAAGAGAGAGAGAGAGAGAAAGAGAGCATGAGCTTGACTGGGGGTGGGGGGTGGTTGCAGAGGGAGAGAGAGAATCTTGAGCAGGCTCCATGCCAGCATGGAGCCTCACGCAGGGCTCAATCCCATCACCCTGAGATCATGACTTGAGCTGAAACCAAGAGTTGGACACTTAGCTGACCAAGCCACCCAGGTGCCCCAGAATTGGATTCTTAATAATAAACCTTAGTAAGGAATGTACTGTCTTTCTACATGCCAGGGACTATGCTGTTGTACACATGTTGTTTCATTCCGTTCCCATCACTACTCTATAAAGCACGGTTGTAGGTTATCAACCCATTTTATAGACTGGGAAAACATATCTTAAAAAAGATTCTGAAGCACAGTTAGTAAGTGCTGGGCTGGGATGTGAACCTGCATCCACCTGACTCCAGAGCTTGAGCTCATAAGCACTACAAGAGGTTGCCTTCTCCTGACTTGCTCATGCAGCTAGCTGCTGCGGTGTCAACTGCCTTGTTTACCGGCCCAAATCCCTATCCTCTATGTCTGATTTATGTTGTGATAATAATGCCAAGGGGTCATCAAAATATATGTTTGGACATCATTCATTAATTTATTCAACAAAGGTTTTCTGAGCACCTTCTATGATGTAGATTCTAAGGAATGCAGATGAAAAAATACGGCCCTTCTCCCCCACAAGTGTGCAGTTTTGTGGGAAATAGCAGATAATCACATAAACACAATACAACATGAGCAATGCTGGAAGAGGAGGACTGAGTCTGAGGAATCAAAAAGGGGTGTCACAGAAATGTAATGTGATCCAACTCTTGAAGAGCAGATTTTCTCCAGGCAGATATGCAGGAGAAGAAAGAAAAGGGCAGAGGAAACAATGTGCAAAGACTGGGGGGAGGGGCATCTATATCTCAGTATTATAGGAACACCCATCACCGTGGGGAGGGGGCAGCATTTCAAGGAACCAAGCCAAAGAGGTCACAGGCAAAGGACCAGACCACATCGGATTTTTATTCTACTCAGAGCTCTTTTGAATAGGAATAAAAACTAAGTCAAACTAGCTGCAGGAATGAAGTTTGACCTTTTAGGCTCAAGTGCCTGCTCCCAAATGACTGTGGTCTCTGTGTCTCTTAATTCACATTCTCGAGAAAGAGAATCTGATCAGTCACTGATCAGTCATTGAGTCAGGTGTCTCTCCCTCCTCTGCCTGGTAGAATGACCCAGGTGTGTGTGTGTGTGTGTGTGTGTGTGTGTGTGTGTGTGTGTGTGTGTGTGTGTGTGTTTGAATGTGGATGTGGGAAGCTAGCACTGGCGATTTTTAAGGTTAGGATCCAATGATAGGAGTGTAGGATAATGTTTCAGGAATAATGGATGGGAAGGTTTCCCTAAGAGGCCTGTGAATGAGAAAGGCAATAAAGTCAATCTAGAATAACATCGTGGGCCGTGGAGAAAAGTCTATTCTTTAGTAGACATACAGGAAGAGAAAAACCATCTGTTAAAACCACAAAGATATCACGTAAGGCAACTCTCATTCATGGCCCCCAAACCTAACAACCATGATGCTGAAATAATTAGAATATTTTTGCATCACTACTGACTTTGAATTGTTTTTAAATTAGTTATGTATAAGAATCATCTCACAAATAAAATACTAACCTAAACATCTTATCCTTCAGCGTGGCGAAGGGCAGCTGTACCATCAGAGTCTCTGAGTGACTGCATGGAACAGAGTACCACCCCCCACCCTCATTCACATAGGACAGTAACGTCAATGAGAAATTTGTTTACCAGACAAATAAGATTTGGTGGTGTTTGTGTTTAGAGGCAGTATGTGCAACTAGTGTTCTGACTTAGAAAATGCAAAGAGAAATGATGTGCATCTTTTCTAGGCTTGAACTCTGGAGAGAACAGAGCCTACCACTCCGTAAGTCTGGGTCCTTGAGCAACTGTGTGCAAAAGAGTTCCTGCTCATGTCTTTGCAGCACAGTACTGTTATGTGAGCAACATATGAGTTTCTATTATGTTATTATTATACATTTTGGGTTTATTGTTATAACTATTCGCCTATTCTAAATAGCAAGCAACCATTCTGAATAATCACTAGCTTTTGTTTTATATCTGCTCTAAGGTAATAAGCACAGAAATGATGTTCATAAAAAGATGTGAAAAAAGTTTAAAGTGAGTTTTCAAAAATATTTGTATATAACCATTTTTATTTAATCAAAGTAAGATTTTCTACAATGCTCTCAAATTGTTTGTGAAAAAGCTAAAAAATATGTCATTTTTTTCTTTCGTCCATAAGATAAAAATCAGTGTAAGCAGCAGACATTGTTATTGCTCTGATATTTTGTATTTCATGTTCTACTGAATTTCTCTAATTTAAAATTTCATACAAGAATCTTTTCCTTTTAGACTCTCCTTATACACTTATTTTGAGTTGAAGACAGCTCTACTCGCATGAACTTATTGCTTAATAAATTAATCATACAAATGGAAACTTTAGAATTCACCAAATAGATACATAGGAACAAAAAAAGAAAAAGGAACATCCCATTTTAGTGAAAAACCTATAGTGAATTATGGAATGAAGCACTTTGAGTAGGAAAGTTTTTAAAAGTTGGTATACCCAGAAGAAGGCTGTTCTCTTTGATTATGCTCAGTGATGCCTTTTCTAAGTTGTCTTCTTGACTTTATGTTACCTTCTTCATTTTACTTCCTCCCAATATAAGCTCTTCGGCATAGCTAGCATTATGGACACTGATGGTATTTGCAGTTGGGAAGAGTTGCAAATGACAGAGGTTATCAGAGATTGCATGCTGTTGAATGTGTGGGAATCTTAAGCAATGTTTAGAAAGCACTGGAGTAGGGAGAAAGCATATGCCACTATGTCCAATTCAAAATTCTTCACAGTTTTTAATGTTGTGCTCTTTGTATCATGCAGTATAGAAAAAATCTGAAGTTCTGAGTGCTGACTTTATTCTTCAGCGCCCAGAAATTAATATTTCTGTGAAAGAAGTACATAAAAATAATGGATCACACTACAGATTGGAACACGCCACATCAAACTTCTGCTTATACGTGGAAATCCTAATGCTGGTAAAAACAAAATTTTCTCTCACATGAGTAGAATAATTCGATTACTCTTTAATCATTGCCTCCGCATTTTGGTAAAAACTATTTTAATTCTCTTCATAGTGTTCTCCTCTTTGAAAAGCAAAGTTTCATTTTCTTCCCTATGTTAAAATGACTATATTTTTTAAAAATCCATTATTACTTATTCGCAATATAAATAATTTTGTGCTTTTCGATGATGCTGATGTCATGTTCCAGTTGCTTCATCTCTTCTTCCAGCTTCTGCTTGCGGATCTTCTTTGGGATGGAGTCGATGAACACCGAGAGGGACTGAAACTCCTTATGCACCTCTTCCCAGTTCTTCTTCAGCCCCTGCAAATGGTAATGAGAACTCTAAATACTAAGGTAACTGCAAAAGTAATGTAAATGGTTAAAAAATATATATAGTGTGCTGGTGAAGAGAAACATAAATAGGTATAGGAAACTGATGAAAATAACTTTACAAAACGATATGTATTTATCGAGTACTTGGCTACAGTAACAGAAAATATTGTGCAGAGGCCAAATCCTGTCCTTGATTGTGTGCTCAGTTCCCAGAGGGAGTATTTATTTTCTCTGTTATGTTACTGTTACTTGTTTTTGCCATTAAATATGCATATGCAGAGTTACAAGTACTATGAAACTAAGCTCATAGCAAATGCTTTGGTAAAAACAAGTGAGAATCGATGCCTCCCCATCCCCCCCCCCCCCCCCCCCCCCCCGGCAAGCAAGACATATTTTTGAATAGGAAATTCTTTCTTAGAAAAAATTTCTTTTTTTTTCTTTAGAATTTTAGTTTTGAACCATTATCGCCATTCATCAAAAGATCTGATTTGGACTTGCATGGCACATTTGCTTATATTTGACTAAATGGAATTGTACAAAATGCCAAAATTCAATGTAACAAGAGATGATCCTTTAATATTTTTTCAATATATTAGAAAGAACTCTTCATATAGTCAAGGGGTCTATACATCCCATTAATGTATACCAGAAATGACTGAGATGTCATGAAATGTAAATGCATGCTAATTCAGTAATGTAGTTAATGTTTTATATTCTCAGAAGCTGACAAATTCAAAATTAGGGATCTCTAAGGAGCAATAAAGGTTATTTTCATCTGCCTAATCCCCATTTCTTATCACAGTGCACCAGAGGGTCTCATTGACAAAATGGGCTGAAACCTCTAATCAAATTTGAGCTATGAAATTTTTGCAAAACTAACACTTTCTGTTATTCACTATGGGTACACAAATCACTTTATTTACACAAAAACAAAAAGTCAAACTGAAAGTAGAATTTAAAATATTGCCTTGAAAATATGGTCCTTGAAATCCACGGCTATATATTTAGGTGTAAGAGAAGATTAGAAGTTTCTTACATAATAACATCTTCATAATAAGGCTTCATCGTACAAATTTAATTTTGTAGAAGCTTTTGGGGGGTAATAACATTTCAGTGGTTTATTCCCATGCCTAGGTAAAAATGATGATAGGGAGAGAGCACGTTGTACAGACCAGGTTGGCTGGGGAAAAGGGCAACAGATTTTTGAGCCCTTATTGAGTGAGACTAGATGAAAGAAGGAAAGGAAAAGAAAGAGGGAAAATACCCAGGTTACATTTTAAAAAGAGGGGGATAGGTTAGCACAGTTCTTCATGGTGTATGAGATGTATTCCAAAAAGATGTCTTCAGAAGAATTCTCTTTTCATAGCCTTTCATTATGAAATGAGAACTATGTTTCCACAGTGCTCCACAGGGGTGCCTACTGCAGAGAGGAAATCTATGCATTTATACACTTTCAAATATCAAAGGTTTTTCATAGCTACTTGAGTGATATTTCCACATTACTTGTGGTCACAGCAGCTACACTTTTTCTCTGTAGCCTTTATCTTCCAGTGTGTACAAAAACCCTTGGATCCAAGTCAACAGGCAGGGGTGGGAACTAAATGTAACTAATATATTCTATTGACAATAGCCTCTCTGCTGTTTTTAAGACTTATTTTTGTTATTTCATCTAAAAAATCTTTTATTCATTGCAGGAATAGTGATTTTCTTTTTTTTTTTTTTAATTGACCTCTCTCTCTTCTACTTTATTTTTTTTTTATTATTGTTAGTTTGGGAAAAGCTTCAGATAGGGAGAAGCAGTCATAAAATAAATAGGAAGTGCCTTCAGTTCCATGCTCCTCCTCATCGTGTTCCCCCCCCCCACACACACACACCCTTAAGGCTTCTTACAGCCTCTGAGCTCGGCCCTGGTGGGAGGAGAGAGAGGTTGGGGCATTTCTTCTTCCTCTCCCTTGACGTTACCTGGACCCTAGTTCTGGCTCACGTGTCTGTAAGGGCAACACTGCTCAGTGAGCTCTCTTCCAGGCTCCAGATCTTACCAGGCTCTGGTAACACCATTCCTTGCCTTTGCCCTTCGAGCTTAGGGTGGTGATGGATTCCCACTGTCCTTAGTCCTGGGGTGCTACCAAGTTTTTTGTTCGCTCCTGTAGCCCTGCCTTCCTTCCGTAAATAGTTCTTCATAAATGTGCTTCAGAATCCTGGTTGGTGGTGCCTGTATTTCCTGCTGGATCTCTGACTGACAGAGCTTCCTTTTGTTACTTTCTACGCACGTGTGAACGATGTCGCAGGGGAAGCCCTGGCCCAGGACTTGGCCGATGTGGGTTTTAGTCCCTGTTTAGCTCCTTGATAATTTTGTGACCAAGGGCAAATGTAAACCAAACTCTAAGTGTACTGACAGTAAAGAGTGCATTTGTCTTGCTCACAATAGTATCCCCCTGGGCTGGATACAGTGCCTGTTCAAGTGAATGCATAGATAAATGAACAAAACTTAATATATTTGCATTTTATATCCTCATATGTCAAAGGAGAAGTGTGGAATGATTAGACTGGATAATCCTCTAAGTATAATGAGACTGTTCTTTTATGAAGAATGAGCAGGATGTGACCTACTCAGGCACATATAACTACATTGTCATAGTGCTGTGTGCAACTCCTAATCATGGAGGGAAACATGACTCAGGACTTATCAGGAGCAGAGCTGGTGGCTCTGTTACCATGGCAGCTATATTACCTGGCTAATAAGGCATGTAAGGAAGGGTCTGCTATTGTCCTGTCAAATCCGCAGTGACCGTGTTAGGCAACTGAGGGCTGCTTATCCACTAAGCCAAAAAGACCCAGGACAGAAGAGCCTTTTCCTTCTGAGGGAAGTTCTTCCTCTCTTTTCCTGTTTTTTGTTTGTTTGTTTGTTTAAGTATAATATAACGTTATATCCATTTCAGGTGTACAACATAATGATTTTTGACATTTGTATACATTGTGAAATAATCAGCATGAGTCCAGTTACCATGTCACTGTACAAAGATACAAAATATTTTTTTCTTGTGATGAAGACTTTTAAGATTCACTCTTTTAACCACTTTCAAATACGCGATACAATATTACTGACTATAGTCACCATGGTGCACATTATATCCTCAGACTTTTTTTATAAATGGAAGTTTGTATCTTTTGATTACCTTCACCCACTTCACCCACCCTCAACCTCATTCCCCTCTGGCAACCACCACTCTGTTCTCTGTGTTTATGAGTTTTGTTTTGTTTGTTTTGTTTTTTAGATTCCACGTATAAGTGAAATCCTATAGTATGTCTTTTTCTGTGTGACTTATTTCACTAAGCATCATACACACACACAGATATGCCACATCTTCCTCATCCATTCGTACATCAATGGGCACTTAGGTTGCTTCCATATCTTGGCTAGTGTAAATAATGCTGCAGTGAACGTGGGGGGACATATATAGTTTCAAATTAATATCTTCATTCTCTTTGGATAAATACCCAGAAGTGGAATCACTGGATCATATGGTAGTTCTATTTTTAATTTTTGAGGAACCTCCATACTGTTTTCCAGAGTGGCTGCAAGGGCTACCTTTTCTTTACATCATCACCAACACTTGTTTTTTATTGTCTTTTTGATAATAGCCATTCTGACAGGTGTGAGGTGGTATTTCATTGTGGTTTTTAATTTGCATTTCCCCAATAAGTGATGCTGAGCATCTTTTCATGTGCCAGTCGGCCATCTGTATCTCTTCTTTGGGAAAATATCTATTCAGATCCTCTGCCCAGTTTTTAATTGGATTGTTTGGGGGTGTTTTGTTGTGGTGGTGGTGTTAAATTGTATGAGTTCTTTATATATTTTGGATATTAACCTCTTATCAGATATATGATTTGCAAATATCTTCTCCCCTTCAGGAGGTTGCCTTTTCATTTTGTTGATGGTTTCCTTCCCTTTGCAGAAGCTTCTAGTTTGGTGTAGTCCCAGCTGTCCATTTTTGCTTTTGTCATCCTTGCCTTTAAGAGTCAGATCCCAAAAAAACATTGCCAAGCCTGATATCAAGGAGTTTGCCACCTATGTTTTCTTCTGGGAGTTTTATGGCTTCATTCTACATTCAAGTTTTTAATCGATCTTGAGTGAATTTTGCATATGGTGTAAGATAATGGTCCAGTTTCATTCTTTTGCATGTGGTTGTCCAGTTTTCCCAACACCCTTTTTGAAAAGACTGTTCTTTTCTTATTGTATATTCTCACCTCTTTTGTCATAAATTAATTGACCATATATGCATGGGTTTATTTTGGGGCTCTCTATTCTGTTCCTTTGATCTATGTGTTTTTATGCCATTACCATACTGTTTTTTTTAATTACCATATCTTAGTAATATAGTTTGAAATCAGGGAGGGTGATGCCTTCAACTTTGTTCTTCTTTCTTAAGATTGATTTGGCTATTTGGGATTTTTTGTGATGCTACACAAGTTTTAGGATTGTTTGTTACATTTCTGTGAAAAATGCCATTGAAATTTTGATAGGGATTGCATTGAATCTGTAGATTGCTTTGAGTAATATGGACATTTTCACAATATTAATTCTTTCAATCCATGAACATGAGATATCTTTCAATTTAGTTTGCCTTCTTCAATTTCTTTCATCAATGTCTTCTAAGTTTTCGGTGCACAGATCTTTCACCTCCTTGGTTAAATTTATTCCTAGGTATTTTATTCTTTTTGTTGCAATTATAAATGGAATTATTTTCTTAATTTCTGTTTCTGATAGTTTGTTATTAGTGTATAAAAACACAACAGATTTTTATGTATTGATTTTGTGACATGCAACTTTACTAAATTCTTTTACTAGTTCTAAGAGATGTTTGGTGGAGTCTTTATATATAAAATCATGTCATCCACAAATAGTTTTACTTCTTTCCCAATTTGAATGGCTTTTATTTCTTTTTCCTGCCTAATTGCTCTGTCTAGCACTTCCAATACTATGTTGAATGGGAGTGGTGAGAGTGAGCATCCTTGTCTTGTTCCTGATCTTAAAGGAAAAGTTCTCAGTTTTTCACTGTTTAGCATGATGTTAGCTGTGGGCTTGTCATAGGCAGCCTTTATTATGTTGATTTAATCATCAAACTGATTTTGAATTTTGTCGAATGCTTTTGCTGCATCTATTGAGATAATCATATGGTTTTTATCCTTCATTTTATTACTATGGTATATCAACGTTGATTGATTTATGGATTTTGAACCATTTTTTCATCCCTGGAATAAATCCCACTTGATCATGGTAAATGATACGTTTAATGTATTGATGAAATTGATCTGCTATTATTTTGTTGAGGTTCTTTGTATGTATGTTCAACAGGGATATTTTTGGCCTATGATTTCTTAGTGTATGTGGTGTCCTTGACTGGGTTTTGTATCAGAGTAATGCTGACCTTGTAAAATGAGTTTGGAAGCATTCCTTCATGTTCAGTTTTTTGGAAGGGTTTGAGGAGGATAGATGTTAAATCTTTGAATATTTCGTAGAATTCATGAGTGAAGCCATCTGGCCCTGAACTTTTATTTGTTGGGCGTTTTCTGATTGCTGATTAAATCTACCTACTAGTACTTTGGTCTATGCCAATTCTCTACTTCTTCATGATTCAGTCTTGGAAGATTGTATGTTTCTAGGAATTTATCCATGTCTTCTAGATTGTCCAAAATGTTGGCATAGAACTGTTCATAGTATTCTTTTATGATCATTTGTATTCCTGTGTTCAGTTGTAACTTTTTCTCTTTCATTTCTGATTTTATTTATTTAAGCCCTCTCTCTTTTTTTCTTAGTGAGTCTAGCTAAAGGTCAATTTAGTTTATCTTTTTAGAGAACCAGTTCTTACTTTCATTGATCTTTTCTAGTCTTTATAGTTTCCATTTCATTTATTTGCTCTCGATCTTTATTATTTCCTTCCTTCTAGAACTTTGGGCTTCTTTTGTTCTTCTTTTTCTAGTTCCCTTAGGTATAAAGTTAGATCGTTTATTTGAGATTTTTATTGTTACAAAATTCCCTCTTAAACTGTCATCCCATAGATTTTGGTTGTATTTCTATTTTCATTTGAAAGTTTTTTTTTTTTAAGATTTTATTTATTTATTTATTTAGGGAGAGAACGTTCAAGCAGGGGGAGAGGCAAGGGATAGGGAAAGAGAGAATCTCAAGCAGACTGCACTGAGCGGGGAGCCTGACATAGGGCTTGACCCCACGACCCTGAGATCATGACCCAAGTCAAAATCAAGAGTCAGACACTTAACTGACTGAGTCACTCAGGCACCCCCAAAGTATTTTTTGAATTCTTCTTTGATTTCTTCATTGAGCCATTAGTTGTTCATTAGCATATTGTTTAATCTCCATATGTTTGTGATTTTTCCAGTTTTCTTCTTGTAATTGATTTCTAGTTTTATACCATTATGGTTGGAAAAGATGCTTGATATGATTTCAATTTTTTAAATTTATTGAGACGTGTTTTGTGGCTTAACATACAATCTATCCTGGAGAATATTCCATATACACTTGTGAAGAATGTGTATTCTGGTTTTGGATGGACTGTTCTGTATCTATCTGTTAAGTCCATCTGGTCTAATGTGTTGTTTAAGGCTGAGGTTTCCTTATTGATTTTCTGTCTGGATGATCTATCCATCGGTGTTTTTTCCTATTTTTCAGCATTGGTTAGATATAAAAACCTGGCTTTCACAAAAGCTTGTACTTTCTATACATGGTAGAATCCAACTAGAGAGAGATGGGGTGGGAGAAGGAGAAAGAGAAAGCAAGAGAGAAAGAGAAAGAGAAAGAGAAAGAGAAAAAGAGAGAATGGACCACAAATCAGTACTCTGAAAATGACATCCAAAGTCCCACCTCCATGTCTGCCAGCCTTCTTGCCTACCTTCTTCCTTTCTTCTTTCCAGCACACCAATATTAAACCTCTGTGTTTATACTGGGCACTGAGTTAGGCACAAAGGAGACTGTGTCAACAAAGAGACACAGTCTTTGCCCTTAGGTCACTCCTGCTGTCCAGAAGATCCTCTTACTGTGCAGTTTAAGGCCCAGCTACATCCTTCAGTGGATACTCTGTCTTAGAACCTGATAAAATTTATGATCTCCACATACACACAACACACATATATTTACATATGTACATATATACATATCACCTCTCATCCATTATATTACATTATCTATAGTAGAATTTTATCTTATGCCCTTCTTAATATCTTTGAGGCTTAGCATGATACTTAATACAAACAGTAATTTAGTAAATGTTTACTAATGATTATGACATTTATAACAGCATACAAATCCATTTTCAACAGAAGTTAATGTGGAAAATTTTTTTTTTCCTGTTTTTAAAAGGTTGCTAGAAATGCCTTTGTAGAAATCTTTCAAAATAACAAGAATAAAGTACGATTTTTACCTATAAGAATATCATGACTATAGAAGAGTACAATTAGGTGCTTCATAAATACTCTCTAAAGACATTTTAAATGCTTCAGATAAAAGTCTTGCATTAAACACATAAGGTCATATATCTTTATGCCTAGTTTATTCAAAATATGGAAAATACATAAAAAGCCTAACACCTGGTTATTTTAAAATTTGGACATTTGGCTTATAGAAAAGAAAAAAAAAAGTTGGTCTAGGAGCAGTTTCAATTATTCTAGAGCTCCATCTAGTGAAAAATATCTATTTTATGGATATTATTTTTGAAAAATTCAGGGACATGACAATGAAAATAAAAACACATTTTGGCTTTACTCACGCACGTTTGCTGAAGGAGAATGTGGGCTTCCTTACACTAACTACCCCAGGAAAAAACAGAATCTCACAAAATTGGAAACAAAATATGATTCAATAATTCCTAATTACAACTTTTGCTCTCCCCAAAGAGTCAGTGTGCTGCTCGTAGTCCTCACCATAACCCAAAGAGTGTGTTCTGATTTCAAAGTCAAGGTGCAGGCTTTAATATTCATTGATGATGGACCTTTCTTTCAGAGATGTTCAAAAGTACTACATATGAATATAAATTACAGAACGCTTACCTGCAGAACCGCCTCCCTTTCTTCATCGGAGAGCCTTTTCATAGCTGCTTTCCTAAGGTTTTCCTGGATATAATTATCATATTCTTCTTGGGCTTTCTTTACTTCCTCATTTCGCTTACATATATATTCTGGTGTGACGCCATAATCCTTAAAAGGATTTTTCAGAAAAAAAAAATCAATGTCCTGAATGCAATCTTACACATGTGTATACATCAACTAATGACTGAGAGGAAAAGAAATGTTACAGATTTTTTTTGAGCAAAGCCTTTGCTCCAAACATGGTAAATTGACAAAATTCAAGGTTTTTTTTTTTTCTTCTTCTTTTCCCATTGGGAACTAGTTGATTCTCATCTTTTAAAACCATCTAAATTGTTATTGTGGCTGCTTGTTTTTTCTCTTCTGAATGTTTCCAGCACCTGTTCCTGGCTGATGACTCAGTCCTTGTTTTACCTCTAAGAGTTGTTTTTTCTTTATTTCTTTTAGGTGCTTCAGCTTTTATCTTTAAATATCTTGAATATCTTGAGGTCCCTTTTGCAAGTTCTTATTATATAAAACAAGATAAATGCTTCTAAAGTATTGTAAAAACAAATACACAATGCACATCTGCTTTAAGTAACAACTGACTTGGGACCCTAAGGTTGTTTTTGGAATGCCAAATCCATTTTGAAGTCTCCTGGGCTGCTTACAAGGACAGACAGTGAAGCAATCCACTGTGATTTTTTTCAGACTAGTAACTATGCTTGATACCACTGTGTACAGAAACAGAACTACTCCTTGTTTATTTTTCAAAAAATTATTTGAGAATTTACTTGATGCCAGGTATACTAGTGAATAAGAAAGGCAAGTTTCTGTCCTTATGGAATGTGCATTCTTTGGTGAGAGCAACTCACCAAAAATAGAGTATAAAGTAATATACGTATCAGTGCTCCAAACTGAAACAAAGAATAGTAAGGGGGAAGAAAGAAATAAGATCGATTTTAGATAAATAAGGAGGTCAGTGAAAAACTCTCTGAGGAAGCAGCTGTTAATAGGTATTATAGTCATTACAATTATTCATAAACATTCTGGTTCTTCTCCTTGTAGGCGATTGATGGGACACTTTCCTGATCCCCTTGAAGTAACATGTGATCATGTGACCTGACTTGCCCAAAGAGAGTGGAAGTAACCTCTGTCCCTTTTGGGTAGAAGCCTCAAGAATTAATGGATGACTTGTCATGTTCTTTTTCGGTTTAGTATAATGATGGGAAATATTTGGGGTTGCCTGTGTCTTGGAATGAGGACAAGAAGCAGAGCTTCCAACACTTAATGGACATGGAGCAATAAGCAAACAATAAAACTTAGTTGCTTTTAGCTACTGAAATCGGGGGTTATTTGTTACCAAAGCATAACTTAACCTATCCTGGCTGAAAAAAAGGGACAGTTTGAAATCCTAGCTATAAATGTGTTCCAGCAAGTTGCAAAACACTCTACAGATAAATTCTAAGAGCACAGAATTCTGGTAAGTTAGTGCAGTGGTAAACAGTCCAATTCACCTCAGGAAACACTGAGGGCAAAACCTCATTACAGCTAAGTAGTTACTGATGCTCATAATGATGATTCTGAGTCATTGCAAAGAGATTAAATTATATTTGGCATATTCTGTTTAATAAAGGGAATAACGTAATACATTTTAGGAAAAAGAACTATCTCGCACATGGGTAAAAGCTTCAGTGATCTGAAATATTCCCACATGCTGGATCACTGAGGGCTAATGCATACTCTTAATGTTAATAATTAATACTACCCACTCTCTATTGAACTTTTATGGGGTGCCAGATATCGTGTCAAGTCCTTGATAGATTTTATATCATTTAATCCTCACTACAACCCTGTGATAAATCTAATGTGTGAAAGATCACAGAGTTAAGTGGTGGAGTCAGAATTTGAAATGATGTCTCATGCCCATTGCCGTGGACCTCAGGCAATCACCAGTGCTTCAGTTTGTTTTCACAGATGGTTTCCCATGGCACAAATGGGCATACAATATTTTATTCAAAACTAAAACATGAGGTTCACTCACTTTTATAAAAATGGCATTGCCCTTTAAAGACTTGATCTCTCACTTACCATTAATAGGTTTTACCTTTTTTTAAACTTTATAATTTCCTTCACATAGGCCTTATACATTTATAAAGATTTTATTTATTTATTTGAGAGAGAGAAAGAGAATGAGCAGGGGAAGGACAGAGGAAGAAGCAAACTCCTGGCTGATCAGGGAGCAGTACGTGAACTCAATCCCAGAACCCTGAGATTATGACCAGAGCCGAAGGCAGTTGCCCAACTGACTGAGCCACTCAGGTGCTCTGGGTTTTAAAGACTTAACTCTGATCAGTGGAGAGTAAGTTGAGAAAGTCCTTCACGAACCCTGAATGCCCGGCCAGCAACACCAAGAGTGTAGCGGGTGCAGAGCGTTTGCATGCTTGGTAAACAAGCACAGGAAGACTAACTGACTGTCTCCATGATGAATACTCTCAATTTTCTGTTCAGGGTAGAAAATGTACTGAAGTGGACCGCTTGGGCAGAAGGCAGCCAGAAAGAGGAGCACAGTGTGGGCAAAGGAGAAGGGTTTTTACATCAGAGTGGACAAATAATGGATTGGAAGTTGTTTTAAAGTGAAATTTCTGTTTTTCATCCCCTATGGGACAAGGGCTATGAGCAGCCTTCAGGGCACAAGAGGAAGTATTCACAGAAGCCTGAAATAACTTTATCACCATGTGCTGCCAACCCCTAGATACTTGCTAAGGTCTCCCAAAAGTGTCTTAGCTTATTGAGTGACAAGAGTTTCCACAGAGAGTAAGTGGTGTACTCTGACAACAGCCTTGAGGTTCCCGTTCTGATTTTGAACAGGCACTGGATTCATCATGGTAGATCACTGGACTACCTTGATGCAAACCCCTCATACATCACTATTGCAATTTCTGTTTTTCCTCTTCCTTCCTTTCTTCCTTCTGTCTTTCCTTTCTTTTTTGCCACAGTTTATTATTATGGATTATTATTCTTTAGGATTTTGCATTCATATTTTACTATGTGTGTTCCCAGCAGTTTTATACTCTGTAACTATACAAAGCAAAATAGGTTTTGTATAAGGTATTTTTGTAAGCTTTTTAAATTTTAAAGATCTTCTATATTTAAACAAACTGAAACTCCTATAATTTTCAACAATGAAATTGTATGCCTATCTGATAAGCACCTTTTCAGATAGAGATGAAGGTCCCAAAAGGACTAGCTTATTGTACAGTACTTTCAAGGTCTGCTTTATTCCAAACACATTCAAGTTGAAATTGTAATGTGAATTATTTATAATACATTGATAGGATGGATGGCTCTAAAATTATCTTCCTCTTCATTTTTCCTCATTCTCTTACCGAGATACTGCAAGCTAATGACCAAATCTTAGGACTTCCTGAAAGGTTATTTCTTAGTAATGACTTTTAGTCATGCCTACGCTGTTCATGAAATGTCCACCACCCTAAAAATTAACATCTTTTGGAGAATGTTTGCTATAATTGTTAAATATATTAATAATTGAAATTAGGGGAAACAATTAGAACTTTCCTCTACTGGACTACATGGTGTTATTCATTCCAAATTCTCCATAACGTCATCACATTAGATTTGGACCAAACACAGATTGCAGAGGAATAATTTGCCCTGTGAGAGCACTATTAATAATAATATGGATAATCATTGTGAATACTTAAATTATTTGCATTTTAGGTCTCATTAATACATCACAAGTCTACCTTTTTATTGATGTATTTTGGAACTAGTCCTGAAGTTTCAAGATCATGCTTGTCTCCAGTTCTTTTGTCAACATAAATTGGCTTAGGCTTTTTAGCCACTCCCATAATGACATCGGCTGCATTTGTATTTATAAAATTTTTTTCACTCTGTAGTCCCATGACTGGATGATCAGTCCTCAGTGGCACAGGAGGCTTTTTGGGCTCATTCCGATCAAATCTTTTTTCTGTTAAATATAACATTTTCTTGTTAATATTAAATTATAAACATTGCTATCCGGTACTACTTATAATATCTAGATATTTTACCACTAGTATATTAGAGTTTTATTAATAATATATTCAGATATTTAGGGGAAAGTCAGTAATCATAAATGCCAAAAACTAAGCACAAAATAATCAATTAATTTGTTGAAGAAGAGTATACAAGTCTAAGGGAAGAAGATAAGCACCCCAATCATATGTTAGCTAACTACTATATTTTTACTAGCTATTGTGAAAATATTTTCTTATAATGGTATCAATAATAAATGTTTAGCTTGTTCACTGAAAAAAATTCAAAGAAACTTTACTCTTTTCTGAGTACTAGCAATATTACTGGTAATTGTTTCTTCAGAGGAAAGTTACTGTAAAGTCACCAATAAGTCAAACTTGGTGAAAGTCCAAGAATTATGGAATTTTTTCACTAGAACTCTTATTATAAGGTATGAAGATCATGTAATAGCTTTGTCCCCAACATGCAGCTTAAGGAATACAAATTACCAACACAGTTGAAGTTTCCAGTTCACTCCTCCCTGATTGCATCTCACTTCCTAAAGTTACTACTATCGAGAATTGATCTTATTTATTTCTCTCTACCATATTCTCTTCATTAGCAGCAGATGAGACTGGCCATTTTTACACAGCCTCTTCAAGTTGACCATTCGGACTCATCTATTTTGATAGAGCCACATCAAAATAGTTTGTCAGAATGCTAAAATGTAAAATAATTACAATTTATTTCCAAGAACTGAAGGTAACAGGCATCTTAACAAAACCTTACCCAAATCTTAACTCCACACAATCCTAGGTACTTTGCCTTTATTCATTTCTACACTGTTTGAACTTTTTATGAGTTTATGTAACTTTTTTTAAAGATTTTATTTTATTTATTTGACAGAGAGAGAGACAGCGAGAGAGAGAACACAAGCAGGGGGAGTGGGAGAGGGAGAAGCAGGCTTCCCGCTGAGCAGGGAGCCTGATGCGGGGCTGGATCCCAGGACCTGAGCCAAAGGCAGATGCTTAACCAACTGAGCCACCCAGGCGCCCCTATGTATCTTTTATTAGCAGGAAAAATGATACCTGTTATTAAATGTCTGAGGAATGGATTAACCTCTTGTTATGGGCTGAATTGTGTCCCTCCCAATATCCATATGTTGAAGCCCTAACACCAGTACTAAACACATTTCTGTTTAAGCTACTCAGTCAGTCTGTGATACTTTGTTATGGCAGCACTAGCAAGTCAACACTACTGATATTAATTCTACACACCCAGAAATATTATAAAGGAGTTTTTGGATATTTACTTATTCGTTAATTCATGCAATATGTTTTTGTTGAGAAATACTATGTCCCCAGTTAATGCTCTAGGAACTGCAGATACAGCAATGAACAAGAGACAAAGTCCCTGTTCTCATGGAGTTTACATTATTGGGGGAAAAGAAAAGATAAAATTTAATATGTAGAATATAATGTATATATTTGCTTGAACTACATGTGAAATTGTTTACTGTTTCTGGTCTACCAAAATAGTATCTTCCGATTTAATGTATTAATGAGATGTTGTGAACATTATTAGAAATTGAATTTGGAGTTCCTATAAAGCCTGGAGCAGAGAATAAGGGCTTGTTGTTACAACCCAAATAGCTTCCTTCTACCAGATACACTCAACCAAATGAGGTTTGCAAAATCTGTTTGCCTAAAAAACTAGAGTTATCTATCCTCTAGAGGTTCACATTGAAAATATTAAGAAGCCCAATTTAATTATGAATTGAAAGTGCATGCAAATGGAATATAAGGAAATCTGTAGCTTTAGAAACATATATAAGAGGTAAAGCTGAATTCTTAGAAAATGAGGAAACAGTTTAGAAAGACTGATAATTCATTCTTAGGCGAGTAAGTAGAGTAAATTACAACCCTTGGTTGGTTTTGGTTATTCACTGGATGGTGCCTAGAGCCAGTCCTGTCTTTACTTTGTTACATCTATTTAAACATCATCTTTTCTCTCATCCCAGGTGTAGGGGTTGACAACGGGCAGAGGCTTGGAAAATGGGATGAGGATGTCTTTTCACAAGGTATTTGATAGTTGTGATAATAAATCTGAAAACCAAATGGTTTTCTTAAAGTTATATCAAAATGGCAATGTCAACACAGCCTTGCTGTCATGCAGATGTTCTATCAATTGAACTTAGAGAAATATTCATGTATCTATTAAGTATTGTTCAGTGTGCTAGCAAATTTCTGTCTTCAAAACTATTGTGTTTGAAATGACAGAATATTCAAAAAGAGACTCGAAGCAGCCTTGGTCTATATTACCTTTAACTCGTTGGATTGAACTCTTGCAACAACCGACCTTCTTGATTATTCGTAAGGCCATATAATTTTGTGTTTGTTTTGTCCTGTTATATAAGGGGAGAGATAGACTTCCCTTTTTCCTTACTTGATATTTAGGATTTATATAGTTTGGTAGTTGTTATGTAATGTATTTAACTCTAGAGAGGATACGTGGAAACCTAAGTAATATCATTGAAATAAACTAATTCCATTTTAAGATTTTCCAGTGTTCTCAAGTGGTTGTGGGTCACAAAATACCAAAACTGTCCTTGAGAAAGATACAAAAGAGACTTTTGAAAGACGTGAATTTATGCAAGAATATCGTATTTTTAGATGTGCTTTTTCCATCTTTCCTGATAATATCCTCATCGTTTGTCATGGCATTATGGGTTATGAGAGAGGATTGTGGGATATAAAATATTGCCATAAGGAGAAGTAGTTTCACTTTTGTCAAAAGGAACACCCTAGCTGGGCTTGAGATGTTGCATTATTTCCTTGATGCCAGGCAACATAAAAAGGCTAACTTAGTGAAAGAGAGAGACTAATTTCCCTCTCCTCTCTATTGTCCTAAAACATCAGGAAAGACACACCCAGGATGGGAAGAAGCTGCTTCCATGCATACATACCTGTCCATTTTCCAGATAGCCTTCTTCCTAATCTTCCTAATATCTATATATTCTATGACCATGACCATGATTAATTACATAATTTGCAAGGCCTAGTACAAGATGATAATGTGGAGCTCCTTGACCAAAAATTAAGAATTTCAAGAAGGCAAAAGCAGAGCATTAAACCAAGCTTCTAAGCACACGGCCCTGTGTGACTGCACACATGCCCAAGAAGCTGGCTTTGTCTACCACTCATTTATGAAGGCTCCTCCATTACACCTGACTCATTTACTGTCCTAATGGTCTTAGAGATCTGGGAGAGTTAAAGCCCATGCCTGATAGTTGCTTCAACTGGTATAACAGTTGTGAGTCTCATCTCTTGCAGAAAACACCAGACACAGTTTAGATGCCAGGCAATCTTCTCACTGGGGTTTCAAACTCAAGAAAATTGTTATTTGTTACTGAAATCATCTGGCTAGGGACTAAGATGGTGAGGCATGTGAGGCAGGAGGTAGGGCTTTATTGGATAGTCCAAGATGTACTTCAGAAGCCTGCACCATCACAGGGAAAGTCTATTTTGGGGACAACTTAGTGTTCTCCACCTTCTTTTTCCACTACATTCTCTACTACTTCCTCCTAGAATTTCAGCTTCTGTTAAATATGAGATAAACTTATCATTGGTGAACATTTAATATTCATTGGCAGTGAGATAATTCTAGTTAAATGATATGTTAGCACTTTTAACATTTAAAAGAGTGATAAAACCTACTGGGTGGTAGAGTTTTTTCCTTTGAGTGTTTCTTCAGGAAATCCTTTGGAGAAGGTACTTCAACTTTTGGTGGTCCCATAGTCTTCATTGCAGTTTTACATTTTTGCATGTTATCTTTTACAGAAGTCTTAAAAATGGATATGTACCTAAAATTAAAAAAAATTGTAGTATCTGTATTTCCAGTAAAAGTGATTTCAAGTTTAAGAAAAGATACACTTTTTAAATATATGTAAGTCTATATTCATTCAGAGACAGACATAAAGTGTAGTTATCTGAGCCCTGTCTATCAAGCACCCTTGATGGAAGCTTTGCCCTCAGAGAGAGGTGCCAGGGTCAAGATTATATTTCCTTGTTAACACATGAATATGTCTAACATCGATAGTGATGTCACGTCTCTCATTCCTGATATTGGTGAATTGTGTCCTCCTCTCTCTGCTGATCAGTTTAGCTCGGCATTTTATTTCATTGATCTTGTCATTGTGTTTCTCTAATGTTCACATGTTTTCCATTTCAATGATTTGCACACTTATCTTTATTTCTCCTTATTCTGGTTTAATTTGCCCTTCTTGTTTTAGTTTCTTAAGGTGCACATTTAGGTATTTGACTTTAAACTTAGTAGGTTCCTAATAGAAGTATTTAAAACTGTAGAATCCCTTCTAAGCACTGTTCTATAGCTGCATCCCCCAAATCTTGATATGCCTATGTGGTCCTTTTTGTTCAGCTCAAAATAATTTTTTAATTCTCTTCTGATATTTTCTTTGACTAAGGAGTTTCTTTAGATGTGTTTTGTTTGGTTTCCAAATATTTGAGGGTATTCCAGATGTCTTTCTGATTTCTAATTAATTTCTACTATGGTTAGGGAATATATTTTGTACAATTTCAATCCTCTTAAGCTTTCTGACACTTGTATTATGGCACAAATTATGGTCTATCTTGGTAAATGTTCCATATACACTCAAAAAGGAAGTGTGCTTGGCTGTTGCTGCCTGGAATGTTCTGTAAATATCAATCAGGTCAAACTGGTAGTGTTTTCAAGTGTACTTTTAATTATGGAAAGATGTTGAAATCTCTGACTACAATTGTGGATTTGTTCATTTCTTCTTTTAGTTCTATCAATTGTTGCTGCATATATTTTAAAGCTCTGTTTGTAGGTTCATAGCATTTAAAATTATCATATCTTCTTGAACTGACCACTTCATCATTATAAAGTAATGCCCTTTATTCCTTTTAAAACTCTGTACTCTAAAATCTACTCTATCTCATATTAATAAAACCACTTCAGCACTCCTTTGATCTGTGGCAACACAGTGTTTTTCCATTCTTTGACTTTTTACTTATTTTGTGATTTTATTTTTAAAGGGTTTTTTTTTATGGAGGGCACAGAAATTTAATTCTTTCTAAAAAATCTCTTTTATTTGTTTAGACAATTAATATCTGACGTAATTTTAAAAATATATTTGTGTTTAAATTTTCCATATTGCGATTTGTTTTCTACATACCCCTTTGTTCATTCTTACTCTTTTTATTTTGCCTTATTTTTTATTTTTGTTTGACTTTATTTTGTGGATGTTCTAAAGTTTACAATATACATGTTTAACTTACCAAAGCCTACCTTCAAGTAACATTATACCATGTCACATACAATATAAGAACCATATAAAAGAATATTTGCATTTACCTCTCTCCCCACCTTTGTCCCAGTGTTGTAATATATTTTATTTCAATGTGTTATTGAACCCATAATTCATTGTGATTATTTCCCTGTAAAAAGCTAACTATATTTTAAATAAATTTAAAGAGAAAAAAATAATTTCTAATATTTACTGTATATTTACCATTTCCAGTGTTTTTTATTTCATTGTGTAAATCCAAATTTCCAACTTATTCTCTTTCTTGTGCATTGAGGACTTTGTAACTTCTGGCTTCTATTGTTTCTGATGAGATATTTGCTATCTTTCTTCTTCTTCTGTATGTGATGTTTCTTTTTTCTTTGGCTGCTTTTAAGATTTTTCTCTTTATTACTCTTTATTATTTAAGAAATTTGATTGTAATATCCCTTGATATGGTCTTCTTCTCCTCCTCCTCCTTTTCCTTCTTTTTCTTCTTTCTGCTTGGGGCTCATTGTGGTTCTTGGATTTGTGGATTTGAAAATTTCATTAATTTTGTCAAAATTTTGGCCATCATTCAATATGTTTTCTGTTTACCCATCTCTCTCCTCTCCTTCTGCAATTCTAATTATGTTAGGCTCCCTGATGTTGTCTACAACTCACTGATTCACTGTTTTCCTGTTCAATTTTTTTCTTTCATTTTGTATTGTTCTATTACTATGTTTTCAAATTCAACAGTATTTTCTTCAGCGTTTTAGCTACTGTTAATACCATCCAATAGACCATTTTCATTTTAGAAGTGGTACCCTTTATGTCTAGAAGTTAGATTTTGGTCTTTTTTTTTTTTATCCTTCCATTTCTCTTTGTATCTTTCTCATGTTTTCCTCTACCTTCTTGAATACATGGAGCATATTTAAAGTAGCTTTAATGCTCCTGTCTACCAATTCTCGCATTGATGTCATTTCTTTGTCTGTTTGTATTGACTGATTTTTCTTTTGGCTATGCATTATATTTCTGGGTCCAGAAGAGCTTTGAGTCTAGTTCTAATTTGGCCCCACTACTGAGGCAATATGCTTTTGAGTGCACTACTCAATGCCCTATGCCTTAGGTGTTTCCACTCTGGCTGGTGGGAATTCGAACTTTATCTGGCTCTACTACCTTCTGTTGGTTATTTCTCTGGCCTCCGTGGTTTCATTATATACATGTACTGTTAACCAAAGACTTCAGAAAAATCTTCTTGCATATTTCTATAGCACACACTTTCTCTCTCTTTTTCTCTCTCTCCAGTCCTCTCCTCTCTGGTACTCTGTGTCTCTGTGCTGTGAATTCTACAGCCTTGACCTCCCCAGACTCTGAACTCTGTCTCCTTTAACTCAAGGGACTGCTGGGTCTTGTTTCAATTCCTCTTTCCTGGACTTTGGCCTGGAAACTCTCTAGGAAGAATGTTGGGGCAATTGTGAGGCTTGTTTCTCTTCTCTTAGGGATGACTGCTCTGTGCTGCTTATTGTCCATTGTCTGAAAACTACTGTTTTACAGTTTTTCCCCCTAGTGTTTTAGTTGTTTAAGGTGAGAGGGTAAATTCCATCCTTGATTGGAAGCAGAAGTTTAGCTATACCACTTTTAACAGCTCGTATTCTCTTCTTACTTAATGTGGATAAATTTGTTTGGAGAAACATTGAACTATTTCTTGCTTTTAGGGGTCTTTCCTCAATCTTGAATTCAATGGCTAGGGATCAATTATGGTCTAAACTGAATGAGTTTATTAGATACCTTCAGAAAATAATGTTCAATTCAAACTTGTGCCTTAAATTTCATATGCAAGTTGGAACTGGCAGATATTATCTCTTGATTAATAATTTAGCTTTTCTCATGGTAGGAAAAGTGTGTATACTTTCACCTTTTTAATTTTCAATCTTGTGATTCAGTACATTATTTTATGAACTGAAAATTTAGCCATTTGTTACACAAAACAATACGTTTTATTCTATTTGAATAATTTTTTACTTTTCCAAACTACAAAAATAGAAAAAAATGATGAAACTAATACAATGGTATATGCCAATTATATCTCAATTTTAAAAAATGAATAAAAATCTAGTTTTCCTCTATCCCCTCAACCCATTTTCCCTCAATCCATTTTCCAAATAAATTCAGTTTCCTATATTTCTATTTATGTATGAAATATAACTTGATTTTTAAAACTTAATATAATCTCTTTACATATCAGTACATGTAAAGTTTACTTTCTTTTCTTTACAAGAGATGAAGAAAAGTTATTATTATGGAAGTCTGCAGAGACTGGACAACCAAATTAAAAATCTGAATAAACAATTTCTAACACTGGTCATAAATCTCTGAGACCATATAGGTAACAATGGGAATTTTAACATAAAATTTCATTATACTAAAAACAAAGACTTTGGAATATTTTTTATACTCTTTGAATATAAGTTCATTTTAAAGGACTACTGCTTTACCCAATTGAATTATTGGCTACAAATTGTCAGCAAAGTAGATAAGAATCTCAGAAGAAAATGACCCTGTCATCTAAGATTTCATAATAGTCAAGATTGCTTAGCAAAGTTAGATACATAACTAGACTTTATTTTTTTTAAAGATTTATTTATTTATTTATTTGAAAGAGAGAGAGAATGAGAGAGAGAGAGAGCACATGAGACAGGGGAGGGTCAGAGGGAGAAGCAGACTTCCCGCTGAGCAGGGAGCCCGATGCGGGACTTGATCCGGGGACTCCAGGATCATGACCTGAGCTGAAGGCAGTCGCTTAACCAACTGAGCCACCCAGGCGCCCCATAACTAGACTTTAAACAAAGAGATGTTACAAAGCCTCCGAAGACATAGATTTAACAGTATGGAAATTGAATAAAATGAAAGATAGTCCAAGAAGAATGAGGAGCTCTGAAAATGAAATTCTGACTACATGTCACAGTTAATTAACATCAATGAAAACCAGAAAGCCTTAAAAAAAAAAAAAAAGCCAACTAGTCGGTGCTTACACATTAAATATTCCAGTTTTTTAAAAAGCATGCATCCAGAAACTCCACAACAGTGAGCCTGATGTCAATTTTGGAGAGCATCTAAAAACTTGTAGAGAAGCAATGATTAAACAAGCCATTTGGAGTTTCAGGTCACTGAAATGAACACAATTTTTTTCAAGATTATTTGACTCATAAATCAGGAAAATACCTTAGACATAATATACATCTTTATGTTAGCAAAGCCTCTTATCCTTACTGATAAGGTAGAGAAATATGAATTGATTAATGGATGCATATGGATGACTGACTGAACCCTCAAAACCACTATTGCTCTCAGCCTAGAAAGAGGTGTCTAGTAACCTACTAAAATGCAAAGTACTTGCCTTGTTCAATGACAGATGGAGATAGAAAAGACATACTTATTAGATTTGCAAATGACACAAAGCTGGGAGGGATCGTTGAGAGAGTATATGAAAGATTCAAAGTTCAAAACTATCTCCGTAGATAACGAGTTTATATCAAAAACAGTTACATTAATTATAGGATGGTAGAGACCAACCTTGGTCATAATTCATGTAGAAATTTCAATGTGAGGCAACGGTGGGGAAATGAATGTCAAAACGCTAATGAGTGTATTAATAAAAGTACTGCACTGCAAGGAAGGAGATAATGGTACCATGGGCTATTTGGTACATACCTGGAATATTACTTTAAACAAAAGGGAAAGACAGAATGATCAGAGACATTAAGTAACTGGAACCATCAATAGAAGGGTGACAAATTTGGTGAGCATCTTGGAAACCATCTCATGCATCGTGAGCCACTGAAATTTTGAAAATGGATTCAAGGCTTCTCATTGACTTTAACACTGTTATATCTTGGGTCTCAGCTCATTAAGTTCAACTGCAAGAGGATGCCCTTCACCCCACTTTCATTACATATATCCATTTTCTAAGTTCTCATTTTGTTACCTGCATCTCTCATTAGGGTTTCCAATAATATATGATTTTATTGTTAGTCTGCAGTATAAACTGCATACTATATATATATTATATACTATATATAAACATGTTAATGTTTATACTTCAGTGTCCCAAGGAGACTGTAACCTCTGAGGTGTGGGAGATCACAATGCAGTCAGTTGCTGAGGAATCCACCTCTTTGTGAAAGCTGGACAGTCATCTTGCTAATTTTGCAAAAACTGCAGTGAGTTTTCTTGAAGCTGGGTTTGTAACTCAGTAATGCAAATAAGTCTTGTAGGTTAATACATTTCTTTATGATCAATTCTTACTATTAGTAAGGGGATTGGGTCAGGGCAAGTAAATGTTAGTGTGGTGAGAGGAATGTGTTAAATGTGTTATCATGTTCTGTTTTTATATATTGGTGGTTTATATATTGGTGGTTTTATTTACTGGTGGTTTAATTATCAAATTAAAACCTTCTCAGGGTTGTTGCAGGCCGTGGAGGTTGTTGTAGATAGTCTCACTCTAAAAGAGAGAGTTTTTTGGCACTGCATTTGGATGCCTTCTATTCCCTTTACCACGAGTTCCTTTTTCCTACTTACACCTTCAGAGTCAACCGAGGAGTTTTTGCTGTCACTTGCAACATTTCCCAAGAACATTCTCCGAGGGCAACGTTATACACATAATAGGGGCTCAGTTATTGCTTGCCAAATGAATAAAGATTGTTCCTATGAAATTTCTTGAAAAAAATTACTTAGATGCAGTAAAGGGGCATCTTTTTAATTTACGAGTGAACAAAACACCTATCTCATAAAATGTCTTAACAATTCAAATTCAGTACTCTAGAAAATACAATCTACCAGTGGTTACAGAAAGGAGGAGCTTTATCTAGTACAACGTACAGGAATTTTTGACCAAAAATTCATTCAGCAATAGTTAATTTGAATCCTCCTCATAAACCCTGCAACTCCATCACATTTTACTTTACATTCCTCTTTCCATTCTCAACTAGATTTTGAGAAGCTAATAGAAAATAATACAGGTACTACTCTTGTTAAAACCAGATACTCAGGCTTAAGATGGAAGGATGTGCCCACTTGTTTATGTCCTGCACCCCAAGTAATTACTAGTAAAAATAACTGACCATTAGATCTGAAAGGAAAAGTAAAGATTATCCGAATCATTTAGTTTGAAAATTTATTCATGATTCCCAAACCAATTATTTTCAGAGCCTGCATTGTGGCCTAGTGCTCTTTCAATGTGCTTTTGACTTGCATCAGAAAAAGAAGAAGGGTAAAACAAAAACAAAAACAAAAACAAAAACCAGCAAATATTTCGAGTACTAGAAGGAATAAGATTTTCTGCACTAGTTACCTACTTTCCCCCCCATAGATTTGCATAAGTTCTAAACCACTACACAGGAGATTAACTGAGATATTTACTTTGGGGTAATGTTTTGAAATGTGGGGAATTTAAGGGGTCCTAACACTTATGTAAGAATTTTAACTCAATTACATATTTTTGGGCCTCCATCCATCTACTCTTCCTTCTATCCAATTATCAGATCCGGAAAAGACCTTAGAACTTAATCTATTTTGTTTTACCAATAAAAAGAATGAGCTTCAGAAACAAACAAGAATTTATATTTGACAATAATCTCAGAAATAAATAACTACTATCCCTTTAGAGAGGGAGCGGTAGTGTAGTCAGAAATAAAACAATGAACTCCTGAAACCAAATACCAAGTATCCTAACACAGGATAAATATAAACGATTTTCTCTTTTCAACAGCAACAAGAAATTTCAGGCCATTTTGTATACCCCGTCATGTATGAACAATTAGATAAATTACAAAACAATTACATACTGTATTAACACGCGGCTAACATAATAAAATGGTCCTCTCTCATCACGGATGGCCCTCTCTGTGAATTGTGAGATGCGAAATACCTAGATTTTGCAGCTACTTCCTTAATAAGCTGACATCCAAGAGTACTTCACTGAGACAAAAATGTATGTTATTTCTTTTTTAACGTCATAGGATGCTCAGTTAATCCTGAAGTAGCATAATTATTCCTTATTCTTGTTTCAAGTGATAATCTTTGCTTACCCACATACCTAGGAGGCTGGGGAGGCTCCTTCCAGTCAATGGGTATGAGGTTATAAATGCTCTCAGAAAAGCAAGTTGTATCCATGGCCACCAAAATGACTCCTTAAAAATAATCAACTTTTTTCTCACTGTACCAATATCCGTCTCTTTCTTCACGGGGTTTCCCCTTTCCTACTCTTGTCTTCTCACAGAACTAAGGTTTCTCTCTTTCACCTAATTTCCCTTTGACCTCTTCTTAGCAGTCCTCTCTCGGGAAGAGAATAAAATAGGCCTTCTAATTATCTCGGGGTTGCTTAGCGTTGTTGACGGCGTGGTTGCCTTGGAAACAGTTGCTAGGCTACGGGGAAGTGGACGGCAGCACGGTAAACTAGGTTTCCTCTCTTCCCCGTGCAGTTTTTCTGCTGGAGTTCAGTATGGAAACCACTGTTTATATGTGCCTTTGGGAATAATGAGTTGAATGGCATCCCCTTAAAAATACTGCACGCTTCTGTCTGCGTATTTGGAGAGAAAGGTACACTCCACTAGAAACAGTACAGCAGCGCCGCCGGTCTGTAGGCGTCACACAATAAGGCTCTTGTGCGCAGGAGCCAATCCCGGCGAGGGCGGGGCGAGGCGCTGGGGCCACGCTGAGCAGGGCCTCCGTGGAGAGCGGGCCGGGTAGGGAGGAGCCTGAGGAGCAGGGAGGATTCAGGTAGGTGGAGCGGGGGACCGAGAGTCACGTGCCCGGCGTGCGGCTGCTCGGGGCGTGAGTGTGGCGGCGGGCGCGCAGGCCTTCACCGACGCAGGCGCAGAGACCGCTGCGCGGGGCTGGGGGCGGGCCAGGCCTAGCGAAGGCCTTGGGCCCCGGCCGTGGGCGAGCCGGTTTGAGCCCTTGAGGTGTGGCACTCCGTCCTGAGGCGGCACTGGCGGCTCCTGGACGCTCCTCCCCATTTTCTTTCCTTTCCCCCCCGTCTTCCCAGTGTGATTTTCTTGGTGAGTGATTTGAGGAGAAAGAAAGGGAAACTGTAGAAGCCGGTGCTTCTTCCCTTTGCATGCCTTTCCGCACTTCGTTCCTGCCCCTGTCCGCTGCTCCGTTGTAATCTCAACTATGTCTGCGCTCGTTCTCCCCGCTGCTTCTGCCCCAGGCTGCCCGGAGCTCGCCGCGCGGCCCTGCTCGCCACCTGTGGGAGTGCGCGCCCACGCACGCCCCGCCGTCCGCCCCGCCGTCCGCCCCATCCACCTGTCGCGCCGCGGCCCTCCCCTCCACCGACCTCTGTTCTCCCGTTCTCTGTTCTCAGCCTGGTGTACCTCCTGGTCGCGCCCCTCCTCTTAGGTCTTTATCCACAGACAAGTGGACTTGATGTTTTTTAGATAAGCAGCCTAAATCAGGAGAATGCTCTTTAAATGGGCCCTTGAATTTTTGCCCATTTTTATGGTGTCCCTTTTTGAAAATTGCCTTCTCGGGAGCGGTTTTTTTCCGTTTTGAACCGTCTCCTCTTCCCTAAACCTATTTATGCACGTAGGACTGCTGGAAGAAATTCATACAGAAGCTTTTGCGATCCCGAGTCTCTAAAAGACATTTTGGCAATATTTGGGAAAGAGGATAGTTGGTCTGAACGAAGCTTACAGAGGCCATTGCCCACAGGGAATAGAGGTGGTCAAAGATAAGAACCAACACCAGTTTTGGTCGTCTCACTGCCAGGGTGCTTGGTGGAGAGAGAAAAACAGCATGATGGCTTCATTAACCTTTTAGTTCCGACTTAAAAGGCTCTGCAGAATGTGTGGGTCCTTCTCATTTGGGGCTCTTAGCGAATTTCATTAGATAAGAATAAATTTAGTTTTTTCTTATCCAATTGATCAGATTTTTTATTTTTATCCCAGGAGTGGAGCATTTTATTTCAGATGAGTGGCATGTTGGAGATGATGCTCCTGTTCTTCACATCAGATCTTCTACTTTTCAAAACATTTTTTATGTATATAGCAGTTTGTCGGTTTCCTTTCGCCTTTGACTATTTTATGTTTTGGGTTTGGGGGGATTTTTTGTTTGTTTTTGCTTAGCATGTATAGAGAAAAATTCTCTCTATCCATGGCAAGATTTGAACTAAGGACTCATACTGATAATGCCATTAACCAAGTGGGTGGCCGTTGGCCAAAGCTTATACATTTTCTAATGAAGAAGAAACACTTTGGGACGCTTCATATTAAACAGTTCCTAAAAGAGCCAAAGGGCAAAGCATGATTTCTCCAATTAGTAAGTCCCAACCAACCTTAGCTAGTCTTGACTTTCTGTTACTGAATACAGTAATTTCACTGGTATCAGTATATTTATTGTGGCCTTAAGAATACCAATTTATGATCTCCTCACTATAGTGTATTTAGTTTACAGTCATGATGAAGTTGTTAAATCATTTAGAAAGGAACTTTTTTCCTTAGATACTTCGTCTATAATTCTGCTTGCCTTTTGAAAGCATGTTTACAAAGAATATATTTCTAATTTTTATAATTACCTCAAAATGTTAGTACTGTTCAAGGAAATGTCTATTCCACTATGCCCACAGGAAATTAGTATTCAGTATACTGACAGAGGTCATGAACTTTTTCTGCAAACGGCTAGATAATAAATATTTTAGGCCTTTGCAGGCCAAATGGTTTTGGTCGAAACTGCTCAACTCTACTGTTGTGGCTCAAGAGCAGCCAAAGACAATACAAAACAGATGAACAAATAAATAAGCACAGTTGTGTTCCCATGAAACTTAATTTACAGAAAGCGTGGTTGTAATTTTGCACAGATTTGGCCTGTGGGTTATAGTTTTGCACAGACCCCTGCTATAAGTGGTTTGTACATACAAGTTAGAGTTTTTTTGCTAAAGATTAATTCTAATTTACTTAGATGAATAAAATGAGGTTAGGTGGGACTATAAAAAAGACAATTTTCTAGGAAGAAAAATAACCCTGTATAAGAGATATTCTTTATAATAATATATTTTTAAATTATAGAATTAAAAAGGGTACTTAAAGAGTCTTTTGAATTAAATATTCAAGACCATTAGGGTATCTAACAGCAAAAGGGTAGCAACAGGAAAGGCTTAATCAGCTTTGGTACTAAGATAGGGGCAAAGATGAGTGATGAACTTGTAAATGCTACTTTTGATTTAAGATCCCTCTGATTACAACTTGACACTGGAGTGTGTGTTCTTTCCGTCTTGCTTTTTCCAGGGAAGTAATTGCTGACTGACCTAAAGGCATGTTGGGAGGATTTTTGCTTAACAGTCCAGAGCAGCAGAACTTTACCTCCCCCCTGGCTAGTTTATGTCCTAGGAATTTGCATTTTTATTATGTATTGGAAAACAATTTATTACTGTAAAAATAGTCATTTTAAGAATTAAAAAATATATCAGGATGCCTTCATAAGATAATGGACTAGATTTAGTCATTCTGAGAAATTTAGATTGCATTAATATAGGGTGACAAGCATAATCATGGCATAAATGTTTTCAGAAGTTCACTGGACCGCAGCCAGTTCTCATCATGAAATAATTTTTAAAGTGCTATGACTTATGTTTTATTTTGGAATAGTATGAAACAAATACTTTAAATGGGTGACAAATGCTAAATCATCCTGACTGAATAGGATTTGGGTAATTTCCCAGAGGAATTAGAAACTAGGTAATTTTATAATGGAATTGAAAAAATTCTTCTAGACCATTTTGGAAGTAAAAATTGGTAACAGGTATGACTTTAGTTGATTAGCAATCATCTAGTGGTGTCCTTAGGAAAACATCACTAAATAGGTTGCTGAAAATTAGTATGAATTTCTGGTTTAAAAATGTAAGTTTATTAGCATTCATAGGAAATAATTTAAAAGTGATTTAAAAAGTGATTTCTTTACTTTTTTTTCTTGAATTCACTATTCAGTTTTGATCAGCTTGCCAAAGTAAAATTGTTAAATTTTGTGCTTTGAAATCAAAGAGTACTTGAATTATTTTATACATGTGGACATTTCTGGTTTTGTTTTTTAAAGTTCTTGCTGTGAGAGCGACAGGCTTTTCATTTGTCTGTTTGAAGGACAAGTGTCTATTACGTCTAAAAAGTATCCAGTGGAGTTCGTGGATCAAAAAACCCCATTATAAGTGATCAGTAGGAAAACCTATTTAAAAAGTATTAATGTATAATGGAGTTGTGTAGACCTTCCATCCTGTGAGGAATTAGAGAGTATGACTAAAATGTTTTCATGAAGAACCTGGCTCTACAGAAAACACTTTAGAACATTAATACAGTAAAACCTGAGTACTTTATGGCCAAGAGATTTGGTCTTTAAGTACAGCTTTTGTTTTTTGACTCCTTGACTTCCATTTAATTTGAAAAAGTTTTGTCCTTTGGCTGAAGAAAAACTGCCTATTCATGACCACTAGACTGAAATACATACTAAAATATAAAATAATTGAAAAAGCGTAACAACATGGCTTTGAATCGTAAAGGAAAATGATATGCAGTTGATCCTCCCTTTTCACACGTTCCATATTTGTGAATTCTACTCACTAAAATTTATTTATAAGCCCAAATTAATACTTGCCAAACTTGTGCATTCATTCATGGACACACGCACAGTGGTGAAAAATTTGAGTCTCCTGATGTACGTGCTCCAAGCTGTGGTCAGGCAAGATAATGCTCTGCCTTGCTGTTTGAGCTCAAATACTGTAAACAAAAATATCCTTCTCCCATTCTAGTTAGTGCCACATTTTTTACATTTTTGTACCTCTAGTTGGTGGTTTTGCCGTTTAAAATGGCCCCGAGGTTGCTGATGTGCTGCCTAGTGTTCCTAAGGTAATTAGGCTATAATGTGCCTTACA
The DNA here is from genome assembly GCF_009762305.2 of Zalophus californianus. Lineage (NCBI taxonomy): Eukaryota > Metazoa > Chordata > Mammalia > Carnivora > Otariidae > Zalophus > Zalophus californianus. Next base: position 117,284,664 of record NC_045603.1, on the reverse strand, counting down.
GATAAAATGTGTGTTAGATAAGCTTCATTCAGGCTTAAGTTAGAGTGCTGTTGGCTGTACAGCGGTAATGAGTCAACTACATATATATATATGTATAAATTATATATTAAAGATATAAAAAATATATAAAATGACTTTAAGCAGAAACACAAAACAAGCCTAGGTATTGATCAGTTGGCAAAAATGTGACTCGAGGCTTGCAGAAACCCAACCCTGTATTTCCCCTAGGAGCAATGGGACTATTCACTGTTCACTAATTCAATACTCAAGAATGATGACTTTATAGAACATAATACCATGAATAATGAGAATTGACTTTATTACCTCTTAAGTAAAGACTTAGTTTCCAGATGAAAGTTACATACTATAGATATTATTCCATCTTGTATTTTGGTTTGTTTACAATGGGTGTTGAAGCCCTAAAATTAATTTGTGGATAAAATGCTACAAAACAAAATTTAGTATGTTACTTAAAATAGAATTCATCTTCTTTATTTTATAAATATATATTTATATTTAAAAATAATATTTCTTTAAATAATAATATTTCTTTAAATATCGTAATATTTCTTACATATTATAGCCCTTTAAAACTGCCTTCTGCTATTTTCAGGAAGTTTTTTATTGTCAAATAATATACTAAATTAAATTAAGCTGTCATAATTTTCTATTTTTAATTCATATAAAATAAAGGAAAACTAAGGTTATAAAAGATAAGGCAAACAATGCATAATGTTTGTGTTACAGTCTTCTACTTTTAGTGGAGTTGATGGTAAGCATTGTAGCAACCAACACAAAGTGAAAAAGATCAGTTAAAAGATTTAATGTCCAGAAAAACCAACCAGCTACTCAGGTAATACTACAATTACTGCTAATACAGACATCAGAAGTTACACATTGGGAACTAAACAAGAACACACTCCTGACTAGCAGGTGAAGCAGATGGTTTTAGAAAGTGTTCCCCTTCCTCCAAGAAAACTAGCTGGTGTTAAAGTACTATACTAGAATACAGTTTAATAAAAGACATTACCAATAATGGTTCAAGTGTATACTTCTCTGATCCTGGGTTCATGGCAGGGAAAGAATTAGACTGTGTATAGCAAAACAATTCTTGATTCATGGCTAAGTACCCATATTTTGTCTGAAGGCTTATAAACAAACCATGAAAAAATACACCTAGCCTTGAGCCTAGATATTCTGATTCAATTTATATGTTTTTAGTCCATTGCCATTGAGTGATAATAATATTACCATATATGAGAATATTCTTATGTGCCAGCCACTATGATACGTGTTTTGAATTTATTATAAACTCAATTAAATAGACAAGGGGTACCGGTGTGTAGCAGACACTATATTTGCGCTTTTTACAGTAGGTATTATTACATACAAATCATGTAGTGATTCAGATGGATAAAACAACCCACAAGGGTAATTCAAGCACTCATTTCATAGCTTTAGTCCAGTGATTTAAATTTTTCTCTCATCACTACACATCCAGTTAAGTAATTAAAATTTCAGGTGTCATTGTGAGAGATTTTGTATTTGTTCTTATTTGGTTATATTACTGTCTTTCATATTGCTTGGTGGAAGAAATTCCTTCAGTACTGTTTAATGAAATTTCTTTTCCTTTATAAGACACAGATGTTAAAAAAAAACTATCTTAAACTTTTAATAATAGATTTGGGGAAACATGAAAAGGGTCAATTCATTCTTTTTCTGGACTTTAAATTTTTCAGGTGGATATTTTAATAATAGACCAGTTCATGTGTGGGATTTTGTAACATTGTACTCAGTGATGATTAACTTGAAAATTTTTCTGTTATAGATTCTGTTTTTTGCAAAGATTGACTTTGCCTCAGCATCAACAAACTCTTCATCTGAGATTGGTTCCTGTGTGTCATATGGTTTACAAGTCAGTGGGAATTAAGGACAGCACATACAAGCTGAAAGGCCAAATAAGGAAATGTATTCCTTCTCTTGACAGTTCTAATTTAACTTGTAAGTTAAATTCAGTGTTAGTTTTAAAATGGTTTAAATGTTTAATTACAGAACATAGTAGTACAGATAATCAAAGTAGTAAATGATTAAAAGTTTTCAGAGCATATTTGAACATACCATCTGATATTTAATATGGCTTAGTTGCAGAAAATGTGAAAAGCCCTACTAGATGTCTGTGGAGTTCCTTTAGTCAATTTGAATGAACACTGCAACAGTTACTAAATTGCATTTTACGTATGACTAAGAATTTGACTTGTCTGGCATACATTTGTGTTTTAATGTTGAGTACATTACATCCCAAAGACAGGGATTTGAGCAATATGGGGAATTGCAGAGGTTCTTTGGATGCCAGAGTAATTATTTCCTCTCATCATTGGAAACATCCCTAAGTTTTTTGTTTGTTTGTTTGTTTTTATTGCTATCACTGTAGAGTTTGGAATTTGAGTTAAGTGTCTCCACTGATAATGTTTAGAGGACAGAAACAAAAGTGACGGTTTCATGCAGATAAGGTTATAGATATGTAGCCTTTGACTTTGCTGTTACCAACTTTTCTTAACTATTTGCATAATATTATACCTTTCGTTTTAGCTTTTTTTAAAAGGCCTTCAATATGAAAAATATCTGAGGATGATTCTTTACGATATGCATATAAAAGGCGCAAAAGAAAGAAAATGCCATACTTTTGTCCTACAGTTTGGAAAGTTATTTAAGCATTTTGTAAGCAAATATTCTACTTCCCTGTTGTGAATTTTTGAGACATTTATGAGGAGCATGATAGTCTATCAGCATGTTAGTGTAACTAAAGTTAGAAATTAAATTTAAAGAATATTCAGCTTTTATGAATTGCAAGTAAATAGCATTCCAAATAATCCTTTTTTATGTGGGTTATAAACCAAGAAACAGTTTTCGTTACAGGAAAAGAAATACTAATCTGATTTAGTATGGCTTTTTTTTAAAGCATCTATGATATGGCATTTTCTGAATAAAGCATTGTCTATAGTTACAAATTTTTAAAGTTGTGATCACTCGGGCTTGAGACTGAAAAGATTATTTAAAGGATAATATGTAATATATGAGAATTTGGGTTTGAGTACTTTAAAAAATGTCCCATACATTTGAAAGATTTCTAAACAGTTTAGGTACCGTGGACATGGTTATTTTCAGTCCTCTTTGGGATTTTGAGTTTGTTGAAATTAGTAACCAAATGTCTTTTTTGTTTTTATGTTTTGAAAAGGGCTAAAGCCAGTTTTTAGGTTGACTTGGGCAGAAAAGTGAAAAGAGAATGCTCCACTTTAACCGATGTCCGCATCTGAAACAAATAGCCCAGAAATGTTTTCCCAGTATACATGTTAAAACGGATAAACATGTGCAGCTGTTTCTTTCAAGAACCCTTGCACTTGCAGAATTCAGGAAGTCGTGGCACTCAACCCACTCTCTTGTTGGAGACAAAAATATTATCCTGATGGGACCGCCTGGTGCTGGGAAAACAACAGTAGGCAGAATAATAGGTCAGAAACTAGGTTGTTGTGTCATAGATGTGGACGATGATATCCTTGAAAAAACCTGGAATATGAGTGTGTCTGAAAAATTACAGGATGTTGGTAATGAGCAATTTTTAGAAGAGGAAGGAAAAGCCGTGTTAAACTTCTCTACATCTGGAAGTGTGATTTCCCTTACGGGGTCCAATCCAATGCATGATGCTAGCATGTGGCATCTGAAGAAAAATGGGATAATTGTATACCTGGATGTACCTCTAATAGATATAGTCAGCCGCTTAAAATTAATGAAAATTGATAGGATCGTAGGTCAGGATGCTGGAACATCTATGAAAGACTTACTTAAGTTTAGAAGACAGTATTATAAGAAGTGGTATGATACCCGTGTTTTCTGTGAAAGTGGGGCTTCCCCAGAGGAGGTCGCTGACAAAGTGCTCAGTGCAGTCAAACGGTACCAAGATGTGGACTCAGAAACGTTCGTTTCAACAAGACACATTTGGCCTAAAGACGAACGGAAGGTTTCAACAAAATTCTTTAGCGAAGCAGTGATTGAGGGGTTAGCTTCTGATGGTGGACTCTTCGTTCCTGAGAAAGAGTTTCCAAAATTAAACTGTAGGGAGTGGAAAAGCCTCGTAGGAGCAACCTACATAGAAAGGGCACAAATCCTGCTGGAAAAGTGTATACATCCAGCTGATGTACCTGCTGCCAGATTGGGAGAAATGATTGAGACTGCTTATGGGGAAAACTTTGCCTGCTCCAGAATTGCCCCTGTCCGGCATCTCTCAGGCAACCAGTTCATCCTGGAGTTGTTTCACGGACCAACAGGATCATTTAAAGATTTGTCTTTACAGCTTATGCCCCATCTTTTTGCACACTGTATTCCACCAAGTTGCAATTATATGATACTTGTAGCTACTTCAGGAGACACAGGGAGTGCAGTCTTAAATGGTTTTAGCCGTATTAATAAGAATGATAAGCAAAGAATAGCTGTGGCCACGTTTTTTCCTGAGAACGGAGTAAGTGATTTTCAAAAAGCACAAATGATTGGCAGTCAGAAAGAAAATGGATGGGCAGTGGGTGTCAAGTCAGATTTTGATTTTTGCCAGACAGCTGTAAAAGGCATTTTTAGAGATTCCGATTTTGCTGGCTTTCTTATTATGGAATATGGAACGGTCTTAAGTTCAGCTAATTCCATAAACTGGGGCCGACTGCTTCCCCAAGTAGTTTATCATGCCTCTGCATATCTTGATCTTGTTAGCCAAGGATTTATTTCTTTTGGAAGCCCAGTGGATGTCTGTATTCCCACAGGAAACTTTGGTAACATTTTAGCAGCAGTGTATGCCAAAATGATGGGAATCCCTATTCGCAAATTTATTTGTGCCTCTAATCAGAACCATGTTTTGACTGATTTTATAAAAACAGGACACTATGACCTAAGGGAAAGAAAATTAGCACAAACCTTTTCACCAGCAATCGATATTCTTAAAGCTTCAAACCTGGAACGACATTTACACTTGATGGCTGATAAAAACGGAAAATTAATGACAAAATTGTTTAATCAACTAGAAGAGCAGCATCACTTCCAGATAGAGAAGATGCTAGTTGAGAAACTCCAGCAGGATTTTGTAGCCGACTGGTGCTCCGAGGGAGAGTGTCTGGCAGCTATTCATTCCACCTACAGTACTTCGGGGTATATTCTGGATCCACACACTGCTGTTGCAAAAGTGGTTGCAGACAGAATGCAAGACAAAACTTGCCCAGTGATTGTCTCATCTACGGCTCATTACTCGAAGTTTGCACCTGCTATCATGCAGGCTTTAAAGATTAAAGAAATCAACCATACCTCCTCAAGTCAGCTTTACTTGCTGAGTTCCTACAATGCATTGCCTCCACCGCACGAAGCCTTATTAGAGAGAACGAAACAGCAAGAGAAGATGGAGTACCAGGTTTGTGCAGCTGATGTGACTGTCATGAAGAATCATGTGGAAAAACTAATACAAAATCAATTCGTATAAAAAATTTTTGAGTAAAACTTTTTTTTTTTTTTCTGGTGATAAGCATGCCATAATAAATCCCAGACATTGATTTGGAGTACAATAGCATTTTCCTTTTTTTGGTAAATATAGCTACATGTAGATCTATTATCTTTTGGAATTTCAAATAACCTGATCTCTATAACTGAACATTGTACCTGCACATGCTCCTTAAAACCTTATAATCTGGAAGTGACAAAAGGGTAGCATAGTGCATGGACCTTTGTGTTGTGCTGTGCTTTGCACTCGTGAGGGATATATCAGTTTCTACGCCCTCATCCCCACTTTTAAGTGGATCAGAATGTCTGGTATTCAACTTGGCAATTAGAATATTTAAGCGTAGTTGTTAAGTAATATATCTGTAACAGTTACTAGCTTTCTATTGACTAGAAAGACAATTTATCATTGAAATGTCTAACTTGTATGGAAGAAGTAGTAAGTTCATCTGTTAAGATAGGGCCCGGGTTTTTACCTCTCTTCCAAGTCCCATTTTGGACGACAACTAATTCTGTGTATCCTACACCATCCAAGTTAGATAAGTGCTCCGTCCTTCACTCCCCTTTGGATGGTTATAGTTAGGGTGATGTATTTTGAAAATCAAGACCCATGATTTAAATCTAGGATGTAATAACATAACTAGTTAGTAGTGGATATAGAAGTAAAATTATCTATTTCATGAGAAAAGTTTTCCAAAATTCAGAGTATTTCAATAGTCTTAATAGAATATATTTCTAGTTATAGGTAGCAGTGTTTCTGTATTATTTAGAGTCCATTCCTATATAATTCACCTGTTGTCTCTCTCTCCGATGAACATTGTCTTTTTTGACAACTGAAGTCACACACAATTGAAAACACACATATCTAGCTTTTCTTTCTTTGTAGTAACAATAATTTTAACCATGACTTACATTTGTGAATTTAGTGGATATTTTATTTCTGAATTAAAGATTGTTACTGAAAGGATCTGTAGTGTAATGGACTACTCTCAACCACAAGATGGCATTCCTGACATAATTTGTCTTTGCTGATAATATTCTGCCTCATTTTCTAAGAGAACTACCTCCATGAGGAAACATATTAAAAGTTGTAAAGAAAAAAATTTAATAGTTTAATGAGTAGAAACAATTTGTTTAAAAAATACTAAAAATCAAACCAATGTTGTGTTAACATTGGATGTCTGGCTTGGCTTCTACCAAGTAAGTTCTAAAACCAAAAATTGAAAACCAGAAGTAGGGACAAGAAAATAATGGAGGATTCAAAGTTCAGTTATTCACATATTTTTTTCTTTTGCTTTTAAGAATATCTGTTTAAGTAGATGACATTTAAAAAATAGAACAACGAACAGCTAAGTGTTCACTGTATGAGAATGCACTATTCTTCTGAAAGGGGGAACAATGGTGCTTAAAAAAAAAAAAAAAAAAGACATGATTTCTGTCCTCAAGAACTGTAGCTAGGGAGACCACCCAGAAGAATGAAGCCATGTACAACACAAAAGAGTGACTGCAAGGTAGTTTATGAGCAAGTAAAAAATGAGTGATAAGAGTTAAGCGCTGTAAGGATTAAAAGGAAAGGATTGCCGTGGAATAGAACAGGTTTCACAGAAGACGTAGAACGTGAGGTGAGTCTTGAAGGATGGGAAGATTTTCTAGGTGAAAAGGAAGGGGAAATATATTCTAGACAGAGGCCAGGGAAACACGTAAGGTGAAATGCCGAGGACAGCACCTGCATTTATTTGTCTGTGGTCAGTTGTTTCTCTGACTGCCCCAAGCTGTCACTTCATGCCTTCATTTCTTCTCAAAGCCAGCTCTGCCCTTCCCCTTGGAGCCTCATTCAAGAGGAGCGAGCCACCATATCTGATGTACTTCCGTTTCCCATCATCAACTGTATAAATCTGTGCCTGTTATTATTAGCTTTCCCTACCGCCCTCTGCCTGAATGAGACCGCTCCTCCTCCTGTCAGAGCAAACCTTCCCGCGTGCCTCGCCTCATCAGTCATCCCTGCTGTTTCTTCAGCCTCTCCCCTCTGATGGAACCTTTCTGTCATTCAGATGCTCTCTTCATATCTTAACAAGAGCAAAACAAAATCTCTGAGAACATTCACATTTCTTCCCATCTTTTATTCCTTTACATGCAAGATCAGTGGTCTTCAAAAAGAGTTGTCTGTACAGTCACCATTTTCTTGCCTCTCATTTTCTCCGTATACATAAAGTATATGTACAGTTTAAGGAGGAGTAATAGAACAAATACCCATGTACTCACCACCTTGCTCGAAGAGTAGAACGTTACTCACACCTCTGATAGCCACACGGTCTCCTCTTTGATTACGTGCACTTCTCTCCCCGAGGTAACCACTAACCTAAATTTTCATCATTCTTGTTTGTTTTTATAATTTTTCGTTGCTTAGTTTTGCCTCTTTTTGAATCTTAGGTAAGAGGAGTCACACTGTATTTTTCCATGACTTTATATTTTGCTCAAGAACTTTAAAAATCCATCCATGCAGATGAGTGGAGCCACAGTTCATTAATTTTTTTATTACTATATATATAATATTCCATTGTATGAATACCACAGTCTATCCTTTTACCAGTTAGTCGACGTCTAGCTTGTCTCATGTTTATCTGTTCTTGTATGCAGTAGGTGTACTGTTTTGTAAAATTTGTGTTGAAGACTAGTGAATATGGACTTTCAAACATTTGTGCTTCTTTCCAATAATATGTAAAAGTAGGTTTCATATCTTGGCGTCATTAAAATAAAAACTTGTGCTTTGTCTATGAAATGAAAAATTGTTATTAAATTTCAGGCTGTCATAATTTCTAGCTTTAACTGAGAAATTATAATGTCATAAATATAGCAAATTGAGGATTTTTGAGGAAAAAAATGAGATTTTAAAATTACACATTAATGGAAATCATAAAATAGGTTTCCTTCAAAATAGATGGTAGAAGGCAAATTGTTTTGTATGAGTTTTTTGTTAGATTTTAATAACAATTCACTCTGAAAACCAATCACTTGTGGCAAATACTGTTTCAATCCATTAAATAACTTATAAACCTTACATAATTCAAACTACTTAATTTTCTTAAAAAGGCTATGTTCATGTGATCCTCAAACCCATAAAAACATAAATAGTACAGTTTTTGTCACAATCCAGGAACTTGAATAAAATCTGCATATGAAATAGGTATTTGTGTGGGCCCTGTGTGTGCACTCCAACCATTAGAATCATTAGTTTTATCTCTTCAGACTTTAAAAACAAATAGGCTCTTTTAAAATCAAAGTTAGCGTAAGCTCCTCTGATTCAAAAAAGTAGAGCCAGAAAAGTTGCCAGTGTCAAGCAAAAGGGACCCGTCAGAGACAAGAAACCAAATCAGCATAATGTCTAGCAATACACTGATCAATGGGCAATATTTTCATGAGAGCTCTACATCAAAAAGTTAAGTTTGCTTCCTACAGAAGGGTGCATTGGTCAATTTAGATATTTTTGTTTTCAAACCCTTTTATCTCTTTCTGAGTTCTTAACGACTTTCTTCATCTAAGTGGTGATAATTGTCTGGAGTCACTGCATTGAAGTGACATGTGCAGATGTGACACTAATTAGGTTATCATTATAGACTTTATTGAGAGTTTAGTGGCCTATGAAACACAGACTTGCTAATGGCAGGTTGAATTTCATTCATGAATATTAGGAGAGTTTATAACTGCAATTACTTAAATCCTCAATGAATTGTTTTGAGTAAATTCTCATTTTTGATGAATGAGTCCTGAAATTAGTCAATTTAATATCATCTCATAGTAAGTTTGATCGTATCCTTGCGAGGCTTTTTAAACAAATGCTTTGTTACTACAGTTTTTCAAAATAGAAACTTTGAGATCGATATTCTAGAGTTCATGAGAAATGCTGAAAAAAGAAAAGCCTCCAGGAGCCATTTTGAACAGTTAGAAGTTAATTTTTTTTGACAAAAAGGTATGTTCTTCGCACTCTTTATGGCACAAATATTAACACATGTTAAATTTTAGTTTTATTTCAGAGTAAACTAGGCTTTTTGCGTTCGTGGTAACACTAAAATTTAATTTAATTATATGTGTAACAATAGGTTTTCTTTGAAGCCATGTAAAAAATACTGTTTTGGATATACTTGATAGCATATACCCCAGATTGGCAATTCATGTGATCTTATGTAATTTTCCTCAAAATTTGAGGACTTCTATGTTTCAAAATATTTTGTGTACAGCACTCATCATCTCATGTTCTTATTGAATAAATAGTATTTTGGAAACAATTTTTCTTGTGTAAGATTTAAAGTTTTTATTTTAGTTCCTTGAGATGTGAATATTCATCTGTTACCTAAGATATCTGTCTGCTCTTTTGTCAAATGAAATGGAGACTCTTCTGGTAGGACCTGAAGTTAATGTAAGGTTTGATTTTGATTTGGGTTCCAAAAAAATTGTCAAGTACATCTGTTTATCCTTCATCTGTCTCAAAATTGGATTCACATTTCTTTTACCAAATTTAGTTACTGCCAGTCTCTGTTAAAATATTGATTTTAAACATTGGTAAACTGCATAATATTTAAAAAATAGCGTTCATAGAATTAGGAACTGAGGGAAGAGAGGGCTAAATAAGCTGGCCTTGGACTCATAAGTGGGGCGGGGTGTGGTGGGGTGAGATTAGCTGACAAGAGGAAGTTTCTGATCTCCATAGGTTATGGGGGTGTCAGTACCGATCTATGAACTCTGGGAGAGGGGAATTCATCTTTGAATTTCTTTTGTAGTAAACACAACATAGTGATTAGGTAATGTTTATCAAAAGATATTACATCTTCCTCAAATTTGGTCTTTTCTGGACAATTGATCTCCGTTTGCCTCAGTTTCTCTATGAGTTGTAGATGGATAATACTTATAATTTGCCCCACTCTTTGGAGAACAATGATCATAGGGATTAGTAAATAACGAAGTCCTCTTTGGAATTAAATTGCTATATAAATAATTTCCATATAAGTTGGACTATTCTCTAGTGACTTGGGAATTAATTCCTCAGCTGGGAGTATATACCCTTGATCAGGAATGCTAGACTGAAATGAATGAAAATGCTGGTCTACTACATTCAGAAGGTAGGTGGTTTATTCCTAGGGCAGCAGATTTCAAACTATAATGCACATCAGAATGAATGTGGGCCCTTGTTAAAAATACTGATTCCCCAGGCTCAGCCTTGGGTTCTGGCCCATTAAGTCAGGAGTGGGACCCAGAAACTCATATTGTTTTTAATTATTTATAATTATGGCAAAATGCACAGAACATAAATTTACCATGTTAGCCGTTTTTAAGTATACAGTTCAGTACTGTTATTCACAATGTATATTCGTTTGTTGTACAGTGTCCAGAACTCTTTGCAGCTTGCAAAGCTGAAACTCTATACACATTAAAAAACTCATTTCCCCTGCCTGCCAGGCCCTGGCAACCACCATTCTACTTTCCCTTCCTGTGGGTTTGACTAGTTATCTCATGTAAGTGGAATCATACAGTATTTGTCTTCTTGTGACTGGCGTATTTCACTTAGCACAATGTCCTTGAGTTTCCATCTGTGTTGTACCACCTTTTGTTTATCCACTCATCCACTGATGGTCACTTGCATTGCCTGCATGTTTTGACTAGTGTAGATATGACTGCTGTAAACAGAGGTGTATAAATATCTTTCAAAACAACACTTTCAATTCTCTTGAATATATTTCCAGAAGTGGAGTTGCTAGATCATATAATTCCATTTATATGATTTTTTTGAAGAACTGCTATACTGTTTTTCATAGCTGATGCCCCATTTCCTATTTCAACCAGTGAGAGCTTGTATTATTTTTAAAGTGTGTTTTTAAAAACAAAGTTATACATATACTTAGCTTTAAAAGTCAGTTCTGAAAAGCTGAGGAGATGGCAGACTATTGTCCCAAAGAACCATCTCCTCGAGCCTGAGATTTGAGCTTCTTTTATGTTAGGAAGAGGGGGGTGTAGGAGGGAGTCGGAGTCAAAAGGTAACTGATGTCTGTAGACATCGAAGAAGGTTGAGTAACTTCTCTGTCCTTGGTCAGTTGATCTTTGCATACAGGAATCTGGTCATGTCATTCCCGTAAATCTTAAACATAGCACAGTCATTTCTGTACATATTTCTTTATCTCCATAGGTGAGGTAGATTTTGGGTAAAAAAGCAGTTTTTGCAAGCCTTAGTGATAGCATGCCTACATTCAGGGCGAAGCAGAAGTTTCGAAGGTATAGATCACAGCAGCTAGGCAAATAGAAGCAACGTGAGGTCAGACATGCTAAGTTTTTCCCTGGTACACATAATAGCATATTAATCCTGCATTAGAGAAACTTGTTTTAACTTTGTTTAACCCTTTCTTCCCAAATTTATTTGTCAGTTGAAAGAAAACTTGTAAATATTTTGCAGGACACACTACAAAAAATATTGGAATAGGTGAGTATAGGCTGAGGACTTTGGAGAGGTTTTATGGGTATAAAGTTGCCTCTACACCATTTAAAAAAAAAAAAGTAAGGAAGCAATTTAATCCAACCTATCTGAGAATGAAATAAAAACTAGACAATAATGAGAGTATAACATAAAATTTATAGGGTGCAGCTACAGTGGAAGTTAGACACGTAAGACCTGCAATGCTTTTAATATGTATGCACATGTATGTATGTATGTGTGTATATGTGTGTATAAGCTAGAAAAGAAACCTAATAAAGCCCCAAAAGATAAGAATTAAGGAAAATATCAACACTTGTGATTGAATTACATGCCTTCATTAATCATAATCATAGATTGGCTATGAATGTAGGAATTAGACAAAAATTAAAGAATTCTGTGAAAATCAGTTGGTTATATAGAATTACAGAGAAGAGTATTGTATATTTTATTATTATTTGTAATTTTGCTATACATTGATCAGTAAAAGTCATAATAAACATATACACACACGTTTTTTTCAGAGAGTCTTTTACTACCACCACACTGCATATCTGCAAACACATACTACTAGTTTTCTAAAATCTGAAGTTTTAATTCCAAAACACATTTACCCTATGGGTTTTGTATAAGGGATTATGAAGCTGTTCATTTTAGCGCAACATAATTTTCTAATAGAACATAAAATATGTGCAAGAAAATAGCATTTCTACTGGGTCGAGTGGCATAATTAAATGATTTAATATCCTGGTTTGACAAAATTGAAGATTATTCATATTCGTTTTGATTTTACAAGGCTCAAGTCAAATAGCACTTTTCAAAAAATAATTTTACTCGCCCTCGATAGTACTTTTTTTCTCTCCAACCTCCAAGCAGATTATCTCTCCAATCTGCTTGAGATTTTAAATATAATTGGTTGACATAATATTTAAACAACTGCCAAATCAATATGTGTCATTACCAGAAAATACATCATTTCTTGTAAATTCCACATCTGTGTAATTTCTTCTCTAGTAAAGCAATGTAACTTAATCCTAAAAGATCCTAATAGCTTATTTTTTCACAGAATTCTGTATATGTTCCAAAGAAGAAGAGTCATCGGTCAAGAGGTACCCCTTTTTCTTTTTTAATGTTGTAGCCTACTATGAAGAAATACAGATCATCTTTCTCTTGAGAAAAGTTGAATAGAACAATATTTTACTGGCAGCAGAAAGAAGGAAAATATTAGTTTAAATCAGGTCAAGAGCATAAAATTTCTACTGGTCAAAAGTAGTACCAAAATGAAATAAAATTTTAGGACAAAAGTAATCAAAGCTAAAATATCCTTTGAAATATGCAGGTCATTCTTGTCAAAGAGGAAAAAATACATGTAGGAACTGTATAATTTTGAAAATGCTTACACATATATTATTTGATTTGATTTTCCCAAAACCTCAGATAGGTTGATCTGGTCACCAGAATGAGAGGTCCAGAAATTACGATTTGTCCACGTTACACACCATTGATCATTTAAAGATATCTTCTACTCCACTTTTAAGAGAATAATATATAAACTAGAATGTAAATTTATTGATTTATAATGGTAGATATATTTTTCTAGGGATCATAGATTTGGACTTCTCCATGAGCAGTCAGTAGTATACTTGGTAAACATGAGGCCAAATCAAAGAAAGGACAGTTTTAAGGTATATTTCACTCACAATTTTCTGTGCTTATCCCATGATAAAGAAGGTCTTTTAGCGAGCATAGTATTCTTATCTGTTTGACTCAAGGTCATTCTTCTCTGGACAATAGTGCCATCCGGGCACACTGCTAAATTTTGATCTTCAGGTGTCAGTTCATTATATTTCCAGGTCACACGTTTGGGTGAACATGTTCCTTTTTTGGGCTTGTTACAAAACAAAAAAGTCATACTCTCAGCACTTGGGAAACTTATGGAGAACTTCAGTAAGTCATTTGACTTATTACAAGATCATGTCATAAATATTATGATCAGGTCCAGACAGAAACATGGCGTTTCCTGAGAAAGCTAATTAGATCTTTGTTTTCCCTTCAGATTAATGTTCTTTTTTTTTCTTTTTTTAAGATTTTATTTATTAGGGGCGCCTGGGTGGCTCAGTTGGTTAAGCGACTGCCTTCGGCTCAGGTCATGATCCTGGAGTCCCAGGATCGAGTCCCGCATCAGGCTCCCTGCTCGGCAGGGAGTCTGCTTCTCCCTCTGACCCTCTTCCCTCTTGTGCTCTCTATCTCTCATTCTCTCGCTCTCAAATAAATAAAATATTTAGAAAAAAAGATTTTATTTATTAATTTAAGACATAGAGAGAGCATGAGCAGGGGGAGAGGCAGAGGGAGAGGGGGAAGCAAGCTCCCTGCTGAGCCAGGAGCCCGATGCAGGGCTCCATCCCAGGACCCTGGGATCATGACCTGAGGCGAAGGCAGACGCTTAACCATCTGAGCCACCCAGGTGCCCCCAGACTGGTGTTCTTTAAGTATCCAATCCATTTTTCTTTTGGAGAGAGACCAGTTTCGCACAGACCCCCACGCTGCAAACACAGTGCAGAGAAAGATGCAGAGGGACCTCTATTGGCCTAGGATACCCTCTCCTATATTGTTCCAAACAGTTCAGCTCTGACTCCAAGCCTGCAATCCCTAACCAGCAAAACAAAAACTTGGGAACTAACCAAATGCACCCTCTTTGAAAGGTAATTTAGGAACCATTTATTGCTATTCAAGCATATTCTTGAGTCTTTTCAGGCTTCCCTAGAAGCATTTCAAAGTAGTCCTTTTAACCACATACAGAATTGATAAACACAATTTTCTCTTGCAATGTTCCTAATGAAGGTAAGTCTTCCTGAAGGTTGGTGCCCTGGACAATTGCCTGGCTGACTCTTCCCTAATCCGCTGCAGGCCATGATCATATTCTAGACCTAAGGCTATTGGAAGAGAGCCAGGAAGAGAAACAGACATCAGAGTGAGGGATTAAAGAAGGTTTTCTGGAGATGATCACGTGTATGTGTCAAACTTTAGAAGTCAAGTGGCAGTTACATGGATAAATTGTGGGCCGAGGGAAACGGCATGGCATGGAGTACAGTATGTAGAGTTCAGTTTGCCTGGAACAAAATGTGTCAATGTGGGGTTATAAAGATGAAGCTAGAGGTTCCTCCCTCCCCCAAGATGGCAACAGCCGAAGACGAGTTACTGCTACCGCGGCTCCCCGAGCTGTTCGAAACCAGCAAACAGCTTCTAGACGAAGTGGAAGTAGCGACTGAACCCACCGGTTCCCGAGTGATCCAGGAAAAGGTGATCAAGGGATTAGACCTCCTTAAGAAGGCTGCCGAAATGTTATCGCAGCTCGACTTGTTCAGCCGAAATGAAGATTTGGAAGAGATTGCTTCCACCGACCTGAAGTACCTGATGGTGCCAGCA
This sequence comes from Zalophus californianus, assembly GCF_009762305.2. Classification (NCBI taxonomy): domain Eukaryota; kingdom Metazoa; phylum Chordata; class Mammalia; order Carnivora; family Otariidae; genus Zalophus; species Zalophus californianus. Next base: position 117,269,255 of record NC_045603.1, on the reverse strand, counting down.
TTTCAAGGAGCACTCACCATGAAACAAGTCAACCCCAGCAAGCGTCTAGATCATTTGCAGTGGGCTCGAGAACACTTTTTAAACTACTTAATTCAGTGCCGGTACTATCATGTGGCAGAGTTTGAGCTGCCCAAAACCAAGAACAACTCAACTGATTATAACACAGCTAGTTCCTCCATGGCCTATCCTAACCTTGCTGATATGGCATCTCAAAGACAAGCTAAAATAGAGAGATACAAGCAGAAGAAGGAATTGGAGCATAGGTTGTCTGCACTGAAATCTGCTGTGGAAAGTGGTCAAGCAGATGATGAGCATGTTCGTGAATATTACCTCCTTCACCTTCGAAGGTGGATTGGTATCAGCTTGGAAGAGATTGAGAGTATTGACCAGGAGATGAAGATCCTGAGAGAAAAAGACTCCTCAACAGAGGCATCAACTTCTCATTCACCTCGTCAGGACAGGCCTCCAATGAAACCCTTTGTTCTCACTCGGAATGTGGCCCAAGCCAAAGTATTTGGAGCTGGTTATCCAAGTCTGGCATCTATGACGGTGAATGACTGGTATGATCAGCATCGGAAATTTGGAGCATTACCAGATCAGGGCATAGCCAAGACACCAGCAGAGCTCAAAAGAAGTGTTCAGCAACAGGAAGATGAGGAACAAAAGGAGGAGGTTGAGGATGATGAGCAAACACACCGCAGAGCTCGGGAGTGGGATGACTGGAAGGACACCCATCCTAGGGGCTATGGCAACCGACAGAACATGGGTTAGTCCTCCCACCACAAGACAGGACTACAGGGGTCACATCTTCCCTGCCAAGGAAAGCAGCGCCGTCTTCCCCTCCCTGAGCTCCTGCTTCAGCTGCATACAACGAAGGCAAAGATGCTCAGTCTCGCTTTGCAAAGTTCAATAAAGTGTCAAACAATAAAAAAAAAAAGATGAAGCTAGAAAATCAGGCAGGATCTATGCGTTTATAATTTTTGAAAGCTATGAGGTGTCACAGGGATTTTAAGTAGAATACCATAATCAACATTTTGTTCTAGAAAGATCATGCTGGCAACGCTGGGACTGGGGGTGGGGGTGGGGAGGGAATGGCCTCATTGGCTTGAGACCAGTTAGGAATCCAAAGCGTGGACTAAGGGGCTAGAAGGAGTGAGCAGTTTCAAGAACTGGGAAGTCGCTTTATAGGATTTGGTGATAGATTCAAGGAGAAGGGCATGGAAAGAGATTCTGATTCATAAACTAGATGGATGGTTTTACTATTCACAAAGATCAAGAATACAGCAGGGTGTGCAGATTTGGTGATGAATGAGTGGGGAGGAGACGTTGGTTATTTCGCACACCCAACTCACTGAACACTTAATTTGCACTTTTATTTTCCACCACAAGTTGTAATAAATAGTCTCCAAATCCTCTTCAAAGAAGAGAAGGGAAAATACCTCAATCACTAATGAGAGCATCTGGGGATTTTCCAAGTTTTACCTCCAAATAAATGCATTTCTACTTTCCCCCTAACTTCCAAACGTTTCTTGCGCTTCTTTCCTCCTTATCTTGTTTACTAAAAATGACTTCATAAATCCTACCCATCTATTTGTCAACATTTTCATCCTGCAGTTCAGGATTTACTTTGTTTCATTGTTCCCTGAGCCACCACCATACTTGCTCTTTTAGCGTTAGTATTTATATGCTGTTTATAATAATTTCTAGAGTTAACTTGTTAAAATCCTAGATTTCTTTCTTATAAATATCATTTTCTCAATTTAATTATAACTCTCTTTAGAAGTCTAAATTCCTTGGTACCTGCCAAGGGTAACAGTCTATTATTGTCTAAAGGATAAATTCTTAGTTAATTGACTTCTTGGTATATTTCATTCTGATAACTGACAATAAAATATACCCCACACTGAATTATTGCATTTTAAGCTTGTTGGGCGGCCTTTTTATGTAATGGAACATTTTAACTTGCAGCCATTTTCCAAGGTACAGAATATTATAGGATATTTCAGATTCTCTCTGGGTGCCATTTTGTTCAACATCTACTCTTATTATAACTATATATATGGTATCACAGGAAGTGATAGTTTCCCTTTAAAAGGAGCTGTTGTTTTACTTTTTTGGTTGTCAGGAAACATGACAGAAGTTTGCTAGCTGGCTGAAAGATTCCCATGAAATTTATGCTTTAAATAGACATGGAGCAGGGTTGTGTCCCCATTTCCCTATCTGCCTTATAGTGCTGACTGTACCAAATGTCGTGATCTCCACTGACAATAATACATGAGTTAGGCATTAGACATTTAACTCTTAGGGAACTTAGGTTTATGATTTAAAAGATACTCTTATGACAGTGACAATAAGCACCTTTCTCATCTATCCAGGGCCCTGTTTCTTAATCTATAAAATTGATACATACCTGTTATGGGTATCTAATAAAATAATGCCTATGAGGAGATTTTTGAAAGAATACATGACATTATTCTTACGGGTGCTATTACTATTTACTGTCTTAAATTTTGAGAGAACTTAGAAAAAGAGGGATTTCTTTAGTAGCAGCTTCATTTTTAGAATGATTTTAACATATTCAAGAGGAATCCTTATAATACTACATTAGGTTGATTTCTGAAATGAATGTCAGTTATTGATACTGGAATAGAATGGATGACTATGATTTCAAATGCACACTTGTTGTTTTGTAAATTGTGGGTTTTTTACAGCTTTTGAATAGTATCTATTTCTCAAATGTCAACTATGTGGAATGACCTGGACCTACATTGCTTGCTTAGGACTTGGAATGAGGAAGATTCAATAGTTGTCAAAGGTAGTATAACTTATTTAAATAAGGATGTGCGTACTGAGAATCATTGAGATCACTTTGGTAATTTGTTTGCATAGCAGATGTCTCTACAATGAATTCAAAATTTTCACTGCCATGAATTTTGATAGTCATTTTAGCAGAACATTGCTTTAAATCATTTACTTTTACTGTGAATTTTCAAATATACCTTGGTGAAATGAATTTAATGTTACATAACAATTCTAAATACCAGAATCATAAAATTAAAAAACTGTGATGCCTTCTTGGAAAGCAAATTCATCAAGTTTTACTTGAATACCCAAATTTGATCTTTTTAATAGCGACTGTTTTGCTCTTGCATGCCCACTCAAAATGGTCACCATGTTATGTTCTGGACATTTTCTTATTCTCTAGCTATAAGCAGTATTTAAGTTGGTGTCAAGATTTTTAATTGAGGGCGCCTGGGTGGCTCAGATGGTTGGGCGTCTGCCTTCAGCTCGGGTCATGATCCCAGGGTCCTGGGATCGAGTCCCGCATCAGGCTCCCTGCTCCTTGGGAGCCTGCTTCTCCCTCTGCTTCTCTCTCTCTCTCTCTCTTTCTGTCTCTCATGAATAAATGGATAAAGTCTTAAAAAAAAAAAAGATTTTTAATTGAATGGTAATGTTTCAGTTACCTATGCATGACAAGCTACTGCAAATACTAAATAGTTTACAACAACCACCATTTACTGCCGACCCTGTGGATTAGGACCTCAGGCAGCAGTAGAAATGGCTCATCCTTATTTCATGTGGTATTAACTGGGACAACATTGCTAGACTTGGAGGATCCCAATAAGCTTCACTCCCAAGTCTGGGCCTTGGTGCTGGCTATTAGCTGTGGTACCTCCATTCTCCTCTGTGTGTCCTGTCTCTTCCCAGTCTCTCAACCTTCTGGGGCTTGCTCCTCATGTGACTTCTCTTCTTAGTAGAATAGCCTGTACATAGTTGCTGCATTCCAAAAGCAGAAGCAGAAGCTAGCAGGCTACTTAAGATATGGGCTCAATAATCGCAGAATACCACTTCCACTACATTCTATTGGTCAAAGCAAGTCACAAGGCCAGTTAGATTCAGGAGAAATACACCCCCACCTTTCAACAGGAAGAGTAGCAAAGTGACATGGCAAAGGGGTATAGACTCAGAGAGGCACAGTTCATTGGGGACCATTTTAAACAGTTTACCATGGTAATATTAAATGTTCCTCTTAAAATTAAATTGAAGTTCCTCTTTTTAAGAGGAGCTCACTTCAATCAAGAAGACATAGCTTCTTGGTCATGATTTGGGAATGTTAACACTAAGAAAATAATGTTGAAAATAATAATAATATTTGAAACTAATGGTATTTTAAACATTTGGTCTTTCTTCCTTAGACAAAGCTGTGATATTGTCTTCCTTGCTTTGGTGAGAATTTGTGTGCATAAGTTCAGAAAATATGGCATGCATACCTTTTAAATAGCTTGCTTTCCAAATTTGATAAGACTGTGGATATTGTCTCATGGCAATAAGTATATGAATAGCCTCTAAATGACTGAATAGAAATTTATATAGGGGCACCTGGGTGGCTCAGTCGGTTAAGCATCCAATTCTTGATTTCTGCTCAAGTCATGGTCTCAGGGTCTTGAGACCAAGCCCTGCATCAGGCCCCATGCTCAGTGGGGAGTCTGCTTGAGATTCTCCCTCTCCCTCTCCCTCTGCCCCTCCACCTGCTGACATGCTCTGTCTCTCCTCTCTCTCTCTCTCTCTCTCAAATAAATCTTTTTTTAAAAAAGAAATTTATACAGATGTACAATAATACATTTAATCTCTTTTCAGCTGATAAGTATTTATAGTTTTTGCTGTTTAAAGCAAAATTAAAATGAGCATTTTAGGTGCTTTTTGATCATTTATTTATACCAAATTCCTAGAAGTGTAATTTTGAGTTAAGGGGTATAAACGTTTAAAAATTTGATGCTATTCTTCAGAAAAGAAGTTATTCCACTGTCTTATGACTTCCATGGTTTTGATGAGAAACTGTAGTAATTTGGATCATTGTTTCTCTCAATGTAATCTATCTTTTTCCTCTAGCTCTTTTCAGGGCTTTTCTCTGTATCTTTTATTTCTAGCAGATTATGGTGTGTCTACCCACTGCTTTCTTTGGATTTATCCTCTTTAGAGTTTGTCAGGTTTCTTGAATCTGTAAACTTACATCTTTCACCAAGTAAGGGAAGCATTTGGCCATTATTTCTTCAAATTTTTTTCTGTCCTGATCTTCCTTTTCTCTGTCTAGGACTCCACACAGTTTCATGATGTCAGACAGGTTCCTGAAGCTCTATTACTACTTTTTCTGTTCTTTTCTGCAGTATTTTTCTCTGTTCTTCACATTTGATCATTTTGATTGATCTATCTTCAAGTTTATTGACATTTCCCTCTGCATCTCCATTATTTTTATGAGCTCATCCAATGATTTTCTTATATCAGTTATAGTGTTCTAAGTCTTCCAATTTGTTCTTTTCACTGTTTTCATTTATTTGCTGATATTTCCCATTTTTTGAAGAAAGTCTACAAGATAATTGTCCTGTATTGTTCAAAAATTCTGAGATCGTGAAAGATATAAAAGACTGTAGAACTGTCCCAGATTAAAGGACACTAAACAGATGTGACAACAAAATGCAGCCTGTGATCCTAGATTGGATCCTGGAGCAGACATTATTTTTTTCTTTTGATAAAAAGAACACTAGTGGAGAAATGTCTGTAGGTTAGATAAGAGTATTATATTAACATTAATTTTCTGAGTTTGATAATTGTGCTGTGGTAATATAAGAAAAAGTCCTTGTTAATAGAAAATTCACACTGAAGTTTTAGAAGTAAGGAAGCATCACGGCTGCATTTTTTTCTGAAATGCTTTGGAAAAAAGAAAGAAGAAAAATGTGTTAAAATGGTTAAGATTTGGAGAGTCTGAATGAAAAGCATATAGAAATTCATATACTCTGAAAATTTTGTTAGTCTAAAATTAGTTCAGAATACAAAGTATAAAAAACATAGAGGTCATGAAAATTAAGGAATGATCTGTTCAAGATTGAAGAGTACAAAAGAAATAAAAATGCAATGCATGATCTGGACTTAATCATAGATCTATAAATGACATTATTAGGACACTCAGCAAAATTTGAGAGAAATATTTGGATTCCATGGCAGTGGTATATCAGTATTAAGTTCCTGGTTTTGAGGGTTGTGCTATTAGTATGTATGAGAGTGTCATTGTTTTTCAGAAATACATACTGAAATATTAAGGAGTAATAGGCTATCAATATAAAATTTAGAAATTTGAGAAGAGAAAAATAATCACTCATAACCCCACCCTTTCCTTCCTCTTTCTTTCTTTCTTTCTTTCTTTCTTTCTTTCTTTCTTTCTTTCTTTCTTTCTTTCTTTCTTTCTTTCTCTCTCTCTCTCTCTCTCTCTCTTTCTTTCTTTCTTTCTTTCTTTCTTTCTTTCTTTCTTTCTCTCTCTCTCTCTCTCTCTCTTTCTTTCTTTCTTTCTTTCTTTCTTTCTTTCTTTCTTTCTTTCTTTCTTTCCTTCCTTCCTTCCTTCCTTCCTTCCTTCCTTCCTTCCTTCCTTCTCAGATTTTATTTATTCATGAGAGAGAAGAGCATGAGTTGGGGTAGCAGGGGCAGTGGGGAAGGCCAGAGGGAGAGGGAGAAGCAGGCTCCCCCTGAGCAGGGAGCCCAACTCGGGGCTGGATCCCAGGACCCTGGAATCCTGACCTGAGCCGAAAGCAGACATTTAACTTGCTGAGCCACCCAGGCACCCCACATTTTTAATTTTAGTTGTTATAATTTTTGGTTCTAGAATTTCCAGTTGATCCTTTCTTATACTTCCCATATTTCTCCTAAAAGTCCCCATCTTCTTATGCATTATAGTTATATTTTCCAATAAATTTTAAGACATATTTATCAGAGTTATTTTTAAGTCTTTGCTAATTTCAACATCTGAGTCATCTGTGGGAACTGTTTGTATTGGCTGGTATTTCTTTTAATTATGGGTCACATTTTCCTGTTTTTTCTCATGTCTAGTTTTTATTATATACCAGATATGGTGGATAGATCACTGTAAAGATCCTGAATTCTATGATCCACCTTTAAAGAATGTCAGGTTTTGTTGTAGCAGGCAGGTAAATTGCTCACCCATCATTTTGAACTTGTAGAAGTTTGGTTTTAGGTTTTATTAGTGTAGGTCTATTTTAGTTTTTCTCTGAGTTCCAAGGCAAATCCTTTAGACCAGGGATTTGAACTTCACTTTGAAAGTTTGGCCCTTCTGGGTTTTAAGTGAAATGTTCTAAGTGTTTATCAAACTCCTCTAAATTTTCTGGTCTTTAATTCCCTTTGTCTTCTATACAGTAGACAACTGCTAAAATCTCTGCTCTTTGCAGTGCCCAGCTGCTGTTTTTCCTCAGGCATCCCCTTGGTCATGTCTTGTACATGCTCCATTCCAGGTCAACCAAGAACTTAAAGGTAGTTCATGCTCAGATTTGAGTGCTTATCTCTACCACAGGTTCCCCTTTTTCCTGGAATTTGCCTTCTCAATTTCCAACCACTCTAGTAGCTCCTAATTCCATCTCTGACTTCTTAGGCTAATAACATGGTTACTTCTTGATTGAGATGTGTCCACTCATGCCTCACAGTCTGAAGGATGCTCTCAGGGAAAAGTTGAATAAATATGGGTTATATCTAGTATAATTCCCTTATTTCATGAATTTAATCCCTTTGAGTTTCCGCCTACATTTATTCACTCTCCATTGTCTTTAAATGACTGTTTTATTTGTATGTTGTCTAGATTGATAATTCATATTCTTAGGTGACTTGGTCTGATATAAGCCACCTGCCCATATCAGAAGCTGGTGGAATGAGCAGGATGAGACTAGGACCTATTGGTTTCCTCTGGTGTATTTTCACTACATGGCCCAACCTGCCCTGGAGCTTTTCTTTTCTATTCTTTTTTTAAAGTTTATTTTTTAGTATTCTCTACACCCAATGTGGGCTTGAACCCATGACCCCAAAATCAAGAGTTGCATGCTGCTCCTCTGACTGAGCCAGCCAGGCGCCCCTGAAGCTTTTCTTTTGAGGGCCAGGTTTCTATTCCTTGCCACTTTGTGGGAAAATAAGATGAGAATATGGTATTAACATAATGATGTTTAAAATATAAGTTGTAGTAGTGAGGAAAATAATATGAGTCTCATTCAGTAATCAAACAGCTTCAAATATTTCTAAACTATAGTATATGAGCATAAAAAGTATAAACATATCACTAAGAGAATCCTTATCAATGAACGCGATTTTATAACTCAAACGTTATTTCCAGAACTTGTTTAAATCAGTCTTTGGTTTGATTTAGTGTTGACTAAAGCCTTGGTCATTTTTTCAGTCCTTGTTTTGTGAACAGCAAAAGGATTAGAAGAAAAAAACTACAAGAGGCTGTGGAGCAGTGCTTAGCAAATGCTAAGGAAGGAGTTTTTATTAATTATTACAATTCAATCTGGCTATTTCCTGTTCTTCACAGGGAAATGTAATATCTCCTAGGCAAACAATCAAAATGATACTATAAGCTACGTCTTTGCAAAGCCATAATGATCTACAGAAAGCTTAAGTACAGTGTAGCAAGTCCAGAATTAATCTCTCTGATTAATGAATGAAAAAGAGAAATTCATGGCCAGTAGTATCTATGAGCTTTTGACGAGAGCATTATGTCAAACATTAGAACTATCACCTTCATTTTCTTGTGTGGGTGGTAAGCCCTAGTTCCATAATTTTTAAAAAGATTTATTTGTTTGTTTGAGAGAGAGAAAGAGAACACAAGTGGGAGGTGCAGAAGGGAAGGAGAGTGAATCTCAAGCCAACTCCGCGCTGAATATGGAGTCCGAAGTGGGGCTCAATCTCACAACCCCGAGATCATAACTTGAGGTGAAACCAAGAGTCAGATGCTTAACCAACTGTGCCACCCAGGTGCCCCTCTAGTTCCATAATTTAAATGTTTTCTTGAATCTTGCAATCTCTGTAATGTATTAGAGATGGAAAACTTCCCCTTTGCTCTGTAGAGACAGTTTTGGAGCTAGGTCACCTGCAGGCAGGTCCTGGCTCCAACACCAGCTTTAAGATGCTGGGAAAGTTATTAAGTCTACCTTCTAGGACATATGGATAAAAATACCCTGCCTTACTGGACTGTGAGGATGAAATGAGATAGTTCATATAAAGCACTACGATCCTTTACTTCATCAGTCTTCTATAGGATGAACCTAAAGTAATTTGTTCCATAAAATACTGAAATCTCACCATAACTTTCCTTAAACAGATTGACTTTTTGACAAACTCTGCTCTCTTGTATTCTAGCCAAGAGGTTTATTTATTGAACTGCCCATAGGTCTTTGTTAAGTGGTTACTGTACTTAAAAGTAAGTCCTATATGTTAGTTTTGATCTCAGAAATACACAATGCTTAAGCAGCACTGTTTTATTTAGATGGAAAAAATGAGAATTTGTCATTTGCAACCTAGTCTGAGGTTTGGGCCAAACCAGTATACTCTCACTTTCCTTTTAACCAAATAAAATTAGTTTTTGGCAACAAGATTCAAGGTAACTGACTCTGAAGCTGCTGGTGCTTTAAGTATTGTCTAACCAAATTTTTATAGTTCAGAGAACAGAAAAAAACAATTTTTCCTCTTATGAATTTAATCCAATGTAAACACAAACTTTCAAGGTTTGTTCAGGGATGCTAATTACTTTCTTCTTCAATTTTTCCATGATGAAGCTATTCTTGGATGTCAGCAAGCAGGATTAAACCTCAGGAGCATGTGAGGCCACTGGAAAATGCTTCATTGTCTTTCCGTCTTTCTGGGTCACTCAGTATTTGATTATCCAGACTAATTGTAGGAAGGGAAAGCATGAATAATTAAATTGTACAGACAATCTCTTGTACCTTATTTTGGCTGAAGACTGCATCCTTATTCTCCAACTAGTTTCCAGAAGAGCTAACAAGTAAAGTAAAATGGTTTGTTTCCTGTCTTTGCTCTATTTCCTCTGTCCTTTCAGAGAAGTATTGACAAATGACAAAATGTCTCCCTCCTAAGTACCCCATTTCCTCTGCCACAAAGGAGCAGTATCAACAACGAGGAAACAAGCGGAGATCTAGGTAATAATTCCCCAAAAAGGTAGACTTGCCTATTCTAGAACTTTCTGGTTATAAAAAGAAAGACAGACCTCGAGGCTAGATTTGGCTCCTGGCTTTTCCTTTTCTTGATCATTTTCCAATGAACTTAAAAAGCTATTTTCCTCTTTCTTCCCATTATAGGCTTTTCTGGCACCTCAGAAGAAACAATGGAAATAAACATTTAACAGATGGTCTCAGCGGTTTCCCTGACACACACACACAGTACAAAAGGGAAGCATACATAATGGAGTCGATTTGATCTTATTTTAATTTATGTTATTTCGCACAGAATAATTTCTGGTCACAATTTGTTTGTTTGTTTGTTTGTTTGTTTGTTTCTGCCTTTTATCTCTGTGGTCCCTTACATACAGTTTCTGGAGTCTTCTTCAAGGTCAGACCCTGGACCTCCCAAACCCCCCCCTCCACCCCCCAGAGCACAGTGCATCATACCGTTAGCATAAATGGTTTAACCACAGCTCCCCTGCAGAAGTTCTTCGGGAACTATTAGGAAGGTTTCCCACATCTGCACCTGGTTCTCTCATGAAACCAGAGATCACAGGGTAGAGATAAGCTGAGGAATATTAGCAAGAGAGGAAGAAAGGAAAGAGTTGAAGGAATATACTCCCCTTTCACTGATAAGTGGGAGAACGAGAAAAACCTAGGGTACACATTTGGCCTCAAGGTTGTAGGGAAGCCCGAGGGGCATAAGAAATGACCACCACTGGGAGTCTAACTTTTCCACCTGGCTTGGAGGTGACACATGGGTTCAAGGCCAGAGTGTCCACAAACATCAACAAGCCACTTAGTCTTCTGATGAAAAGCAAGGCCAAGTTCTGAATCCAAGCATTCCGTGGTATGAAGAGACAAGCAGCAGGTCAACAGGCTAAGGTCTGCATGAGGAGGAACAATCAAGCAGAAGGAAAACCAAGCCCAGGTCCCAGTCAGGGGATTCGTAGCAAGCAGGAGATGCTGATAAGAAGCAGAGTCCTGCACAGGCAATGGCCCAGATCAGCAGCAAAACCCTATGAAATCCAGGAGCAAAGATCTGAGATGGCTGTTCTGCTGTTCTCTGCCCTGCATGTGTAACTCATCACGGGCCAGTGGGGGGGGGGGGCGTGGCGAGCAGGCCAGGGTTGCACGACATGCTGGGGACCGAGGAGAGGCAAGGGATTCTCACAAAGCCATGCTCAGGCACTGGACTGCTTGTGGTCTCTCTGCCCCATGCCTTGGATAAGGGTAAAACTTCAAGGTTTTATCTTAAAGGCACACACATATTGACTTGGAAATATCCAGTGTTATCTGAGAAAGGAAGGAAGTGGAAATGGGTGTAGGGAGGGAGGAGGCAAGAGAAGGCATCCAGTGCTTTCTGAGGCTGTATATAGAGAAAGGCAGGCAAGAAGCCTGGCTTCCCGAGGTGATGGATGTGTTAGCCGAACTTACTATGGTGATCGTTTTGCAGTGTTTATGTACTAAATCACATCGTTATGTTGTACACTTAAAACTTACACAATGTTAAGTGTCAATTATATCTCAGTAAAGCAGGGGAAAAAAAGAGAAGGCCAGCTTTGGAGTCACGATACCTACATGGAAATCCTATCTCGGCCATTTACTAGTGAGTAAACCAAGGCAAGCTGTTGAATGTCTATGTCCTACCTACAAAGTGAGGACAATCGAGTCTCCTTCCTCATAAGGTTGTGGGGAGGATTAACTGTAAATGACTTAGAAGAGTACCTTGCACAAAATCGTTCTCAATATACTTTAGCTGTTGTTTTGTTCTCAAGTATATTCGCAGCAAAGAGTTATTGATCAACCACAATTGATCATCTAGGCGCCTTGGCAGGTGCTGGGAGAACTATGGTAAACAAAATACACACAATCCTCGTGACCTTAGGAAGTAATAAGTGAGCAAAATTTGGAAATCTAGGTACAAGTCGGTAAATAAAACATTACAGAAGGTGAGAAAAAGTTGATGTGAGTGACGTGAGATGTCAAGAGACCGTTTTTTGACTAATTAAGTTGTGGAAATAGGAAAGAATATGGGTATCTTGCAGAGAGCAATCAGAGAATCTGTGTCATCATGAGAACCCTGTGACAGTAAGACAAGGAGCAGGTGGTGATCAGAATGCGCAGAATGCACAGGAAAACCCAGGGTTACATACTTGGGGTTTGTGGAAAATTTCTGGTGAGGCAAACGTGATAACCACTACACTACAGAAACACTTACATGGAAAATTTCTTGAAATGAGGTAAAGGTGTCAAAAAGAGCAAAGGAATTTCATCTCTGAAACCAACCCTTTCTCTGAGAACTGAACTAAGTGTTACAAATCCGTTTGTTCGGAGAGCTACCATGACAGTGAACATTTGCTGAACCAAGATCCAAAAGAGAAGGAGCCCCAACAGAGCCAAAACCATGGGTGCCATAGTCCCCCTTCCTGGCTTTGCCAATTTTGGAAGAAAGAGTGAGGGGCTGGAAAGCTGAGCAAAGCTTTTGTTGGATTCATGGGGTGGGGAAACAAAGATGGGAAAAAACAAACCCATGGAGTAAAGTTTAGGGCTGCAAGGGGAGAATCTCTGGTAAATACCCCCAATTTTCACTGGGACTCTGTGTAGGTTTAGCTCTTCATGGGCCTTAGTTCCTCCATAGAAACTTCAGAGTCTGCTGAGTTCCTTTAAAAAGTCCTATCAGAATTTGAATTCCATTAAATAGATTACTTTGGGGAAGAATTAATATCTTTATAATAATAAGTTGCCCTTCTGTACAACATGGAATATGTTTCTGTTTATTCAGATCATCTTTTATGTCCTGGAGTTTAACAAATTTCTCCTTAAGGATCTTATATATTATTGGATAAATTAATCTCTAGATTTTTATGGTTTTTATTGTCATTGTGAATGGTAACTGGGATATAACTCGTTATATAGTTGGATAGGACTGACATAGAGAAATAGCATGGCTTATTGTCATTTGATTTTGCATCCAGCAACCTTGCTAAACTTTCTTATTTTGTTGATTTTTCCAGGTAGGAGATCATATCGGCTGTAAATGATGACTTGTTTATCCTTTGTCTCTATTTCTCTTTCTTTTCTTGTAATGTTGGCAAGGACCTCTGGTACTAAGTTAAGCAGGATCAATGATAGCAGGTACTCTTGTGATCTTCAACGGAAGCATCTGTATTTCTCCATTATGTACAAAATGTGCCCTAAAATTTTTAGTAAATAATCTTTACCCACTTGCGTAGAATGTCTCATTCCCTGATGGTGCCAGGTTGAAGAGATATGTTACCATTATTATCCTTTTTCCTTTCTCATCTTTACTCAAGTATTTTGAATTACTCATCATCTTCTTAACTGCTTAATATTTTCCTTGAGTATAATATTTGTACCGATATAATCAGTATCCTTGAGTAATAGAGAAACTGTCCAAGTCATCATCATGGGTTATTCCAATCACCAATTCTTTTCTTCTTTATATGGAGGCTGAGTTTTAGTAGAAGTCTCAACGTTGGATCCTAGGTAGCAAACACCTGAGCAGTGTTTTTAAAGTCCTGGGTGGTAATTAGTGAAGAGCACTGTTTCATGATCCAGCCTCACACTCTACATTCGTGCGGTTCCCGTAAAAGGACTGGGTGACCTGACCGGACTGTATAACTAAATCGGTAACTCCATTTTTCTCTGACTCACTTTTTTCCCCTTACAAATCATCTTTCCTTTTTTGAAGAAATTATACCTACCCTTAATTGATACCCTCTTCACCTATACCGTCACCCACATCTATAACCGTAGAAGAATCAACATGAAATTTATAGTCAGGATTTTAAAAATCATGTGAGATTAAAACCTTAAATTCATAACTTTGTAAGATAGAGGTGACAATCATCTGGTTTTGAAATTAGATCTGTCGGTGGTTCTAGGAGCTCATTAGCTGCACTGATGTCATGCAAACCAGAGGGAGGGGAGGGCCTATCAGTGGAGGGAGGGGCTACCTTTGTGTCCCGGTGCTCAGGGCTAAGGATTAGCGGGGCTGTACAGGTTTGGAACTCTCCTACCTTTACTTCTTTTTTCAGCATGTAAGACAACACAGACACTTACTGCATAATAAAGCTTATAAGTGGAGTTGAGTCAAGTGATCAAACTATATATATATGTATCTTAAGTTTCAAAAAGGAAGAAGGGCATTTTATGATAAAACAGGGCTGCTTGATTAAAATCAAGATAAGTGGCGAATTAAGGTATAATTAAATCGTTTCTAATTCAACTCAAATTTCATACTTACTTTTTACTGAAGATCTGCATTCCTATATGTGCCTTTTAGGTACAGACTTTGGGAACTGGACATTTTTTTAATAAAGTTTTTTATTTGTCAGAGAGAGAGAGAGAGAGAGAACAAGCAAGGGAAGCAGCAGGCAGAGGGAGAAGCAGGCTCCCCACCGAGCAGGGCGACCGATATGGGCTCGATCCCAGGACCCTGGGATCATGACCTGAGCCGAAGGCAAACCCTTAACTGACTGAACCACCCAGGTGCCCCGGAAACTAGACATTTTATTTATAAACTGAATTAAAGCTTATTTACAAACTTCCACACTACAACATTATACAAAGGCTACATAAACAAAAGTAATAAAACTGAATGTAGTTGCAAGTCTTGCCTGGAGTATGAATGATTGAAATGTCTCATAGTTCTTCCCTCCCCTGAAATACATCTCCTCTTGCTTCTGGTTTATTAACAGAGAAGAAACATTTCAACTGTTTGAGATAAAATTTGAAACGCAAACACTCCAGAGTAATGTATGTCCATATTCCCATGAAGCGCTGTTGGGAAGTTTTTTTGGAAACTCAGGAGACATCACTAAACTGTTGAAGTGAACAGGGCAGAAGTAGAGGTCGCCAAGGGCTGAACACAAATCCAGCTCACCCTTCTCCTTAAAACCTATTCTCTGATGCTCTGAAATGATTCTGTAATTCTCTGTAGTGACACCTAGTGGCTAGTGGCCATATCGGCATCATATGCATTTAGAAAACAATGCCACCTTTGATTGTTTGTTTTAAATGGAAAAAGTTTACTCTCAGCTGTCAAGTCACAGTTTTATCACCCCACAACAGAGCAGAAAGCCAGTTGTCTTTTAGCATTGATTCAAAAACTACATTCCTTAGAATTCTTGGGTGGGATAGACAGAAATAGTCAAATCCTTGGCAAGGTCCATTACTCTATAAAATACATTTTTAAAAAAGATTTTATTTATGGGGCACCTGGGTGGCTCAGTCAGTTAAGCAGCTGCCTTCGGCTCAGGTCATGATCCCAGGGTCCTGGGGTCGAGCCCCACATCGGGCTCCCTGCTCTGCGGGAAGCCTGCTTCTCCCTCTCCCACGACCCCTGCTTGTGTTCCCTCTCTCACTGTGTCTCTCTCTGTCAAATAAATAAATAAAATATTTTTAAAAAAGATTTTATTTATTTGAGTGAGAGAGAGAGAATGAGCAATGGGGAGGGGTAGACAGAGAGAGGGAGAGAAGCAGACTCCCGGCTGAGCAGGGAGCCCGATGCGGGCCCGGATCCCAGGAACCAGAGATCATGACCTGAGCCAAAGGCAGACACTTAATTGGCTGAGGCACCCAGGTGCCCCTATATAATATGCATTGTAGAGCCTAATGAAACAAGTGAGAAACTGTCGCCTTATTTGAACAATCTGATAAGAGAAAGAAAACAATAATTCCACCAGAATCAAGCCTCCTCCTCTGGGAAGTCAAGAGGCGAGTATGCTAAAGGCTAGTTTTGTAGATTATCGTAGAGGGCCTCATTTCAGCCTTTCAAATTTTTCCTTCATATCTTCTTGCTCAAGACTTAAATACTCCTATCTGTTATGGGAAAATGATGTACAGTGCTGACTGAGCATTTCTAAATCCTCAGGAATACTCACCTAGTGCACACATGTATACTGATCCCGGGCTTAGAAAAGTAC
This sequence comes from Zalophus californianus, assembly GCF_009762305.2. Lineage (NCBI taxonomy): Eukaryota > Metazoa > Chordata > Mammalia > Carnivora > Otariidae > Zalophus > Zalophus californianus. The sequence continues at coordinate 117,253,300 of NC_045603.1, read as the reverse complement.
TGGGGAAAATAAAACGTGAGGAATCAAATTGCCAATGAGGCACCAAGTTTCTGTCATCTTCCACTCTTACACTGGTAGAGGTGGCAGCTAGCTCCATCAAACTAGGTGACTTAAGGTCCCCTAGGACAATCAGAGTAACATTCGTAATATCATCTTGTTTTATTTTACTGCACCATAATTCACTTAACCAACTTTCTCTTGCGGGACACTTGGTTTAAACATTTTGACTGCCGCAAATAGCTTTGCAATGAACATCCTTGCACCCACACCTTTGTATCCAGTACTGATATTTTGTTTTAAATATTATAATGAAATATTTAAGACATGCAAAAGAGCACAAATCATAGTTTAAAAATACTCACGTAGGGGCGCCTGGGTGGCTCAGTCGGTTAAGCGGCTGCCTTCGGCTCAGGTCATGATCCCAGGGTCCTGGGATCGAGCCCCACATCGGGCTCCTTGCTCCGCGGGAAGCCTGCTTCTCCCTCTCCCACTCCCCCTGCTTGTGTTCCTGCTCTCGCTGTGTCTCTCTGTCAAATAAATAAATAAATAAATCTTAAAAAAAAAAAAAATACTCGTGTACCCACAACTCGGCTTGAGAAATCTTTACCAATAGAATTGAGGGCGCCTGGGTGGCTCAGTTGGTTAAGCGACTGCCTTCGGCTCAGGTCATGATCCTGGAGTCCCGGGATCGAGTCCCGCATCAGGCTCTCTGCTCAGCAGGGAGTCTGCTTCTCCCTCTGACCCTCTTCCCTCTCATGCTCTCTATCTCTCATTCTCTCTCTCTCAAATAAATAAATAAAATCTTTAAAAAAAAAAAAAAGAATTGAAGCCCTTTGCATTTTTCTCGACCCTGTCCACTTTCCTATTCCGGTGGTGACCTCCTCCCATGGGTGTGTGTCATTCTTCTCCGTTCCTTTATACCACTGAAGGTATAAGTGTATCTCTGGGGCACATATATAACCACCTAGTATTTATTTTCTCAGTATAGTTTGATACTTTATACACAGTATAAAGAAAAATTTACATAGCAAATGTCATGGCAGCTTTCAGCCCCTCCATGCGGTAGGAGCCTCATCCATCTTGTTCACTGCCTCATCCCCATCGCCCAGACCAGCGCTTGGAACACATCGCTTGGCAAAATAAATGTCAATGAACACTTGCTGCATGAAGCTACATTTCAGTTTAAATAGAAGGAAATGCTAGCTAGTGTTGACATAAGGAGAGACAGAACAAATTTGGATGAATTGGGCCTGTTGCACCACTTAGCCTAGGGCAGCCTTGTGTAAGTTTCGAAGGGCCGGGAGTGATAAAAAGCCTGTTACCAATACCTGGTTGTCCCAGGTGAGTGGGTGTCTAATGTAGGCAACCCTTTTATCTGCGGGCCCTCTCTGCTTCCTGAGGGCGGGGTGCCCGGGAAGCCTGGGAGACCAACCTGTCTGTACAAGGAGAAGCCAAGGTACTAGAATGCTGTTGAGTTTAATCCAAAGTGATACCAAGGAGAGAACCTGGGATGATTCAGAGTCTAAAAATGCATTGTGCAAATACACCGGGTGCCAGGCTCCTGGGTAATTTGGCTGCACTGGAAAAGGCTCTGGATGAGGAATGCTGGGCACCATCCTCAACACATGCTCCAACAAGGAGCCAAAGTACACCTCAGTCAGAAATTGGCTGCTCTAATTTCTCAAACAGATCGTCAGCAGAAACCCTTCTCATCCTAAACAAGTAAGGTCTAGTGAGGGAAGCTAACACCTCAAAGTACTGAATGAAGGGGGCTCCTGGGTGGCTCCGTCGGTTAAGCATCTGCCTTTGGCTCAGGTCATGGTCCCAGGGTCCTGGGATCGAGCCCCGCATCATCGGGTTCAGCAGGAGCCTGCTTCTCTCCCTGCTTGTGTGCTCTCTCTCTCTCTCTCTCTCTCTGACAAATAAATAAAATCTTAAAAAAATAAAAAACAAAAAGGACTGAATGAAGAAACATTACCCCCTCTCTATGTATTCCCCACATGTGCATACTCACCACACCAAAAATGTGCCCTTTGCCCAAAAGCAATTTTTCTAGTTTTTGTGGTCTTACGTCATAAAGCTTGAATGGCGGTTGGACCTGAACTGAATTCTGTTGGCAGAGTAAACGGCACCCCAGCAGTGCGTAGGGCATAATGTAATGATGATGTCAGACCCTCCTGTTTCTTTCGATGAGACAAGAAAGTCTCTCAGGTGGGCTGGCTGCATGGAGGCGACATCTTTGAGCTCAAGAACGTCGGCATCACCTGGGGAGCCACCTCCAGCCACCTGCTCTGTTTCCATGTTCTGCGGCCACCAAGCGCCATGGGAAGCTCCATGGGGCCCAAAAGGTGCAGCAGGCCCTGAGCTCTGAAATCCGGCCTTGTCAGCAGCTGTGTGGCTGTCAGCTGCCCAGCAGATCCAGGTGAGGAAAATCAACCTTAGCCCGGGGCAGGCATGGAGAGCGACTTCCAGGCTCCTTCCTCGGCCCGGCCCCTGCACCTCTCACCTTGCCTTTTGCAGGCCTGCTTTGCTTTCTCCATACCTGGGCTCTGCAGTGAGAAGGCACAGGGCCTCCAACAGCAAGGCAGAATCTTCCCAGCAGGAATTAGCTCTCTGTTCCTCCTTCTGTTCCTCCCTGTCAGGCTGAGGCTTGCTTCTGATGTCCACTTTCACAGAGGAAAGGGCAGAAGAGGAAAAAGCTTTACTGACATGTGAGCTTTGGGAGAACTTTCCTTGGGATCCTAGGAAATGTGGGCTCTTGCCCACATCCTGGCTGTAGCTAAGATGAGGTTCACACAAAATGGTAAGATCAACAAGTTTCTCCTCAGATTCTCCAACAACCCCTCCCTTCTCCTCTCTCCTACCTGCAGGCTTCCCTTCACCCCACGGCCAGGTCCCAGTGACACCTGACCACCACCACCTCTGCCCCCACGCTCTTCTCTCTCTTCCTTCCTTCCTGGCTCTGCACTTGAGACGGTTGGGATAAGACGTGGTGAAAGGAACTCACACCACTGGATTATAAACCAGCCCTTCCCTGTGACATTCCCAGGATCGACAGTAGCGTCTGGCACATGGTAGCCTCTCAACAAATATGTGCTGAGTACAAGACTGAAAAAGTGTGAAATTCCAAGAGATCCATCCACTCTCTGGGGGATTTGCTCAGAGGAATAAGGTCACTTCCTTACTTACAGTTTACAAGTCACTTTTACACACTCAAAGGACAGGACCTGTGCATTTCCAACAGCTCCGTGGTCTAATTGACGTTTTTCTTGTACCGAAGAAACCTTACAAATGATACCATTGGGGAAACTCTTTCCTGGCTTACGCGAGCCTAATCCTGCATCCCTAATCATTCTCTCCTGCAAATAAGCCTTTTTGCTCTTCACATGCCCACTGAGGTTCTTATGAAGGGACAGAAAAAGTAACTAAGCCTCTCTCTTTTCTTCCTTCCTTCCTTCCTTCCTTCTTCCTTCCTTCCTTCCTTCCTTCCTTCCTTCCTTCCTTCCTTCCTTCCTTCCGTCCTTCCTTCCTTCCTTTCTTCCTTCCTTTCTTCCTTCCTTCCTTTCTTTCTTTCTTTCTTTCTTTCTTTCTTTCTTTCTTTCTTTCTTTCTTTCTTTCTTTCTTTCTTTCTTTCTTTCTTCTTTTTCTTCTTTCCTTCTAGACTGTTCTGGAATGTTTGAGGAAAATCTTGGGCTTTACACAGCCACTCCCTGTCTGGGAAGTCTCAGGTCAACCTCTTGCAATTTTTTCCCTCCTATTTTTCCTCTTTGTGTGTCTCTCCTGAGTGTGTTGTCCTGTTTCCTGAGGCAGGAACCTGTCTGCAGGCAAGGTCGGAGAGTCGATGGTACCTCTGGAGCCAGCTTTGTGTCAGCTGGTGACACAGTGGGGCTGACCTCATCTGTTACTAATTGCTGAAACTTGCGTCCGAAGGAACATGTTAGTAACAGCTCTCACCTCCATCAGGCCGCTCTCAGGCCCCGGGCAGAGAAGACAGGCAGTGACTCACATCATGGCAGGAGAGTCACCCAGGCGACAGGAAAATGACGTGAAAGGAGGAACCAAGAGAGGAAGCCCCCTCTTCCCCGCATCCCTCCTAGTTCCCCCCCATCTCTGCCTTCCTCCCCACCCTGGTCAGCTCTCCCCACCTCCTGCCTGAAGCCAGCTCCCCTCCTCCCACCTCATCACCGGCTCTAGCCACATGGGAGATGTGCTCCTCCATCCGTAACCTGCTTCTCACTCCTCCGTGCTTCTGCATGTCATTCCCTCTGTCTCCAAGTCTCTTCCCTCAAGTCTGTATTGGTTTGGTCTCTCCCTTGGGCTTCAAAGCCCAAATCAAATGTTTTCTGTCTTTTGCAACTATACCCTGATCCCCTTTAGGGAATCGTAGACCGTGCCTATGCCACGTCAAGAAGAATTTACAAACTATCTACTCGGTGCTCAGCTTGACAATAAATGGAGGATTCAAAAGAGGTAGAAGATACAACCTGTACTCCCAGGGGCTAGAAAGCCTCCTCTGAAAGGCAATAGGACTGTCATGAGAACATATAAACCAAGATCGACCCATCTGTGGTTGCTTGGGAGAATCATTGCGCATTTTTAAATAAATTCCTGCTTCTAATTTCCCTGGATCTTTCTATATAAAGTTACTCATGTTAGAAACAGCTTGATTGAAAATCAGTGCTTGCGGGACAGAGCACCTGCTCTTGAATTTCAGATGGAGGTGTTGATTCACCAGGCGAGGTGGCAGCCCATGACAGAAACCTGGTTTTGGTGGTATAGGAAAGATAAAACGGAAGCTGAGGAGGGTTGGAGGTTCTTGGAGTAGTTCAAGTGGGAGGTCAGAGAGACTCGGGTAGGCTGCCACAAGGAGAATAAAACTAGAAGGGGTGGCCCACATCGCTGTTCCCAACCTCTCCCAAGGCTACACAGAAGCTCTTGAAGCAGGAGGGGAAGTCTGAAATTGTGCTAGGGAAAAGAGAGAGTGTCCAAAGGAATGGAATCCCAAATCAAGAAGGGATTTTCTATCAGGGAGGCTGCCATTGTATTTGAAAGTATAACGTGCTCAAATTGCGTTTAAACTCCCCCAGGCAAGATTGTTTGTGGATTGTGAAATTGCGTGGATGTATGGCATTGTGTTTTGTGGCATTGGTGATTATCTCAAGGTATCCAGGAAAGCCCAGAGCCCCTTATTTCCCAGAACTATTTAATCTGGTCTTGAGTTGTCCTACCAGGCCTGACCTAACAACAATGATGGCTTACATTTCTCAGTAAGAATTTGTATCTACAAATATTGTTAGTGCTCTTTTGGAAGAGTAGTCATAATGTTGGCTGTAGAAAACTCACAACCCAAAAGTAATTATAAACATTTTATTGTCCCCTTTCAGTGTTGTCTTAATGTTTGTACATGTGTGTTTTATTCTTTTGTAAATGCATTCTTTTATCTTCAAAGAATCATCTTTGAATGTTGACTCCCTCTTTGCCTGGGTTTGGGAGGGGATGATGAGGAAACCAACTTCTCAGGAAAACTGTACTTTTATTCTAGAAGTAGACCTCCAGACCTCAAATACCCCAACTGCTCAGCTCTGTCTTCTTTGTCCTGGAGGCATTTGACCCTGGGCCTGCTTCCTGCTTCCTGCTCCTCCTGCCCCTCAGGCCCAGCTCCCTAATCTGGGGGTTTAAGGGAGTAAGCATGCTTGAGGGGCAGGTGTTACTGAACTCAAGGTGTTAGAATCAATTCCGTGTTGAGATTGGAAGTCTCTACAGATAACCTTTGACCCACCTGTAAGGAGATGAATTCTCTGTGACTCCCGGAGATTCTCCAGCACTCTCCTTCTCAGGAGTCATAAGGCTGCCTCTAAATGGAAGCTCATGGACTCAAGAGTTGAAAGGCCCGTATGCGTGGCATCGTGTCCAATCTCCCATCCGGTATAGGAAACCCTTCCTAGCGTTTCTGCCAGGTAGCCCCAACCTCAGCCAATCATCACTAGAATAAAGAAATCAAGGCTGTTGATGTCACTGTTGGACGTCCCAAAGGCCAGACAATTCTATGTTGATTTTCAGCTAAAATCTGATTTGAAATGAGGTGAAATGATGGAAAAATTACTTACTTTATTGTGATAGTTTTGCCCTCAGAGATCATTTATTTTAGGCCGCACTGAAAGACTCCAGTTTCTTAGGAAAGGGGAAGGGCCAGGAACCTCCTGAAGTTATACACAAAACCATGGGAGTATGGGCAGACGTGCTCCTTAATTTGGAGGGGGACTTGGGGCCAGAGTTTCTGTAAGCCCAGGAGTCCCACATGGTCCAGCGCCATCCCTAAAGCTCCATGTTGAGTTTAGGGTGTCACACTCCAAAGGAATACAGACCGGATATCGGATCTCATTCAGATCTTGCTCAGCGAGAGGTGCACTGACCTCCCCACCTGCCAGCTTGTCGCAGAGGTGCTAGGGCTTTGTCTTGAGCTCAGAAAAAGTCCCCTTTTCCCAAGCAGAGCCCAGTGTATGTGCAGTGTGTCTGGAGGCCAGCCACGTGGAAACACGATACTGTCAGCGGCCTCTGTGTAGATATTGCTCTCATTTCTCAGATGTGGCCACCTGTCTGGGCCTGGACTTCTCTATGTCAGCGCCACCCAACTATAGAAAAGGCATGAAGGATAATGGCTGTGTTTATGGAGCCAGAGTGTGTTACGCGGCTCTGCAGACAAAGGGGTCCAGAGGTCCCCACATTCCTGACTCATCATCTGCACACTCATTCAGGAAAAGGAAAGGACCAGCCACATCACTCCCAGAGGGTTTCTATTCATCCTTGTGGCGACTGTCTAAAACACACACACACACAGAGGGACACTCTTCTCTCTTGTTTTTAGTGGTAAGCCCTATCCAGGGGTTACACGGTCTCGGTGTTGATTTGCTTGAAAATATTTTGATATAATCTATGTGCACAGTGAGGAGGCACCCAAAATGCCTTCATCAGGCAGCAATTTTCCAAAGGGGGTTAGTTAGCATTTGAAAACCCCTAATGAGGGATCCATGATTCAGAGGGGGTTCCTTAGCTCTTCAAATATTATTGTTGAAATCTCCACCACAAAGGCTGTGTCCATGAGCATCCAGGGACGTTGGAAGTACAATTTCCACTGGAAGAATGGGTGGTATTCAAGTCATGTAAATTGGTAACACCAAGTCTCAAATGAAATAAAAGAGAAACATGCTCTGGTTTTCCTTGTCCTCTGTAGGATCTTTCAAGAGTTTATCATAGCTGTGGAATTAAATCCCAAATATTTAATTTAGCAATTCTGCTTTGCTGGGCTGGAGCCTCCTTATGGCAGTCAGCAACCCTTGCTCCTGCACAAGCTGGTTTGGCTGTAGTTACACAGTCCCACCTTCCTGGCTCAAGCAGGTCAGACTGTTAACCTTTTTAAGACCTGCTCATATGCCATTTCCTTGGCCAGAAACACTCTCCTAGATAGACAGCTCTGCTACTCAATGAAGACACTAACCATTTCTAAACCTTCATTTTCTCATCTTTGAATGAGGAAAAAAAAAATCACTCCCCATTTTATTACTAAGGATTAATGAGATAATGTTTGTAAGTGGTTTAGCTTGGTGCCTGGCATGGGGAAAATGGGGTCATTTTCATTATTAGTCACCTACGAAACTCCCCCTTGATCACCAAAACTTACCTCAAGTGTCTTCTTTTCTAGAGGGTTTCTCTGGTCACCTTCCCATACCCAAACCAAGATAATATGTCCCTGCTCCAAGCTCTCAGGAAGTCTAGCCAACCTCTATGGAAGTGTGTACCACACTCTATAGTCAATTTTCTTTTTGAGTATTTACCTCCACCTAAAAACCATTAGGTCCTCGCGGGCAGGAGCTATACCTTTAAAAAAAGAAGTCCCCAGTGCCTAGTATATACTAGATACTCAATAAATATTTATAAATTAATGAACAAATGCATGAACTAATTAGGGATGTGTGGCTCCCTAAAGAGATACTTGGGAGGAGGCTTTGAGAATTACCATCCAATGGTAAAATGGTAGTCACCTGGAAAAGGAGTAAAGGAAGTTGATTTGGAAATTTCGGATAGAAATCAATGCAATATATGGAAGCGCTTCTATGACTATTCAAAACTGGAATGAGCTGCCCCAGTGGTATTTCCTTCCCCAGAGTTATTTCAGCAGGGGCCAGAAACAATAGAGTGGATGTATCCATGGCATAAGAGAGTGGTCTATAAGATGCCATCTCACATTTTTTTGACATTCTATGACAATTCCAATGTGAGAAATAGTTTTGTGAAACATTCTGAAGTAAATACTTGAGCTTTATTGTATTGTATATTGATTCTCTATCTTAGTATCCTTAGCTCTTCTAAGTATACTTCTTAGTTTTCAAATGCTCTGTGTGTCTTTTGGATCAGTTTTATTACTTGCAAATGTACTTAATCCATATGTAGCTAATATCAAAGATAGTTTTATTGATAATACATTCTGTGAGACTTTTGCTTGGCTGTTGTAAATTATTTGTATCAAATTGTTGGGTTTTAGGTCCACTTACTGAAAGCCCAAGGATGGCTGAGGAGGCCATTTTGGCTTTAAAACCAGAATGATTTTAAACCAACAATGGTTTTAAAATAAAAAATCAGGTAAATCTTGAGTTGACCCAAACCTCTAACTTCACAGTATCAGTGGATGCTGAAAAATTTTGAAAACCTCCAGAGAAAAGTCAAACCCAGAATAAGTCCAAGGCCCAAGCTACTGTTTCCAATTTATGGCAGCCAATTAATCCTTAGGTGGGGAATATTTCAAGTTATAACTTGTGTACAAGCTTTATGTAACCAGGAAGTTCCCATGTTACCTCTGGGGTAAGTCCCTTTAATCACTGAGGAACACAGGAGGGGGCTTTCCATTAAGCAGATATTATGTGAATACATAAAAAAAAAAAATAGATCTAATCTACTCACCAGGAATGATCTTGTCATTTTTATTAGTCAGTAACCCTGGATTCAACATTTAGCAATTTTTTTCTGAAGCTTCTTTGGAAAAGGAGACAGACCAGGAAGGAACCTTAGGAAAGAACCAGATCACTCCAAGTGTTTGTATCTTATAAGCATTTTTTCTCTCTTTATTACTTTTTGGATCTTTCTCCGCATCTACTGGGCAAGCATGTGGGAGAGGTTGAAAGCTATACCTCAAGACTAAAGCATCTCTTTTCAACACCAAGCAGAATGAAGACCAAGATAAGCAGCTAAAATGTGAGACTTCCAGTAAAATAGCTTTGATTAGATTTGAAGATTATCCAGTTTGGCTCCCTGTCTTGGTCAAATAAACATACCCTTAGTTACATCTTGACTCCACCTGTGGCCATGTAGACAGGGTTTATTGATACTCATCTCTGAGAACTTTCCTTGGCTTTAACAAAATATAGGCTTGCTATTGTTCTTCATGATGAATGTGACAACTAGTCACACCTTGTGGATCACACTAGGAAAACAAAAATTCCTGGCAAAAGCCTATGAATAAATAAGAGGCCTCCTAGCCACTGACAAGAACAAGCCATTATGGCGTTTCTGCAGGTTATCTCATTATTTGATAATATACACCATATGGTGTTGAGGACAGACTGACAATAAACTCTGCTAAATTTCTTAAAAGATTTTGTGTTGTATAAAATTGATAAGGTAACCTTCTCAATCTCATTATAGTGAGATTCCTTTTTTCTTTTCTTTTCTAATATGCCATGTCAAGAATAGAGTAAATGACATCAAACATCTCAACAGCTGGATAGTATAATTAATCTTATAAGGGTGCCTATGTGTTGTTATGATTTTTTCATGGAATAATTTCATGGAATAATAATTCATGGAATAATTCATGAGCTAAGAGAATATTAAGCTCACAATATTTTTAACCAGGGAAGTAGCATGGACTTTTAAAAAATAAAACAAAGCAATAACACAACTGCAGTGTTTTAATTCTTGCCTTTTTGGCATTGGATAGACATAGAATTTTCTTTCTCGTTTAGAAGAGTCCTTATTTATAAAGAGGGAGGAGGAGGAGAATCCCAGTAGTCAAAGTCTGGCTGAAAATTTCCCTTAAAATCCTATAATTCTATATAAGAAACAATATTATGCCTTTGAATTTGTGACAACTTTCCTGGAGGTAATGCTCAAGAAGCTAGAGTTTTCTCTGATTAAGCCATCCTGAGAATTCTAAAATATTCTCAGCTTGCGAGAAAGTCCTATACCTGAATTGCTTGCCACTTCTCCTAAATACTGAAATCAAAATAGTCTTGAACTTTAAGAAGATATTCCATATAATACAACATTTCAGCAACAATGCATTAGTGTATCTTTAAGAAGAGACATCTCCAAAATGAGTCAGCTCTGTTTGGGCACCGTTCTATAGGGTATGAATTTAATGTTCTGCCCATTCAGGACACTAGAATAATGGTCATACATGCCATCTAGGTCCTCCCAATTTATTTACTGGTTCTCAAAAATACCTTAACTTCCTAGAATACTAAACAAGGAACTTGGCCCAGCAGTTGAGAAACACTTCGCTCTGTGGTGGCTCTTTGTGTCCTAACTACCAACATCCACCAAGGTGGTAGTAATACTCTCTTCATTTTTAATTTTTTCTTAAATATGTTTATCCATATTGATGCAGTGTCCCCATCAAATATAAAAGCAAACCTCAGCAATTTCTTTCCGTGGAATAATTATCCCTCTAAAACTGGAAACATTTGTCAAACTAAGGAAAGTTCAAGCCAAAATGTCTCTCTGTAATTGTAGAAAACCATAGTGGTCTCCTAAGTTACATGTGTGGTTATATGCTTTAAATCGGGTTGGGAAGGAGGAAGCTGGAATGGGCGGTCTTTGAAAATGGCATGCTAAGCAAGCTACTGTTCCATATGAGACACAGTGCATATGGAGTTACCTAGAGAATGGCAATATTCAGTGCATTCTATGATATTTTTTGGCCCCAAATAGCTAAATTCTCTTTTAGTCCTGCTAGGTAAAAAAGCAAAAGGAATATGGAGGAAAAACCATGACAGTTTCGAGGCCACAAAATGGTGGTTGAGGGTGAGGTTAAAAAGCGTGTGTGTGTGTGTGTGTGTGTGTGTAATCAGCTTTTATTTTATTAAGATTTTATTTATTTGACAGAGAGAGCACAAGCAAAGGGAGAGAGAGGGAGAAGCAGGTTCCCTGCTGGGCAAGGAGCCTGATGTGGGACTTGATCCGAGGACCCTGGGATCATGACCTGGGCTGAAGGCAGCCACTTAACCGACTGAGCCACCCAGGCGTCCCTGTAATCAGCTCTTAAATAATCCTTTCTTACAGTGGTATTCACAGTGATTAAGAGCAAAGTAATTTTTTATCATTTTCATGAAAGAATTGGAGATATTTACTTTGAAAAAGATCAAGTTCTGGTGGCGCCTAGGGGGACTCAGTTGGTTGAATGTCTGCCTTCAGCTCAGCTCATGGTCTCAGGGTTAGAGCCCTATATCAGGCTCTCCACTCAGCGGCAAGTCTGCTTCTCCCTCTCCCTCTCCCTCTGTGATCTTTCTCGCTCTCTCTCTCAAAGAAATAAACAAAATCTTAAAAAAAAAAAAAAGATTAAGTTCTGAAGATGGTAACAAGGGTCGAGGAAGGACCAGCTGGATGTTTTCCACAGGAAAGGTCTGTCCAATGGCAAAGGACTTTGACTATCCTTCAGTGATATAGGGATCTTAAGGGAAACGTGAGAAGCAATGAATAAACATCATCATGGAGAATATTTTAGCTCAAAATATGCAAAAACTTTCTACCAAGTCAAGTTGCCTGACTGAACTCTATTGAACTGAATGGTTACTTTTCGAGGACACTGTGAAGAGAATTATGCATTTGGTGGGGGTGGCCTCCAAGATTTCTGCCAACCATGACGTTGGAGGTTTCTATTATTCTAAATCTAAATAATACTTGCTCTCCGCTGAATTCCTCTCTGAGCTAATTTGTTTCAGAACCCAGGCCAGAGATCAATCACATGGCTACTTACTACCAGAGCACTTTCCTAGAAGACTTACTTTTTCTCCCACATGTCCTAAAGTACTCAGATGACTGATGTACTTCAGACTGTATGTGACATGGCCAGAAGTTTCTCTGCATGACTCAAGGGAGACAAGATATATTTCTGGCCCGGGCATGTCAATAACATTCGTGACATTAACACATTCAAAAGGGAAAAGTAAAGATGAGAAAGGAATATGTGTAAAATTCAAAATCTTGTATTGTTTCATTCACCACAAGAAGGCAGGCAAGTGGCAGATGACTACATAATGGTAAGAAGAACTGAAGTTCACTCTAACAATCACTGATCTTCTTGGGGCATCTATTATCTCATAGTTCTGTCTCATTCCATCTTCATAAAAATTTTAGAAAATGGGTACAATCATTAGCCTCATTTCTTAAGCACAGAGGTGTTGATTGCTACCCAAGTATGAACAATCAGTAAATGGCATAGCTGGGACTCAGACCCAGAGCTGTCTACTTCCATTTCTACAGTCTTAACCAATATGTTCAGAGGAGAATGGAGCCCTCCACATATTTTGGATGGCTGCTGCCCAGGCAGCCCTGAATCAGGCTCTCTGCAGAGGATCTTTGACTAAGAACTTGAAAAGACAGCACCAGTCCTGGATCACACCATCTCATAATTATTTAGAACTTTGGAAACAGTGGCTATCACCTATGTAGAAACAACAATACCTAAGGAGGAGATGAAATTAAGAATGTGTGAATTGTGTCAGAGACAATTTGGGGAAGTAGACCAATATTTCACAGAGACAAAGATGTACTATTCAGTTGCATTTAGTAATACAATGTCCTTTATTTTTTTTTCCTGAAAACAAAATAAGAGACAGTTTTGAGAGGAAAGGTCCAGGTTCAATATGAAGAATAAATTCCTAGAAGAGAAAATTATAAAGCTTAAGAATAGATTACTAAAGAAAGTCGTAACTTTAAAAAAAAAATTATTCACCTCTGTGGACTAAGTTGTATTTTTACTACAGGAATGACTATATATGATGCTTGAAAACATTCAGTAAGGAAAAAAGTTAGCTAAATTGTTTACTAGCATGTGGTTTTAAAATGAACCCCCTCCCCCCCCTTTTCTTTGCTTTTGAGCTATTTGAAGAAAAAATTTGGACCTGGCTCCCTTTTTCCAAATGTACATGCTATGACATTAACTGTACTTGCAAAGCAATGTGTATTCACATTTTAAGTTTTTTCACTTCTGTTGGCTAATTTCTGAGTTGGAACACTAAGTAGAGGTCATTTGAGTTGAGTCTCCTGCAGTTTCTTGCTGCTTTTGGCTTAAAGATCCTGCTTCTCAGACTAAAAGGTACAGTTCTTTCCAGTTCCTGTGCTAAGCCTGTATGAGTAAGGATCAGCAGTGAGCCTGGCCCTGCCAGCAGCACAGATAAATCAATTTAAACCTTCAGGAAGCCATTAAACATGTGATGCTCCCTTGTTGATTAAATGATTCTTTCATCCCAGGATGGATAAAATACTAAGTAGTCCTACTTCCGGACATGAAATTTGGGTGTCACCCAATCCCTTGGAAAAGCTGACCAATCTGCCTCCCCAGGAGTTGGTGAAACTGTGAGAACCCGGAAAACCAGATCCACGGGAGAGCTCCTTCAGCTTGGGGCAGTGGTTCCAGAGGCTTTTCCTGATGTTGAGACTTTGTTTCTTCTCCTGTAAAAGGGGGTCAATGAAACTAAGCATGTGGAAGCACTTGGTAACCTACAAAGTACCAGAGACATGCTATGTTAGGTTTTGGTACAATTATTAGATTTTCCACTGGTGTGGCATCATTTTACAATTCTGATCAAACTGGAAAATTGCCCTCCAAATTAATAATTATTAATTGCCAATTATAGAGCCTTTACTATGTGCCAGATACTGGGCTCAGCTCGTGAAAATTCAAGATCTCATTTAATCCTCACTCATAACCAAGGTAGTATTATTATCTCTGATAATAGGTCTATATATATTTATTATTAATTTGTAAATGAGAAAACTGAGGTGTAGAGACAGTGGGTAACTTGCTCCGTGTTAGGAAGCTTGGAAGAGCTGGTAGGCATCTGGCCCACATTTGTCTGATTCATTACCGGAGAATCCTACTGTGGCTTTAACTTGATCTTCTGCATTCCCCAAAAGGAAGGATTTTCATTCTGAGACAGGAATGGATTTTAGTGAACCTCCATCGTAGCTTCCAATCATGTGGCAACCACTGTTCTGCGGGGCCAAGTTCTTGCTCTGTGCACCAGGTCATGGCCTGATGCTATTCTTCTAACATGTGTTTGGGATAGTTGATGCCATGGGTGCCCCACCCCGATCCACGTTCCCAGACAGTGCACCCAACCTGTAGCTGCCAACAGCTCACAGCTGTTCCCATTCTGGAGAATCTCCTGCTCACCCTGCCCCAGACAACTTGGGATCCCTGTGTAGCCTCCCTACACACCCTAACAGATCTTGGCAGATGACAGATGGCTTTCCCCTCAAGGTGGGACCCAACTCAGGGGCCATTTGTTCTCCTGGGCATCCCAGTGGGCGCCATGCTAAACGGGTCTCCCACTGAGACTGGATTCTTGCTTAGCTTTTCCCCTCCCAGACCTTCTCTTTTCCTTTACCCTCCTGCCCAGAGAGCACAAGCCAATAAACCACTGGAAGAAGAATCCCCGTTTTTGGCTCCGCTTTTAAGAAACCTGAGTGAAGACAGTTGGGAATTGCTGAGTTTTTCTATACTGTAGTCCTTACTTCTTATTCAAAGAATTCCATGCCTTTAAAGCCTTCATTTCAATATATTTTCTCCCTGAGCTATTTATGTTAATTTTTTCCTTCATTTGTTTGAAAATAATCCTGGTTTCTTCCTTTTCTGGGGGCGGGGAGGGGGCACGGATTATTTTAGAGAGCAGGTGTGGTGTCATGAACACTTGTAATCTAAGAGTCTCTGGGAAGAGGTTGTTCCTAACTATTAACTATTGACTAATTACTGACATAGAAAAGGGCATAATACCATCTATTTGGTCCCTGATTCTTGTCATACACTTACAAAAATGCTGAGACCTCAGAGAATGTACCACACAGTTCCTACTTGGTGTACTGTAATCACTAAAACTCTAATCACCTGGGGTTGCCAGGCATTTGAAGGGTAATTGTCTTTTTCCCTCTAACAGTGCCTGAAATGTCATCTTTTTTCTTCCCCCAGGGAAAGCACCTTCTCCTGGCTTTCTCTGCCTTGGCTGCCTGCTGGTTCCTCAGTCAGGCTCCAGAGAGTGTGATCATCACACCGAGACGCTACGGCTAGGCTGTTATGTGTCCCCCTGAAGCAACAAAACAGCGCTTCTTTGAGCCAAAGAAATAAAAAGAATAAAAATGCACTTTCCAAAAGGACTGATCTTAACAATTGGAAAGGAAAGTTTCGGAAAATCAGCAGAGTATTAGCGGTGATGGAGGGAAAGTATCTGTTTGGGGAAGGGCCAAAAGAATCAGACCTTGAGTTTCTACCCATTAATCATTGACCATTTTAAGTCTAGGCAGATAATTCCACCACAAAGAGATAAGAAAGCTGGAGAGCTTTACAGGAACATTTACAAGTTCAAAGTCTAGAGATTAGTCTATGTAGCCAAGGTGATCAATTTCAAGGTTTCCGTTTCCCCCACAGTGAGGGCTGAGGCTTGAGGGCAATGTGAGGACGACAGAATGATTCCAGGATTCCTCGTGGATGGCACTCAGCTCTTGCTAAGCTGCCAGGCCTTCTGACACTTATGATAGACCCCTCGGTCTTCTCCACATTTCTCCTTGGCTTTTTCCTCCTTACTTATAATCTTTGATTACTTTAAAAAAATCCTTTATTCAGGGGCGCCTGGGTAGCTCAGTCGGTCAAGCGTCTGCCTTCGGCTCAGGTAACGATCCCAGAGTCCTGGGATCGAGCCCCATCTCAGGCTCCCCCCTCAGCAGGGAGGCTGCTTCTCCCTCTCCCTCTGTCTGCCTCTCTGCTTACTTGTGCTCTCTATCTCTCTGTCAAATAAATAAATAAAATCTTTTTAAAAAAAAAATCCTTTATTCATTCCCCAAGTTTTCACAATCTTCCTTTCCCTGTCCACCTTATTTCTGAGCCTACCAACCTTTTCCTTGTTCCATAGAGCATTCCTCCAGGGGAGATACAACACAACAGTTAAAGTAGCTGGTACAATTGTACAAGAGCATAATCCTAGGAATTCATCGGCGTGTTTCCAAATATTGCTTCTTGCCGCTTTCTTCCCGGACCATTCTCTTTCCAGACGCTGCCTCTCCAGATGACCCAGCAAAGGTCTGAGGAAAAAATTAGTTCTTGAAGAACTACCTGCATCTGGAAAAGACACCCCAAAGCTTTCTTTCAAAACATAGGCGTGAAATGCCCCTTCATCCAGGTAGTAATTTTCTACTAACATCACTTTACCAAGTGATGTTCCTTTTCCTCCACGCCAAATATATTCACTCCATGGTATACAATGCAAATGTCTTTCAGGCTATAAAACACACCCATTCATGGACACCTGCAAATGACCAAATGGATTCTATAAAGTACAGAAAACCATTTAAGACATATTAAATGGTATTTGAGCTATTCATAATCAGCGTGAATTGAGCTAAGAATAAAAATAAAACTCCAAATGGTAACTAATTTTTCTGTTGTCTCTGCCTGGAGAAGCCATCAAAGAGATCTCAAAGTCTATATGTTAATTTGTGCTCGCTGAAAGAGCCCGTTTTTCAGTAGGCAGTGTCTTCAATAATACTGTCACTTTTTTTTCCCCAATTTTTGATCATGGAAAACAGTGATTGACTGGACATGGTGCTGTCCTCCGACCAGGAAGAAAGGTGAAGTGAGTCCTTAAGATCCTTTCACTACTGCTTCTTCAGTCTTTCCCATCCTGCTTTGCATGCCACCCCCATGCCTGCCCTGCTTTGTCTCCCAAGAACCAGCCCTTGTTGTTGCCCTGGGTTTAAATCTCCTTTTATTTATTTAGTTATTTATTGACACTTACAAGAAGTAAGCTCTCATAATAATGGTATAAAATACATTCTTTCCAATTATAAAATTAATCACTTCATTTTAACAGGGTGGTTTCTCTTGAGAATACAAAAAAAAAAGAGAGAAAATATAAGCCCATTTGTACCTCTTTCAGAGATATTGGCATTTTGGTGCTTTTGCTTTTTTTTTTTTGAATTACACTAGTTGAAAAATCATTTTATGTATCAGTTCTCCAATATACTATTTTTTCCTTAACACTATTTTGTAATCATATCTCGTATCATTAAAATTATTAGTAAAGCACGATTTTGAAGGATTCATCATATTACATCATGTGGCTTCTTTATAATTTATTCCACTGTTCCTGTGCTATGAGCATGTAGTCTCTTTCTGACTTTGCTCTGGTAAATAATATAACAAATATTCTCCCCCACGTATCTATCGTGTTTTAGCAGGGGATTCTTGAAGACCCCAGAAATGACTCTGTGGCACCACATTGCAGTAATCAGGTACAGGATGGAGTTATAATTTTGAAGAGAAAAGGGGTTCTTGCTTTGTTTGCTTGCTAAAAAGGTTAACTATCTTTGGGAGTGGCCAAAGTCAGAGGCAGAAGAAGCAAGTGCCATTGACCTGTGATACCTGCTTGGGTTATCATTTAGGCCACAGCCGCAGATGAGGTGAAAGTTGAGCGGTTTTTAACTAGTAAACTGAGATCCCAGGCTTCCTAGCTTCTCCTTCACATACATCATTCCAAAACGGAAGGCTGGCCCTTCTTTGTATGTTGATCCCGGTGTCTACTTTAGATATACACCGGACAGTGTCTGAATGGTTGTTTGTTGAAGGAACGTAAAGCCAAAGAGAGATGTGTCTAAGGTAGAAGGGACCCCTTCTCCCCTCCTAGCTTCTGTCGTCCTGTTTGTATTTCAGGTGACTGCAGTTTTTTCAAGTTCTTCCCCACAGATATCCACAGAAGGACCCTCACTCCCTCTAGTGGAGGACATGCGGGGCACACAAGCTAATCCGACCCTGCGAGGTTCAGAAGCCAAGAATTGGTGTCCTTAAATGCCCTCCTGAAACAATGGAAGCTGTGTTTCTCAAGGAGACTCTTCTTACTCCATAGAAGGTTTTGTCTTTAACGGGCCATCTGTGGCTACTGCTGCCACAAGACAAGACATCAGGGGATGTTTTTGTCCTTCAGGGCAATATCCCAGCTTCATTTTTTTCTAGTCAAAGATTTTATTTATTTATTTGCGAGAGAGAGAGAGAGAGAGAGAGACAACGACAGAGCTAGTGAGAGACAGCAGGCTCGGAGAGGAGAGGGAGAAGCAGGCTCCCCGAGGAGCAGGCTGCTTGATGCAGGACTCGATCCCAGGCCCCTGGGATCGTGACCTGAGCCGAAGGCAGATGCTCAACCAACTGAGCCACCCAGGCATCCCTCTTTTTTTTCTTTTCATTAATTCAGTAATCTACTGAGTTGTGTTTCTTTGTCACCAGTGGTAGTGACTTGTGATTCACTTTCTGCTGTGTCATGAGCAAAAGGTGTTGCTAATATAAACAGAGCCTAGGATAAAGCAGCTGAGAACCTGGTATATTGCTTTAAAGTATTGCAAAAAGTCACCCAATCGCTTTTGTTTTGCTCTTTGTAAATGTAAAATTTTAGGAACGTTGAGAAAAACAGAGGAGAATACTACAAGAGTGAATGGCAAGACACATTTAGGGTTCTGTCCAAAGTCTCTATGGGATTCTTTTTCACAGCTGAGCCAGTCACCTCAGAGAGCCACATTGCTATTTCAAGAATGATTTGAGAAGTGTCCATGCAAGAACTGTCTAAATCCTTTATTGATCTCTTTTTATGGTTATAAAGAAGTCCTGCCATAGCCAGATGAGGAGTTCTTGTTCCTGGCACTTTCTACCTACCTACCCACCTTCTACTTACCTACCTACTCCCTACCAATCTACCTACCTGCTTACCTACCTACCTACTTCCTATCCGCCTACCTCCTACCTACCTCCTACCTACTTACCCACTTATCTGCCTACCTGCCTAAGGCAAACTGCTTGAAAGCTCTGGGTCTAGAATTTATTTGTAAAATTAGAGGATTGAATCCGAGGAGCTATGAACATCTCTTCTAGTTATAAGGCAGCATAAAAAAAAAAAAGCACTTAGCCTCTCTGTAGAGAGCAACTTGCGGGAAGATTCCTTTCCTCTCTGCGGTCCACCATCATCACTGTTTACTAGTGATCTAAGTCAAGTTCCAGCAACAAAGCAGGAAGCACTTCCTTTTTCCGATTCCTGGCTCAGGAGTCCCCTGCATAGTCCCTTGCTGTTATGCCCAGGGCACCTGCACAGCCCAATCTGGACAGGTAGCCTTCTAGTCCCTAAGGTGCATTTGCCATAGGTTCGGGGAAAATGTCCCCATTTCCCAGGAATCTCAAGCATGAGAACACTGCACTCAAATTCTTTGCCTTTTATTTAAACTGAGATCAGAGTGAACACGATAGCTCTGACCTGTGCAAATACAATAAGCACTTCAGCCCAGAAACAGTTTTACCTCTTTTATTAGGTTGGGCTTTCAGTTTGTGTTTGAAGAGGAGCTATTTATGGGCTTGCAAACAAAGTGCTGGAGGAAAGGAATTTAAAGGATGTCCTTGAGCAAATTCAGGGGGTTTTATTTCAAGAGGCTCCACTGCACATTAACCCTTCATCTTCTGGCACACGTCATCTCCTCCAGCTGCGCCCCCAGAAGCCTGGAAGAGACGGGTGGTCTGGCGCCAGCTGAGGACACACGGCGGACACACGGCATGGCCTTGGGAAGGTCATTTCCTCCGTGTGCTGGCTCTTGCTCTGGAAAACCAGAAGGCTGATGGTGACGTCGTTCTGAGGAACTGGAAAGGAAAAGAAGTTAAGACGCGAAAGCATTTTGTGGGTGAGGTAGGGAGCATCAAGGCTGACGCTGTTATCTTTACAGCTAATTTCTGACCTCATGTTTTCAGAGCTTAGTCGTGGCAATGTTGTTGAAAGAATGCATGAACTTTTTTTTTTTTTTTTAATAAGCCTATTACTTGTCTGGGATGCCCAAGGAAAGTGTAGATTTTCTCATAGTATCAATTTGTTGGACAAAAGTGCTGTTAGCCAGAGTAGACTTATCTGAATGCTGGCGGAACCCTTCTTCTGCCTCCTTAGGTGCAATAAAAATCTTTTATTGGATTGCTTGGTTGCCTTCTTAAAAGCTTGGTGAGGGAGGCGGTTGAATCTCCTGGTAGAAGGGGGCAGGGCCGCAGTTCCCAAAATACTCATACGTGATGTTAATAGAGGATACTCCAGAAAGAGGTTTTATGCTCAAATGATTTAGTTAGCATTTCTCAGAGTGAACAAAGCAAGTCCTGTTCTCCCTGGAACCTCAGTTGACCCCGCTGCTGTGTCATCCCATGACTGGTGATAAGAGGCATAAGAGCATCCTTGTGCCCCCTGGAACTTGGACTTGGTCGGAGGATAGTGGCTGGCCTGTTGCAAGGGAGTATTCGTCTCTGATCAAATGACTGGACTCCGGTGTTGAAGAACGGCTGCATTCAGAGCGGCAGGCACCCCTTATGCTTCCTCCCCTGCAATCTCCACGCCACCTGGTACCCATTCTGCTGCTGCCAAGTAGCGCTGGATGAGGGGGCCCTGTCCTAGGCCCTGTGCTTAAAGCCTTGCTCCGGCTCTCTGCCGAAAGGCTCTCCTCAAAAGGCAATAAAGCAATACCCACCCAGAGCCTCTCTACACCACTGGTTCTCAGAATGCGATTTCCAAAGCACAAGCATCACATCACCTAGGAATTTGTTAGACATGTAGATTCTCGGACCCCAATCGGAACTACTGAGTCAGAAACTCTCAGGGATGGGGACAGTGGTCAATGTTTTAACAGCCCTCTTGGCGATTCTGATGCCTGCTCACATTTGACAACGGCTCTTTGAATCTGGACTATGCCCTGGGGTGCCTGACATTCAGAAGTTCCCGGCTCAAAGGCTCTGGGTCCACCTTCAGGGTTTGCATGGGCCTCTTCCCTGGATCCAAGGGCAGACGTACCTCCAGTGGCCAAAAGCAGCTCTCAGACAAAGCTGGGGGGGACTAGACCTGGCACGTGATGGTCTGGGTTGCTCACAATCATAAGTCACGTATCAAAGTCACTGTGAAAGTACATTTTTCAAAGAATGAGGCTAAAACATAATTTATTTAACAGTCTGTTAGTTTGAGTTATAACTTTTAAATATTTAGACATATGGTAGACAGGCCTCCAATTTTACCCTTATCCTGCAAATGTTAGGGGTGGTCCTGCTATTCAAAGTCTATGGTCTTTTATATACTGGTTCATTCATTGACTCACATATTAATTTAGGTCTCTTTACTGAGATTCCCTATGTGATGTGACATTATCATTGAACCTTTTTTTGCTTCTTTAATCGCAGTTTCCTTTCGTTCTTTGAACAGATTTATAACAGCTACTTGGAAGTCTTTTTTCTGAGAATTCTACCATCTGTCTGCCTTCATGGGCTGTTTCTGTGCCTGCCCAGTATATGGGTCATACTTTCCTGTTTCTTTGCATGTCTGGTAATTTTTCAGTTGGGAACTGAACATATTGGAGCGACTCTGGTACTTCTCTCCTCTCCCGCCCCAGGTGTTGTTAGCGTTCTGTGCTTGTTGAGCTTGTGTAGTGATGGGCTTGGCTCATTTCCGTGAAGTTTCACTGCCCCCGCACCCACCTCCCACAGTATTAGGACTCCGGTGTCGCTCCTCAGGGAAGCACAGTTTGGGGTATGCCCACAGTCCCCTCCCCGGGGATGGCAGTGGGCTGGGTAGGGCGGCAGTCTTCTCTTTCCCCGACCACTCCCAGCTATTAGGATCCACTGTGGCTGGCTGATTAATTGCTCTATTGTTTTCCGCAATACCTCAGAGACAAAAATTGCTCTACGGACACATCCAATCACAGGTTCCCTTGAAGGACAAGTTCCTGAGGTCACTGTTTGATATATGTTCTGACCCTGGGAGGAGTCCACCCGGCCATGTCCTTCCTCGGTGCTCTTTCTTCTGAAAATTAGCCAGCCTACAGTTTAACCTCTGTCTTCACCAAATCCCAACAACCTCCTCCCAATTCTTCCCCCATCACCATATCTGCTATTACTGAGAACTCCCTAGGCTTGAATCTCTCTACCCCTCGGTTGCAAATGAAACCGATTCCTTTGGGAAGATTAGAAGCTATCTGTTTTATGGTCTTTCTCTCCCCCCATCAGAATTTCTGAGCCAGGGCTCTGGAGCTGGGAGTGTGGACCATGACAGGCTTCTCTCTGAGTGACACCCCTACTTTAGTTGTTGAGCGCCTGATGAAGGGGGGAGAGCTATAGTTTGAGATCTTCTTGCCTCTCCTAGCATGGAACCACTCACTGCCTTAAAAGCCTGACCAGGAGTGATGGAGGACCCAGTATTCTTAGCAGTCCTACACCCAAGGTAAAACCTACCTTCCACCAGTGGGGGTTCAAGGGAACCCCCCACTCCCCACTACATTTGCTCACAACTTGGCCTCAGCACTGGGGAGTTGAGGCAGAATGCTGAATGCTGATGTCCTGCTCCTCCAAGGAAGAAAGCCCTCCAACTGGGAGATGAGAGAGAGGAAGCCCTGTGTCCTTGGCTCCATCAGTCTGCAGTGGTGTCTTTGCCTTGCCCAACTGGGGCGGGGTAGAAGGGAATGGTCCCGGGTCAAATACCACAAACTCCCTTTTTAACTGAATTTTCATAGATTTCCTGGCATAGATGTTTCTTCATTTACTGCATGTCCTTGGGACCTTAGGGTTTTAAATGACTGTTTCAAAAAATAATCTTCACTGGGCACCTTGGTGGCTCAGTCGTTTGGGCATCTGCCTTTGGCTCCTCGGGTTGTGATCCCGGGGGTCCAGGGATCGAGTCCTGCGTCCGGCTCCCTGCTCAGTGGGGAGCCTGCTTCTCCCTCTCTCCTTGGTCCTCCCCCAACCCCCGTTCATAGTCGTGCTCTCTCTCTCTCTCTGTCAAATAAATACAATCTTAAAATAAAATAAAATAATAATTTTCACCAATTTCATTGGGAAACAGGTCTGTAGAGCTCCTCATGCTGTCATGCCGGCAATCGATCTTCATGCGAATTTATTTGGACATTCTATCGGGCACCTACTATATGCCAGATACTATACTAAGTGTTGGGAACGTAACAGCAAACAAAAGGGACATAGTCTTGTAGTTTGGGGTCTAGCCAGGGGCTTGGCATCCAGAGGGAACTCAATAAATATTTGTCAAATAAATGAATGACTACCAAATAAAAATGTCTTTCTTTCATGGTTTCTGTTTGTTTTTTGTTTTGTTTTGTTTTTACAAGAGGCCTGGGACATTCCTGGAGCATCTTGCTAGCTGACTTCGCGGACATTTAGAGGCATTTGAAGTGTTAGGAGGGCAATGCCTGCCTCCAGTAGGTCTGCTCTCTTACAACGTTTGCAAAATCTCCTTCCAATTCCGGTTTTACGAAAGGAGTACCGGGGGCAGTTGCTATCGTTATTCTGTTATGGTCTTTCCTCTGCCTTTGGGGAGCTTCACTGAAGGTGAAACCTGTGCCTTTACCACACGGTTGCAGGCTTGGTGACGACAAAGGCATATTCGTTGCATATTCATTCCTGGCCAGGAAGAACCGTATTTTGGGCTGTGCAATCTCAGAAGACCAGTCTGTATTCATTTCCTTGGAATTCTTTCTCTACTTTACTTTTCCTTTTTTTTTTTTCCTAGCATCTGATTATGTCCTTTCCCAATGACCCATGATGTTACTTCTTCCTACTTCTTATCGTTCTCTTAGGGCAACACTGCAGAAATGCCGGGGCTGAACTGTGTGTGATGAGAGGAAAAGTGAGGTGTCCAGCCCCAGAAGATACTTGCTATGTTCTTCCCGCTAAGAGCCTGTCAGAGTCAAGTAAATGTGGGGTTGGGGGATGAGCAGCTAATGGGACCAAAGGGAGGCCTGGGATGCACACAAGTCATGAAAACTTTCTCCAGAAGCACAGATCTAACTTCAGGGAATGAATGAGATGTCCCTAGAAGCTTACACATCACAACTAAGATTTCAGAACATTCTAGCACGCATGTCCTGTCTCAGCTCCTTGTGTGTCTATTTCTGCTCTGACCCGAGGTGCAACTGGACCAACTGGTAGTAAGTTATTTCAGTGCCCGTGAGAAGTGCTAAGTAAGCAACCCCAGAGGGTAATATCCTCCATGCACAAACTGGGGCAATGAGTCCCTTCATGGGACTGGAGAAAGCCTGGCAAGGAGGGCCTGAACTGGCCGTTGGGCCAACTTTTCCCAGAATGACCAGGGTGATCTCATGTTCATATGACTTTGTTTTTACATAAAAGCCATTCTTTGAATGTATAATAAAGTGAAGTTTTACTTTTAGCCCTTTCTAGGAACATATATTTAATTGAAAAGTCTTTTTGTCATTTGTACACTCATTTACTTAATTCATTTAACAGGTACTCACTAAATGCCAATTTTGTGCAGACACTGCCCTAGGCACCAAGCTAAAGATGAGTAAGATATGGTCTCCGGCCTTAGAAATTCCAGTCTAATAAGGTTAATGGATCCATGTGCACATAATTACAATTTGACAACATACAGAGAATGACAGAAGGGTCTTTGGGAATACGGAAGGGGTGGACCTAAGTCTGACTGGGTGGAGCAGTGTTTCCAAGAAGGCTTCCTGGAGGAGGTGACACTTAATTGAGTCTTACAAGGTGAGTGGGAATCAACCATTGTATAGAGGGTTAGGTAAGGACATTTTGGGCATCAGGTCAACCTAGACAGAGACACAGAGTTCATGTGAAAAGCCTCATGGGGTGTTCAGAGAACTAGAAGAGGTGGGTTGATGAGATCATTAAGTGAAAGATGAGGGACAAGGGAGGTGGTGCTCTCCTGTAGAATATAGCTCATTAATGAACTTGAACCTCCCTTGTCAGGCAGAGAAAAGCCACTGGAGCATTTTATCCAGTGAGGGGTATGGTCTAATTGTTGGTTTGGGGAAGAATGGACTGGGGGAACTAAGGCAATATTGGAAGGCAGGGAAACCAAGGCTGTTGGTTACTAAATGGATAGGAAGGGTTAGATGTGAGAAATAGTTTGAAGTTACAGCCTGTAAGATTTAGAGATTGATTGAATGTGAGCATGGGAGAGGAAGTAATTGATGGTCAAACCTAGGGTCCCCCTGTCAGGCTCACCTTCAGAGCACTGTGATAAGCTACGTGTTGTCCTTCCTACTGCCCCGAATAACATGGATTGCAAATCACAGTGCCTGGTAATCGATCTTTTTATGTTTTCATGTCTTGAAGATTCTCTCCCCCCCAACTCCATAATATAATGTAAAAATGACTAAGAAGCAAAAATCTTTAAAATCCGTCAATATGGGGCATCTGGGTGCCTCAGTCGTTAAGCGTCTGCCTTCGGCTCAGGTCATGATCCCAGGGTCCTGGGATCGAGCCCCACATCTGGCGGCCTGCTCGGCGGAAAGCCTGTTTCTCCCTCTCCCACTCCCCCTGCTTGTGTTCCCTCTCTCGCTGTATCTCTCTCTGTCAAATAAATAAATACAATCTTTAAAGATAAAATAAAATAAAATAAAATCCGTTAATATGGCAGCTGAAAAAAAATTATTCAAATTGTTGAAGTGAGATTTTTAAAATTATGATTGCATTACATAAGAGTATAGTTGGGGACATTTTTCTTCCTCTGGGGATTTTTCACACCCGCACCTTTTAAAAGATCTTTTTTTTTGTACTTTTTCTGAGGGGAGTAGATGAAGATGGAAAAGCAAAGGTATGTTGCCCTTAGCAACTTGACTTCAACTATCATCACACCACGGAGCAAAAATAGCAACATAATTAAAGGATATGGCACTGGGGAGCATTGGCAGCCTGCAGGGGAAGGTCCACTCACTCTGGCTCTGAGTATCATTAAGAGGGTCAGCATTTCCAGACTGGAATAGAAATTTGCCTTAGGTGTAGTGTGTTTAATTAAGTAATCCAATACATGTTCTTTAAGCACCTTCTATGCACAATACAAACAAGGACACGATTTCTGTCCTCCTGAGAGCTCATATTCTGGCTGGAGGACAGAGAGAGAGAGAGAGAGAGAGAGAGAGAGAAGGAGAAGGAGCAGGGGCAAGAAGAAGTAGAGGGAAGAATTTCAGATAATGAGAAATGCTATGAAGAAAGTAAAGTAAGAAGGACTAGTGAGTGACTGGTAGGGGCAGAGGGGGTCAGAGTGGGCTGATGGCTCTCCCCCATGGGAGCTATTTGACATCTGGGGTGGACCATATTTTAACAACCACCTCCTCTAGACAACAACACTATTTTCAGGAACAATTGTAAAATTAAGAGAAGAAGAATGTCTAAAAAGAAACATGGTAAAATTTCTTTTTTCTTGAACTTTGTTAAAATAAGTATTACAGTATAAAAAAGGGGAAAAAAAAGCACAACTGTTCAATAAATTTTATATATACCCAGCAGTTGGAAGTTCAATCCTTCGGTTACAAACTGATAGAATCATATTTTAGGTAAATAACTTTTCAGGAATGAGTAAATGAAAATTCATAAAAGGGAAAAAGTATAATTTAGGCAACTACGAAATCATGTCACCAGTATGAAGTTGTTTTCTGAGTTCATGCCTTAGTTTGAAAACGATTATCAATTAAAATGAAGGCATTTTACAGTCAAAGATTAAAATTCAGTAAAATAGGAATTTAAGTTTGCACCTCCCTCCCCCACAACCACACCTCATAATTCTCACTGTTTCACTGCTTTAAAATGTAGATTTCCAAAAATCCCTCTGAGTGGGTCACACGGGGTGACAGGATTGGAATTCAAATCTGTCTTTAGGATCACTCTGCTGTCATTGTCTACTTAGGACCTACTGTTTAGGTGAAGGACATGCAGTAGCACAGAGTTTGCAGCCCTGAACTCTGCCTGAAGCAAGCACGAAGATTCTGGACTGGGAAAAACTTACTCTCCAAAAAACAGGAATAACTGAGTGGGCATGAGTTGGGGGCCAATTATAGAATGGGATTTCTCCTAATTAAACTGTATACACTACAATGTATGTTAAAGGACAAGTTATAAAAATGTGATCATTTGGCACGTACATATATTATTCACACTCAATAACCTGCAGCAATTGCTTAAAACTTAGATCATCTAAAGATTTTTGGGGGGAATGGAGGGGGATAATATCAATGACATTGTTTAAAATTTCTGGCGAATTCTCTACAGACCATGTGCTGCCTGCTCAGCCGTACCCAGGGCTTGAGGGCTCCCTGTTGTTCTTCTGCCCTTGATATGACTTTTCCCCAAACTCCTCTTCTCCCAAGGACCTCTTGCTTAAAATCTACCTCCTTTCACTGTGTGAGTGATAAGCCTTACGAATGTAAATATTCGGATGCCATATCTCTTTGCCCTGGTGGTGATTTTCACTTTAATCTGAGTTTATCAGAGCCTATCCCTGGAGCTTAGTCATTCATTCTTCTGTTCTTTTATTCAACATGTTTCATCATCTTACAATATGGTCCCAGGAATATGACAGGTTATGTCCTCAGGGAATGCATGATCTTGTGGGAGAGACAGACACCTAAGCGGCAATTGACATTCAATGTGATCGGGGCTGGGTGTTTGCTTGCCTGTTCACAGAGAAGGCACAGCCCTGGGAGCAGATGAGGATGAGGGACGGGGTGCTGGGAAAAGGGAAACACCCCCAAGGGGAGGCGGGGCTGCTGATCCGCATCCCTAGAGTCAGCATCCAAAGCCCGAGGACTGCTGGCCGGGCATCTCTGCAGAGGAGCGTCCTGAGCACCGAATGCTCTGAAAAGACTCATTTCCGCTACTGTGGGAGACAATGAAGAGGAAAGTTTCTCATTAGTGTGGGGAGGAGGGGCAGAGATATTGTGTGACTCTCTAGAGGGAAGGCAGGACCGCCTCTTCCTTCACAAACACCTCGGACCTGCCTCATACCGTGACTCTCTTCAAAACCCGGTTTCCTGAGAGGGTCTTTGATGTGAGATGTGGCACGAATCTCCTTTACATGAATTTCCCATTAATTAGCACACTCCTTCCTCTGCATGGGCACTGGCGAGAGAGTTCCCGTGAGCCCAGGTAAATGGACTCCTGCCAAACTGTCCATCTTGTGCCTGCTTTGCATAAGGTGCTTGGTCTGAGGTTGGACTTGGGCAGAGCAACTGGTTCTGACACCCCCACCCCCACCCCCAGGAGTGATTTCTTAAGCTATGGTATCTGAATGCAGAAGTCCCTTTTTATCCTCAGTTTCATGTTCTGGAGTTTCAGTCACCCCGGTCAACACAGGGCCTGCAAGCTGATGATCCTCCTTCTGACGAATCAACAGAAGGTCAATAGTTGCCTGACCCCACGTCACCATGACCACGTCACTCACCTTACTTCCTCTCATCATGTAGGCATTCAGTCATCTCGCATCATCCCAAGAAGGGTGAATATAGTACAGTAACATATTTTGAGAGAGAGAGACCACATTCACATAACTTGTATTACAGTATATCATTATTAATTGTTGTATTTTACCATGAGTTCTTGATGGTAATCTCTTACTGTGCTTAACTTATAAATTAAATTAATCAGAGGTATATATGTGCAGGAAAAAACATAGTATACATAGGGTTCAGTACTGTCCATGGTTTCACACATCCATTGGGGGTCTTGGAAGGAATCTCCTACAAATAAGTGGGGACCACTGTCGTGGTCAGAGAGCCAGAACAAATTCCTATAAGGTAAGGTTGGGAGCTGGGCTGAAGTGAGCTTGCCTGGGTTTCTGAATCCTGGAGCTGTTTTCTCTGGCCTGGGGCGGGGGGGTGGGGGCGGATGGAGACCCAGAGGAGAGAAGTTTAAACCTGAAAAGTCTTGAGAAGTCCTCTGCCCAGGCATTTCAGATCGGTGCTGGGCTGGACTCTGTGACCAGGAGCTTGGCCAAGACAGAGTGCACCAGGCTAGTTAGCATCTGAAACCTGGGCAGGAAACATCAGAAGCCTGGCTCCCCACAGCTTCTAGAGGCTGGAGAAAGATGTAGAGGAAGGGTAACTGTCCCAACTCGCTTCCATTTCCTCCTCCTCACAAAGCAAAAGGGAGCCATCTATTTGATAAAGGCCGCATGGGCCAGTGGGAGGGGATGGTGCCACTCGCTAGCCAGATGATGTGGGGAGGGTGACATTTTCGGGGCCTCGGTTTCCTCTCCTGGGACAGGGATTGGTCTTTTTGATCCCTAAGGTCTCCCTTCCTGTGCTGAGAAGCTGACCTTAAAGTTCAGGCCTGCCCTGGGGTGAAGGGCAGAAAGGGCTGGTGGGCAAGAGAGTGGGCCAGCTGAAGTCCAGAGATGGTGCCATCTGCACGTGTCCTGAGGAGCTGATGAGCACTGATGGGACTCGGTTGTCATTTGTTTACGAAGATCTTATTCTCACATCAAGGTGATTACATATCAGGGCCTTGAAAAGAGGAACGGTGCATAGTCCTTGCTCTCAAGCAGGGTATAACGGTGAAAACACGACATACATATATGCCGAACGGAGCATCATTCAAGATACAGAGGCAGCTCTGAGCCCTCCTCAGGAAGCATCATATGAAGGAGTGCTAGCTGAGCGTCCAAAAGAACAAACAGGCTCTTAGACTTTACCGAGGGACTGATTACAGTGTGCTGACTCATTGCTCAGGAAGCATCCATCAGGTAACATTTCCAGAGCCCTTTTGGGGAAAGTAGAAGCGACAGTAGCTGGAGGCTGGCACGAATGAGGCCAAGGTCACAGGAGCCATGTCTTAGAACGAGGATTAAAACAAATGTTCCTCGGTTGGTCACACACTGTGCCCTCTCTTGGCAGTGGAGGGGCCTTCAGTCCCCAAGGCAGGGGTGACAGAATGGCAGGAGACCCATGTGGCAGACCCTCCAGGACTGTCTGTTTCGATGAAGGGAATGAAATCACACACGGTGGCCTTTGGGCGCCAGTCCTCGCAGCCCCACACACCTGCTCGCGGAACCAGCCTCCTCTCCGCACTCCCTGCAGCGCTGTCAGCCTCCGTGGGCCCCTCGGTCCAGCCCCAGTCACAGGAGCCCGTGGTAGGAAGTGCAGGTAGGTTCTGCAGGGACCGAACCAGCTGCTGGCGAGTCAGAATCTGAGGTGGATGGAGGTATCTCTGCGGGGACACTGAGGTAATCCCTTATCCCTGCTTCCCTCTGGGTATCTGCTTCTTCTGCTCCTTTTCCACAGCCAGACATTCTCTGCCTGCTTCTCGGGGTGCGTGCGGGAGACAATGGCTGTCCCAGCCCCAGCTTTCTTGAGTCACTCAGCTACAAGGCCTGGGAAAATTGTCTCCAGATTACAATTCTAATTCTCAAGACAAAGAATCTCTTAGCTCATCTGGGGTCCCATCTCTAGTTCGGATCTCAGCACTGTACCCCTTCATCAGGATCTGTGGACACGGCTAGTTTTCAGAGAAGGGAGTGTGGACAGAGCCTTTTCTCCAACATGCTTCTACGATGTTCCCACTGCTATCAGAACATGTCTCATCTTCTTAATTACTCACAGGTAGAGTAATATCCTCTCCTGCTGACTTGTGATTGATGAATTCCTGAGGCCAACCGTGGGGTCCTAGAGTCATTTCTGCATCCCCAGGGCAGAAGACCAGGCTTGTAACATGAGACATGGAACATTTTCGATATTCAGTAGACTTTTAGAGATAGAGGCAGTGAATGAATGGTTTCTTTAGGCTCATTTGGTCAGTAGAGAGGGCAAGGAAGTCCGCACAGGGCCTGAAGGGTGGGATTCCTAAGTGCTCTGTCTCCTATCCAGGCCTACAGAAGACCAAAATCCACTAGCTTTGAGCAGAGTGGCATTTGCTGTGTGATATTCATTTTCTTCGCACACGTTCCCTATTAATTAACACAAGTCTTCCTTAGCACATAAGTTGGCAGGGCCCTGCAGAATCAGAGCACTTTGAATAGCTGCCAAACTGTCCATCTTGTACCTACTTGGCATAATGTTCCGTGTGTGAGTGCTGACTATTCAGCCGTGCTGCCAAAGGAATGACGCTTGGCTTCTGCATTGACAGGCATGTCTCCACCTTTGCTTTTCTTTCCACATCACGGAGTTTACTTTCGGCCTTTTCCAAAGTTCAGGACCAGATCGTACTCCTGAACCAACTTGTCATATGGGGAAACGGTTATCTTTTGAAGCAGGGTCCGGTCACACTCAGCCCCAGCACTAGGATGGGAGGAGTGTTAACTACTGACTATTTAACAGAACTCTCTTCCCCATGTTCATTGGAGTCTCCACTTACAGAAAGCTGATTTGTCCCCATATTAGAGTAGACACTGACGCCCGACCTCAGGCTAGCCTGAGCACCTTGATTCCTCTCTCCTATCTTTTCTGGAGAGGTGTTCTCCCCAGTTGCACAGAGCGCTTTTTGCTCTGAGTGAAAATTCATTGTCTTAAGCTTAATCCTGTAGTTCCCATGATTAAAGTTTGGATCACACTTAAAGGGAGCGGTTGACTGGGTAGATTGCAAACCCAAAGTTCCTCTTCTTTAAAAATCAAGTAAGTCCAAACTCAAAGACATTGTTCTCATTCCCATTCATTTTGAAATAAAGCACGTTGAGAAGTGTTTACCCAGGACACTCAGTTCATCCTTCTGGAGAATGTCCTCATTTGGGGCATTTGAGAGAGATGAGGTCATGGTCAGCTGCTGAGGTTCACATGGGGCTGCTAGGGGAGACATCCTGGGACTCTCCAGTATTTTTGGCTCAGATGGCAAATGCATTTCTCATATGTATATGAAAGAAGTTTTCTTATTTATAATCAATCTCTCAGAATTATTAAATGCAATATAGTGCTTTTTGGATGTGTTGTGGGTGTATTAAAATTGTCAGAGTTTTCATAATTGTTGGCTGTAAAAATCTGCATGGACATGTGTTTTTTATTAAGACATAAGCTCACACATCATCCATTCATAACACATTACTAACTCTGCTCCCTCTCCTAGCAGCTGGAAAAAGGAATGGAAGGTTGAATTGGAAAATGAATTTATATGTTCATTTAGCTTGGCTAATTAGCTGCTGAAATAATGTCCCAAATTTTTAATGGGTGCTCTACTTGATGGATAAGGCAGGTGCCCAAGATGAGGTGACAGCTCAGAAAGGCACCTGGTTTATGATAATGTTTGTCAAAAACATGACAGGAAAAAGCAGGTTGGAATGTTCTATCTGCCAACAAACTAGATGCTGCCAAGCCTGGAGGCAGTTAACTGACAGCCTGTTTAAACTGAGCCTGCTTACATAATAATAGCATCATTTTGTATTCTAGATAATGCTAATGTATGCAGATTTACCAGTAATACATTTCTTAAAGTGCTGTGGACAGTAGGGCTGATTGTGTCTACAAGGGAAGCTGGAGAAGTGTTGGAGGGGGGGAGTAGAATCTTTAGCTCTTTGAGGGACCAAACACAAGGCTTACACAAGATTATGTTTTATCATACGTTATCCATGCTGTGCTTTCAGTTCTAGTAGTTGGCGTCACCACTGTCAACGTCCTGAGGCCACCTCTAGTTTGCAATGGCATTTTTTTTTTTAATTGAAGATCTCATTTAAATGGCATAGCGTAAATTTCTGGTCTTTAAAAATCGTCCTGCAGGGCGCCTGGGTGGCTCAGTTGGTTAAGCGACTGCCTTTGGCTCAGGTCATGATCCTGGAGTCCCGGGATCAAGTCCCGCATGGGGTTCCCTGCTCGGCAGGGAGTCTGCTTCTCCCTCTGACCCTCTTCCCTCTCGTGCTCTCTATCTCTCATTGTCTCTCTAATAAATAAATAAAATCTTAAAAAAAATAAATAAAAAAATAAAAATTTCCTGCAGTGGATTCAGAACATCTCCATTTTCTTTTCCTCAGATATTCCAAAGTTCCCAGAGTTCATTTTATTAGGTCAAAATCATTTACCTTCTCAAGATGCTGGGAAGTGTGTTGCCATTTCCATTGTGTAGAGGGGACTTTGAGGTACAGAGAAGTGGAGACCTCCACCCACTTGGTATTAGAGCAAAAGATAGAACTGGTTTCTCTGATTTCTAGTTAATGCACTTTTATATTCCTCTTCCTATGTCACTACTTAGTGCTGCCTGATTAAGTGCCTCATTAGACCTGTTGTACGTGGGGCATATAGATGGAGTCGCTGGCTGAAGCTGGAGAAGGGATGTAGACATCTATTTCAGATGTGGTCAGGGAAGGGCCAGGCTCTGCCTGGACGCTGCACCTTGTGGAACTGTCTGCTACCCTTTCTTCTAGTTCCTTCTTTTTGTCAGGAACCGGGAAACAGTCTTCACTAAGTTCCTGATGAGAGTTTTATCCTTTCCAGCGTGGTGCTGCTCTTTGCATCAGACAGAATGTTGGAGATAAAAGTTACCCCTGAAAACAACCAGCTCATACTTTTCAATTGGTGGAAATTTTATGAGGAATTAGACCCACAGGTTTTAAGCAATTTGCCTGGCAAGGCTACAGATTTCTTATCTAGTTAGCATCAGCTTTTGGGATGCTCTACATGTCTTGATTCTTTACCTTTGTTTTCTAGTTGTGGTTACTATTACACCTAATTTTGTTTGAGTACTTGCTATGTGTCGAGTGCCACACATGCATTTAGTCCCCATCACAATCTGCAAAATGGGCCATGTTATCCTAATTTTGCAAATGAAGGAGCTACAGCTCAGTGAGGTTGAGTAACTTGTCTGGGCAATTGGTAAGTGAAAGACTAGGGACTTTAGTTTACAGGGCTGGCTCATGTCAGGGAGGAAACATTTTCCTTCTACCCCCTACATTCTTTGGCTGGTCTCATAATTCAGTTGACATAGATATCAACAGGAGAAAAACTAATTGCATAAGTACAGGAGACTTATGAAAATATGAGACCCAAGAACAAGTTGAGCAGTTGAGGCTTATATGCTATCCTGAGCTAAGGGATGGGATAGGGACTTGGGGCTTCAAAGGTGAGGAGGGTGATTCACAGGACAATAAGAAGAGCAGATAGTTAGATCTTTGCCCTGCCTTACAGATAGGTCATTCAGATACAAGTTATCTCTAGTAATAGCTCTCTATTTGGACCAGGCCCCTATCTAAATTCTTATAGGTCGTTAAGGGAGAGGTAAATATTCCCGAGTCTGCTGAGTCTTGACTGCCTTCAGCTCAGAAACTCCACATGCCAAAGTGACATATTTTGGGGTTGTGTATTCTGCTCTTCTTCAACTTGGAAGTCAACGGTTTTCCCAGTTATTTTTCCCCATCACATTTCACATCTGTTCTAGCAAGAATGATGCTGTCACTCACTATCAGGATGGCCTAGAAATCTTATCACATATGTGATGTTAATTTATAGAGGAATCTTTTGTAACAAGGACTTCTTCTAAAAATACTTAAGAGCCTTCCTGCAGATATTTTGGTTTAATTGGTCTGGAATGGTATAC
Source organism: Zalophus californianus (assembly GCF_009762305.2). Taxonomy (NCBI): domain Eukaryota; kingdom Metazoa; phylum Chordata; class Mammalia; order Carnivora; family Otariidae; genus Zalophus; species Zalophus californianus. Next base: position 117,218,712 of record NC_045603.1, on the reverse strand, counting down.
AGGGAAAGTTTTTTTAAAGCTCTCCAGATAATTCTAAAGTTCAGCAAGGGTGCTATAGGGTATTAAAGACAGGAAAAAACTCATTGTCAATGACTACCATGGAATTGCAGCTGATCATGGAAGCCCAGGCTGTGATGTTCGGCATTACCATTCCTACTGCTGCTATCAATCATACTCATAAAATGCATGTGAAACAGGTCAAGAAAAGGGTCAGTTTTTTTCTGATGCTTCACACTGCCACCATGATTCCTTTTGCATTTATACTTATCTATGATCTTTGTGGAGAAATGTGAATGATGCCTGATTCTGTCACCTTCCCTGGCTGTTCATAGGCTTTGGAAGAGGATGTGGTATTCGGGGCTCAGTCTGGAATACTATGTGCCTCCATCACCTGTAACTCCATTATTTTGCAGGTGACCACTGGGCTCAGCTGAGGAAAGTCTCACTGGTGCTCAGATCTCTTGAAGATAACTAAGGGGAAAGCTCTCTTCATTAGGGTGATGGCACGCTGAGTTTCAGTGGAGCATTAGATGTCCCAGTCTCCTCTATTTCCAATTTTGACCTTGACTGAGGACGGATTCCTTGACTCTAGAAGTGTCCTCTCCACGTACACCAGTGAGTGGGTTAGATAGTGATAGTGTTGAACAGAAAACATGAAAGAAGCCGGGAGCCATTATTAACTTAGAACCTTAGTAAACTTAAGGGGAAATTGTGCATTCTGTGGCTTTCATTCAGGCAGGCAGGGGTGGGGGGGATTTGGGGCGGGGTAAGGGGATAAAAGAGGCTAGTAATTTTATCGTTCCTCTCTATTTTATTTCCATTTTCATTTCCAGCCGGCCTAGAATTGGTCAGAGCAACTAGAAAAAAGGCCTGCGGTACAGAGATGCTGAACACCCATATACTTTTTTTTTTTTTAGATTTTTATTTATTTGAGAGAGAGAGCATGAGAAGGGGGAGGGTCGGAGGGAGAAGCAGACTCCCCGCTGGGCAGGGAGCCCGATGCGGGACTCCATCCCGGGACTCCAGGGACCATGACCTGAGCCAAAGGCAGTCGCTTAACCAACTGAGCCACCCAGGTGCCCTTGAACTCCCATATACTTCTAAATCTCAGGACCAGTTTAGTGCAAAAAGGAATCCAAACTACTCAGCAGGATTTTTGTAAATTATTGTAAAAGAAAGCAGACAAATGGATCTTCTGTTCTCTCAGTCACTCCCGTTTAAGATCCTCTGATGGTTCCCCACTGTCCCGTTGCCCATCGGTCCGAGAGCATAGCCTGGCACACAAGGCCCTCCACCATCTGACGACTCCTTTCTTCTCCAAGCCCCATGTCAGCCTGCTCCTCATCCTGACCACTAGCCATGCTTCCAAAATATGCCTTGCTGCCTCACACATCTCTGCTCTTTGATGAAGTTGTTCCTTCTGTTTGCGCTTCTCTCCGCCTTTCTGTCCATCTTTTGTGACCCAGCTCTAGCCTTTCCTCCTCAGTGAGGTATTTCCTGACACCTCATTCCCTGATTGACCTCTCTTTTTTATTCACCACACAATACCCTATTTAGATATCTGCCTGAGTACTCATATCACTTTCTTTCTTTCTTTCTTTCTTTTAAGATTTACTTAATTATTTTAGAGAGAAAGAGAAAAAGCCTGCACATGCAAGTGGGACGAGGGGCAGAGGGAGACACTCTTCAAGCAGACTCCCCACCTAGCCAGCAGCCTGAAGTGGGGCTTGATCTCATCACCCATGAGCTCACGACCTGAGCTGAAACCAAGAGTTGGATGCTTAACCAACTGAGCCACCCAGGCGCCCCTGATATAACTTTCTTACACATTTTTGTTTAGATCATTCATTATGAATCTCTGAGCTCCTGTGATTACATATACAAGGGCCCCAGTGCTGGCCCCTTATTTGGCACAGCTACTTACAATGTAGCATTTTTCTGCCTCAGCTTTTTCATCTATGAAATGGAGATAATAATAGGATTGTGGAGAAGATGAAAGAAGGTGATACATGTAATAATGCATAGTAATAATAATAATAATTTATATGTCTAGGATATAGCACAACAACAAGAACAGTAATAATAACTAATACTTAGCACTTAGAATGTTTTGGGTTCTATTTTAAGGGCTTTACATACGTTAACTCATTTAATTCTCTGGGTAACCCCATTAGGTAGTTCCTGTTATTATCCCTGTTTACAGATTAGAAAATGGAAGCACAGGGAGGCTAAGTAATTTTCCCAAGGTCACAAAGCTGGTAACTGATAAAGATAGGATTTGATCCTGTGCATTCTGGCTCCAGAGTCCAAGTGTTTAACTACTATGCAAACTCCCTCAAGTGATCAGTATATGTTAATTACTCTTATGTATAAATATGAGTAAAATCTATGACTCATTTTCGGCGTGGAAGCCAAGGGCTAACGGTCAATCCACGGAGAAGCCTGCTTGGGGTCAGCCTTAAAGGTCTGAGCCAGCCCTGAGGTTTTCTCTTCAGTCCCTTGACTAATATGTGGACCAAGAGAAAGGGGAAGGAAGAAGCCTCGTTCCATCTTCAGAGAGGTTCTGGTCCATTGTCAAACAGGCAAGAAATCAAAATTTCAGCATCCTTTGAGGTTGTGCCCACTACCCTGACCCAGAAACTGCCTAAGGCGGCTTGACAGGGAGAAAGCAAAACAGAAAATTCAGTGTGGTCTCTTTGCCTGGCAAGCATCTCGTCCTTCCCCCATATTGTCTGGCAGAGATGAGGCAACAAGTCCTTTGGTACTGCAGGCATGCGGCCTGCCCATCCTCACTGCAGAGGGGAGAGGGTACATTTCTAAACATTCTTCCCATTATCTCTCAGGATCTGGCTTGATAGGTGGTGAGTGCGCTCCGCAGTCAGGGCACAAACCTTTACCACTAGGGGGTGCCTAGGCATTTCGGATAGCTTCCAGGCAAGCGGCCTTTTCAGGACATAAGCAGTGTTCTCTGATAGAATGGATTCTTGGTTATAAGCTTGAAATTATTGTTCCAGCTTTTCTAAGCATAAACATGGGGCAAATGCTTCTTCAGGATTAAATAAGGTCAGCTTGAACCATTCCAAGACACTCAGCAGCCCTGGTAGCCAGCTCTTCCCCCCCCCTGCTGCCAGCCTAGCAGTGCCTCCCAACCCCCAACCCCACTCTCCCCTTCAATGGGCCGCTCTCTTAGCAGGGGGTGCGGCCGGTGGGGCTGGGCATCCAGCTCAGACCCTGCTTGTAGACTGGATCACTGGTGGGAGCAGCCATGATGGGGATGGGCATCCCCACTCTTGGGATCGCTTGTCGGAGGTGGTTTTATGTTTCGTGAATACCTGGCTGGCTAACTCTTCTTCATTTCTGTCACATGTTGGTCCATGTCTTTTTCCTGTTCCATCAAAGGCGATGACAGGGAAACCCAAGGAACTGGCTCCAGGAAGAAAGAAGTAGGAACAGTAAGCAGATTCAGAACTAGGATGGGGCAAGAGAGGCATCTGGGGAGTCTTGTGAGCGTACCGCCTGAGAGCAGGTGCCTCCTTTCATTTTGTGGCCCCAGCAATGTTCATGCCTCGAGTCTGGTCTCAGCCCGGAAGCCCATTCTGGGCCCCCGTGGGAGGTACCCTGGGAACTGGCAGCTGTTCGTCCTTTGTTCCCCCTTTAACCCCTGCACTCCACTTTCTTCCACTCCTACCCTCCTAAACCTCTATCTCTTCTTGTTCAGTCTTGTTAAGGTATTGGCTGGTAATGATTAATAAGGACTTCCTAATCAGGGCTTCTAGAATAAAAGTAGCAAACATTTTTTTCTGTGTTTACCAAGGGCCAGACATTCTTCTAAAGGCTTGATAGATAGTGACTTACTTAATTCTCTCGACAACATCGTGGTAAAGGTATCTACTTTACAAATAAGGTAACTGAGGCACAGAGAGGTTAAGAAGCTTGCCTAAGGCCACACAGTTAGCAGAGGGTGTAACCCCAATGTGAGTCGAGGTCTTTGCCTCAGAGCTTGTAGTCTTAGGCATTATATTTTGCTCCAGATACTGAAAAGCTTCAGAGGTGCTAAGCACCGCACTGTGGGTTTTCAGAAGGCAAAAAGAGGTTGTGGTTTGAGATTTTTAATTGCCCCCCCCCAAAATCACAAGCGATATCCACTTGGCAGACTGGCCAGGGCTGAGAGCTACTGCCTTTGGCATGCATTTGAACAGAGTGCTGTCCTTCTCCTGAATAAATGGTTTCACACCCTTAACATCTGTTTACTAAACATTGGGTTTACTCATATCTTATTCCCATTCTGATCAGGTTCCTACTGGATGGTGGTGAGCCCCAGGAGGGAGGAGTCACATCCTATTTATCTTTGTGTTTCCACAGTCTCCAGCCCTTGCACTGAAGTGGTGCTCCCTAAGTGTTGGCCCATTAGAATTGAGCTCCTTTACTCTGTATCCACCACCTTGGATTATGGGCCATGACAGAGCTGCCCTCCCGGGCAAGTCACCTGGTTCTGCCTGCCATTGATCTTCTTTTCTTTTTTGCTCTTCCCCAATCTACTCACAGGGGCAGCATTCCTTCTTTATTCAGATTTGACGTGTGGGAGTTGGTTCTCTATGATAACTGTGACAAAGAACATAGGCATTTTTTATTACATCTTCTGACTATATATGAGTAGAGAGGACTAGAAAATCTACCTTTTGTTTCTAATTGCTTGCCTTCAATTGTAAGAGTAAACGAAATCCTATTATTCTATCTGTATTTTATCTATCATTTCAGATGCTTTGCTCTGCCACAAGCTACCCCCCCCACCCGTTTGTATCCTTCTATGAATATTGCAGATCATTCTTTTTGTTCTTCAAGCTCGGATCCCTAGCTTTCTGACAAACCTAATTCTCATCCAGATATGAATGGAAAGATTGAGGTTCATTAACCAAATGCTTTAGTCCCAGGAATCTCTAGGAGACAATTATCTTTCCTGATCAATTGTATCTCTGAGAGACCCTGGATTTATGAAATAGGGCAGACTGCTGCAGGAAGGAAATTTGGTTCTGGGACCCCTAATTTGACCCAGAGCATTGAAGGTTCTCAAGACCAAGGCTGACTCTAAACAGAACTGCTTCCTTCCAGATCTGTGGGTAAAGTGGACTTGCCTGCTACTTGAGCATTCCAGCCCATGCCTGCTATGGACAGCCACACTGTCTTCATCTCTCCCTGCCAGTAAGTTTGCAACACACTTAAAATAAAATTCCTAAAATCACTTTCTCCATATGGCCACATCTGATCAACCCCGAGGATCTCTGAGGCTTTCTTTATGCTGCATGCCATCATCATCTAAATCTCGAAATTCAATCAAGGAAGGAAGCAGTTCTGTTTAGAGTCAGCCTTGGTCTTGAGAACCTTCAATGCTCTGGGTCAAATTAGGGGTCCCAGAACCCAATTTCCTTCCTGCAGCAGTCTGCCCTATTTCATAACAGATTACTAAAGTGGATTAAGTATATTTTTATCCAAGTTTTTATTAATATAGGCAATACAGTCATTTTTTTAAGATCTTATTTATTTGACAGAGAGACAGAGAGAGCTCAAGCAGGGGGAGCGGCAGGCAGAGGGAGAAGCAGGCTTCCCGCTGAGCAAGGAGCCTGATGCGGGGCTCGATCCCAGGACTCTGGGATCACGACCTGAGCCAATGGCAGACACTTAACCCACTGAGCCACCCAGGCGCCCCAATATAATTACTTTTGGTTTGTTATGGAAATAACCCCAATTGGGGAAGGTAGCTTAAAACACACACACACACACACACACACACATACACACACACCCAAAACATTATCAACCAGAAAAGAATTTTGATTAATTCTTTTATTTTTCTGGTGAGAGGCATGGAAAATAATAGGAAAGGGAAAGTGAGGAGGACCACTCATCAAAAAATGTTTTAAGAAATTTGCCGGTTTCTATTTCAGGAAGGTTTACATTGACCCTGCTAATGTAGACAAATGAAGGAAAAGGAAATGTGGCTCATTAGTTGGTACTTTTCAGAAAGGCCGATTGAAAATATTTTCATGTATTTGAGATAATCAAGGACTGAAAGCAATGGCACAGGATGTGAGTTACTCCACGTGCCAGTGGGGAATGCAGTTGATAGATGGTTGCTTATTTTCTGTCCCTTGTGCAGTACGTTCATGATGTCCCTCCCACACAGAGTCCTTGATCTTTCTTGCTCTGACCCTTTCACATGACTCTGACTCCTTATTCGTGGGGCCTTTTCCTAAGATTCCTTTGCGGAGGATCCAGTCACGCTGTACTTGCACAAAGGAGAGTGCCAGAAATAGGTCCTTCAGGGCAGGACACCGCCCTCCTCTTCCTTTGAAGGGATAATGGCCTTATTCAAGACAGCTTATATTAGGTCTTCGTTTTTCCATACAAGGCACCAGCGGTCTTTTACAGATCCCAGAGGCCAAAAGTCTATGCCACAGAGCCTGGAGAGAAGAGTCTTGGCTTCTCATGTGGTAATGGCACCCCCAATCTGAGTAGCTCTTCCAAGCCTCAGTTAGTTCTATCTTTGTGGATGAGGTGAGCTCGGAAGTTGGGCAATGAAGAGTAGGCACCAGCTCATTTATTATTTTGCTTTGTGTTTCTAAAAAAAAAAAACCAAACTGGTATTTTTTTTTTTTCTGGCTGTAAAAGTGAAAACTCTGACTGTAGAAAATACAAGTGAAACATAAAGGACAAAATTACAATTCCACAAAATACTATTGCTACAAATTTGGGGATCTTTCCTTTCATATTTTATTTTCTGAAAACAAAAATATAAGTACCTGACAAAGTTTATATATATATATATATATATATATATATATATATATATGATTCCTTTTACAGGACTGGAATCATGGTCTACATAGAATTTTGTGTCCTGCTTGTTTTCACTTAGCTTTAGAAGGTAGTATTTCCTGATATTTTTATTTATTTTATTTTATTTTATTTTTAAGATTTTATTTATTTATTTGAGAGAGAGAGAATGAGAGATAGAGAGCACAAGAGGGAAGAGGGTCAAAGGGTGAAGCAGACTCCCTACTGAGCAGGGAGCCTGATGTGGGACTCGATCCCAGGACTCCAGGATCATGACCTGAGCCGAAGACAGTCGCTTAACCAACTGAGCCACCCAGGCGCCCTCCTGATATTTTTAAATATGTCTCAAAAGCATCATTGAAAAATTTTTCTTCAGTTTCATTGAGAAATAACTGACATACATCACTGTGTATGTTTAAGGCAGGCAGTGTGATGGTTTGATTTACATATATTGTAATGACTACCACAATAGGTTCAGCTAACATCCATCTCCTCATATAGATATAGTAAAAAGAAAGGAAAAAGAACAAAAGAAAAAACATATTTTCTTTGTGATGAGACTCTTAGGATTTACTCTTTTAACAAGTTTCCTGTATATTGTATAGTGGTGTTCTCTATAGTTGTCATTTGAAAACATAATTTTTAATAGTTGCCATATATGATATATTTTACCATATATGATTATACCAAGATTTATTTAACTGGTCTCCTACTGGTCAACATTTCAGTTGTTTTTATAGTTTTTCTACAATAAAGCAGTGATGAATAGCCTTTAGGTAAATTTATAGTCTCAGTTTCATTCCTTAGGGTAGATTTTTAGAAGAATAACTACTGCGCTGAGTAGCAGGAGCACTTCTGGATATATAAATATAAATATAAAACATATATATATATGTGTGTGTGTGTGTGTGTATATATATGTGTATATATATATATATGTATATATATATATATATCGCCTTCCCAGTTTCTTTTAAGAAAGGCTGTTGCAATTTAAAATTCCCACCCACAGCATCTGAGAAGTCCAGCTCCATCGGAACTTCATTAGGACTATGCACGAGTATGTTTGTGTGCAGGTAAACATACCTCTGCAAATAGGTAAAATGAGACAGATAAGAAGATACGGCATCTGATTTTTTTCAAAATTAAAAATGTTTTCCGCAGGTTTAATGAGATATGATTGACATGTAACTGATGATGTTTAGTTTAACCTGCATATTTTATAACTAGTGAGGTTGAGTACTTTTACATAGATATTTGGATAGATCAAATGATCAACTATTGACCTGAATAATATTCATTTTCCCAGGGGATTTGTATGAACGTTAAAACAAGATTTATATATATATATATTTAATCTTTATATTCCTTCTTATAGAGGCTCGTGTAAAACCAGCTTTCAGGGCTGGGTACCTTATATGTATATGGGATGGAATGTAAATCACAGAATCATTGTCGGATTTAGGAATGAATCAGGTCATACAAGGGGACACACAGCAGCAGGAGGAGAAGTATGAGAGGGACGGCCTAAAACTGGTAAGGAGATAATGATATTGTTGGTAAATGACAAATGTGAGAAGGAAATGAGTAATATTTCCCCCGGTTTCATTTTTATAATTCTATTCCAATGAATCTAGATGCCATCCATGAGGTAGGCAGCTTCTGTATGCATAACCACATGGGAAGCTTGGAGCACAGTAACTAAGAGCACTGTCTTTGCACCCAGGACTGGCTTTGGGCCAGGCATTTTCCGCTTATTCCCAAGTGACCTTGGGCAAAGCTTACCTAACCTCTCTTATCATCAATTCCATCCACTGCAGTTTGGTGATAGTAATGCCTACCACGCTGTGTCGTGAGGATGAAAAGGAAGAACTTACATAACCCTCAGCACTGTCTGATAGATGATAGGAACCTATGGTCATCTAGGGACCCGTCATCTGCCACCGGTATCTTGTACTAAAGTCACTGTGCCGTGTCTCCGTGTCATTGTTGGGCAGTACAATGATGGTGAAATAAGTCTAATTCCTTCTTCTCATTAATTCATATTTAGCCACGTGGCCTGTTAGCTGGTTAAATTCACCATCCACCCCCTCTATGTTGCAAGTGATGCTTGTTTACACAATCAGATACCACCTCATGCTTATTAAAATGGCTAAAATCTTAAAAGACAGACTATTTCAAGTGTTGGTGAGGATATGGAGAAAATGGAATCATCACGTCTGCTCCTGATTAGAATGTAAAATGGTACAATCGCTCCTGATTAGAATGTAAAAACAATTTAGCACTTTCTAAAAAGTTAAACATACGCCGACTGTATGATCCAGCCCTCCACTTCTAGATTTGTATCTAAGAAAAAAATCAGTTTTTGTTCATGCAAAGCCTTGTTCACAAATATTCATAGCAGCTTTAGTGGTAATATCCCCAAACCAGACACAACCCAAATGTTCGTCAACAGTTAAGTGGATAAACAAATTATAGCACACTCATATAATGGAATACATTCAGCAATAAAAAGGAATGAAGTATTGGTACACAGAGCAACATGAACGAATGTCAAGATTATTATACTGAGTGAAAGAAACCACACTCACACAAACAAGACGTACTATCTGATTTCACTTATATAAAACTTTTGAAAATGTGCATGAATCTGAACTGACAGAAAGGAGGTCCGTGGTTGTTGAGGTGTGGGTTTCAGGGAGGGATGGGAGAAAGAAATTCCAAAGGGGCATGAAGAAACTTCAGGGTGGCGAATATAGTCACCTGATCTACTGATGGTTTCAAGGGATATACCTATATCATAACTTATCAAATGATACACTTTAAATATGCTCCGTATATGGTATGTTAATTATACCTCACTAATGCTGCCTAAAAAAAGACCAATCAATTATATGTCAGTGTGTTTTATTCATCCTTCATTCATATTAGTCTATGGATTTGACTAATAGATATGATAATGAGCAGGGATGCAGACCCAGAGGTCTCTGACTCCAAAGGTTGTGCTTTGATCGATCACATATTTCTTGTAATTGAAATGCTGGGACTCTTGAACTCATGTCTTTTGGCTCCTAAAACAGTTCTATTTCTATTCATTTTTTTTCCATTTATTTCATGGTTCAGACTAACTTTTAATCATATAAATCACACACACGTATAACTTGAATATTAAAATTTTCACCTATTAGAACCTGTTTTCTCCTACAACCACTCCCACTGCTACTTTCCACTCCTTTTTGCCCCCAGGTGGCAAAACCCACCTATTTGAATATGAGATACTTAGTTACCAGTTAAGGGATTTACTCAAGGGAGCTCAACAACAGAGACAAAAATAGGTGACTTTATGGATGACACATGCACCTCAAGGGCTTCCCAATGACAAAGTCACTGTTGAGATTGACAGCAACCATCCATTTGTTTTCTTTTTCTTTTTTTTAAGATTTTATTTATTTATTCATGAGAGATAGAGAGAGAGAGAAGCAGAGGGAGAAGCAGGTTCCCCGCTGAGCAGGGAGCCCGATGCGGGACTCGATCCCAGGACCCTGGGATCATGACCTGAGCCGAAGGCAGACGCTTAACCATCTGAGCCACCCAGGTGCCCCATCCATTTGTTTTCTTTAGCTTTTCCTTTTTGTCCTTGTACTTCATTAGCAGTATCTTTTCATGGAAAAGAGCTGATAACCAGTCAGCCCTTCCAGATAACCACAGGAGAAATCTGGGCTCCCAGGATGCCTCCAACCTAAGAGGGGCCCTCCCCCACAGAACCCAAGTGGGATCCCGGAGCTGCCAGTTGCATGGGGAGGCTCCTTGACAGCCCTTCGGCTCAGGCTGATCTCCTTCCTTCATGGTTTGGTGGGCAAGAAATCCAGTTGCCATGGCAACTTCCCGCAGCCATTTCTGGCTAGATAGAACATTCCCTAAGGCTCCTCTCCATCTGTATGTCCTTGGAAATTTCCCTGCCTTGGTGAAGTAGGTGGGGAACCACTTCCTCTAGGGATCTCCCCCAGTTCACGGATAGTATAAATGGGCAGGGGAACTGCGTTGCCATGGTAGCAACTCCTCTAGTCTTCCACTCAAAGAAAGTCTGGCTCAAGGGATCTACCTGGTGCTCCCAATGGCAAAGTCAGCAAGGAACTAACTGCATTATCTTAATAGTTTCCACAAGATCTTTCCAAGACAGGGGTTGGCTTTGTAGGGTGGCTGCTGGGGGATGGGCAAGGAGTTTGGCTGAAGAGGCCTGTTCCCAGGGACCTCATTGCCATGGTAACATCCCCAGTGGCAGACACAGGGCAGGTTTCTAACCAGCTAAGCCCTGATGCCACCTTTCATGTTTGTTCTTGTTCTTCTCTGCTACCTTTCTTTTTTTTTCCCCACAAACCCCAGGGATTCTGCTGGCTACACCCCTCCGAATTCTTGAGATCACTGTGATTATGCCTTTCCCTTGCTCAAGACTAGTTTCAAGGTAGGCTGTTGTCTTTGTCTACGTTCACCTTCTCTGCTGTTCATAATTCCCCACACACAAAAAATTCCCCTTGAAAAAAGGTAGGTTTTTGTATGCAAGATAATGGAGGTAGAGGAGAATAACAAAAGTAAGCATCACGGGAAAGTCAAACCAATTCTGTAAGTTGTAACCATGTTCATCCATGTGAGGGCATCCTTTCCCTTCAGCCCTCAAAAGATCTTCTTTTCCCGGGCTTGGAGCTTTTGATGGGAACGATGGTGGCTTTGGTATTCAAACACCTGGGGTTGAATCTTGTTCAACCTATTCCTACTAGCTGAGAAATCACAGGCAAGTCACATACCTTTTCTGGGTGTCTATTTTCTTATCTGTAGAAAGCAAAAGTAAAACGTTTCTCACATATTGTGGTAAGAATCAAGAGATGAAATATACATGAGAGTACTTTGCCAATTCAGGCACTTTACAAATCTTCATAATTTTGATGATTTTCATTCTTGTGGAGCATTCTTAATTGATTGGGTCATTCAATTATTCATTTGAGTGAATGAGGGAGCTCATTCTAATACTTCCTTTCAGGCAAGTTGCATAACCTCCAGGAGGGTAACTCTCCTGGGCTGTACAGTGAGCTAACCACAATCTCAAAGTATGATTTTGAAGATTAATGAGGTACTGACTTATAAATGTATATACCAGTGCCAGGCAGAGTACCTGCTCAATTAATGGTAATTGTTGTTATTGATTATCTACTATAAACTCTTTTAGATTTCTCCTTGAAAGTCTTGAGTCATGCTGTTGTGACTCAGGTCTTCCTCATTATTCTCCTCCGTACTTTTAAAGGCTGAGAATTAGCAAAGAAGGGTGGGGCCAAGTACTGACTGTGACCAGGATCAGGGGTTATTTGAAATGACAGAGAGGGTCATAATACTTTTCAACTCCCTTTACACTCAACAGCAAATTTGGCCCTGAATCTTGGAGGAGGCACAGATTGCTTTGGGGATACCTCCCCATGGTTACCTCTTCTTACCTTCTTTGAATCTTTCTGTCCACATGGACCAAGGGTCAATACCCTCCCGCTGACACCTTTGGGACTCTCACCCAGGCCTGCCTTCCCTCAAGTGGTGCCGTCAGCTCTCAGACCTTCTCTGGGTCCTTCCTTCCTCCAAGCTCACCTGACCCACTGTTGGCTATTCCTTTCAAGTACAACTCAGTGTTCAACAGTCTAATCAATAATTTATAGATAAGACATTAAAAAGTAATGAACACCTGAAACACTGCCCCTCCCAGAAAGTAATGTTGTAGTTCAAGTGGGGCTTTCAAAGGATTCACTCCTAACCCCTCTGTAAAAGCTTTCATACCTACAACAGCCTGCAGTGACTGAGTCCACCCCCTCCCTGAACTACTACTAAGCTTAGAGCATTTTAGATTTAATTGTGCTTTAATTATTTCATGTGCTAGTCTTTTCTTGCCAGTGAGATTGTAAATTTCTCAATGGTAGGATTTTTTTTTTTTTTTTTTTTTACTCTTCTTGATATATCTTACTCTGACCAGCAGTGTTGGGCATAAAGTAGACTCTCAGTAAAAAATTTACAATTACTTTATAATGGTGAGAATTCATTCAACCAGGAAAATGGTTTCTAACACACTGAGTTACATTTGGAAAGTTGAGTTCTCCTAAATTCCTGATTGATTCTAAAAACAACTATTTTGGGGGTTCTGTCTCTGTATCCTTCCTAAGCAGCCACACTAGCATGATTTTTTTAAAAATGAGGATGTCATTTCAAGTCATGTAGCTTTAAGAGATTTCTTGTAATTGTTTTGTATAAATTTGTATCCAAAGAAGCAATTGTGGACTCGCAATATACCTATTCCAAACTAATTATTTCTGATAAACCGCTGGATATCTTCATTCCAGGAAGTCCAAGTTTAAAATAGGTCCTCTTAGGGGAAGTGATGCATAATGGAATTGCATCCTCCTTATTGATTAGATATTTTTAAGATGCACCTTTTGCTCAAAACCAAAGGACAGAGATATAAGAAAAGGGTATTCTAAAATAGATAAATTAGAAAAAAAATAGCAGGTAAAGGAACAATAAATGTTAAAATTAGCTAAGTTATCTCAGTTTGTAAAGAAAGTTCTTTTTTCTCACTCTTAGCAACCGGAAGGAGAGAGTTTCTCAGACATAGGGCCTTTCCACAAAGACTGTTGGTCTCCAGTTCCCCCAGGTATAAATTAATGTCAATATCGTACAAGATGTTATCAACTGTCACAAGGACATGTAAGTGTAGAGTTGTTCTCAAAGGTAACAGTCAATGCATCAAGTTCTTTTTTTTCTGGGGGATAAATTAAAATGCCCTTTAAAAGGCAGTGCATTAGTTCACAAGGGTCAAAGTAACATCCTCTGTAATGGCAAGGAGCCTGGCTTTCTTCTGATAACTGTTCACATAAATGAGTTATGCTCAGTCACACTGCCAGATGAAAGTGAGGTAAGGAGGACTCCAGGATTAGTTTTCCTTCAGGAAACGACTAGAGGAAAAGTTGGGTACCTTGGGTCATCATATGGGGACAGAGACTAGGAAGGGAAGAGACATGGCCCCTGTTCGCCTTGGTCCCCATTTTCAGAGGATACGGGAGCAGGACCTGTCCTACCGGGTGCTGTGTTCTCCATTAAGAGCCTCAAATTCCCCTTCAGGACTGAAGCACTCAGTCCCCTAGTTTCCAGGAGGGTTGGCTGCTGAAAGTTCACTACTGAGTTCTTTCTAGGCAATTGTCAACAGTTTAACGGCACTGCCTTGCCCAAGGTCAGTTGCTCTCTCTGGGGGAGCTGCATCCAATGTCCTGTTAATAAAAACCCAGCAGCCCTCTTGCCTCACTTTGGGCTCTGAAGGGTCATCAGCTCTACTGCTCCCTGTGTGATGCTGGTGAAGCCTGCATGAAGCTTGCACTGCCATTCAAGCTGTGCCTCTCCCTGTCCTACTTCCTCCTCTCGCATGAGTGTTGACCCCAAGAGCACTCCCTACAATCTTCCTCACACAGCTCCATCTCAGAGTCTGTTTCCTGGGGACACTTGAACTAAGAGAGAGCATCTTTTAAATTGTGAATGAGAATTGAGACTCTTCTACCAGGGAAGTTTACCCTGGATCATAAAAATCTAGCATCTTAAAACTCAATAGGGCAGTATTAGCTAATTTTACAGAGGAAGAATTGAGACCCAGAGATACTAAAGGAACAAGGTCACACATTGGATACCAAATGAAGGCCAGAGCTGGAACTCGGTTGTCGTGACTCCTAAAGCCGGGTTCTTATGCACACTGTGTGGTTGCACCGACATGGCCATGATGGGAGGCAGCAGCTGATAAGCGGGTGGTAATGACTTGCTCCCTTTAGAGAGAAGAATGATGAGAGAGATACTGAACCAATGAAGGGCCCACCCATTCCTGTTTAGATTTGTGCTGAAAAGGGGCTGCGAGGAGGTGCACTGGTTCCATTGTTGATGACTTTCCTCCAGTTTTTGTCTTTGGATGTTGAGGGGGCTATGTTATGAAATAGGTAATAAATGTCACAGAGATGAATGAGGAGTGAAGGAACCCTCCAGGCTTCTCTAGCTCAGCTGGTCCCACAATAACAATCTTGGCAAGGAGGGCTGCTGCCAGAATAACAGCAGTAAGATGATCCTGAGCCCAGGCGATCTGCAGAGTTAGTATGTGTACAAAGCATTCCAATGATTACACTCTTATTGTTTAGTGGATTATTCTTACAAAATGCTTCACAGGCACTGATTCATTTCCCCAGATATCACTTACCATATTATTGCCTTCTTTTAGTGAATGAGTCTGAATCTTCCCCGTTTTGGAGGGTCTAGCTGTCATGTACATTATTGCTTTCCTTTCTGTCAACCTCTCTCCCCTCCCTCGGTGGCTTCCTAACACAACGTTCATGCTTGGGATTGACTCCTGATCACCCCAACCCTCAGCCAAAGGAGGAGGCGGTCCTGACTGACCTAAACCAATCAGCAAAATGGTGTCCCCGTTGCCATGGTGACTGGCTTAGAGATTACCTTCCTATTTCTAAACCTACTCCAGTCAGCCCCTGACATTCCCCTAGTCTCAGTGATTGGTTCTGAGAGGTAGGAGGACTAAGTTGGGTTAATTAGAGTGGAAGACTTTTGGTGGTTGGAGAATTAAAAGTTCCATCTCCTCTAAGATGGGGTGATGTGGAATTTGGAGGCCTGGGACTCATGCATCCATCTATCCATCTTGTCTTAGAGGAGTTTAGCCTGTGGATGAAGCTAACACACAGAGGAAGGTAGAGCAGAGACAACAACCAAGACTGTGCTGGAGTCCTGATCAAACAGCGTCTGAATCTGTCTCTATCTTTGGACTTTTCAGCGAGGCATGCGATATATTTATTTCCTGTACAGTTTGCGTTGGGTTTTCTGTTTCTTGCAACCAAACACATGCTGACTGATTGCTTCCTGTAGTGGCTGCTTTCTCTACACAGGCCCCTCTCCTATGCAGTCCTAATCTAGTCCTTCCTAGGGAAGAACAATTTTAAAAAGGAAATAAAACTCTTGCCAAGAGGAAGTCAAAAGACTAGTTCAAAGAGCATCCATCGAAGGATTTTATCCAATAGTTTTGTCTCAACCTGGTGCTCAAGGTCTCAAGCTGTAGGCCATGTATATTGGCCTATCTAAATGTTCCTTAAGTAGTTTGTAGTATCTGTGAGGACAGGAGTAGCGTATCAAAAGACTTGAACATAATCCTACAGCGCTAAGTAAAATGTTTTTGCACCAAGTAGGTGCTCAGAAAATGAGAGTTGAATTCAAGTAAATTCAACTCCTGTCACTACCATTAGCACATCTTCTAGAAGCTGGGGGAAAAGGACACTCCCCACAACACTGTCAACTTTGGGATATAAAGTAAACTGTCTTGGCCAAACTCTTTTCCTGTTAAGTCACAAGCAACTGACACAGGGTCTGGCCCAGAGTAGGCAGTCATTTATTGAATAAATTCACTTTGAATTTGTAACCACAAAACTCAATTGGTCGCTTAACAATTCTGAACAATTCTACTTTTCCAGTCTCCTAAGCTTCCTTTCCTGTATCATACCTCTCTTACAAACTAATTCCCAGTCAATAACCTTGGGTCAAAAGTGACCAAGAAAAGAGTGGACCTCCTTTGCATTTTCACCAGTAAATCCTTACATCTCCCTCTACTTGTGCACATTTGCTCATTCATGGAACAGATACTTGTTGAACATTCACTACAGCTGGGTTCTACAGATACAAGGACAAAAAGATAGATCAAGTTTCTTCCTTGTATATTAGAGGGGAGAGAGTGGATACAAATAATCAAATAAAACAAACAGACAAACAGTATACTTTCAGAGAGTGATTATGTACTATGAGGAAAATATATTGGAGTGAAGAGCCAGACAGGGACTTGGGGAAAATGGAGTGGGATGGAGTTATCCTAGTGAGTCAATAAAAGCCTCTTTGAAGAAATGCTATTTAAGCAGGGATTTGAATGATAAGGGAAAGCCATATTAAGATTTATAAGAACAACCTGGAAAATGGAATAGCAAATATAAAGACTCTGAGATGGAAAAAAATGTGGCTTGATTTAGGAAGAGGAAGGAGACTGGAGCCTAGCGTGAGAGGACTGGTAGAAGATGAGGTCCATGGATTGGAGAAGAGTGGGTCGTACAGGGCTAAGGACCATTTCTGCTTTCCCTTCCCAGGAAAATGGACAACTCCTTCCCACTTGAAGCATGTTCTTCTTTTGGGTCTGTGATACCAACTGCTGTCCACTTCCCCTCTTGCAAGCCTCCTTACCGCTCAATCTCAGACTTCTTTACCTCTTTCAGTGAAGTTTTTTTTTTTAAAGATTTATTTATTTATTTGAGAGAGAGAGAGCGTGCCCATGCATGAGTGGGGGGAGGGGCAGAGGGAGAGAGAGAATCTCAAGCAGAATCCCTGCTGAGCGCAGAGCCTTGATGTAGAGCTCGATCCCATGACCCTGAGATCCTGACTTGAGCCGAAATCAAGAGTTGGAGTCTTACCTGAGTGAGACGCCAAGGCACCCCTCTTTCACTGAAATTCTTAATGTCCAAGTCGACCAGAACTCATTCTTTGGATCTGTTCTTTCTCTACTTTCTTTTTCTCTCATCTGTCTTCTCTCCTGCTCCTTCTTCTCTTTCTCTGTGTCTCTCTCAGTGTCTCTCTCTCTGGTTTTATCCAGTACCATGGCTTTAAATATCATCAACATGGTCACTGAGATAGGACAGTGTTGGCTTCTCTTAGCCTCAGAGTCTTATATTTAACTTCCTACTCAACAGCTCCATTTTGATGACAAAATAAGCGTCTTGAAATTAACATGTGAAAACAACACTCTTGACTTCACCTCATTCTAAACATGTACTTTCTGAAGTTTCCAGCATATTATTAATGGTACCACTCAGTTGCTCAAGCCAAGAACTTGGGTGTCATTCTTGATTTAGCCTTTTTCTTACACCGCATATCTAGCTCATCATTTAACTTCATGGTTCTATCTTCAGAATTCTTTGCCACTGTCACTAACCCTTCATGTCCTACATCTGTTTCTATCTTGTTACTCCACCCTTTAAAAGTCTGTCATTCATCATGTATCATATGACCTCACTGATTTGAAGAATTCTTAATCTCAGGAAACAAAGTGAGGGTTGCTGGAGTGGTGGGGGTGGGAGGGATGGGGTGGCTGGGTGATAGACATTGGGGAGGGTATGTGCTATGGTGAGCGCTGTGAATTGTGTAAGACTGATGAATCACAGACCTGTACCTCTGAAACAAATAATACATTATATGTTAAAAAAAGAAGAAGAAGAAGAAGAAGAAGATAGCAGGAAGGGAAGAATGAAGGGGGGAAAATCGGTGGGGGAGATGAACCATGAGAGACTATGGACTCCAAGAAACAAACAGAGTTCTAGAGGGGAGGGGGGTGGGGGGATGGGTTAGCCTGGTGGTGGGTATTAAAGAGGGCACGTTCTGCATGGAGCACTGGGTGTTATACGCAAGCAATGAATCATGGAACACTACATCAAAGACTAATGAGGTAATGTATGGTGATTAACATAATAAAAAAATTAATTAATTAAAAAAAAAAGAAAACCAATGGGGGGAAAAATTCTGTGATTCATAAAACAGACAGAATGGCTTCTAAAAATATAGTCAGATCATGAGAATTACTCCTTAATACTCTTCAATACCTTCCAAGAGTTTTTTTTTAGTTTTAGTAAAATATATGTATCACAAAATTTACCATTTTAACCATTTTTAAGTGTACAATTCAGTGGTATTAAGTGCATTCACATTAGTGTGTAACCATCATCATCCATCCATCAACCATCATCTCCAGAACTTTTCATAATCCCAGACTGAAACTCTGTACGTATTTAATAATAAATCCAAATTCTCCCCTCCACCCAGCCCCTGATAATCACTGTTCTACTTTCTGTGCCTATGAATTTGATTATTCTAAATACCTCAAAAAATAAAATCATACAATATTTGTGTCTGGTTTATTACAGTCAGTATAAGATTTCCAGGTTCATCCATGTTGTAGCCTATATCAGAATTTCATTTTTTTTAAAGCTGAATAATATTCCTTATATGTTTATAACACATTTTGTTCATCCATGTTTCTGTTGGACATTTGGACTGTTCCCACTGGGTGGCTATTGTGAATGATACTGTTAGAATATTAGTGTACAAATACCTATTCAAGTCCTTGCTTTCAATTCTTTTGGGTATATACCTAAAAGTGGGATGCTGGATCATATGGTAATTCCGTGTCTAATTTTTTTGAGGAACCACCATACAGTTTTCCACCGTGGCTACACCATTTTACATTTGCACCAGCAATGTTCATGGGTTCCAATTTCTTCAAATTCTTGCCAAGACTTGTTCTTTCCTTTCCTTTTCTTTGTAAAATAATAGCCATCCTAATAAATGTAAAGTGGTATCTCATTGTAGTTTCCATTTGAAATTTCATAATGATTGATGATTTTGAACATCTTTTCATGTGCTTGTTGGCCATTTATATATCTTCTTTGGAGAAATGTCTATTCAAGTGCTTTGACCGTTTTTGATTTGGACTGCCTGTTTTTTTGTCATTGAGTTGTAGAAGTTCTTGATATATTCTAGATATTAATCTCTTATCAAGTATATGATTTGCAAATATTTTTTCCCAGTCTACAGAGTTCCTTTTTACTCTCTTCATAGTGTCATTTGATGCACAAAATTTCTCGATTTTGCTGAAGTCTAATTTATCTATTTTTGTTGTTGTTGTTGCTTGTGCTTTTGGTGTCATATCCAAGAAATCATTGCCAAATCCAATGTCATGGAGCTTTTTTCCAATGTTTTTTTTCCTAAGAGTTTTATAGTTTTAGTT
Organism: Zalophus californianus; assembly: GCF_009762305.2. Taxonomy (NCBI): domain Eukaryota; kingdom Metazoa; phylum Chordata; class Mammalia; order Carnivora; family Otariidae; genus Zalophus; species Zalophus californianus. The sequence goes on along the minus strand of NC_045603.1, from coordinate 117,198,998 downwards.
CCTATGCATAAGTCTTTTATCTGATCCATTTTGAATTAATTTTTGTATCTGGTGTTCCATTAGCTTTTTTTTTTATTATGTTATGTTAATCACCATACATTACATCATTAGTTTTTTTTGTAGTGTTCCATGATTCATTGTTTGCATATAACACCCAGTGCTCCATGCAGTACATGCCCTCTTTAATACCCATCACCAGGCTAACCCATCCCCCCACCCCCTTCCCCTCTAGAACCCTCAGTTTGTTTCTCAGAGTCCATAGTCTCTCATGGTTCGTCTCCCCCTCCAATTTCCCCCCCTTCATTTTCCCATCAGCTTTTAAAATAAAATCCAAACTGGATCTAGCTTACCTTTCCAATTTTATCTCTTAGCACTCCAACCTCCCCATTCCACTCTACTCCACCCGTTATGGCTTCCTGTCTCTATTTTTTCCCCAGCTTTATTGAAACATAATTGGTATATAACGTGTAAATTTAAGGTACAACATGCTGACTTTATACATTTATATATTGCTAAATAATTACCCCTGTGGCATTAACTTAACACCTCTATCCCTTTACTTATTTTTAACACACTAAACTCTTGTCCATCTCTGAGAGTTTACACTTGTTCCCTCTGTTGAGATGACTCTGCATGGCTGGTTCAACCTCACCTTTCAGGTTTCAGCTCAAACATCATGTTCCTTCAGAGGCTTTGTCTACTCCGTCCTTTCTACTTCTCCTTTCCCTTTGTCTTCCTGTCCTTTCCAGGTTATTCTTTTTATTCCATCCCATTTATTTCCTTTATAGCACTTAGAAAATCTGTAAATGCTCTGTTATTTTTTTTTAAAGATTTTATTTATTTATTTGAGACAGAGAGAATGAGATAGAGAGCACGAGAGGGAAGAGGGTCAGAGGGAGAAGCAGACTCCCCGCTGAGCAGGGAGCCCGATGTGGGACTTGATCCCGGGACTCCAGGATCATGACCCAAGCTGAAGGCAGTCGCTTAACCAACTGAGCCACCCAGGCGCCCCTAAATGCTCTGTTATTTGTTTTTGTTTTGTTTTGTTTTGTTTCTTGTCTATCTCCGTTCATTGAATGAATAGGAATTATTTAGTCCTTAGCTAAGAATTCTCAGTTTTTTAAAATTTGCCTTCTGCTTAGCCTTAGAACTATGGAAAAGTATTCCATCTTTTAATGTGGTTAATCAGTCTATTATTTAGTAATGTTGATCTCAAAGATTGCTTATTTTCCTTTATTTGAGATACTATGGATTAGATCTATTTAAAGTCTAATTGTGCTGTGTTTGGATTTGACTAACTTTGTTTCCTGTCCACCAGCTCTGCCATTTTACTTTGAAGACTGAGGCACAGTGAACTTATGAAGAAGCTGATAAGGAGGCCTGTCTAGAATGATAAATAGGCCTTTCTAGTGTGAGGGGTGGGGTGAGGGTGATGGTGGTAGTGGGGAGTATTCATAGAAGGGTTTAGTGGGGCTATCTGTTTTCAAGCAATATTTCATGGAAATGGCCCTTTGCTGATCGTTGATGATTGTTATGCTGAAAGAGAAAAATGTATACAAGGACTTCCACTGTGTGTAGAAGGTGATAGTTCTCTAAGCAGTTCACATAATAACTCATTCATGATTAATATTGAGTTGGACAAGCGGTTTATTAGGTAATAATTATCTCCTCTTGTGTGACCTTATCTTGGCAGAGAACTGCCGTTACTAAGCAAGAGGAGGAGTGGTCACTCATTTCTATCAGGCTGAATAGCAGAATAACAAGGGTTCAGGGAAGACTCCTTGTTCAAGACACTTTGCAAAAACAAGAAGAGTATTTTCTGCAGAAGAGTGAACCTTGGTTGGCTAGCTGGAAATGTGTTCTGACTCTGATGTTTATATTCGTTGGCCAGCTGGTCTTTGGGAAAACTTGCACAGAGATGTCTTTGTGTGAATCCCTTCAAAATGTGCACGAAGCTGTAGTTGTCTTTTGCTGTGACTTCATCCCAAATGAGCTAGAGTGACTAACCAGGTTGGTGGAGAGTTTATCTAACTTGGTTAACAACATCTACCTGAGATCATTAAAATGTAAACAAGATAGAGTTTTCTGTTTAAACAGCATCAGGGATTGTCTTTGATCTGATGCCCTGGATGCACCTTACTCCCTCCTTCGAATTCTCTTAGCACTCTTGTTTCATCTGTGTTCATTCCTCTGTTACATTCTTTATCTTATCTCCTTAACTACAAGCTCTTGCTGGATAGTATCTTGCCTGATTTATCACTGCATCCTCCATAGCCTATGGTACCAGGGCTTTCAGATACAAAAATTGACAGTAATAATGATAATAACTAACCTTTATTCATCCTATATGCTGTGCCTATGTGCCAGGCTCTGTGGTTTGTTTGTAGTAACTTTATTTTCCCAACAATCTCTTGAGATATGTACTATTAAAATTCCTGTTATCTTATAAATAAATTAAGGCACAGAATTGTTAATTAACTTCCCAATGGTCACATAAGCGAGTATATGACCAGGCCATTCACCCTAAGGACTGTGATCTCAACCTCTAAACTATATAATAAGTGATGAATAAATGTGTGTTGAATATAAGGTATGTTTGCTCTTGGGGTGAAGGTCATTTGACTCCAGACCATAACAGACCTGATAGGTCCATACTGGTTTTTATCAACTTTGAGCATTATTTAATCAGGAAGATTTCTAAAAGATCAAGTTAGGATGAATCTTGATGCTCATTTATTTATATACACTTATTTATATTTAAATACAAATATTCATTCAACAACTATTTATTAAATACAAAATATGTGTCAGACCCTTGCTAGCTATGAAGGAAGGATAGAGAACAAAAAGAAATATGGTCTGAGTGCTGGTATAGCTTACCTTCAAGTGGGAATGATGGGCATTGATAGTTACACTAAATGAACATGTGAATTACTACAAATTGAGGTGTTGCTCTGAAGGAAGAGGAAACTAGTCCTGGAGAGCACATAACAGAGGAACCTGACTTGGGCCAGGTGTCAGGGAAGGCTTCTATGAAGAAGGCATCTTTTAGTTGGTTTGGCTAGAATACTGCTGGTTCTTTGTGTTATTTTCTACTTCTGACAATTTCTTGCTCATGTTCAGTTTCCAAATACATGCCCAGAGAGTTCCTAGTTGTAATTTCCCTGAGTTGTTCCTTTCCTTAATTTTCACATTTCTTTTGGTTTCCAGGATCATTCGTTACTTATGTCCACCGCCCCCTCCCATCTCTTTCTCCCTCATTCTGTTGATCAGGGGTGTGAGCAATGGCCCACGTCATTCCTCGTCCCTCATGCCATCCCTGGCCTCTGATGCATCACTTTAATGACACTGCTAACACCTACACAGTTCTCCTAAAATCCCTCCATTAGTCATTCCTTTGGTCAGGGCTCTTAAGGTCCTTTTAAAATTCATAAATTCTCTCTGGGAAGGTAGCACATCTAGCCACTTTTTAGCTATTAGTTTTTCTCATCAACTAGGTTCGGAGAACAGGGCCATGAGGTGATTTTTAATAAAGCGTTTGAGGAAGTGTGAAGCAACGCCTTGGAAAAGATGCTTCCACAAAAACTAAGCAGCCCTGAAAGGGTTCTAAAACGAAGTAGGAGATGCTGACTGAAGGGAAGAGTGACTCCAAAGCCAGCCACCTAATAAGATGGGCAGGAAGAATCAGCCACCTAATAAGATGGGCAGGAGGGCGGTCATTCTGTTCCTACCCTTCATCTCTTCAAACTGACTTATTTTGGCAAGGTGAGTTCTAGGTGAGCACATAATTTCCTGCCCTAACAAGGGCACTTTTGAGAATGAAATGGAGGAACTTTTAAAAATTATATAGGATCAATAGCTATAAACAAGGACTGTCCTGGCAAACGAGGACACATGATCCTTCTGGTTACAGGAGGTACTGGGGAGGAATCTCCCTGCGAGGTTTAATGAGGAATTTTGTATCCTCCCTGCTGCCCCAGCAGGAGTCAAATAAAAAAATGCAGCTTCTTCCTCCTAGGTCTACACACAGTCACAAGACAATTATTTATTTGAATTTTTAAAAAAAAGTATTGACTCATATTTATGTATTCTTGGTTCAGAGTAAAAGGTGAAATGCTTTTACTCTAAGTGGAGAGGTAGGTTGGGGGCAGGTTGCAAAGGGGCTTGAATGCCATGCTTAGGAACATCAACTTAATCCTGTCTGTACAAAGAAACTGTCAGGGGAAGGATGCAAAATGACCCAGGGCTTACAAATACCACCCTAGAGACCGTGGAGAGAATGGGTGGGTGTAGCAAACACACTGGAAGTGGAGATGCTTTGGACAGACAGTGCAACATGACTGTGGTCCCAGGGAAGGTGCTGAGGATCTGAGTGAGAGCAGAGGTAGAGGTCACAGAGTGAGGGGGCTTTATCTGAAAGATATTGTGCAGTTAGAATCATTAGCCCTTGATGAATTACCAGGTGTGGGGAATGAGGAAGAAGAAGGAATAAAAGGCGATTCAGGTTTCCAGAAAGACTGACTAAGATGAAGGGCAATGCTGTTAGCTCAGATCGGGGACACAGGAAGAGGAATGAGACTGTGGATAAGAGAGGTTTTATTTTTTATATAAAATTTAAAGAACATGTATGATGTACCAGGGCTTTGCTAGAACTTTCCATACCATCTCACCTGATCCTCTCAGTTGACTATGAAAGGAGGTCTTGGTATTACCCATATTTTACAAAGTAGGAAACTGAAGCACGGAAGGGTTCAGTGCCTTGCTCTGGCCGCCCAGCTAATACATGGTGGGGATGGAATGTGAAAGTAGCAACAGCTCCCACTCTTATTATTGTGACCCCTTCTTGGAGGTGAAGATTGAATATATCAAAGTTGTGGCAGTCTGGGGCTAACTAATCATTGACGTAAATTTGGCAGATGAAAATCTAGTTCTTTTTCTGGTTTGTTTTTATTTTCCTTCTATATATGTGTATTATCAAGGCACGACATGGAGTCCCATTCTCTTCCCTCTCTCGATTTTTTTCCCCCACTTTTATGACTGCAACCATAACATCCATGGGATGTCTCCAAAGCCTCGATCTCAGGGCTTGACAAACAGCTGCAGATCTTCAGCTGCCTTTTAAACATCTCTAATTGCATTACTGTTGCCATGAAACTATTTAAGCCCTAACTGAGGATCTACAGTGCAAGTCTTTAAGGCCTAGGAGGAGCCTTACATATCGAATTATTGACAGGACTCTTCTCTGCCAAAGGTTCCTGTAGTTGTAACTTGTGCTATCCAATACAGTTTAAATTTAAATTTAATTAAAAGTATGTGTAATTAAAAATTCATTTCATCAGTCTCATTAGCCAAATTAAAATGCTCAGTGGCCGTTTGTCACCAGTGGTTACCATGATGGACAATGCTGATACGGAACATTTTCATCAGTACTGAATGTTTCACTGGATAGTGCTGTAGATTAACCAACCATCCACGTCTAACTCCAAAATTATCTACTCCTTGATTAGCTCAACTTCATACTTCATACCACTGTTATGGATTGAATTGTGTCCCCCATCCACCCAAAGTCATATTTTAAGCCCTAACCCCTCAGTGTGACTTTATTTGGAGATAGGGAGTTTAGGGAAGTAATTAGGGTTACATGATGTCATAAGGGTGGGATCCTAAACTGAGAGGGCTGTTGTCCCTGTAAGAAGAGGAAGAGACCCCAGACATCTCTTTTTTCCTGTACGTGACAGGGGAAAGATCATATGAGAACTCAGTGAGAAGGCAGCCGCCACTCCCATCCATGCCTTCATACCCAAACCCAATACATCTTCTTCTCTTGAATTTGATCTCCTCTTTTGGATATATAGGTGTTGAACAACACAAGTTTGAACTGCACAGGTCCACTTATAAAAGGATTTTTTTTGCTAAATATAGCATAGTACATAAATGTATTTTTTCTTTCTTATGATTTTCTTAATAACATTTTCTCTACTTTATTATAAGAATGCAGTAATACATATAACATAAAAATATGTGTTAATCAACTGTTTGTTATTGGTAAAACTTCAAGTCAACAGTAGGCTATTAGTTAAGTTTTGGGGGAATCAAAAGTTATATGTGGACTTTTGACTATGTGGGGGTCAGTACCCCTAACCCTCACATTGTTCAAGGGTCAGCTGTAGCTTGAATATTCTCCTTCCTTTCCTTTTTTACTACTAACCTAGCATCATCTCATATTTAAGATACTGAACTACCTGGGGTGCCTGGGTAGCTCAGTCAGTTAGGCATCCAACACTGATCTCAGCTCAGGTCATGACTTCAGGGTCGTGAGATCGAGCCCCGTGTTGCGCTCTGCACTCAATGGGGAGTCTGTTTGAGATTCTCTCTTACCCTCTCCCTTTGCCCCTCCCTCATTCTCTCTCTCTCTTTCTAAAATAAATAAATCTTTAAAAAAAAAAGATACCAAACTACCCGACATCATTTTTCCTATTACCATTTTAGACTTATAAATTAATTTCACCAAAAGATTCTTTTCATTTATATCATTTTTTGGTCATAATCCTCAGAAGTTCTAGGGAAAAGCCCAAACTTCTTACTCTAAGATTCCAATTTGGCCACTCTTATGCCTCTCTCCTCAAACTGCACACGGTCTAAACAAATCGATCTTCCGACTCACCCCCATACTTTAGCAACTACTGACCTTCTCCTTGCTCAGGCATCTTGCCTCAGGATGTAGGTGAATCTTGCTCTCCATCCTGACCATTCCAGCTCCTCATAATCCATCATCCCCAATGCACCTCCCATCTCCCTCATGTCTCCTAAACTCCTAAACTTCACACATCATCAGCAATAACAGCATCACAACAGGAATTACAATAAAAAATACCAATGTACTTAGTGGTTACTATAAGCCAGCAACTGTACTTAGAACTTTAATGATCCTACTAAATTTTCATAAAAGCCCTATGCAATCAATATCATTCTCACCATTTTTTACATGGAAAGATAAGGATTGTATTCCTCAAGTTAGGGCAAGTTTTAGCTTATTCTTCTTGTTACATTCTGTCCTCAACACTAATTTGGTGCTTCATACCAGAATATTTATTTTTTTCAAATGAGGATCCTATTTCCCCTATTAACTTGGAAGCTTCTTGAAGGCAAATCCTGTATCTTGCACACTTCATTCAAACATTGAAGCAGATCTCAAACTATATTCGTTCTTTCCACTCACCCATTTCGCAACAACTTGCAAGTCGCTCCTTTTAAATCCCATCTCTTAAATATTTGCCTGCCTCAGATATTAGCCGTAGTCCTTCTGTTTTTCTTACTCTATAAATTTTGCATGCTGATTTCATGAGCTTCTGGCTCCATTACCAGCTTTATATGTGGTTGAGCATTGTATGTACAGTTCAGGCCCACCTGGCATACAGGCCAAGCAGATTTCTCTGGTAGAAAATATACTTATTCAGGGAAAGGTTGGAATCCATCAGGGGTACTGGAACTCTCTGTTGTGACCTTTGGCAGGGCTGAGACTAGAGGAGGCAAATGAAGTCCCTAGAGTGCAAAATTTGAGGAGGCATTCACTCAGGATTGTGAATTTGTTGCCCCTGCACTTGTATAACCCTGAGGGTGAGTCTTGGCCTTGACTTCTAGGGTGAGCCTGGAGAATATGCTTGGGATACCAGTAATGTCCTGGGCTTTCCGCTTTTTAGATTTTAAGTTTCTTAAGAAAGAAACTGATGTTTCTAACCCCTCCCCACCAGTACTTTATAACACATCAGTCACTCAAAAAAAAAAAAAAAGTAAAAAAGAAAGGTTGTGATGTTGAATTGAATTCCATCTATCTTTGGCCTGTCCCTACTGAGGAAGGCTATATAGAGTTCCCATTTCCCCACTCTGAGTTTTACCCTAGACCAGCAGCGATGATATTTATAAAAGATTTAGGAACTAAAGGGAATCAACAGGCACAGGAGGCTGCAATTCAGGAACCAGAGCTAGAGCTGTGGTTCCCAATGTGTGGTTCCAGGTTCCACAGCATCAGCCTCCCCTGAGAACTTGTTAGGATTCAAGTTCCCAGGCCCCACCCCAGACCTAATGAATCAAAAAATTGGGGAGTGGGAACCACAGACTATGTTTTTATAAGGCTTTGGGTGATTCTGAGCCAGACAATGATCAGGTAGTGGATCAACCTAATGACCAGAAAGGATTTCTTAGACCTAGCCAGTGGGAAGAAACTGTAACGTTAGGATATCAGTCTTGTTTACTAGCAGAGCTGAGTGAGACTGACCTTGGGGAATGTGGTTCTATTAACAACAACAAAATAAAACAACAATAACAATAACAAAAGTGAAATCTGAGATGCTTTAGATATTAAAGAGAAGGGTTTAGTTTTTAGAGAGTTTCAAACTGTTGAATAAAAACCCAAGGAATGACAAGGATCCTGAAGAAACTGGAGTGTCAGGGGACACTCAAGATGAGACAAGCTTGCTCAGAGGACAGCTGGATGTCAGAGCAGACACAAAAGCACAGCAGGGCATCAGAACTTGGCACAGATACAAAACTCTTGCAAAACATGCAGGTAGTCTTCAGTTTGTCCTGTAAAGACACAAAAGAGATGGTGGAGTTGGAGAGACTGGAAGGAGAGGGTGTGTTCAAGACTGAGTTTCAGAAAGAACAGATGAACCTACAGAGCAGGCAGGCAGCCGTTAGGGCTAGGGATCCAGTGAAGCCAGTAATATTCATGCCAGGCTCACCCAGGTGAGGGAATTGATTTTTCCCAGTATTAGACCTTGTATTAGGCTTTATCAGAAGAACAGAACCAAGAGCTAGTGTGTGTGTATATATCATATATACATATTTCTGTATATAAATATATATTTTTATATGTAAATATATATAAAGTTTTATATACAAAGTTTTATGAGAAGAGAGAGAAAGGCAGAAAGAAAGATTTGTTTTATTTATTTATTTATTTATTAAATTTTTATTTTTTTAAGGATTTTTTTTATTTATTTGAGAGAGAAAGGGAGAGAGAGCATGAGCAGGGGAGGGCCAGAGGGAGAAGCAGACTCTCCGCTGAGCAGGGAGCTGGATGTGGGGCTCGATCCCAGGACCCGGGGATCATGACCCAAGCTGAAGGCAGACGCTTAACTGACTGAACCACCCAGGTGCCCCGAGAGATTTGTTTTAAGGCATTTGCTCACATAATCAGAGAGGTTTGATGAGTCCAAAATCTGATGGAATAGGCCAGCAGGCTGGAGACTCAAGAAGGATTTGTAGATTGACTCTAGAGGGAGTCTGCTGACAGAATTCCTTCTTTCTCCAGAGAGGTCAGTCTTTGTTCTATTAAGACCTTCAAGTGCTGGGATGTAGCCTACCCATCTTATGAAGGGCAATCTGATTTACTCAGAGTGGATCAATTTAAATATTAATCTCATCCAAAGAACACCCTCACAGAAATAACCCAAACAACGTTCGACCAAATATCTGGACACCATGGCCCAGCCAGGTTGCCATATACAATTAACTGTCATAGGCCTGCACCCAGGAAAGCTGCTTGCTCCCGCTGGTGGTAGTAGTACCAGCAGTGTATATAGTATGCTGCTACTACATCAGACAACTGAGAGGAGCAGAGAGCTGACAGGGAGCTCCTCCCTAAAGGGATGTACTACCTTATTTGTGTTCTGCTCATTTCTATTTATAAGCTGTGTGTGTGTAATACTCGAGTTAGAGGAAAGGAATTGTATGAATTTCTACAAATAAATCAAGTACTAATTATTCCTTAACGGTCTGAGACACTGTTTCTAAAATTTTAAATTTATTTCCTCCTACAATTCTCTTACTCAAGACTGTCCCAATTTCTAAATGCTCTGCATCAGCATAATCTCATTGCTTTTCAGCCATTTCCATATTACTCCTCATTTATTTCGACTATATTTTCTCTGCTTTCTTTTTTTCTTTGTTGTCTATAAAAATTAACAGGCATTTGGACTATTCTAATTTTTTTGTTATTATGAATAATACTGCTATGGACATTTATGTGCCAGAGTTCCGGTATCATTTCTGTTGGGGATATTACTAAAAGTGATATATAGCACATGCTCAGTTTTATTAGATTACATCATACAAATTTCCTCAAGCTGTGTCTGACAATTCCAGGTGTTCTATATCCTCACCAACACTTGGAACTCTCAGTTTTGCCATTTCAGTGGGTTTGAGGTGAGTATTTTATTGTGATTTTAATTTGCATTGTCCTGAGTACTAATAAGTTTGAATTTCCTGTCATATGTTTGCTGGCCGTTTTGATATCTTTTTTGGGAGAAAGTACCTGTTCAAGTCTCTTTCCCTTTTTTCTATTGGGCTGTCTGTCTGCTGTTGATTTTTTGGTCTTTTTTTTATGTATTTCGTATACAAACTCTTTGTAGATTATAGGTATTGTGTGTATCTTCTACTCTGTGGCTTGCTTTTTTACTCTTAATGGTATCCTTTGATAAACAGAAGGTCTTAATTTTAATGTAGTCTAATTTATCAGTCTTTTTCCTTATATTTAGTGCTTTTTGGAGGTTTTGTTATGTTAGAAATTCTCTCAGAAATTTTATGTTTTACTACTCACATTTAGTTATACTCTCACCTGGAACTGATTTCATATAAAGTATGAGGTAGGGTCAAGGTTAATTTTTTCAGGTGTGTTCCAGGTCAGGTTTCCTGGATATTGAATCTGGGGCATTGAGATTTGTGTGCAGGAGTTTTACTGGGATAAAACTTTCAGATATAACCTGAGTGGGAGCAGAGGAAACAGGGTTGGGTGGAGGGAGTTGTTAAGCTGTGGTGATACAGTTGCGTTAGAGACCTAAACTATCCCCAAGGGGAGCTCTTGAATAGGAATGATCCTTCAGAGACCCATCTAAGAAAGGACCGGGACGTTAGACCTTTGCATCCACCAGTCATTGCATGTGGGATACCCTCTGGGAGAGAGTATAATCTTGGATAAAGCAGCTTTCTTTGACTAAGGGAAATTCCCTGAGAGACAGATAGAGCTGTGAGCCATCAGCAGCCAACTTTCCCAGTAACCAGGGAATGAGTGCTGTGATCCTGAAGGTGGATCTGAGTAAACCAGTTGACTCAGCACCACTTATTGAAAAGATTGTCCTATTCCCACAAAGGTTGCTGCCGTGCCACCTTTGTCATAGATCAAATGACCGTATGCAGGGGTCTCATTTTGAACTCTATTCTGTTCCAGTGGTCTCTTTGTTAATCCATGAGCCAATACCACAGCATCTTAATTACTGCAGTTTTATGCTGAGTGTTGATATTAGGGACATTCCGTTTTTCAAGATTATCTTGGCTAGTTTAATAAATAGTATCTTACTGTTTTCTGTGTAGAGTCCTTGAAAATCTTTTTCCTCCTTTTTTCTGATGCTGCTGTAAATTAAGAAAAAATTCATTTTCAAACTACTTATATTGATATAAAATACAACTGATTTTTACATATTGCCCTTATATCTGCCAACCTTGTCAAACTTAGTTTATTAATTCAAATAATTAAACTGTAGATTGTTTTGAATTTTATTATATATACCTATGTTTTTATTGAAAAATTACAGTTTTATATCTTCTTTTCCACTCCTGATATCTTTTAACTTATTTTCCTTACTTTAGGAACTCTGATATAATGAAGGATAAAATATCAGGCTTAATAGCCATAGTAGGTAATTATAGCACAATTTATTTAATCAATATTTGATTGAAAGACACTTAAATTGGTCCTCTCTTTTCATAAGTAACGCTGCAAGGAACATCTTTTTACAAACATTTTTATGCAGTCATCTCACTCATTCATTCCTTAGTATGTATTCCAGAATTTCTTGAAATAATCTAATCAACAATTAAATGCATATAAAGCAAATTAAAAATATTATAAAAATACGTATATGTAGCTGTCAAGCAGGAATGCATTTTCTTAGTAACTTCTCTTTTGAGTTACAATGGGATCATACTTCTACTGAAAAAAGTCTACGGTCTTGAAATGTAAATTTAGAAAAAAAGATTTTTGGGAGATGTGAGCCTACCTACTCCTTTGTATTTGTGCTTTAAGGTACCTGAACTTTCTGGGATTCTAAAAGTCTTATTGTGCTTTAATAAATCTCTTTTACAGTGTAAGAATTGTCCAATCTCTTAACCTAAATAAAAATGCATTTTTCGAACAGTTTCTTTTGATATTGCAAAAAGAAAGCAGAGATAAAGGGAAGAGGGAGGTGTGGAGAGAGAAAACTAAAAGAAAAAAAAAAAGATGTGCAGATAAACCATTTGAGACCTTAATCCTCTCCCCCATTTTCATTTCAAGAGAGTAGCCTGTAATTCATTGCCTCAGGGAGGTATGTGACAGGTGGAAAGCAGAACCATCTACAGAATGTTCTTGTCTTTGTTTCAGAAAATTTAATCCCAATGAGAACAATAATTCCCCAGAAGAAAAAATTCCCCTGGTCTAGTATTAGAAGAAGTTCATAATCCCTGAGCAACAGTGACCCAGGTCTTATTTACTGGAGATGTCCTAGGGAGGCAGTGAGATCTCAGAGAGGAATATTGGCAGGGCGGGATCATAGTAGGGTTGCCAGATAAAATATAGGATATCCAATTATATTTGAAAGTCACATAGACAATGAATAATTTTTTTGGTATAAGTATGTCCTAAAACCACACAGATCATACATACACTAAAAAAAATTATGTGTTGTTTATCTGAAATCCAAATTTACCTGGAAGTCCTATTTTTTTTTGTCTGCCTATTTTTGTTTTGTTTTGTTTTGTTTTACTTTAGATCACAGGCACCTCAGAGCTCAGCTCTGCAAAATGCAGAGATTCCTGTGACCCATGTATGTTCTGGCATGCGTCAGAGAGCCACTGGATCTGGGACAGTGGGTACCTTGATGGTAGGTGGAGTGAACAGATGACTGAAGACTAAGCCCCCACACTGTCACTGTGTGAGCCTTGGAACCCAGGTCCAGTTTGGTGTGGGAGACTCTTAGATCTTTCCAGAATGTCTGAGGCTGAATTTCTGATTTGTTCATTGAGATGAAATATTACAGTAAAAATTAATTTGTTTCCTAGAATATTGAAAAGCCACATTCCATTTACGTCTGAGTTTATAAAGATTCTTTCCTGTAATCATACAAAAACCAAAACCAAAAAAGGTTTGGAGTTTCAAAATCTAGGTGATTAGCATCTTGGCTCTTGCTTCCCAATGGTCACATCTTGAGAAAGGGCTCTGTTTGTGTAGGACAGGAGCTGAACTAAGGATTCGGGATGGAAGCATGGTAACAGCTGCCTACTCCGGAGTCCTCATAGGGTTGCTGTTTCCCCTGAGGCGTTTCTGAGTTGCAGAGGGAGATCTGCCCAGCTCAGACTCACAGGGCACACACCCGGCTTAGTTACAGATGACACTCTTGTCTGCCACCGCAGAGCTGTCTGATGGCAGTGGGAGATACTAGTCAGTCTTGGTCACAGAGAATGTGGCCATGGCCAGGATCTGTAAATTCAGCCCAACTGCTTGAGGCTACCCAGGGGACCGTGTGTGTGCGTGTGTGTGTGTGTGTGTGTGTGTGTGTGTGTGTGTGTGTGTGTGTAGGAAGGAAAAACCCCCAAGTCATGCATACCTAATCGGTGGATCTTTCCTTTCATCTCCCCTCTGATTTCTTCTTGACTTTTGATTGGAGACTGTTTTTTTTTTTAATTTTTTATTGTTATGTTAATCACCATATATTACATCATTAGTTTTTGGTGCAGTGTTCCATGATTCATTGTTTGTGCATAACACCCAGTGCTCCATGCAGAACGTGCCCTCCTCAATACCCATCACCAGGCTAAACCATCCCCCTACCCCCCTCCCCTCCAGAACCCTCAGTTTGTTTTTCAGAGTCCATCATCTCTCATGGTTCGTCTCCCCCTCTGACATACTCCCCTTTTCTTCCTCTCCCGTTATTGGAGACTGTTTTAATTGATTTGTTTTGGCGAGAATGTTGTTGGGGAGGAGGAGGTCCTTCTCTCACTAAGAGGGAGATCCTGGGCCCATATTTTTTCTTCAGCTGCTCAAATGACAAGTTTAAATAAGGAAAAAGAATCCAAAAAAGAAATTTAGGTGGGTACATTATGCAGAGACAGGAATTTTTTTTTTAATCCTCTTCACTCTTCATGTTTAAAAAATCTACCCCTTCGCATAGCAGCTCAGTTCTCTCCTGGTTCTTGTTCCAAATCTGCCCTCATCCTGAGAGGGAGTGGGTGTGAGGATGGGGGAAACCCAGCTTCCGGAATAGATGCTGTAATAACGAAACCAGTACACTGGAGGCAAAAAACAACTTCAGCATAATTTGTAGAAAGCTCTGTCCTGGTTTTTAGGAATTCACCAATTCAGAAGTCATTTGGCAATGTAGAACCCCATTCCTGGCCATCTTTTTCTGAGAACTAAACCTTTGCCTGACTTCCAGGTCAATTTTACCATCTGAGCCACCCAGGCGCCCCAGGTCAATTTTAAAGACAAATGTGTTGATGATCAAGGAATTACTGTAGGAAGTCTAAAATCCTCTGCCTGTATTTAAGTGCTCTTTCTCACTTCTATTCCTAACTTACTTGGGAAAGAGTTAAGTAGTAAAAAGCGTAGTTTTAAGAAATTATCGGGACTCAATGTTATCATTACGTTGTACTGAGAATATGGCTATTTTTCTAACTTGCGTATGGATCTAGCTGTCCTCACCATCTCTCACGAGAGGACGGCTTGCTTCCACAGTTTCCTGATGTTTAACAGATCTGACTTGATACTTTGGCTTGTAAATGAACACTGAAATCGGCCTCTCTGGAGGTATCTAGCTATTTTCTTCTTCCAAGAGGACTAAAAGAAGGTACTCAGAGCCCAGGTACTAGCGCAGGTACTTATTCCCTGGTTCCAAGTACTTATTCCCTGAGTTCACAGCTTAAATCCTTTTCAGGGAAGGAGGACTGGAGCACTGCCCTGTGTCCTTCTGGCAGGAGAGGAGCCCATAAACTTTATCTTTTCTCTTTCCCATCTTTTATCTGAGGGAATCCCAGAAACAGCTATTATTGTCAAATATGTGAATGCCTTACTATTGCTACCCAGTCTTCAGGTGCCATAATTACCATACTACATACCATTAAATATGGCAGATTAAATTTGTGGTAAATCTTACCGACTTTCGATATGACTGTTCATTTGTGTTTAAAAATCCAGGATAATTTCATCTGGAACTAGGTTGTTCTGTCATTGATCGAAACTGGCTTTCTGGAGAATTAGGTTGTGCGGCTGTGATCTTGCCGTAGACCCCATGCTGGAAGCTTCGCTCCCTTCCCAGTGGGTACACAGCTTCTCATTTCCTCAGCCTTCTGTTCATGATTTATGGATCAGATAGGGGATGATGCTATTCCTCCATCTGGAAAGTGGGTCAGCCTGTCTTTGAGGAGAGACGTTGGAGGCCTAGAAATAGTGTTCTGGACACAGATTCCATAAGTTTAGTGACTGATAGGCAAGGGAAGAAAGGACTTGATCCTCAGAAAGTGAAATCAAACTTCATCCTGAAGTGGACTGCCATCAAAGATGATGGCTCAGCAGAGTGTGAATAACAACCATTATTAATATGAAGGTCTAGTTGAAGACAGGCGCTGAAAACCCTGCCTGATTTCAAATTGGGAGGCCTGTCTGAGCACTGAAACTTGCCACCAGTGGATTTTTGGCATTGGGAACAAAAGTGGACTGCATTAGCCAGGAGGAGTAAAACGTTGGCACCAACCGAAACATTCACACCATTGCTTTGCTGGATTTGTCAGGCCAAGGGTGAGGAGCGTCATATATCTTATAAGGGTCATTCATTTGGGGACCAGGCTATAGAAGCAAGAACAGTTAAAAGTGATTTCTCTCCCTTCTTTCTGTTCCCTTCCCTTTCCTTTCTTTTGCTCCTTTAATTGACTTCAGGACCTTGGATTTAACATAATCCTTTGTTCGATACACTTTCACCATTGGTCCATACATGATCTGAAATTTATTTATTTATTTATTTATTTTTTAAAAGATTTTCTATTGTTTATTTGAGAAAGAGAATGAGAGAGAGAGCATGAGAGGGGGGAGGGTCAGAGGGAGAGGCAGATTCCCTGCCAAGCAGGGAGCCCGATGCGGGACTCGATCCTGGGACTCCAGGATCATGACCTGAGCCGAAGGCAGTTGCTTAACCACTGAGCCACCCAGGCACCCCATGATCTGCTTTTTAAATTTAATTATTTTAGATAAGCCCTCGTGTTCTTCCACCTAGCACCCTATCCCCTTCTCATACCTTACACCACCCAAAGAACTCATCTCTCTGAATCCTGTGTTCATAATGTCCTTGCTTTCATTTCATATGTGTGAGCACATCACAGTTTATTCACCTGTTCTGTTGATGAGCATTTAGGCTTTTCAAGGTTTTTGCTTTTTAAACAGTAATGTTATTAACGTTCTTGTGCGTATCACAGGGCATACATGTGCCAGAATTTCCTTTGTGTATATATCAAGAGTGGAGGTGCTAGATCATAGAGTAGGTGAATGTTTGACTTTGCAAGGTGATGCTAAATTATTTTCCAAAAACAATGTTACAAATTTACATCTCCAACAGCACTGCATAAGAGATCTTGTGAATTCACATTTCTTCCATCCTCTTCACATCCAGTGCCAATAAGTTGGCTTTATTGGACTTTTTAATTTTTGCCAATCATACAGATTTAACTTGTATCTCATTGTATTTTGATTTGCATTTCCATACTCAATAATGGGATTCATATGTTTACTGGCCATATATGTTTCTTTTGCTTTGAACTTTCTGATCATGTCTTCTGCTCATTTTTCAATTGGGATAAAAGTACTTTTCTATGAATAAGTAGGAACAATGATTTTTCTAAAAAATAAAAAATTATTTTAAATCTAAATTTAGGATTCTACTATCAAATGGAGTTGGGACAAATGGTTTTCTATGTTAACATTCTTACATTAAGAAAATCTACATCAAAAACTAATGATGTAATGTATGGTGATTCACATAACATAATAAAATAAAAAAAATAAAAAAATAAAAAAAGGAAAATCTTATTTGCATCTAACACAAGGTATTAATGGGCAACATTCTGACCTTCAGATAGTTATAATTTTGAGTTCAACAGTGTTTGACCATTTTGACCATTATCATTCTGCTTTCCCTGTCCACTTCCAGTCCAAACCACCAAACTCTCTTATTTTGATTACTGCAATAGCTTCCTACCTAGTCTCTATGCTTCTGCTCATGCCCTCCTCCTTTAGTCTGTATAGCAGTCCCCATGATTTTGTCACTCCTGTCAAATCCTCCCATGACTTCCCATTGCCCTTGCAATAAAACCAAAACTCATTGCCATAGCCCCCAAAACACTATGTGATTTGATCGCTGCCTTCTTTTTCCCTCCCTCTTTCTTCAGTCTCTATCTGCACAGTCATTTTGCTGTTTCTGGGCAGACCAGATTTGATCCTCTTTTAGGGCTTTTGTGATCATTATTTTCTGCTGGGAAAGTTGTTCTCCTGAGTCTTCCCATGTATCACTCTTTCCCATCATTCACGTTTGTACTCAACACCACTTAATCAGGTGCTTTCCCTGACTGACAATCTCTCTATATCTTCTTACCCTACTTTATTTTTCTTTATAATACTTATTACATCTGAAAATTACATTATATTATTTTTAATTTGTTTATTGATAGTCTCCTCTATGGAATGTAGGCACCATGATGGCAGAGACTTGAGTTGTTTACTGCAGTATCACTTTTTTTCTAGAATGGTGTCTGGTACATAGTGCCCCCCCTTCCCCAATACCCAATAGGTATTTTTTGATGTTAAATAAAATAAAATCTTAAACAATTCAGATGAGGAAGCTACCCCAAACTTCTTCAATTGTCCAGATAAATGTTCAGAAATAACATTAAATCAGCAAATGTAGATCATATAATATAAAATGGGTTCATACGAACTAAGATGATACTAGATAGACTCAAAGGATGATTCTAGAAAAGCAAGTGAATTATGGAGAATACCTAGAGTTGGTAGTTCTTTTTTTTTTTAAACAAACCTTACTGAAGTACATTTTACATATCACTCACTTAAGTACACAATTCAATGATTTCAAGTAATGTACTGAGTGATACAGCTATTAACACCAGTTTTAAAGCATTTTCGTCCCCCTGGTAAGATCCCTCTCTCATGCCAATTTACAGTTGGTTCTTGCTCCCATTTCCAGGCCCAGGCAACCAACAATCTACCTTTTGTCTATATAAATCTGTCTTTTCTGGACATTTCACATAAACACAATATCTGGTCTCTTGTGTCTAGCTGCTTTCACTTAGTGTGATGTTTTGAGCTTTATGCATGACATAGCAAATGTCAGTGGTTTGCTCATTTTTATGGCTGAAGAGTATTCTTTTATATGATCATACCACAGTGTGTCTATCCATTCACCAGTTGATGTACCTTTAGGTCATTTCTAGATTTTGGCTATTATGAATGATGCTGCTGTGAACATTCACGTGCATGTGTTTGTGTGGACATACACTTTCATGTCTTTTGGGTAAACAGTTACGAGTAAAATTGCTGGGTCATATGGTAGTTTATATCGAACTTTTTTGAGACACTGCTAATCTGTTTTCCAATGTGACTATGCCACTTTTCATTCCCACCAGCAACATAGGAAGCCTCCTGTTTTTTC
The DNA here is from genome assembly GCF_009762305.2 of Zalophus californianus. Lineage (NCBI taxonomy): Eukaryota > Metazoa > Chordata > Mammalia > Carnivora > Otariidae > Zalophus > Zalophus californianus. The sequence goes on along the minus strand of NC_045603.1, from coordinate 117,180,255 downwards.
ACATCCTCACCAACAGTTGTTATTGTGTGTCTTATTTATTGTAGTCCTTCTAGTGGGTATGAAATGGTAACTCGTGGTTTAAATTTTCATCTCTCTAAAAACTAATGGTGTTGAGCATCTTTTCATGCACTCATTAGCCATTCATATATCTTCTAAAAGAAATGTCTATTCAGAGATTGGTAGTATTGAAAGATTTTAAAGGAAGCACATATTTATAGAAGTTTTCTCGATAAACAAAGTTAGCTTTTACAAAGGCAGGAATAGGACTGGGATGTGCAAATTACTTATAAGGGAAGAGTGTGAACAGCATAGCTTTGTCACAGTGGAGGGACTCCGAAAGGTAGTGGAAGGCTGACGGGTTGGGGGTGGGAAACTTAGTAAATGGTCTTGAATGCCAGGTTGAGTAATGCAGTACAAGAGGAACGGGGATTTTGATGCCTAAAAAAATATTTGCTTTGAATAGATATGCACTAGTTTCCCTGTCTGTGACAAGTTAACAGTCTCAGTTATTTGAGTCTATCAGTGATCTCAGTCTATCAAAGAACCGTAGGAAAGAAATAGATCCCAGTGACCATTTGGTTTGTCTGTCTATGCAGGAGGAATATAAATATAACTAATTTTTGTTACATGGATATAGTTTCTACCAAAGATCACAAATTATTCTTCAGGGAAGGAGATTCTCTTCAGTTCTTGGTTAATCCATCTCAATTAAAAATAACCTCAACATTCAGAAAGGCTTTCTTGTTATATTCTTCTTTCTTGAATTTTAATTAAATTTTAACTTTTTTCTGTAGAGTATCTGATTTGAGATATAAAAACAAACAGTTGAAACAGCTCCTTTTCATCACATTTGGTACTCATGATACAGCAGATTCTTGAAAATTGTTTCTCTTTTTAGCCTTATGTTCTCTAGTCTGCTTTTTTCTATGCAATATATAAGAACTCATTTCTGCAGAGTGCTCATGAAGAACCCATTTCTCCCCAGACACTGTGATACGTGATGGCCACGTATACTTGAAGTCAGCCCCATTACCGAAGAACATTTATTGACACAGTGAATAAAAGAAGCTGAAAGCTTCTTGTGCCAAAATTTCTCTGAAATTCTTCTGTGTCTGAATAGTGAGCTGTTGGTAAAGACCAGGCAAAATTTTCCTTGAAACTGTTTATTCCAAAGAATACATCAAAATGACAAATAGAAACAATTTATATATGCCACAGGATTCAGACTTCTGCATCACACCACCTACTACATCTGCAAAAGTGTTTTGTACCTGGACTCACGCTTAGGTTTGTAATTTTCTTAGCCTGAAGGTATTTCCATCAGAATATCTGTAGTAATTTTCTTCTTTCACTACATTTTGTTGGAATATCTTTCTGTGTTATGTCTCCTTATTTTATTTTTCCCATACAATCCAGGTATCTGAAATTTCAACAATATCATTACTGGATTAATTTCCCCCAACTTTTTTAAAATAGGAAAACTTTAACAAGTGACTTAATATTATTATAAACTTGTTTTTTCATTACATTTTTTTTATTTGAGTGTAGCTGATGCGCAATTTACATTAGTTTCAGGTGTACAACATAATGATTCGACTTCTTTATACATTATGCTATATGCTCGCCACAAGTGTAGCTACCATCTGTCACCATACCATGCTATTATAATATTATTGATTATATTCTTCATGCTGTGCCTTTTATTCCCGTGACTTATCTATTCTGGGACTGGAAGCCTCTATCTCCCACTCCTCTTCATTCATTTTGCCCACATCCCCAACCCTTTCCCTCTGGCAACCATCAGCTTGTTCTCTGTGTTTACAGGTATGATTCTGCTTTTTTATAAACTTGTTCTTTATAAGTTTGTTTGGGTTTACAAGTTTCTGCTTTTCTTCAGGGAGGAATTGCCATTAATTCGTGTGTCTTATGTGTATACAACATGCATTGCAGGCATGGTCCTGGGCACTTGAAGTTCCCAACTTTCAAAAGCTGCTGTGTTAAAATGAAGAGCCAAGTCCTAAACTGGTCATTAAGTAAATCTTCATTATGCCCAAGGTAATGTGTGGATGAAACCACCATCATAAATTATAATAACACACACATACATGTGGCATGAGAAGCTTCCCTCCAAGAAGGGAAGCAGATAAAATTGAGCAAAGACAAAAATAATCCATTTCCCATCTCTTTCTATCCACAAAGCCTCTTTTCCAGTAAATTTTGTTCCAAATTCTTGGGTTGTTCTTATTTCTTAATGAGAAAGGGAGCCAGTCTTTCTACTAAATAGAGTTGGGCTTTCAGTTATTTGGTGTGCTTTTCTTTGTAAATGCTGTATTTCCAGCATTACTGGATGTTATGTCAGGGACATGGAAAGCCATTAAAGGAAATACCTTGCCTCAGCACACTCAGGATTTTCCTACCTAAATGCCGTTTCCTGTGTTCTCTTCCCTTGTGTTCAGAAAGTTCTTTAGGTGTCTTTAGGTTTACAGAACCATTTTGTGTGCATGGAGGCGTGGAAGATTAGGGGAAACTAGCAGTTTGGGTCAAAGCCTGAGTGACTTTGTAGATGATACTGTTTAGCAGTACTTAAAAGAGATGCACTTTATTGGGAAGGAAAAAGCAGCCCAAGTCATGACTTTATAGTGAAAAGCAGAGGAGATAACTCTCAAAAGAACAAGAGTGTTTTTAGAAGTGATGCTGACAGGGAGTAAGAGTTTTAAGGGTAAACTGGAGGCAGATGAGAATAAACTGCGAAGTAAAAAACATAAACATCTTGCGTAAACTTTCTAAGCTGGAAATAGAGAACCAGAGAGTTTTTTTTTTCCCCTGAGCAGATTTCAGACATCTTTTCTTCCGTTGATGCTGACTTTCTTCTTTTTCCATGTGAAACACATGGAAGAGTGTAAGCATGTAGAGGTGATGGATTATACTGATGAAAAGTACAGCACAGAGGAATGGTTCTCAAAGAGTGGCTCCTGGACCAGCAGTATCAGCATCACCTGGGAAGTTGTTAAGAATGCAAATTCTCGGGCCCTACTCCAGACCTACTGAATTAGCAATTCTGTGAGGTATGGCCACTGATTTGTGCTTTGACAAAAGCTCTCCAGGTGAATCTAATGCATATCAGTGTTGGAGAACCAATGGTACAGTGATTAAAAGTATGACATCTGGAGCCAGATGGCTGCATTTCTTAGGGCAATTATTTTGTTTGTTTGGTTGTTTTTGTTGTTGTTGTTTGTTTGTTTCCCATCTGTAAAACGGAGACAGTACCAAACTCAGTGTGGTAATGAAGACTGAAAGAGCTAACCTGTGTCAAATCCTTAGTAAATGCCTGGCTACTCTAAGTGCTATATAAATGTTTAGATGATAATGATGATGATGTTAATATTACTAAAAATAATATTCTTTATAGGTGTTATTTTCATTGTTATTCGTAGGCTACCTTTCACAATTTATAACAAGGCTTTCCTAATGTCTTAGAGTTATTTTCCATGGCTCAAGGCAGTATTTCTCAGCATGTGCTCTGTGGACTATTTGCAACAAAATCACCTGTGGTGCTTATTAAAATGCAGATTCTCAAGTTCTACTCAGACCCACAGTGATATTCAGAATTCTCTAGTGATATTTCTACACCTAGAAATTTCAAAACTACTGCTCTTGGAGAACAAAGACTATGATCTTCATTTTGCAAATGGGCACATGAGGCACAGGGTAGCATATGCTTAGGGAAATCCAGAATCTCTGTAAGACCAGGAATAAGAACTGGATTTCTGAATTTGTGTCATATCGACAGACTGTGCTGTACTTTTGTAGTTTTATTTGCTTTATCAGGAATCTGTGCCACTTTGTTTACTGAGATCCATCATTATTTAATCAAAAAATATCATTTACCTTGTAAATCTAGAACGATGAGTTCTTGGAAAGTATCCTTTCACTATATCCCACTCTCCTAATCATTGCTGATTTAAACGATTTAAAGCAGCACTTAAATTTTTTTAAAATAACTCTAGCTATACTGCTCACATAAAATCTGGTTTCAGCAGTTTTTGACCTCCTTTAATTTCTTTTCCTTAAAGATATGCAAACATCACACACACACACACACACACACAAAAGATATGCAGACATCACATCTTTTTTATAATATTGGTAAATCAGACATATGACTAATAACTCATGACTCCATTGCATATTGCTTTTTCATCAGTGCACATTTCATCATTCTCAGGCAATTAGATTGGCTTCTCAGGCTGTGATGAAAAAGCTTCGGGCCTTTTTGCAGAGGGCTGACGGGTCTTGTATGCATTGTTCTATTACGGTCAAGCTTCTACATGGTATCAACATGTTTTTGGACAACTTCATTCTTAATTTTGAGGCCACACAGGGGTATTTATCTATATGTACAAATTACATTCACTTAATTGGTGTGGTGGTGGGGGTAGGGGGTGGGTGCTATTCATTCCAGAATCACTTGATTATTTTATAAAATGATTTTCTTTTTGTCTCAATTGTTTGTACTTGGTATATTACATATGAACTTCGGGTTATTGAAGTTATTTTCTTCCAGCCCTCTTTCCTGTCAAGAATGGAATATTTGTAGTCTTAGTGTACTCATATATTACTCCCTCTAACTGAAGTAAGTTTCTTTCCATTTTACCTTTAGCTAGTTCACTATGATCTACCACCTAGTTAACTGCTCCTCATTCTTGAAGTCTCAGCTCAATTGTTACCTTTTCATAGAAGTCTTTCTTTTCTTTATTTGCTTATATAAGAGGTCCCTGCCCCCATACCCTGCAGGTTTTATCACTTTACAGTGTTTATTTCTTCATGGCACTTACCACTATATGTAATTTCTTATTTTGTTTGCTTTTTTATTATCCCTCTCTCTACATACTTGATTGTAAGGTCCATGTGTCTATTGTGCAGACAATAGCAAACCTAATGACTGATAAATAGTAGAAGCTCAATCAACACCTGTTGAGTGAATGATGTCTTTGTGAGTTGGTGTGGAATTTTGTAATTTGTTTAGAGATGTATGAATATGTGTTAAATCTTGGTCTCTTATAAAAACCTCTTTTGGATTATTTCCTTCATTGATGGACACTGACATTGACAAAGGGTTGTCTACTACTCGGTTACCTTGACTTCAAACTTATTAAATGGACCAGACCTCCTAGAGCATTTGGACCATGGTACCTCATCTTGTGTGTACCTAGGCTTTCTAGAACATTCAGGACCACAATGTACTATCTTCTTGAGCTTGTATTCTATGGTAGCTTCTGGTCACAAGTGGTTATTGAGCACTGGAAATGTGACTAGTGTGAAATGCCATGTGTTGTGGGTGTAAAATATACACTGGATTTTGAATATTTAGTATAAAAATGTAAAATATCTCACTAATGATTGTTATATTATTTACTTATTGAAATATTATTTTGGACATATTGGGCTAAATAAAATATATTATTAAAATTAATTTTACTTTTTTCTTTTACTTTTTAAATGTGCTACTGGAACATTTAAGATTATATATATGAATCACATTTGTGGCTCACATTATATTTCTATTTTTGGCAGTGCTGTTCTAGACCCAACTAGTCTACTTCAGTTATTTGGCAGTATAGACTGAAGGTGAACCACTAAAGGAAATGCTAAAATTGCAGAAGCCTTTTTGTGCTTATTTTTGTGCTCTTTTCTTGATAGATGTTAGCTAGGGGAGGGCTGGCTGGCTGTCCTAAGACACAGAAACTTTAAATGTCTTGCCAGTGATCATAAATCTTGTTTAGAAGAATGTTGGTACCAGAACACAAATCTTTTAATTATGCTCAGTCATTTAATTACTTATAGAGGGACCTACTAATAAAATTATATCCTCTTTTTTTAAATGCCATACTGGACAATTTTAAAGAACTGTTAATAAATTGTGTATGTTTTCTAAGAATATCCATTAATGAGGAAATTACATTTCAGTCCTTTGCTGGTTATGTAGATTGAAAATCATATTGCATACTCTGATATATTAAACAAACAGAAACTCCTCCTGTTATTACTGCCACATATGCTATAGTAGAGCATTAAACTGGAATGACATTTATTTAGCAAAGGAGTACACACTGCAAAGCAAAATTTAAACAAAAAGCCGGATGTGAACATTAAATCTACTTGTAAATAAGTATAAATCTAGTAACCATTCTTTGCATAGTTATAAAAATTCACTTGAAGACCATATGCTGTAGTTTGGAAAACTCATTACTATGTTTCATTCCAAAAGTCCTTGTCACTGGCATATCAGTCAGACTTTTCTTCTTAGGTAAGGATATGAATTTTTAAATAATTAGCTTCATCATCATGATCTTCTGGTTCATTCATTAATATAGCAAATATTTAGTGAGAACCTACTATGTACCAGGCAGTTCTGTGTGTTCCAGGTGCTCAAGACATTATAGTGACCAATACAGACAACCATTTCCTCTTTGGAACTTACATTTCAGTGCTCACGTATTTTCTCAATAGGGAGAATGAAATGAAATGATAAAGTAAATCTAAGCCGTGCTATCTCAAAACGCCACCAGCAACATTTTTGTTGGCTGGGAACTGAAATGAATTTGGGATTATTTGTATCTTTCTTGGGGAATTTGAAAACAGAGGTGCCTATGGAAAGTGGAGATGCATAAAACACTACATATCCAGTAGTAATTAATATTTTCAGAATATCAGAAGACATCCTTAAAGTTTCAAGTAAAACAATTAGACTCTGTTAAAGGATTTCCCAACAATGGGGGGGGGGCCTTGGCATATTATTCAGCTAATTATTATTATATATATTAATATTCTGTATCTCTTCTTTTTTCTGCTGGGATATCCCAACCTATAGGTAACTGGATATCTTAGTTCTTACACCCATTAACTCTAGAAACTCCCAGTCAGAATGACTTCCCTCCTCACTCAATACAGTCTCAGTCATTCTCATTCTCTCACATCTGAGTCCTACCCCTAGTACATGTCTCTCCCTTCACATATTCACTTCCATACACTTTCACAGGTTCCCCTCCAACCGGGCTCCCTTTCAGGCAGAGGTTCCTTAAATATGGTATTTTTTTTTTTTCTTGAAGCTCAGCCGGTAGATGTCTCCATTACTCCCTCATAGCTAAGACCTCGGCAAGTCGGTATTAATCATTTCTTTAACCGACAATAAGGAGGAGGATTTGATAATTTGCCCAAAATGAGCAGATGCTCGGGAGGACACGTCTCCATCCTACGTCCCTCCCCTTCGATTTAAGTCAGAAATGAAAACTCCTTTCTCCCTCTTTTCCAGGCAAAAGAAAAGGCTGATTTAACTAAGCATGCAAGACGCCAACACCTTCCTCTTCAGTACATCCAAGTTTCCTTCTCTCTGAGCCACAAACGCGCTGCTTCTCCCTTCACTCCCGCCCACCCCTCCCCCACCCCCTCGGGTTTCCGAGTCATCAGGGAACGCGAGTGGGTGAAAGGACTCCGCGCTGCTGCATCCCGAGCCACCGCCTCCTCCTGCGCCTCTTCCGTGCCGCCTCGGGTTCAGCACTGGACAGCTCCCGCCCCAGCCCAACAAATGGCAGTCGGCTGATTGACAGAGGAGCCGACCAAACAGAGAACAAGACGGCTTGGGGCTGTCCCTCAAGGGTTTGGTTGCGGCCAAGCTGCCTCTTTAAACCGGCTTTCCTCCAGAGCAGGGGGAGACAGGAGTGTGGTTTGTGGCCAGACCTGAGGGCTCCAATTAACCAGTTGCCTGGTCCTATAAACTCCAGAGAGACAAACGTCTTAAAAGAAATCTTCGCTCTCCGGGACTCAGTCCTGCGCTCGCGGTGCGGATCTGTGTGCGCGCACTCCGTGCCTCCGGACGAAGCGAACGAGGAGGAGCCAGCGCCGGGAGGCGGGAACGACCTGCCACGGGTGAGATGATGGAGCAGCGTCTTTGGCGGCCGCGGCGGCAGCAGCAGCAGCAGCTCTTGAACACACCTCAATGAGAGCGACGGTGGAAGCTGCTGAGCAGAAAGACGTAAGCAGGCTAACTATAGCCGCCGGGAGCGAGAGGGGATGTGACCTGTTCTGCTCAAGGCTGTGAGGTGCGTAATCCCGAGCCGACCCATTATGGAGCGGGTGCAGCCGGCGTTGCCACAGGTGATTTGATTTCCTGTGACGGTAGCTTAACCAGCCGGGCCAATTCCGAAACACTCTTATTTTAAAGTCCCTTTCGACTGGGTGCCATCTGGAGAAGGGAGCCGACTCCTAGTAAAAGTCTTACTGTTGATAAACTGACGACCAAATTTTAAAAAAAGTGTCTCCCGTTACCTCCTCTCGTGTCTGCGAAGCAGATGGGAGCCATGGCTTATCCCTTACTCTTCTGCCTCCTGCTCGCTCATCTGGGATTGGGAACTGTTAGCACCAGCCGCGACCCTCTGGGACGGCTGGATTCCCCTCGTGAGAGAACCCTGAGGCTGAAGCAGCACGCCCAGCAGCCGGCTCGAGCCTCTGCCTCGGACCCCTCGGCTCCCTGGAGCCGCTCCACCGACGGCACCATCTTGGCGCAGAAACTCGCCGAGGAGGTGCCCATGGACGTGGCCTCTTACCTCTACACCGGGGACTCCCACCAGCTGAAGCGAGCCAACTGCTCCGGCCGCTACGAGTTGGCGGGCCTGCCGGGGAAGTCGTCAGCCCTAGCCAGCTCCCATCCTTCCTTGCACGGGGCGCTGGACACGCTGACACACGCCACTAACTTCCTCAACATGATGCTGCAGAGCAATAAGTCGAGGGAGCAGAACTTGCAGGACGACCTGGAGTGGTACCAGGCACTGGTGCAGAGTCTCCTGGAGGGCGAGCCCAGCATTTCCCGGGCAGCCATCACCTTCAGCACCGAGTCGCTGTCCGCACCGGCCCCGCAGGTTTTCCTCCAGGCCACCCGCGAAGAGAGCCGCATCCTGCTCCAGGACCTGTCCTCCTCGGCACACCACCTGGCCAACGCCACGCTGGAGACCGAGTGGTTCCACGGCCTGCGGCGCAAGTGGAGGACCCACTTACACCGCCGCGGCTCCAATCAGGGGCCCCGGAGCCTGGGCCATAGCTGGCGGCGCAGGGACGGGCTTGGCGGGGACAAGAGCCACGTCAAGTGGTCTCCGCCTTATCTGGAGTGCGAGAACGGGAGTTACAAGCCTGGGTGGCTGGTCACTCTGTCCGCTGCTTTCTACGGGTTGCAGCCTAACCTGGTCCCGGAATTCAGGTAGGAAGTGGGAAAAAGGCAAAAGCAAAGCCTTCCTTCTGGTTTCACCTTGGGGAAGGAACACTTGGCTGGGACACTTAATGCCTCCCACCCTCAAAGCAGAGACCCAGGCTGAGGGACACCTTTCGCCGGCGCCTGTGCTTAGAGACAAGAAGCGCCCTACCTTTTTCAGCTCAGTGAAATCTTCTGTCAGATCAGTTTCCCTGCAAGGGGCAAGGGACTGGTGAGCATTTGGCAGAGTTGAAATGTCTGATGCCCTACACTCCTTTTAAACCCTCAGGAGATCAGGGAGGGGAGTTCCCAGTCTGGGGGTGATTTGAGGGAAGCTGGAGAGCTTGGGTGTGCCCGCCAGGCATGGAGTGGCCAGCACTGGATGAGAGAAAAGGGAGGAGAGAAAAAAGAGGAAGACAGAGTTCCTCATTTATGCCACTTAGGGATAGCCTCTGCCTGCTTCCTATATGTGTAGTTCGGGGCACCAGTCCGCTGTTAGTTACCAGAGGACGTATGATTAACACAGTACATCCCCTCTGCAGTTCTATCCCCTCAGCAGTGAGTCAGTCTCAGCAGCTTGGCTGTTTCCAGGATCCAGACTTTGCAGTTTGGTCAGTGTGCTCCTCCTCCTTCCCGTCTCCCTCTTCCCCTCTTCCTCCTGTTCTCTGTGTCAGGCGTACCTGAGGGTTCTCCAGTCCTTCACCTACTCACACACTTTATAAGTGAACCTGACTGAGTTATCTTAGGGAGGGCGGCATTAGTTCTGACTGAATTCACTGGGGGAGCTTTTTGGAAATTTAATCACAGTTCTTCTGTATTTCCTGTGTCTAAAAGTATAGCATTTGTGGGGAGATGAAGAATTTGCAAATTAGCAGGGGCAATTTCTGTCCTGAGACATGCCTGACCTTTTTGGTGAGGAATGTCTAAGAAATAGCACTTTAGAATGGTTGTGAGGCAGGAACGCAAAGGGAAGAGTAGAAACTCCAAAGACAGCCTGGGAGAGGGCCACAGATTGACTGGGATCCTCCTCAGTTTCCATGATGGGAGGCTCTGGCAAGAAGGTCTTGGTGGTTGAGGTTGCTTCTGTACTTTTTGGGAACTTAAAAGTGAGAAACCTGAGAGGGTGTGTGTGCATGCACCTTAATGCTCTGTTTGGCACAACAAGGACAGTGTGCTGAGCTTTTGAAAGATACCAGGCTGAGTACTGGGCGGGCAAAAGGGGAAATCAGAAAGCTTGTCTTGGCACTGTCATTTACAGCTGGATGTCCCCCAGTAAGTTGCTTAACCTCTCTGGGCCTCAGCTACTTACCTACCAAGTGAGGGAGTTGAACTAGATGGTCTCCAGGGAGCCATCTAGCTATAAAATTTTGTAGCTTTTAATGCCAGCCACACTTGAGAATGCATATACAAAAACAAACAAACAAACAAAAACACTTTCTCTGATTCTGTATGACTATATTAAATGTGTGTGTGTATGTGTGTGTGTGTGCATGTGTGCATGTCTGCATGTGTTTCTATCTCTTTTAAAGACCCTGTCTTAAACCAGAGTAACTCTTTCCTGCTTTCAGGATAATCTCATTTCCTCCTGATTTCTGCAGGATCCTATTAGTAAGAGGTGAGCCGAGCTTTGAGCCTTTGCCATGTTGTTTGCTCAGAAGAGGAAAGATCAGCAGATGCCATTCACTGCCAGCAAATTGTTTGTGGCCTTCGGATAAGTGTTTTTAGGGAGACCCAGTTCCCAGGATTAATCTATCATCTGTTATCTGTGTATCTATCATCTATCTACGTATCTATAACATTTACTTTCTGTCAGATTCTGTGGTAACTGCTTTGCATGCATTATCTTACTTAATTGTCACAACTCTATGAGTTAGGTTTTATTAGTTTCCCTATTTTACAGAAAAGGAACCTGAAGCAGGGAGAGGTTAAGCTTTTTTTCCTGAGATCCCACAGCAGGTAAGTAGTAGAGCCAGGATTTGAGCCCCTTTCATACTTTTAGTCACTATGCTGAACTCTATTTTATGAAGGTGTTCTAAGAATGCTGCATATAGTATAGCTGCTGCATAAAAATATATGTATTTTTAAGGGTCAGATGCGGGATCAGGGAGGAGAGCCATTCATTTTCAGAATAATTTCTCTTAAGGCTAAGAAAGCGTGAGTCACCTAAATAAACTCAGTGCCTTCTGCCAGCCAGGATGAAAGGCCAAGGACACAAAGGGTCTGAGGTTGTGAGGGCTTACATGCCCCCTACCTACTTTTTGGACTACATTCAGAAAGTGGTTTGTTTCCTCTGGCTGAGTTTCTTTAAGTGCTTTCATAGTCATCAATGGTGTTCTTTAGCCAAGGCATGAAGCCAGGCCATTTAGTATTTGGCTCTCTGAAAAGCTGGTTCATCCTCGCAGTATGTATGGAGAGCAGAGTAAGTGCACTCCTGTGAGTGCTTTGCCCCATGTCTCGTGCCCCTCAAATGCTGTACTGAGGATTTGCACAGATGTTAATTATAGGAACTGGAAGAAATCTTAAAGAGATCAGGTGGTTCCTCCTGTTGTTTCATAGGTAAAGAGACAGAACTAAAAAGGTGAAGTGACTTGTCCAAATCACAAATCAATTTTATAGTAATGACAAAAGCAGGATCCAGGCCTTCTATCTCTGGTTCACACTATGCTTGATACGTATAGACCTAAATCATATTTCTGTGGCTCTCTTAACCTTTGCATACAGTGCATGCTGGGGAATAGAGTTTACTCGTCATCACATTTTAGGACAAAAAAAGAATCAGCTCATAGAACACAGTGGTTGAATTAAAAAATACTATATTGTTTATTTCACACATTTGAGATAATATTTAAATGGGTCTTTCCTGTCTCTTCCTACTCATATGAGGCAAAGGTTTTTTGTTGTTGTTGTTGTTGATGGTGGTGGTGTTTTATGATCTAAGATGTACATTCTAAAATTCTATAATATAGGTGAATAATACTGTACAGGCACGGTACAGGGCAAACCTCAAATGAATTTTTGGGAAACCATGATTAACAGCTCTTCATATGGGGGGTGCCTGGGTGGCTCAGTTGTTAAGAAACTGCCTTCAGCTCAGGTTATGATCCCAGGGTCCTGGGATCGAGCCTCGCATCGGGCTCCCTGCTCAGTGGGAAGCCTGCTTCTCCCTCTCCCACTCCCCCTGCTTGTGTTCCCTCTCTCGCTGTGTCTCTCTCTGTCAAATAAATAAATAAAATCTTAAAAAAGAACCTTAAAAAAAGAGCTCTATATATGATTTTAAATGTATTTTGAACATCCACAATGTTATTTGCAAAAAGCCTTATCTGTAATGAAAATCACATTGATAATTTTCTTATGGAAGAGAAAAGGAAGAAAAACTTTGTAGTTAAAATTGTCATTTAAGATCAGTTAGTATTTTCTCAGGTCTTGTTTATAAGATTGAAGCATTTAAATTATATTTTATTTTTTAGAGAACGTAAGTCCCAAACATGAAATTCGAAAGTAGTGTGAGAACATGGTTAACCACTTTCTTATATTAATGTGACTGTAAAATACCTCTCAGAGTAAATTTTATTCCCCTCGGTTTCCAAATGATAAAAGTATCTTAAATTTCAAAGCCTAGTTTAAGACTCACATTGGGGGGTGCTGTCTCAATCCATTGGGCCTCCCCACTCTTGCTTTTGCTCAGGTCATGATCTCAGGGTCATGGGATTGAGCCTTGTGTTGGGCTCTGCACTTAGCAGGGAGTCTGCTTGACTCTCCTGGTGCTCCCCCCCCAATAATAAATAAATAAATCTTTTAAAAAAAGACTCACATAGGAAGAGAAATTTATTACTCATTTTTTTCAAAAAATGGCATTACTCTAATCAAATGTCTCTTAGGTCATTTGTTATATAGCATAAATATTTTAGTTCTCATCTTCCAACTCAGCAAAAGAGAGAGTAATAATTTAACTATATCCTCAGTTGTTTATATTTATTACATTAGGTTTGTGATGTCTTTGTAGAAATTTTCCTTTAAGTCCCTTGGTTTTGCATTGTTATTTTTCTTTGTGGAACTTAAAGTGATATGGAGTTGGATTCCATTCTGCTGAAATCATAGATATCTTCCTGGTGGTAGTTGGTACTGTTCAGTGCTTAGGATGGATATAAGGTACTTAAGTGTTGAAGTTAAAGCAAAGGAACCTTTGGGAACTAATTATTTTTTGTTGAGCTAAAAGGGACATAGGAATTCATTTGGTTTCTTTCATCTTCTCAATTTGCAATGGAGGAGACAAGACCCAAAGGCCTAAAGGAACTTGCTTGAGTGGCACAGCTCTTTTGTGGTAGGTTAGAATTAGCGGAAACCCATATATATTGAGCACCTACTATATGTCAGATGCTTTATACATACCACTGCTCTAATTCTTTGTACTCTCAGGTAGTTACAGCTTCAGAAAGGTTAAGCAACCTGCCCAACATAACATAGCTAGTGAATTAGGGAGCCCAAATCAAATTTAAAGCTATCCTGCTATGAAGCTTATATTGTCTTTCTACTACCTTATGCTGCTATCTCTTGATTGCCAACTTTGTTTTCACCTTGTTATTAAAAAAACATAACATGGTAATGACTTGAAATAATATATTTGGCCCAAATAAGTCATATACGCTTAAAATTTTTAGGCTAATCATAAAATCAAGCATGTTGTGTAGTAGGAAGAATATTAGACTTGACAGAACTTTGCCTCAAGTCCCAGTTTTGTCTCTGACTGGCTGTATTACCTGTCTGGAAATCAGCTTCTGCATAATTAATGGGCATGGACTTGATGCTATCCAAATACCTTTATAACCCTTTGTTCTACACATTCTTAATTGGTCTATCCAGATTGTCAACAAGTAGGCTTTGGAAACAGGGCTGATACACATAAGTGCAGTGCGTTGTGGAAATGATGTTGCTGGGGAAGTAACATGCAGAAGAAGAGGAAACCATGTGAATGTCAGACCTGATGTTGGTAAAAAAAAAAAAAAAGCAATAGGGCAATGAAGGAAAGATCACAATAGTGTGGAAACCCCTTTTTAGAAACTAATGCAACAAACATCGATATCACTGATTTGCTGACTCCTGAGGGGTCACTTCACTCTCTCTCCTTCACATAAACCTCCACAGTGATTTTGGAACAGATCTCTGCTTTCAACAGAAGAGGGCACTTCACAGTATAAGGGAAATAACCATTTTGCTCCAAGCTAAACATATCCTAGGTCTCTCTTGTGGGTAATGATAGTGAAGAGGTTACCTATAGAAACAGCAAAAAGATGCTTACCTGGGTTATAGATCAAAGAGTTTTTAGATGAACTTCTGCTACTGAGATTTTTGAGTCTCAATTATTTAATCGGTAAACCGTGAATAGTAAAGTACATCTCCTTTGGGATTCTGTAACAACTAAATGAAGAACTGTGATCACACAGAAAGTTCAGTAAGTATTTTGTATTGTAGCTTCTGGCTTCCCGAATACTTACCTCAGATATAAACTTTCTTAGTTTAGCTGAATTAAAGTCATGTGATTAATAGTAATTTATAATTCATATGATGGTTTTGTTTTTTCCCTAATTATTGTGAAGATTTGTAATGACAGTGGATCAAGGTGGAAACATGGGTCTTGGAGACAGAAGATGTTGGCACCAGCTGGACCATATCTTTGACTCATGGTGTAACCATGGGCAGTGGTTGCCTTTCTAATCCTCAGTTTCTTTATCTGTAAATTGAGGGAGTTGGTCTTAGGTGACCTGTAGGGCTCCTTATAACCCTAAAAGTCTATGATTATGTACCTAACTAAACATATTACTTTAACTTTTGAGCTTTTGATTATAATGCTGAAAACAGTTAATATAATATTTAAATGCAGATCATGTTCATATATATCCAATGTATGTTTTTATCATAGTCATTTATTCATAGAATATACTCTCTATGTATACTAAGTATATATGCTAGTGGAAATGAGACCACCATTTCTCTCTCTCTCTTTTTTTTTTTGGAGGGGAGGAATGCCATTTCAAAATAAGAATAATCAGGATCTGATGTTCCAGGTCTTGAAAGATCCCGATTTTACTCAAAGGCAACATGAAGCTATTTTGCAGATTTCTAAATCAGGGGCGTCAGTATACCCGTGTAACCTCCCTCAAGATAACCAATGTTTAGGCATTTTGAAACTCCTTACCTACTCTTAACAATAACCCACCATCAATTTACTTCTGTAGTTGGCTAATTTTAAAATTTCAAAAAGGGCTATTTGTTGTCATGGAGCAGTGGCACGGCATTACTTGCCATTTTGTAGAATATGCATTTGGAAGCAGAAATGGGATTTCTGAGACTGCTAAATAAATAAGAGTATGTGCCTGCCCTCTGGAGAGGGCACTGATGCCCTCATTAGACTGATTTCAGAGCCTCAACTTCTAAGTCCAATTTTACTTTCAATTTCAGAAAGGCAGCAGTTTGGTGTCCACTGTTCAGGGTTTTATGGCTACCCTTTTCCAACCCACACTGTGTTTTATGATTATATTGTAATATATTGCGATGCCAAGAAGTATGTTGTTGACGTTAAGTTGCACTTGGTTGGTACTGAGCATTAGGGCCTTGTTTATTTTCTCTCTTCGGTTCTGGATTGCTATTTACAGGGTTATTTTAGCAGAATTACTAAAAGAGTACACTGGGATTTTGATAACTTTGGCAGCTTGATGGCCACTATTGCACAAATAGGCAGCACACTGGTACTGAGGCTATGCTTGGAGAATTTGCAACCAATAGTGTTATTAAGCTCTTGTCCACATCTTTGGCATATGCACTGGGGTGGGGATGGAGGAACTTCTCCTGGTCTTTAGCCTTATTTGCTTTTCAGCTTTTAGTAAAAAACAAAACAAAACAAAACAAAAAACATTCCTATGTGCAATTTCTAGTTTCTCTGGCATATACTCATTCAACAAGTCCTTTTTCCTTCAGGAAAAAAAACCCTATAAAAATATTTAGGTGGATAGGTTGTTCTATGAGATACTTCTTCAGTTAAAAGTCTTTCTCAGGTTTCTCCCCACCCTTTTCTACAATGCCAAGCTTAGTATAGGAGCCATGATGAACTTTCTTTTTTGTATCAAAGGATATTATAGGGCCTCAAAGCAATTACAGGATATATCTAGTTTCATCACCATCATTACAGGTAGAATTTATAGAAAACACAGAATTAGCTTAAGTGGTCTGACCCCAAGGTCATTTTTCCCAAACAAAAATTACCTACTTTCCTGTCAAAGAAGGCAGTCTCTCTCTCTCTCTCTCTTTTACATGGTTAATTATTACTTCTAATTAATTGAAATCCAGTTAATTTTTATTCATTATAATACCTGTTATAACTTTCCCCCAGTTAAAAACTATAACAAGACAACATAGAATTTTTAAAAAATTCTGTCTAATTAGCAAAGTACCCAGTGCACCTATAATTTAAAAGGAAACTTAGAATTACATAAGATTTTGCTTTATTTCTTTAACCTAGTTTTCTCACCATTTATGTGTTTTGTCCCATGGATATGCCTTTTTACATTATTATGGAAGAACTTTCATAGAAAAAGGTGAAAGATTTATGTGATCTGAAGAGAAACCAGAGTATGAAAGAAACTTCATAGAATGACACACGGCTTTTATCTGAGAAAGAGAAAAAGGTAATATAGTATAATGTATTTTATCAATTCTAAGATGCACTTTTCCCCCATTTTGATGTCTCTTAACTTGAGATCTGGCTTAGGATTGAGAGCATGTGATTTCCAATTGGCATACATTTCCTTTTAATGGTATGCAATATAATATCATATCTTTTAATTAATGGCATGTTATATTTGATATATTAGGAAATGAGAAAATAAATTCCAAGATCTCTCCAACTATAAAGATCTATTATCATCTGTAAGTTATCAAGATGTAGCAAAATACACATATATGGAAACACAAAATCTAGACATCATTGCTACATATAAATTAGATTGCTATTTGTCTTCATAATAATTTTGTTTAAAAAGACAAGCTATCCTAAAACATGGAACATTTATTTTTTTTCTTAAGATTTTATTTCTAAGTAATCTCTACACCTAATGTGGGCTCGAACTCACAACCCTGAGATCAAGAGTCGGAAGCTCTACCAGCTGGGCCAGCCAGGCACCCCCACATTTCTTATCAATGAGTGTGAAATATACAAAATACTGGGCCAGAAGTTGCAGAAACTTTTATTTTCAGATTAGGTGGGGTAAGGATTATCAAAAGCTTTCCTGCATCATATGGTGAAGCATTTCACTCATTCTGCAGGAAAATGCCTAGGACAGTGAGAATAAAAGACCACTTAAAGACCAAAAATAGATCTTTCTTTTCTAAAGGGCTTAGACGTTTCAGGGTGGAAATAAAAACTTCACCGTGTAGTCATGTAATTAGTTTTGGTTAAAGAGATTTATTTTTATTTTATTTATTTATTATTATTTTGATTAAAGAGATTTAAATGGAACTGTGGAGGTGAGTGTTTTTTCTTTTTTTCTAGGTAGCTGCCTGAGTGAAGAGTTTGGCTTTCCCTTATTTGATGCCCAGACCATTGCATAGAGCAGGGTTTCTCATCCTAGGCTTCATTGACATTTCAGGCCAGATAATCCTTTCTTGTGCGGGCCGTTTTGTTTGTTTTAAGATGTTTAGCAGCACCTCTGGACTCCTAGTAGATGCCGGTAGCAACCTCCTTGCCCACTGTCATAATCAAAAATGTCTACAAACATTGCCAAATATCACCTTGAGGGCAAAAATACCTTTGGTTGAAAGCTGCTGGTATAGAGAGAAGGCATATAAACATGTTATTCTGGGGCTCTTTATTTCAAGGGTTTTGTATGTATGTGTATATGTATGTGTATGCTTGTATGAGTCTGTCAGATCATGTTTCTATTTACTTATTTATTTGCTTGTTTGGGATATAAGATCATTTCATATATAGAACCTGATACAAATGAGAACTGCAAAATTTTGATGGATCAATGGAATATTAATTTACATTTATGTGTCATCAGGGCTCAAAAAGAAAAACTTGGCAAACTATTTGCAGAATTTGTTACTAACACGGTTTTACTATTTCTATGGTTAAATGTTTTATATTTAAAGTTTCTCAATAAAACATGCATTTTGGAAAAGAAAATACCTGTGTGGGGGTGGTGAGGGCATTCTTTAAAGAAGCAAGTTTTAGTCAATGTGCTGGGAAAGCTCCTTTTTGAAGAATTAGAATTTTAGAAGTCAAAACGATTTTAGAGATCATATAATCCAATTTATTGTTACTTTTACAGGTGAGGAAATTGAGACCCAGGGAAGTGACCATCACTTGCACAAATCATACGCACAAATAAAAACACCTCGAGTCATCAAATAAAGGTTAATTCATACTCATTATTCACTGATCTCAACCTGGCTGAGTATCAGGATCACCTGAAAAGCCTGATAATATGTTCCTAGGCCCTCCCCAGACCATGTGAATGAGATAATCTGAGGATAGGTTCAGAAGTCTATATTAAATACAAAGCCTTTAAAATTCAGAAGCAATTGGTCTTTAAGGACAAACTTGGGAAAAAGCAAGCAGTGTTTTATAAAGTTAAAAACATATAATCCATTTCCCAAGATTTTAAGAACAAAAATTAAAAATTGTAAATGCTTAGCACCTTCAGCTTTAGATACCCCCAAAATTTGGCAATCCAATATTGTGAATGATGCTATTGGTAGGGATAGAATGAATAGCAGGTTTTTTATGAAGGCAGAGAGATCACAGGTACTAAGCCTTGGAATGGTGGGCCACTGAGTATTATGGTATATCTCCCTCTCTTTATTTCAGGTTCTTTGTTTTCACACCTTTAAGATAGGGGCTAGCATGAAAGTAGCTGCTTCTTGTTATTATTGTTTGTCTCTTTATGTAAAAGTCCTATTTCCCCAACTAGTTCTACATGGCCTTCAAATGCAAGGACCACATTTTATGACTTCCTACATTCAGTGCCTCTTGAAATTGCCTTGCATATTTCAGGGAGGCAGTATGGCTAGGAGGAAGGGTTTTGGGATTATAAATCTACACTTGAATCCACGAACTTCCACTTTTGTTTACTGTGTGACACTGGGGAAGTTACTTCACTCTATGTCTTCATCTTGAAAGGGTGTAGAGTACCTCTCATTGTTGTAAAGAGTAAACAATCATGGGGCACCTAGGTGGCTCAGTCGTTAAGCGTCTGCCTTCGGCTCAGGTCATGATCCCAAGGTCCTGGGATCGAGCCCTGCACCGGGCTCCCTGCTCGGCGGGAAGCCTGCTTCTCCCTCTCCCACTCCCCCTGCTTGTGTTCCCTCTCTCACTGTGTCTCTCTCTGTCAAATAAATAGATAAAATCTTTAAAAAAAAAAAAGAGTAAACAATCATATAAATAAAGAGTTTAGGATAATGTATGGAATGTACTATTCTTTTAAGAAACATTATAGGGTATGTAACATGTGACTGGCTAGGACTATAGATGCTGGGGATATAATAGTGAAAATGACAGATAAAAGTCCCTGTCCTCATGGATATTTTTTTGTGGGGGTGGGAGGAGATAGATGATCAGCAAGCAAAATAAATATAATAAATAATTCTTGATAGAAACAAGTGCTATAAGGATATGAATAGATAATGAGATAAAGAATAGCTGAGAGGTAAGGTGGGTTGCATTAAATAGGGTGGTCAGGAAAGACCTTTGAGTTAAGAAACGGAGGATAAGAAAGAGACAGCCATGGAACAAGTTGAGGTAATCATGTTCTGAATAGGAAATAGTGAGAGCAAAGGCCTTGAGGCAGGAATGAGCTTCAAGAATAGAAACAGAATAGAATAGCTTCAAGAACAGAAAGAAAAGTGTTACTAGAACGTACTGAGAAGTGTGTAATGACATAAAAAATGAGAGTAAGATACGCAGGTGTTCAATAAGTCATTAAAATATTGTGGTAATACAGAAACGTATTAAGTACTTTAAAAATTTCTACCCCAGGGGCCCCAGGGCAGCTCAGTCGTTAAGTGTCTGCTTTCACCTCAGGTCATGATCTCAGGGTCCTGGGATGGAGCCCTGTGTCGGGCTCCCTGCTCAGCTCAGCGGGGAGCCTGCTTCTCCCTCTCCCTCCGTCCCTCCCCCCTGCTCATACTCTCTCTCAAATAAATAAAATTAAAAAAAAATTTCTACCCCATAGCAATCTGTAAATTGTAAATACATTTTCATTGTTTTCCCTTGGATGGTTTTATTGTAGTGTTCTTATTTTATTTTGGTGCCTTTTTCTCTTTCTTCCTTTCAGTCTTGGCCTTCTTGCCACAGCCTCCCTTAGCTCTAGGAGCTTGAGTTTTTCCAGTCTCTCTGATGAGATTTCAGTCAAAGAATAGCTATTTCTAGTTGCTCCATTCTCAAGTGTGAATGAATAAATTGGAATTTGAGAGGCAAGGGAGGTAGAAATAAAAAATCCAAAATTTCTTGCAAAAATAAGTTGGTTGCTTTTCTTGCTCTCTAGTTCAAACCTGTAAGGGAAGCATTTTCCAGACGCAGACAGCAGGAGAGTTAAGGGCAGAGGCACAATAGGTTAACTCATGGGCAAAGCATTTTTTTTTTCTTCCTTACCAGCATGCTTGGAATGACATCCTGCGGGTCCCTGATTTCTCTCAAGCTGGTAGCTGGCAGGTCTTGTCATTTGCCATTTCCTGACACTCCTTGTCCTTTATGGTGAGGTCTAAGATGTAGAGGTCAGGGGCTGCCTGAAAATCTGCCAGTGGAGAGGCATAAGGCATGGAGCTGAGATTGGAAAAGCCAGGAGAAAGACCACAAACATTTGGGTGTGAATTTGGAGGTAGATTTTGTTATAGGTAGGAATGTATCTCTAATGAGGAACGGTAACAATGGAAAATAGGGATTATGGGTTTTAGGAAGTAAAATAATCATCATTAGCTTCTAAAATGTGACAAATGTTGGATTTAGCTTTTTATATTTCATATTTCCCTTTCCCTATTCTCTTCCTTTTTTCATTAATTATATTTAAAATTTTTCTACTGGTTACCTTGATTTTTGCATCCATAAATTTAAAATAGCATCTTCTATTTTTTACTTTTCTTTCTTTATCCTCCTACTTCTCTTGCTATTCCTGTATTTTTAGATAATTGAAGATGGTGGCATTTATAACCTGTCACTGCAGTAAAAAACCAAAAAAAAAAAAAAGTCTGTGCTTTGTCTGTTCATTGCCTCTAAGAAATGAACCTTGAATAACTGAATCTGTGCATTTTCAAAATGTTCCAAATTTCAAGGACCAATGGATTATCTCTCTCTAGACCAACTGCTCAAAACCATGCTACCTCTAGTTTACATATGTCTGCCTGGAGACTTCTCACATAATGCTTCCCTGCCTTTGGAATTGCCATCTGCTTTCCTTTTTCATATTAAAGAAATAAAAAACAACCATATATTTTGCTTATTTCTAAGATTATCTAACTTTTTAATCAATCATACTATTTGTTAAAGAAAAGTTCACATTTTTGTTGAAGGCATTCTTGTTGGAGTCCCATAATTTGTACAAGTTGCTTTAGGTCTTCTGCAGAATAACCATCATGGAAATCTTTTCAAATTATTGGAATTTTGGATCCAACTCTGTGTTGGATGCAGGTCCTCTTATTTCTAGAATTCTTATTTTTTCATCCTGTGGAGTATAATTTCAAATACTTTCTAAGCATTTCAGGTACTTTCTAAGTAAAATTTCTAAGTCTTCCCATGTCTGAAAACATGTCTTTGTGCATGACTGATTGTCAGAATATAGGTTTAAAGTAATTTTGCCCTCAGAATTTTAAAGACGTTGTTTTTAGCTGGTAAAAAAAATTTGCCAGTATCATTGATGCTGGTAAAAAAATTTTGATATTAACCTGATTTATTATACTTTTGTAGGTACTTGTTTCTTTTCTCTTTATAGAAACTTTTAAGATCTTTTCTTTTTCCTTAGGGTTCTGAATATTCATGATGATGTGCTTAGATGTGATTCTTTTTATTCATCAACCTTACCACTTAGTTGGCCCTTTCAGATTTTTCCACTCAGAAATTTCTTTTATGATTGCTTAAAATTACTTTCTCCTATCCTTTTCTCTTGCTGGAACTTCTAAGAGTTTGGCATTTGACATTCTGGATTGATCTCCATAAATTTAACTTTTCTCTCATTTTTTTCATCTTTTTCTCTTTACTTTCCCTTGTAAGACATTTTATTTTTTCCTTTTTAGTAAATTAGTTTTCATCTGGCAATGTCTTTTAATTTCTATGAACTCTTTCTTGCTCTGATTGTTTTTCATAATTGTATGTTCATTTTCTTAAATCTCTTTGAGAAAATTAAAATACTTATTAAATTGTCTTCTGTTGCCTGAATTGTTGCTGTTTGTTCATGGTTTGGTTGTTTTGCTTTTTCATACCAGTTCTTCTTCTTTATGCTACCAGTTCATCTCAAATGTTATCCTTAGTCATCAATTTTCTGACTGAAGGGCTAGATTAATTTATATAGCTAGAGGACATGGAGTCTTGTGTCAGGTGTGTAGGCCTAGTTCCTCAGTAGACCTCTCCCTTGATTGTCACTTCAATCACTTTAGGATGCCTGAGAAGGAAGTTGGCAGTCTCTGGCCCACCCTAGACCTCTACTCTGGGAGAACTAATAGTTAATTTTAGAAGTTTTAGCTCTTACAGGTATTTCTTTTCATCTATTTACAGAATTGTTCTTGGTTTTCAGTTTGGGAAAAAATACCCTTATTGCACACAAGGAAAGATGTTCCAACTTGTGTAACTCAAGGAAGTCCTTCAATTCATCACCTTGATGTCTGCCTCCTTTTCTACTTCCACTCTTGATACCAGTTGATTTTGAGCTTAAAATCCTTCTGAAAAGTCTGCTGGAAAAGCAGTTTTCACCTCTCTTCCAGCCTTTTTCTGCTCCTGTCCTGGACTCAGCTGTCACCACTCTGGCTTATCACCAGTATGATCCCAGAAAATCATGTCAAATCTCTGGTCAGTTATTTTGCCTCATTCCCTTTTATACTTATTTACTGCCATTACAGTTGGATGTGGAGGGATGAGGTAGAGAAATATACGCTCAACTCACCAACTTGAACAAGAACTCACACTTAGGTTTTCTGACAGTCTTCTTACCCTTACCAAGGATATGCACATCATATTCAGCTCTTTTCCTTATTAGGTGTGTGTCCTCAGGCAGCCCATTTCATCTCTTTTTGTCCCAAGTTTCTTAACTATTATTTAGGGGAAATGATATTGATAATACATAGTTATAATATAAACTGGGGAAATAGTATCAGTCACATATTTCAGTGAGGATGTTTTAACGATCTTTAGCATAATGTCTGACACATAATGCGCACCCAATAAATGATAACTTAAAACACAGGGTTCAAAGCATACAAGTAAAACCTATATTTAGTTCACATCTTTGGTACCTAACCAAGGCTAGTTATTTTCATTTCAATGGGAACATTTTTTTTAATTTACTTTATGGCCTTATTTACTGTTGTTATCTCTGGATCAGAAGTGGCCATTGTCACAAGCTACATATTTTTTCTGTGAAAAATTACTATTAACAGCTGACTTGTTTTTATTGTATAAAATATTAGGGTCTAGAAAAAAGTCATTTAGAGTGAAAAAAACTGGGCAGATTATCAGATGGGTAATTTGACTTGAAAATCTATATGAATAGGAGCCAACAGGAAAAAAAGAGAGAAATTTAGTAATTTAAGAAATGGTTAACAAAAAAGATATTTTCATTTAGATATTATAGCCAAACACTAACATAAATGCATTTTAATTAAATCAACAGGAAACTGAATGTATGAGATCATTATATTTTAAGACAGATTACAGTGTTCACATTAAACCTTTATTTGCCTTGACAGATATACTTTGTCATTTTTTTCTCTGTAGACATTAAAAAAGTATGACTTTGAACATATTATATAACTTAGCTGAACCTTATTTTCCTCATCTATAAAACGAGAAAGTACTTCCTCTTTTACAGATTGTTATTTGAAAAAAATGAATCAATATAGGTGATCTCTTTGTACTGGGTTCCCTGACAAGGAATTGTCCTACCCCATTCAGAAAGGATGGAGGTGATACAAGGAACACTGTGGATGTGTTTGATAAATTGTCCTCCTGTTATTTAAAATTGAAATAAAATGAAGCTCAAAACTATCCCAGGGAAGGAAAACCACAAATTGAGACATTAGTCAGCTACCTCTATAAAAGTAGCAGACTCAAAATATATTTTTCAGAGGGACAGTCATCTATTATCAAATTCTAAACGCTAGCAATTTTAAGAGATGTGCTGCACTTAATTTTGAAAGAAGTATCACCTTGAGGAGCCCCAAAATACAAAGATTGTATATGTGGATGGGGAATACGTGTTCCTCCTGATTGACCTTACTTCATTTTATATTTATTGGTTCCTTCTCTTTTGTAAAAATCAAACGAGTTATTTATTTTTTTCCACATAAAATGTACAGATCTTCCCAAGGAAGATGTGACCTGGTTGCCAAAAAACCTTCCAAGAACAAGAAGCCAGACAGATGGAAGACGTTTGTCACTATGTAAAGTTTGGCACGCTTTCTCTGGACATGTCTGCTGCAAAGTAGTGTGGGGGAGGAGAACATTTACTTGCTTTAAGACAGACTGTTGTCAAATTCTTCTAGATGTTCTAGAGGGCATCAGACTATGTTCTTGTTTCTTTTGTATTTCTTGTAGTTATATGCTGGAGCTAAATGATATAGAGGCTGGGTGCTTTTTTGAGGATGTTTTCTGAGGATACGATGCCCCAAGTGAGGAAATGATACAAAGATTACTTAAGTCACTGAAACATGAATCTAGACTTTTATAGTTAGATGGGAACAGAAAGAAAATAGCTCTTCTTCCCCTTTAAAAAAAGTTTTTTAACTTTTCCTTGATCCCATCCCATTTGCAACTAACCTGTGAAGTGTGCTCTTCTGTTCATATGCTATTTGTGTGCAAATAATTTTAATTAAATGCTTGCTATATAGCTGATTATTCTGCTTACTTTTTATTTACACAACTCTGTTTTAAAAATCTCTTCATGTTGAGGGGGAGATGAAACATTAGAGACGATGGACTCTGAAAAACAAACTGAGGGTTCTAGAGGGGAGGGGGGCAGGGGGTTGGTTTAGCCTGGTGATGTGTATTAAAGAGGGCACATTCTGCGTGGAGCACTGGGTGTTATGCACAAACAATGAATCATGGAACACTACATCAAAAACTAATGATGTAATGTATGGTGATTAATATAACAATAAAAAAATTTAAAAAATCTCTTCATCTTGCTACATACACAACCAGTCCATTTCTCTATTGCAATATAGTACTCTACCACTGCATAATGTGTAGAAACTGTCCAGTCCCAGGGATGGGCACCCAGAATGTCTTCAATTCTTTGCCATTACAATAACACTGTGGTAAGTTTATATGCCCCTTTATAGACTTGAATGAGAATTTCTTTGAAAGGTAAACCCAAGAGCAGGATTTCTGGGTCATAGAGAGGGGTAAATGTATTTTATAAAATATTGCAAGATGGCTCTCTAGATAGGCTGCACCAGTCTACATACTTACCAGCAGGACATAAAGGATCCTAGAGCTTTACATTACTGCCAACATTTGGCATTACATGGCTTTCTAATTTTTTGCCAGTTTAATGAATGCAAAGTGATATCTCACTATTGTTTTAATTTGCTTAAGCATCTCTTCATGTGCTTGTAAGCCTGTTGGGTTTACTTTTCTGTAAAATGCTTGTTTATATCCTTTGTCTTTTTCCTATTATGATTCCTATACTTTTATTGAATTGCAAGAAATCCTGGTGTATTCTAGATACTACTTATGTGTCAATTTTAGACGTAAT
The DNA here is from genome assembly GCF_009762305.2 of Zalophus californianus. Classification (NCBI taxonomy): domain Eukaryota; kingdom Metazoa; phylum Chordata; class Mammalia; order Carnivora; family Otariidae; genus Zalophus; species Zalophus californianus. The sequence goes on along the minus strand of NC_045603.1, from coordinate 117,154,062 downwards.
ATCACCCAATCTGTTACCTTTCAGTTAACTTTGTTCATAATCTTTTCCCTTGAAGAGAATTTTCAAAAATTACTGGTGTTATTTACTTAAAAATTTGCCTTACAGTTTATGCTTTAGGGTTTAAGAAATCTTTCAGTACCTTCTCAAAAAATATTCTCTTATGTTATCAACTACTAACTTTAAAGTTTTACCTTTCACAGTCAGGTTTTGAATATCTGGATTTACCCTTGTACATGGTATTAGGTAGGGACTGAGGTATTATTTTTGTTCACTTAGTGAGCCAGATTCCCAACACTATCATCTTTATCATACGTGTAAGTGCCTTATATGCTATATACGTATGTGTTTCTGAATTCTCTATTTTGTTCCACTGCTTCCGTCTGTTTTTCTGTCAATACTATGTTTTATTGCCATGGTTGGGCAGTACGTCTTACTAATTGCTTGAGCAAGGCCTACCTCTTTTCGTTTCACAGCTAATTTTTATTATTTTACTTACAGCAAGCTATCAAGTTTCTCAAAAATCAATATGGAGTTTTCGTTGGTTCTGCATTAAATTTATAGCTGCATTTAAGATAATTCACATTTTTAATACAATAAATTATTCCTTCTTAGAGTATGGGATATCTCTCCATATTTTTCAGATCTATTTTGTCCTTCATTAGAGTTTCAAAATTTCTCCATAGAGGTTTTGTGTATTCTTGATTAACTTTACTACTGAATTTATGGGTTCTGTTGGTATTTTAAATGGCATTTTTTTAGTTATCATTTTTCATTGGAGATTGTTGGTATAGATAAATGCTATTGATTTTTGTACTTTGATCTGCTGTCCATCAACTTTGCTGAACTTTGTTATTATTCTCATTTTGTCTGTTGATTTTATTGTCAGATAAATGATCATCTACAAATAATGATGGTTTAATCTCTTCTGAACTTTACATATCATTTTTTTCTTTATAGAATTAGTTGTGACTTTCAGTACTATATTAAACAGCATCAGAGATTGTAAGCACTCTTGACTTAAAGCAAACATCTTAAAAAGTTTCTCCTTTAAATATATTGTTGATAGAAGCAAGCTTCAAGTTAAAGTTTTATTTCTAGTTTATTTTTAAAGGAAATTAGGTGGTAGAATTTTGTAAAATGCTCTTTTATCTTGATTAAAATAATCAGATAATTTTTTTCATTTCTTCTATTAATGCTGTGAATTTCATTGATATATTTTCCTTTATTTTTTTTGGCTTTTTAAGTTTTTATTTTAATTCCAGTTAGTTAACATATAGTGTTCTATTAGTTTCAGGTATGCAGTATAGTGATTCAACAATTCCAAACGTCCCCAGTGCTCATCACAAGTGTACTCCTTAATCCCCATCACCTATTTAACCCATCGCCCACACCTCCTCCCCTCTGCTAATCATCAGTTTGTTCTCTCTATTTAAGAGTATATTTCTTGATTTGTCTCTCTCTCACTCTTTTTTTTCCCCTCTGCTCAATTGTTTTGTTTCTTAAATTTCACATATGAGTGAAATCATATGGTCTCTGTCTTTCTCTGACTGGCTTATTATTATTATATCTCTAGTTCCACCTATGTTGTTGCAAATGACAAGATTTCATCCTTTATTATGACTAATATTCCACTGTGTGATTGTATATATGTTTATGTATAATACCATGTTTTCTTTATCTATTCATCAATGGATGGGCACTTGAGCTTCTTCTATACCTTGTCTATTGTAAATAATGAAGCTATAAACATAGGGGTGCATGTATTCTTTGGGTAAATACCCAGTAGTGTGATTAATTTTTGAGGAACCTCCATACTGTTTTGCACAGTGGCTTCACCACTTTGCATTCCCACCAACAGTGTACCTTACCAACACCAGTTGTTTCTTGTGTTGTTGACTTTAGCCATTCTAACAGGTGGGAGGTGATATCTCATTATAGATTTGATTTGCATTTCCCTGATACTAAGTGATGATGAACATCTTTTCATGTGTCTGTTGGTCATCTGTATGTCTTCTTTGGAGAAATGTATGTTCATGTCTTCTGCCAATATTTAATTGGATTATTTGGGGCATTTTTGGTCTTGAGTTATATAAGTTATTATGTATTTTGGATACTAACCCTTTATCAGGTATGTCATTTGCAAATATCTTCTCCTATTCAGTAGGTTGCCTTTTAGTTTTGTTGATTTTTTTCCTTCATTGTGTAAAAGCTTTTTATTTTGATGCAGTCCCTATAGTTTATTTTTGCTTTCATTTCCCATGCCTCAGGAGACACATCTAGAAAAAAAGTTGCTATGGCCGATGTTAAAGAGGTTATTGCTTGGTTTCTCTTTTAGGATTTTTATGGTTCCAGGTCTCACATTTAGGTCTTTATTCCATTTTGAATTTATTTTTCTGTGTGGTGTAAAAAAGTGGCCCAGTTTCATTCATTTGCGTGTTGCTACCCAGTTTTCTCAACACTACCTGGAGTGACTTTCCCCATTGGGTATTCTTTCTGCTTTGTCAAAAGTTAATTGTGGGTTTATTTCTGGGTTTTCTATTCTGTTCTATTGATCTATGTGTCTATTTTTGTGCCAGTACCATACTGTCTTGATCACTATAGCTTTGTAATATGACTTGGAAGTCTGGAATTGTGATACCTCCAGCTTTGGTTTTCTTTTTCAGGACTGTTTTGTCTATTTGGGGTCTTTGTGGTTCCATATAAATTTTAGAGTTGTTTGTTCTAGCTTGTGAAAAATGCTGTCATTATTTTGATAGGGATTGCATTAAATGTGTAGGTTGCTTTGGGTAGTATAGACATTTTAATACTATTCATTCTTCTAATCCATAGGCATGGAATGTCTTTCCATTTCTTTGTCTTGTCTTTAATTTCTTTCATCAGTGTTTTACAGTTTTTAGAGTATAGGTCTCTTATCTCTTTGGCTAGGTTTATTCCCAGGTATCATTATTTTTGGTGCAATTATAAATGGGATTGTTTTCTTGATTTTCTTTTTCTGTTGCATCATTTTTGGTGTATAGAAGTACAACAGATTTCTGTATAATTTTGTATCCTGAGACTTTATCAAATTATCAGTTCTAGCACGTTTTTAGTTGAGTCTTTTGGGTTTTCTATATATAGTATCATGTCATCTGCAAATACTGAAAGTTTTACTTCTTTACCAATTTGGATGCCTTTTATTTCTTTTTGTTGTCTGATTGCCGAGGCTAGGACTTCCAGTACTATGTTGAATAAAGTGATGAGAGTGGACATCTTTGTCTTGTTCCTGACCTTAGGGGAAGAGCTCTCAGTTTTCTGCATTGAGGATATCAGCTGTGGGTTTTTCATATATGGCCTTCATTATGTTGAGGTTTGTTACCTCTAAACCTACTTTGTTAAAGAGTTTTTTATCATGAATGGATGTGTACTTTGTCAAATGCTTTTCCTGTGTCTATTAAAATAATCATATGGCTCTTATCCTTTCTCTTATTGATGTGATATTGATATATTTGTGAATACCGAACCACCCTTGCTACCCAGGAGTAATCCCACTTGATCGTGGTGAATGATTTTTTTTAATGCATCGTTGAATTCAATTTGCTAGTATCTTGTTGAGCATTTCTGCATCTATGTTCATTAGAGATATTGGCCTATAGTTCTTTCTAAATAATGTCATTATCTGGTTTTGGCATCAGGGTAATGCTGGCCTCATAGAATGAAACTGGAAGTTTCCCTTCCTTTTCTACTTTTTGAAATAGTTTGAGAAGAATAGGTATTAACTCTTTTTTAAATGTTTGATAGAATCCACCTGTGAAGCTATCTGGTCCTGGACTTTTGTTTGTTGAGAACTTTTTGATTACTGACTCAATTTCTTTGTTGGTTATTGGTCTATTCAAATTTTCTGTTTCTTCCTGTTTCAGTTTTGGTAGTTTATATGTTTATAGGAATTTATCCATTTCTTCTAGGTTATCCAATTTGTTGGCATATAGTTTTTCGTAATATTCTAATTGTCTGTATTTCTGTCGTGTTGGTTGTTATTTCTCCTCTCTCATTTGTGATTGTGTCTGAGTCCTTTCTCTTTTTTTCTTTATAAGTCTGGCTTGATGAATCAATTTTATTGATTTTTTTCAAAGAACCAGCTCCTGGTTTCATTGATCTGTTCTACTGGTTTTTTTAGTTTCTACATCGTTTATTTCTGCTCTAATCTTTATCATTTCTTTACTTCTGATGGTTTTAGGTTTTGTTTGTTCTTCTTTTCCTAGCTCCTTCAGATGTAAGGGTAGGTTGTTTATTTGAGATTTTTTTTGCTTCTTGAGGTAGCCCTGTATTGCTATGAATTTCCTTCTTAGAATTGCTTTTGCTGCATCCCAAAGATTTTGGACCATTGTGTTTTCATTTTCATTGTTTTCCATGTTACTTTTTTTTTCTTTTACTTCCTGGTTGACCAATTCATTGTTTAACAGTATACTATTTAACCTCCATGTATTTGTGGTCTTCCCAAATTTTTTCTTACAGTTGGCTTCTAGTTTCATAACATTATAGTCAGAAAAGATGCATGGTATGACTTCAATCTTCTTGAATTTGTTGAAGCTTGTTCTGTGGGCTAATATGTGATCTATTCTGGAGAATTATCCATGTGCATTTGAAAAGAATGTGTATTCTGCTTAGGATGGAATGTTCTGGATATATATCTTTAAATCCACTTGTTCCAGTGTGTCATTCAAAGCCATTGTTTCCTTGTTGATTTTCTGTTAAGATGATCTGTTCATTGATGTAAGTGGGGTGTTAAAGTTCCCTACTATCGTTGTAATATTATCGATTAATTCCTTTATGTTTGTTATTTTTTATGTATTTGGGTGCTCCTGTGTTGGGTGCATAAATATTTACAATTGTTATATCTTCTTGTTAGATTGTCCCCTTTATTATTATATAGTGTCCTCCTTTGTCTCTTGTTAACACTTTGTTTTAAAGTCTTTGGTCCACTATAAGTAATACTCCTCCAGCTTTCTTTTGACATCCATTTGCATGACAGATGTTTCTCCCTCCACTCACTTTCAACCTGCAGGTGGTTTTAGGTCTAAAATGAATCTCTTGTAGGCGTATATAGATAGGTCTTGTTATTTTATCTATTCTCTCTATATCTTTTGGAGTGTTTAGTCCATTTATATTCAGAGTTATACTGATAGATATGTATTTATTGTAATTTTATTATTTGTTTTGTGGTTGTTTCTGAAGATTTTCTCTGATCCTTTCTTGTCTTTCTCTGTTTCATGGTTTGCTGATTTTCATTAATGATATATTTGGATTTCTTTCTCTTTATTCTTTGCATATTTATTAGTGGTTTTGATATATTGGTACCAATAGGTTTGTATATAATCTTTTCTGCAATCTATATTAAGTTGATGTTCGTTTAATTTTGATCCCATATTTTCTCGTCCCCTCCCGATGATTAGGTATTTATTTCTATATTTTACATCCTTTTATCTTGTGAGTTCCTTGACTGATTCTTTTTTACAGAAATATTCATTTTTACTTCTTTGTGTTTCCTACCTTCATCTTTCAGTCCAGTTGTCTGCAGAAACTCTCTTTGTCTGTTGTGGGCAACATTTGGTCCCTGGCCTGAACGTGGCATGTTTTAACTAGTTGTGCTCTGATACATTTCTGAAATAAGACCTGTCGCCACCACTGCAGGAACTGAGGCTCCTACGTTGGGAAATGCAGTGTTTGCAGGGGCTTGGGCTGGTTTTCTGGGGGAGAGGGTCCGCTACAATGGGACTGAGGCATGACTAGGAAGGGTAGTTTCACTGGAGCACGGTGTGGTAGGGTTTGGTGTAAGCAATTTAGATAGTCAGTGTCAGAGCTGCACTAGTTCCCACAGGCAGCCTTGTGCTTATGCAGAGGGGCAAGGGAGAAAAATGGCACTAGCCACTTCCTTTGTTCTTGGAGGGGTTCTCTCCATGAACACTCTCTAGTGTGTGCTCTGATAGGAGCAAATAACCCCCCCAATGTGTGCCCCAGATGCTCTTCAAATTGTTGTTTCCATGATGTGTGTCCATGGGTTGTTTGCCTGCCTTCTCTCCAAGAACAGTTCAGTGCCCTTGGGGCTCTATCACAGCCAAGCCCTATGACCTTTATAACTCCAGGCTTTACGCCCTACTGGTTGTCAGAAGTCATGAAATTTGGGCCCTCTCACCTTCCAAGCCAATTGCTATGGGGTTTTACTTTCCCATTCACTCCCCTGTGTGCTAGTCTGTCTCTCACTCTTCTCTAAAACCACTCCATCCCTATTACAGCAGCCATATTCTGCTTCTCTCCCAAACCCTGTATCCACACTTCCTACCTTCTTCAATGTGACCTTTTATCAACCTTTAGTTGTAGAATTTGCTCTGCCAGTCTTCAGGTCAATATCTGGGATATTTAGGATGATTTGATAGTTATCTAGTTATATTCATGGAATGAGGCAAGTCTGTGGTCCTCCTACTCTGTGACCATCTTCCCTCATTGATATATTTTCTGATATTAAAACATCCTTTCATTCTTGAGATATACTCCAGTGGATCATGATATATAATTATTTTAAGATATTTTAACATTTTATTTAACCATTTTATTTAGTTAAAAGGGGGCTACAATTTTTTTAGGTATTGTTCTCATGTGGTTTGGAATCAAAATCACATAAAATCCATTGTTTCTGTTATATTTTTATTTTAAAAACTTGTAAAAATATAAGAACTGTTCCTTAAAAGTTTGGTAGAATTCATAGACAAAACATGTAAGGTTTTCTGGGAAGTGAATGATTTAATTTTTTTATACTTATTGTCCTATTCAAGTTTTATATTCCTTCTTGGGCAAGTTTGCCATTTTATATTTTCTACCAATTTATCCTTTATTCATTAACTCTAGTTTTTAAAAGTTTATTAGAGAATCATTAATCATAATACTGTTTTTTAAAGCATTCCTTTGTATTTTTCACTGTGTATTTATTTACCTATTTTCTTTTTAATACTCGAGTCTCTCTTATTCATCTTTTCAAAGAACTTTAGCTTTTTTTATAACTGAAAAGTTTTAACTATTTTGAAATAACTTTAGATTTTAAGAAGATTAGCAAAGATAGTATAGAAAGTTCTCACATATTATTCACTCAACTTCCAGTAACATTAACATCTTATGTGACCATGGTAAAACTATCAAAACAAAGAAAGTAATGTTAGTACAACACTGTGAATTAAACTACAGATCTTGGGACACCTGGGTGGCTCAGTCAGTTAAGCACCTGCCTTTGGCTCAAGTCATGATCCCTGGGTCCTGGGACCAAGTCCCACATCAGGCTCCTTGCTTGGTGGGGAATCTGCTTCTCCGTCTCCCTGCCACTCCCCCTGCTTGTGCATGCGTGCGCGTGCTCTCTTTCTCTCATTCTGACAAATAAATAAAAAATAAAATCTTAAAAAAAAAACACCTTACAGATCTTAATCAGATTTCCTCAGTTTTTCCATTTATGTCCCATTTCTCTTCCAGATCCAAAGCAGGATATCATATGTTATGGTATCTGAATTGTCTTTCCCCAAAATTCATATGTTGAAGTCCTAATGCCCCCAGTACCTCATAAGTGACTGTATTTGGAGACAAGGTCTTTAAATAAGTAATTAAGTTAAAATGAGGATGGGCCCTAATCCAATATGACTGGTCTCCTTATAAGAAGATTAGGGCACAGGCATGTACAAAGGGAAGACCATGTGAAGACACAGAGAAGATGGCTATCTACAAGAAAAAGAGAGAGGCCTCAGAAGAAATCAACACTGCTGACACCTTGATTGTGGACTCCTAGACTTCAGAAATATAAGAAAATAAATTTCTGTTGCTAAACCACCCAGTCTGTGGTACTTTGTTATGGCAACCTTAACAAAACTAACATTATCATTTAGTTGTCATGTTTTCTTAGTTTCCTCCAGTCTGTGATAGCTTCTCAGTCATTCCTTGTTCTTTAAAGATGTTCTCTTATGTTATCAACCATTAGTTGACACTTTTGAATGCTGGCATGGTATTCTGTTGAATATCCTTTAGTTTGGATTTGTCTGATGGTTTCTCAGGATTAGACTGAGGTTATGGACTTTGGGGAAGAATATATATATATATATATATATATTTTTTTTTTTTAAAGATTTTATTTATTTATTTGAGAGAGAGAGAGAGAGCACATGAGAGAGGGGAGGGTCAGAGGGAGAAGCAAACTCCCTGCCAAGCAGGGAACCCAATGCGGGACTCAATCCCGGGACTCCAGGATCATGACCTGAGCCGAAGGCAGTCGCTTAACCAACTGAGCCACCCAGGCACCCAATATAATAGAGAGGAACTGCCTTTCTCATTGTATCATATCACAGAGTACATAGTATCAGTATGTTTTACTGTAGGTGATGTTGACCTTGATCACGTGGTTAGTGTGGAGACCATGTGAAAACACATTGTTTGCCAGGTTTCTCTATGCTGAAGTTACTATTTTTCTCTTTTTCTTAAGTGAATTAACAAATTAAGCCCACCAAGGGCAGGTGAAGTAATTTCCTCTTCATGGACAGAGTAGTGTCAAATAATTTTGGAAATACCTTAACATCCATATAATAATGAATAAATAAATGGCTGGGGGGGATGCTTTTAAGTTATTTATTTATTTATTTATTTATTTATTTATTTATTTATTTAAGATTTTGTTTATTTATTTGACAGAGAGAGACACAGCGGGAGAGGGAACACAAGCAGGGGGAGTGGGAGAGGGAGAAGCAGGCTTCCCGTGGAGCAGGGAGCCCAATGCAGGGCTCAATCCCAGGACCCCGAGACCATGACCTGAGCCGAAGGCAGATGCTCATCGACTGGGCCACCCAGGCACCCTGATTTTAAGTTATTTAAATATCCTGTTTCTTTTAAAAGTTTTTCACTCTAATTCTAGGTCTTACCAGCAGGTCTTGTCTGCAACAATTAATAATGTGGTATTCCAATGATGATTTTCTATTTCCCTAATTCTTTCTAAATTTATCAATTGGAATTCTTATGTAACAGAGTTGCCCCTTTTTCTTCATTTATTTAATCACTTATTTCAGTATGGACTTATAGATACTGATTTTTGGGGTATCTGAATCCAATATTATCATTATTTATTTTCTTGCTTAAATTGCTCCAACTTTGGCAATTGGGAACTCTCAAGTTGGCTCATATGTCCTTTTTGACAAGCTTTTGTCCTTATTTTCTGAAGATGATGCTTTGTTCTCCCTGTCCAGGCCCGTGATCACTCGTTATTCTGAGGGACCCTTATTCATTACTAGAAAATGGTATTTAGAAACCAGGATATGAGTGCCAAAGAACTAATTTGTGATTTTGTTTTTGTTGTTCCATCACTTTGTTGTTCCTCATTTCACTGACTTGTGTTCTATCATTTATTCTGAATCTTTGTATTTTCTCTGGTGCTTCCTCACTTCCACCTTCTTGAATTAAATATTTAGATTTTAAAATATCTTGTTTCCTTATAAACGTATAGTATTTAAAGCAACAGAATTTCCTTCCAGTTTTATTTTCTCTATGTTCCATAGTTTCTTTATTTGTAATATTTTCACTGCCATTCAATTCTGAATATTCATTAATTTATTTTTTAACCTAAGGGTTATTTAGTAATTTGCTGTAATTTTCCAAACATATGAGAGGTATTTAAGGTATCCTTTTAAGAAACTTAATTTATAATTTAATGGATTATGATTAAAGGACATAGTGTATATGACATTGTTCCTTTGGAGTTTGAGGTTCCCTTTGAGATATAATCTCTGGTTTATTTTGGATAAATATTTGGTAAGTATTCTTGAATATTAAAACAGAAAAGTCAATTATCTGTCATGTGAAGAGTTCTATATATGCCAAATAGCTTAAGTCTACTGATTATAACATTTAGATACTTGCTAACATTGCTGCTTTTTATTTGATCTATCAGTTTCTCAGAGAGGTATGTCAGAATTTCCGACTCCAATTGTTGAACAATTTACTTCTCTCTTAAGTTATACAAATTGTTGATAAACATACACATATGTGTGCTTACACTGAGATGCATATATGTTCTTGATGGCTATATCTTCTAAATATACTCTTCCTTTTACCAATATAGGACATCTGTATTGGTTAGATGTCCAAGTTACCTATTTCTGCATAACTGTACAACCTAGGGGCATCAAACAAAAGTTTTGTTTTTTTCACAATTCTGTGGGTCACAAATTTGGGAAGTGTTTTTGATGTATACAGTATCATTTGGGGTGGCTGGGGCTAGAAGATCCACTTCTAAGATGGCTTCTCACTCATGTATCTGGCAAGTGGGCTGGGATGTTTCAAGTAGCTGGGGTGTGTATGGGAACTTCTTGGTAAACTCTCTTTCCACATTCACTCCACCTGGTATCTTACATCTCCTCATAGCAAGATAATCTCAGGGTAGTTGGAATTCTTTTAGGCAAAATACACTTATCCCCTCTCACACTCCTCACCCGCAAAGTCTCATTTCATTGTGGTATTGTCTTAAAGTCAGGATTTAGCCGTTTGAGTGAAGTGTAGATGAGCATGAGTGTTATGTGTATGGCTCCTCTAGTATAATACCTCTCAATCTGAAGACCTATAAAGAAATATTATCTGTCCCCTTCCCCTGTTATCCCCCCTCAATATATGATTGTGGTAAAGGGATCGCACAACTACAGTAATACTCCAGTTAAAAAAGCAGGGAAACAGGATACACATAGCAGCTACTAGATCCTGGCAATTTTCAAATTCACTTCAATGTATATTACCAATTCCTTGATTATGATCCAATCCTGCTCCCTGGGAAAAATTCTCTGAAGGTCCTGGCTTTATCCTCTCAGTTCTTGATTCTGTCCTTTGAACCATCCTTCCTTTTCCCTAAGAAACTGATTATGTTTGCAACTGACTGGACTTCTTAGCTTGCTTCTTGCTCACAGAAGCATGGGGAGGAGGAATTGGCTTTTTTATTTTGTACTGTTTCCTTTTAATTTAAGATGACAGTGCTCCTACTTATGCTATTTGTTGAAAAATGTTCTGGGTTTTCTATGAATCTTACTGGGTTTCATTCTATTGGACAGAAGCCAGATTTTTAAATCTCTTTAAGATAGGCAATTTTCTAAATTGGGCCCTGTGGCTACTGTGCAACAAAGCCTTAAGAATCTTAGAATCCCTACTATTTTAATGCAGAGGGTCTATGAGGCATACCCATAAGACCATTAGGAGTCCTTTAATCTAGCTAAGAGGTTCTAGAAACACTGCCTTACATCCTTCTGAGGTTTTAATAAAGGATTTTACAGACCCACTCTGAAGTGGTTCTTTGACCTAAGCCCTTTCATATTCCAAGAATCTTTTCCTAGAAGAGACTGGAGATGTGCAATAGTTTTTGTTTTGCTTTGCTTTTTTTTTTTTTTTTTCCAACTTCTGGCTCTTTAATATTTTCTCTAAATTTTACTCAAAAAACCAAACAGCTCCATAGCAGCATTATTCACAATAACCAAAAGGTGGAAACAACTCAGTGTCTATAAACAAAGGAATGATTAAACAAAATATGGTTTATAAATACATTATAACACTATTCCATTAAAAAGGAAGGAAATTCTGACACCTGCTACAACATGGATGAGCCCAGACTATATTAAACTGAGTGAAATAAGCCAGCCACAAAAAGACTCATAACTGTATGATTCTACTTGGATGAGGTACCTGGAGTAGTCAAATTCTTAGAGATATAAATTAGAATAATGGTTCCACTCCAGGGGCTAGGCAGAGTAGGAAATGAAAATTATTGTTTAAGGGGTAGAGAGCTGTAATTCTGCAAGATAAAAAGAGTTCTGGAGATCAGTTGTACAACAATATGAATGTACTTAACAGTACTGAATTGCACACTTTTAAGATGTTAAGATGGTTAAGATGGTACTTCTTATGTTATGTATATTTGATCACAATTAAAAATTTTAAAATCCAAAAACAAAACGAAGCAGGTCCTTCTTTAGTCCATGCTTTTATTTTGTATTCTGTCATAGCCAGGAAAGACCAGGTAGTACTTTCCCCATTTGGACTAGAAACTTCCTTCATTAGATCCACAAGTTCCATTGTTCACAAGTGACAGTGTTGCCAAACTTTCCATATATTATGTACCAAAGTTCCTTTTTTCTCTGCCTCCAATACCATTTTCCTCATTGTCCTTTAAGACTCACCAACATATTCCCACTTTTATTAACCATCTCTTTGAGGCCTTTCCAGCTTCTGCGTCTGCCTGGTGCCCCATGTTTTAGGTTTTTGTTATGTCAGCAACCCATTTCTAGGCACAAGGTTCTGTTCTGGTTAGCTGTTGTTAGGAGTAGATGACTGGTGGCAGCTGATCTACCAGCACCTGTTTTTATCAACTTTTTTTGGCAGAACTTCTTCACTTGTACCTCATCAATATTGATTATATGGACTGTTAATGTCAAATTTTTTTTTGTAGTGACAGAGCAGGAAATTATTATCCAAGGTAAAAGAGGAAGAAGCAAAAGCTGAATTTAAAAACTTTCCTTCAACCTATCCAGTTTTTCTTTCCATCTCTTCACCCATAGTAGTCATTATAGTTTTCAGTTTGCTTGGGTATTCTCCCTCTTTTTTTTGAAGGAGAAAGTGTCATTGTTACTTTAGCTACTTCTTGCTTCTCTCTAGCCTCTGCAGTTTCCTGGAGGTTAATTTTGGAGGTGGACTGATTTAGGAGATATGGGAAATTTTTTAAAAATTTTTATTTATTTGTCAGAGAGAGAGAGAGAAAGAGCACAAGCAGGGGAAGCAGCAGGCAGAGGGAGAAGCAGGCTCCCCGCTGAGCAAGGAGCCTGATGTGGGACTCGATCCCAGGACCCTGGTATCATGACCCGAGCCAAAGGCAGAAGCTTAACTGACTGAACCACCCAGGCATTCCTTTTTTTAAGTTTTTATTTAAATTCCAGTTAGTGGGTGCCTGGGTGGCTCAGTTGGTTAAACATCTGACTCATGCCATGATCTCAGGGTCATGAGATGGAGCCCCACATTGGGCTCTGTGCTGAGCATGGAGCCTGCTTAAGAGTCTCTCTCTCGGGGCACCTGGGTGGCTCAGTTGGTTAAGCAACTGCCTTCGGCTCAGGTCATGATCTCAGGGTCCTGGGATCGAGCCCCGCATCTGGCTCCCTGCTCGGCGGGAAGCCTGCTTTTCCCTCTCCCACTCCCCCTGCTTGTGTTCCCCCTCTCGCTGTCTCTCTCTCTCTGTCAAATAAATAAATAAAATATTTTTTAAAAAAGATTCTCTCTCTCCCTCTCCTTCTGCTTCTCCCCTACCCTGCTCATGCTGTATCTCTCTCTCTCTAAAAAAAATAAATAAATTCCAGTTAACAGTGTAATATTAGTTTCAGGTGTACAATTTAGTGATTCAATACTTATATACAACACCCGGTGCTCATCACAAGGGCCCTCCTTAATCCTCATCACTTATTTAACCCATCTCTCCCCCTCCCTTCCCCTCTGGTAACCACCAGTTTGTTCTCTATAGTTAAAAGTCTGTTTCTTGGTTTTCCTTCTTTTTTCCCATGTTCATTTGTTTTGTTTTTTAAATTACACATGCGTGAAATCATATGGTATTAGTCTTTCTATGGCTGAATTATGTCACTGAGCACAATACTCTCTAGCTTCATTCATGTCATTGCAAATGGCAAGATTTCATTCTTATGCATTTACCCAAATAATACAAAAATACTAATTCAAAGGAGTACATGCACCCCGATGTTATAGCAGCATTATCAACAATAGCCAAATTATGGAAAGAGCCCAAACGTCCACTGACTAATGAGTGGATAAAGAAGATATGGTGTGTATACACACACACAGGAGCTAGGAGAAATATTACAAAGACATGGGCTATGGAAATTTTAGTTTGGTGTGGAAAACATCATTAAAGTATGAAGAAGGCTAAGTACAGTGTATTATGGTGAGAATAGGGAAGTAGCTTCTAAATCAGAGTTTACGGAAGGCTTCAAAAAGTCAGGTAGGAGCTATGATTGTTAAAGCACAGTTTAGGCAAAGGGAATTCAGGTATAAAGGCATGTATAAAAGAATGGTTTTCTGAGATAGCATAAGTTTTTAAGACACCACATGCAGTTGTGAATTGTTTGGAACAAAGAGTGTATGCAGAAGAGTGATTGGAGATGTTAGTAGTAGGAAGGGTCTGAATATAACATTATACCAAAGAGCTTGGATATTATTCTTTAGGACAGTGGGAAATACTGACTTTAAGCAGGGAATCATTAGAATCAGATTGACATATTTCAAAGATTACATAGAGAGCAGAGTGTGATGCTTAAGCTCCAGTGCCTTTTGCTTTCGTGGAAACCTTCTAAAGTCCTGGAATGAACACTAGCAATGAGTTTTGTGGTCAAGTGTTTTCTGTAAAATTTGAAAAAGGAGGATATTTTAACTGCAATCGTCTCTTTCTACTTTAACTTGCTTCTAATACATTTTCCCTAGGCTATGGGCATTTTGGAAACCAGCTAATGGGGAAGTTCAGGATTATTTAGTAATATGTGTGTGTGTGCATGTGTGTGTGTGTGTGTGTGTATTAAGATTTATTTATTTGAGAGAGAGGGAGACTGACAGCAGGAGTGGGAAGGGCAAAGGGAGAGGGACAGAGAATCTCAAGCAGACTCCCTGCTGAGCCCGGAGACTGAGGCAGGGCTGGATCCCAGGATCCTGAGATCATGACCTGCGTGGAAACCAAGAGTGGTATGCTTAACATACTGTGCCACCTAGGCACCCCTAGTAATATATATTAAAGTAGTTTGTAGTTACATCTATGTATAGCTAAGTTATTGCTACTCATCCTGGTATAGAAATAGCTTCTGGTAATGATTTTACTACCCACACTGCAGTTAAAAGGCAAAGATATAGGGCCAAAGGTCATATTGTGATAAATATATTCATGATTTCATGTCTGTTTCTTAAAGAAGGACCCTAAACCATATAAACTTCAGGACCAGGATCTTTACCTGGAGCAATACGAGATAAGACTAAATCAGTAAATTACTGTAAAATTTTTTTAGTCTTGTGAGAGATGAAGACCTGAACCAAGGCAGTGATGATAGAATTGGAGGGCAAAGGTTAAGATGCAAGAAGCATCCAGGGAGTACAATCTAGGGAACTTGGCAATTGTTTTGATTGGGGGGTTGGTTTCATAACACATTATGGACTTGGATAACTGGAAGGATGGAGGCCCAGTCGTGGACAAAAAACATTAGGGGAACTGCAAGTTTGGGTGGAGGATGAATCGTTTTGGGCTTGTTGCATTTCAGGTGTCAGACAAGTAGACAAAAATGCACGTCTGCAGCTCAGCTAAGCACCCAGATGTTGGGGGATATAACCTGCTATTATTTTCTTCTCTGGAGGCCACTTACCAGGCTTCTTTGGTCCTCGCTTTCCAGTCTTCAGCCCAGGAAACCGCAGGCACTTACACACCCCCAGGGCTTCCCAGTGGCGCCTGCTCACCGGATGTGCGGATGTGCGAGCCGCACTTCCGCCCCCGGAGGCACGCGCTCAGGGGACGTTCTGCGCAGGCGGCGTGAGACTCATAGCCTGGCCCAAGCTCTGTCGGCTCCCGGCACCTTGTGAGTGGTTTCGCCTCTGCGTGGTTTTCCGCAGGATACCTTTCTCCACAGAGAGAGCGTCCTCTTTCTACTTCATCCCCCAAACCTCCACTTTCCTCTCTGGAAGTCAGCGGCACCTCCCTGAGGGCTTTGTAGGTCTCCAGGCACCGAGGCAGCGACACTAACGAAGATGAGTCAGCGTTGATTTCTCAGGGGGTAAACTCACGACTCATTACCTTTGGTGGTTTTGCCCAAAGCCCGGAAAAGCTTCGGGAGCCGAGCTTAAGGTCTGCGGTGACTTTGGGTCTTCTATATGAACCTAGAATTAAGAGGGAAAAGTCTCAGTGATTAAGATACCTATTAAGCTAGGTTCCCCAGGAAAGGGACCAGAGTAATTGCAGCCTCCTGGAATCCCAAAGTGGCTCATGTACCTGAGCAAGCCTGAAGATTTGCACTGTCTTGTAACTAAACTCTTTCAGTGTAGCAGGATAGTTGAGGGAAACTTGACTTCATTATTACTAACAGATGTGGAACAAATAAAAATATGTAGTTTTATTAGTTTATTACTTATAAATACATTCTAAATAAGCCATTCACGGCAGAATACCAAAATGTAGTGGACAGTAATAGTCCAGTGGGTAATTTTGTGTTATTGAAGATGACTGGTAACTGAGTGTGGTATGAACCGGTTGTATACCTTGAGCCATTGGTTGAGTTAGATATCCGCCCACTCTTAAAAAAAAAAAAAAGAAAAAAAATCTTAACCATTCCCCTCACCTGCTTGAAGTTTTTTTTTCCATTGCCCTTTTTACTTCGTAATATATAGCAGAATTTACTTACTTTATAGCCATCATTTATTATTTGTCCCACACCAGAGTTAAGCTCCATGAAGGTAGGAACTTTTTTATCTGCTTACTGTTGTGTTTCAAAGGTCAAGAACAGTTTTGGCCCAAACTAAGCACTCAACATACACTTACTGAATGAATGAAAAAAATGAGTATGTTATTTTTCATAGAGCATGAAGTAGAGCCTGGAGTGGGTTTGTGTGATTGGCATGACCTATGTGGAACATAGTTTTATTCAAAGCCCTGCTAGTAAAGGCAGTCAAAAAATGAACAAATGTTTATGGAATATCTGATATTCCCCAAATGACAACTTTCCAAATTTCCCAGAATTTACCATCTTTTCTCCGTTAAACATTCTGACATTTTTATATTTGGCCTATGCTGTTCACCTCCATCACATCTCTTATAGTGGTACGCTCATACGAGATAAAAAATATTTGTTGAAAGAGCAAGGGAATGAACTGGATTAAGGCATTAGGTTACCTGGGAATTCATTTATTTATCACATTAACAGACATTTTATAGAATTATGGCCCACAATAGTAGTAGTTTGCAAATTGAAGTCTATTTCTCTGAAGGATTTGTAAGTTTTCTATGTAGTTTGCAAATTGAAGTCTATTTCTCTGAAGGATTTGTAAGTTTTCTATGATAATTTTTAGGTTTTCATTTCAGTGGTCCTCTGAAGATTTAACTTACACATGTTCTGGGCTGGCTGGGTAACCAAATACTAACAGGAGGTTTTGGTGTGTCTGTTTTGTATCTCTTTTGAGCATATTGGCACTACTTAGTGTAGTATTTTGTGGCAGGTTAATAAGAAAAAATCAGAGGCATCCTTTAAAAATGTAAAAGACTTATTCACCTTAACTGAAGCTAAAATGACAGTAAGCTACTCTGTCAGAAGATTTCACAATAGTTTAAAAGGAGAAGAGAGAGAAATGAGTCATAGCATGTAGTAAAATAGGCTTGCTAAAGTCTGTACCATATTCCTGTTGTGAGAGGTGATTTAGTTTGGCAAAGCATAATCATTGGTGTTTTTAAATTAATATTTTAAATTTAAATTTTGTTGACTTTATAATTTTGTTTGCACTTTATAATTTTGTGGGTGTTTTTTGTAGCTACAAGAACTATAATATGAAAAATTTGAACCTAACTTTATATTTGTACATATTTAATAAAACATAATGAAAATAGTTTAAATTAGGAAGAGGAGACCTTAAAAATGTGTTTTTACTTTTAGTGGATTTTAATGAGGTGTTTATACTTTACTCAAGTTTGTGAAAAATGACATTACAAAGATTTGAGCTTTAGGGCCTAGGACACAGAATATTTACTTTAATGAAGTACAAGGTGTGACCGTTCACTGTAGGAAAAATGTTTCTGCTGCTAGTAGTGCTCATGGTGCTGAAAAATAGAAGAGAGGGATCTTAGGAAAATGTAGGAAGATTAGTTGGAGAAAATAGAGATATTTGAGATAAAATTGGAGCTTTCTTTGCAGTTTTGCTTTTGGCTCTGAATTTGTGAGTTCTCTTTTTTAGTGATTTTTCTCAAATGGCTAAGTGAAATGCAGTGTTTTTGTTTCTAGATTTAAGAGAAGAAAAATGTTAATCAGCACTTCTGTAGATGGTGCAAATCTCTGGTGTGGAACACTGGGAGACCTAAAGCGCTGTTTACAGTCATTGTGATAGAAGATCAGAGGAAAGAGATGCTCTCCCCCCACCCCAACCCCATCCCTGGTCCCGCATAAGTAAATTGGAATAGAAAGAAAGGAGATGAGGGCTTTGCTTTGGTTTACTTTAATAGAAGGGGTACTGGGAGCAGGTGTTATTTTAGAGTTGACTTTGCTACCATGCTACCAGCAATACTACCTGGAGTTCAGTCAATCCACAAATATTTATTGAGCACCTCTATGTGCCAGGCATTATGTAGGGAGCTGAAGACAGGGAACAATACAGGGTCCATGCCTTTTGGGACTTAGGTAAAACTAATACTTGTTGATTCTGTTGTATCGTGTCCCTATCTTCACTTGGTACATTTTAGTTGAATATGAGTGGGCAATGTGAACATTTTTAGTGCACTCTTTATGTTGATTTATCTGATTTCTGGGATGGAATACAGAATTAGAAATTGTAGAGCCTCAGATTAATTTGTTCTTATCTTTCTCTGTTTTTAAGGGGTGTTATGAAAGTTGACATAAATCTTCAGAAAGTGGACATTGACCAATGTTCAAGTGATGGCTGGTTTTCAGGAACTCACAAATGTCACCTTAACAATTCAGAGGTAAGAACGTGAAGATAAAATCCTCTGAAATCAGAAACTCAGAAATGTATAACTTTAGAATTATATTATATTTATGTGGGTAAGTGAACAACACACATCTTACTGGGAAAGAAAAGTCTCATATGCAGTTCTGAATGTTGCCAAATGAACTGAAAGAGGGGTAGAAAATTTTGTGCACAATAACTGTTCATTTGGGTACTAAGAGAAAGCTGAAACTAAAAATATGTTCGAGGTTTGGCGTTAGTCAAAGGCTGACCCATTCTTCAAAATGGGCTAGAAAATAGCCATGACGTGAGAAACCCAGGAGGGGTCAACCAGATTCTGCACATTTTTATGCAGTATGATGCTTGTGGAAACACTGATGCTGTACATTCAGACACACTGCCATCTGCTAGAAAAGCGATAAAGTATGGCAGGGAAATTTTGAAAACAAAGAGAAAACTATTCAGGGACCTGGATAAGAAATATGTATATTTGTGTATGTTTTTCAATTTTCAGTTCCTATCTGTGCTCGATTTCATGGGACTCTTGTTGGTAAAAAAACAGGCATAGAGATCATACTTCTGGAAATAAGACTGGTACTTGTCTTTTGTAGTTTCAAAGAGGAAATGTGATGACATCCTGATTTCATTTTCAGTAATCTATCTCTCAGGTCCCAAAATGCTGTGAAACAACTGTACTATAAAACTCCTGATCTTAATTAAATATTTGGGCTAACCAACTTTGAGTTCATGAATTTGTGAGGAAAGTCAGCTTAATTTATTTAAAATACAGGGAGATTGCCATAAATGTAGTAATTTAAATCTTCAATTTTAATTTTTGTTCTTGAGAAAGATGATTTTATATAGTGCATTTTTTTCTATCTGATACAATGCTCTTTATTTTTTATTTATTTTTATTTAATTTCAGTAGAGTTAATATACAGTGTTATATTAATTTCAGGTGTACAACATAATGATTCAATACATAGTGCTCCACCACAATATCCTTCAACCTTCCTACCCCCTAAAACCCTTAGAAACCCTCATAATTCCTCACATCCATCTAAATCCATCATACATCCCTACCATATCTCTGTGACTCCCACTTCCTTAGTACCCCCTCTACATTCCCACATATCCCCATACCGCCTCCCACATTTCTGTACAGCTCCACATAGCCAGCCCTCCACACAGCCCTCACTTCCTTCACTCCCCCCACCCCCAAATGGGGACTCAAATTATGTAAGTGAAATGTTTTGGTCTTGTTAATTCATAGAAGTTAAGGCCCTCTTTTTGCTTCCTTTCACTCTTTGTTCTTTTGATTTTGAACTTTTCTGAGTTTCCACTTCCCTTTGGATGGTCCTGGCATTTCTAAAGATACGAATTTCAATCACTGATGTAGTGAACATCTTTAGCTTGATTATTATCTCTGTGCCAATAGCATATAACCATTTAGGCTTGTCTTTTAGCTAGGGTGGAATTTTTTTTCTGCATGGGTGTTGTAGTGTGGATATTGATCTGTATGTGCTCATTTCTGTATAGCCTTGTTTCAGTAATGATCTTGGTGTAGTTTTTTTTTTTTTTTTTCCTTATAGCACATCTGTTTGACTAGATGGTTATATTGCAAGAATCTCTTTCTCCTTCTGGAAGATTGGTTTATTTTCATTGTACCAGGATTATTAATTTTCTGGGTGTTGTGTCTTTTTAAAAGTTTCAAATAGACTAAGTTATTTCAAGATAAAATATTATCCTCTGTTCTGGTTAAGAAGAATTACATTGAAATATGTAACATTTTGCATTGTATATATGAGCATTATACTTATTAGATTCCTATAGGAAAAACTGGGAAAACATATCCTATAAGACTACTGACAGTTCAATGAATCTCATTTGAAAATATTGTTAAAAGAGGCTCAGTGATCAATAATAACATCAATAAACAGTGAATGTACAAAATGCATATTTTGATTTAGACTCTGGCTCTCTTCACCCCCGTGCCTTCCCATGTGCTAGAATTGGGAGTGGGAGACGTTGGTGTTCTGGGCTGGGCCCTGGAGGCCCTTGGTAGGTAGTCTGACTAGGGCTGCTGTTGGAGCTCTTCACACTGTTTTGTTGGGCTTTTCTGAGGTCCTGTAGTTGGTGCTGGTCACGCTAGGCATCTGCAACAATTCCATACCTCATCTTCAGTCTAGGGACTAGCAGTGGTCTTTCAGTCTTTCCCTGTACTGACGTGAGTTGGAGATGAAGACTGGCTTCTCTTGACCTTTTTATTGCTTGGGGAAACAAAAATCACTTGTTCGGGATATTTTTCATCTGCACTGGCTCTCCTTTGTTCACATATTTTCTGTTATGGACCCCAAAGATCCCTGTGTAAACTGGCTTATTTTGGAAAGTAGTTAACATGATATTTGTAGGGTGTAGGGGCCTATCTTTATGAATATCCATATCATTAGAAACAGAGACACTTATCACGTTTATTGTGGGTTTTAACTTACCAATGTTTAACATTCTTCTTTTATAAATACTGGTGGAAGTCGCACATTTTAGTTATATTGAGGCATCTTTTCACTTTTAAAATGTTTCTGGTGTGTTGAATTTTTAGCCTTTAGGGTATCTTAAACCAGAACAGTGAGTCTGATGTTGGAAACAGGTAAGTAGCATGTGACCAAGGACAAAAGCCTCAGGAGCATTTTAGAAAGGCATGGAATGGTTAGTGAGGAAAATAATTTCTCAATGAGTTTGGGTCTTTACAGGAACTAGGAGGCCACTAAGTATTTTTTAAAGGGCATAGTAAAACAGGATCTGAACCGACATCCTGAACTGGATTGCAGGATTATTCTGGCTGTTTTTGTAAGTGATCCAGATCATTGCAACAGGGACTTGATCATGTTGTCAGCATTCATTTAAATAATTCCTGGCCTATTTTCATATCATTGTTTGTGCTGAGTACACAAAATCCTCTCTTACAGATAGTTTATTAAAAACATTAAAATAAATTGATATTCATTTTTGTTTTAAAGGTTTTCTTTTGCTTTGTTTCCATTATAAGAATTTTTAAAAATCACTATTTAAAATAGGACAGTGGCCTTGAAACTTTTTGATTGTATTCTATTAGTAAAAATGCTCTAAGTATCCACCCATAGTATATGTGTATTTTTAATCTAGAAAGTATGAGTTTTTCTTATATTTATATATTCTGTATATTATAAATTAGAAAACTTAGGTTGAGATAAAGATAAAATAATACATATTTTTAAAGATTTTATTTATTTATTTGACAGAGAGAGGCACAGTGAGAGAGGGAACACAAGCAGGGGGAGTGGGAGAGGGAGAAGCAGGCCTCCCGCGGAGCAGGGAGCCCAATGTGGGGCTCGATCCCAGGACACTGGGACCATGACCTGCACCGAAGGCAGATGCTTAACAATTGAGCCACCCAGGCGTTCCTAAAATAATATTTTAATGTAGATTATATATTATAAATATTATATCTTTAAAGAGAACAGTAAATTAACTGATTCACAATTATGCTTCATTTTTTGAAATCTTAGTTTAATATTTAGTAATGCAATGATTCAGAGGTCTCTAAGTTCAGTTTATTTTTGTACTTTGTTTTAATGTCTGTCATGGTTGAAAATATGCCTCATGAGGATATGTCTTTCCAAATTGAAGAAATAATTTGTTGACTGTGTTTGTGAAATGGCAGTGTTCATTTTTCAGTTCCATGTACCAGTTTTGCACAGGTTTTTGCAAAACTCAGCTGGCAGTCTTTCATCTAACCTGATGTCAGTTGGTCCTTACAAACTATTTGAAAAGCTGGGAATTTTAATATTTTAAGGGAATAGGTTAAAAAGTCCATTCACACTTTTGTGAGGAATATTTTCAAACAGATTAGGAGATTTTATTTCCAACTTTAAACTCTGTGGTTAGTGAGTATTTATAGTTTTTGGCAATGAAAACCACATAACACTGAAAACATTTCCAAATGCACATTTTCAAAATGCTCACTTCAGACGGCTTTCTCATGGATTATTAAACTGTCGCTTTTACTTTGAAGGAACAGCTTGTATGTATTTTTGGAAATACCTGCTGCATAGGCACTACTGACAACCACTTGTCATTGTAGGAGCAGGTCAGCAAATTTGGAACATTTTCTTTCTTTCTTTCTTTTTTTTTTAAGAGTAATGCGTTACTAGTCTTTTAGTTTAGAAACAAGTAGTTCCCTTTGAGATAATCAGAAAATCTTTGTGTGAGAAAAGTTTTTCCAGGTCACACACCATCTCATTTTGAAGAACTGTAAATGCTTTACAATTTAAAATATTATACTCTGTAAGTCCACTTAGATGGTCAGATGTAAATAGTAATACATTGAAATTTGAAAGTAGATGAAGGAACCAGTTAACCACTGTCAATAATGGCGCCTGGGAACTCCTAGCTTTCCTTCAGGATACCTCAAGTGACTTACCAGTCTTGTGGTCATATGACATGTGGACTGAGTAAGAGCATGAATGTCTTTCCAAGTCTTAAATTAGTAAAGAATGATTTCCTATTTTTTTAAATAAAAAGTTTAAATATAAATAGAAGTTCTATTTTCTTTTCACATGTCAATTAACCTCTTGTGTCCTTGCCTTTGGAGAACACTTCTTGAGGTTATCAGATTTTCTGTTCTATTTAGAATCACCTGAATGGTTGTGTTGTCAGCTCAGCCAGTGGTTTTATATAGTTCTAAGATGGTTTTCTGATATCTCTTTTTTCTACTGTTAGATGGGACTCCACTTGTAACTCTTTACTACTCCATTAAGTCTAAGTTAATTAATCTCTAAAGATATATTTTTAGAAAGTTAAAGATGTAAGAAAAGATGTCATTTAGTGTGCAAGAAAAAAATTTAATGCAAAAATCTAAGGAAAGCAGAAGGAGTCAATCATTCTCTTTTGGAAGCCGTCTTATATACAGAATACAGCTTACTCATTTGGCTGCAGTAGGATTTAGAGTACTTTTCCAGAGATTGCTTACTGAACTCAATTTGACTGAGTGAAAATTGCATAGAAACAGCTGTATGTTAGTTCTCATCTTGTGGCTGCAATCTCACCAAACTTTTCTTTTCTCTTTAATCTCTTCTTTTCTCTAGAAAGGTTCTGCATTACAAATATTATTGTTAACCTATCTCTAGAACTCTGCTGTTTTCTATAGCGGTCACTAGCCACATGATGGCTATTGAAATGTAAAGCAGTTAAATTAAACAAAATGAAGACTTCAGGTCCTTCCTAGGCTGATTTCAAATGTATAGTAGCCACATGTAACTTAGGCTACCATATTGACTAGTGTAGTGGACAGCTGTGTTTTAGAATATGGTCTAGCTTATAGTGTAGTCGAAAGACATAGATTATTGAAACCTTTCAAATCTTTGAATTTCCTCTAATAGTAAGACTGCCTTCAAATCCACTAAGGGACGTTTAAGGACAAACTTGAATTTTGGCTTATGCAGGCATTCTTATGATCTACTCTCTTATCTCAGTTGAAAATAAATCTTGAGAAACTAGCAAATTATTTTTTTAATGCCATTATTTTACACTGAAAACTGTAAATATCTTTCAGTAAATGGAGAAAAGTAAATACTGGCAATTTTTTAGGTTTTCATTGTTCTGTATTTGTAGTAAAACTTTTTTTCCCTTCATTACTAATACAAAATATGGTTAACATGAAGTCATACCCTCCTACTAGAATATAGGGCAATGATCAGGTGTTCACTCATGCTTAGCAGTACCTGACACATTTGTTGAATTAATGGAGGCAGCCCACTCTGTTGCTAGATGGCCTCCCTGTAACATACAGCCACCGCTTTTGATTTCTCCCACTGGGATTGCCCAAAAATAGAGTTAAAATTTTTTTCTTCCTAGTAGTCATTCATTCAGATATTTGAAGATTGCTGTCCGTCTGTTTCTAAGTCTTCTTTCTTCTAGGCTAAATAGTCCCTGGTTTAGTCAATTATCCTTGCTTTACTAGGCTTAACAAAAAAAGGCCATACCACTACTATATGGATCCCCATTTGTTTCTGAAGTTCGTAAAGCCCTAACTTGTTTGATTTTGTTACATAGTCCTTCTTTCTTAAATTATTAGAAACTGATTATATTTTCCAGAGTTTTTCAGTATGCTCCTAAGAGTTATTTGGACTAGATATTCTGGAGTTGTTCCCAAAGTAGGGTTACTGTTCCCAAATAACAGTACCAGGGTACCTAGAAAGTCTGTTAAGGGAAATCTGGCTTTCTCAGTTACAGAAAGGTGTTTCCAGCAACTGAGCCAAGAGTTCAACAGTGGCTATTGCCATCTTGTGGTTGGGGGAAAGAGGGGGGTAGGGACAGAGATGAAGAGGGAGAAGGGGAGGAAGGGAATCACTGATAGGAAGATCCAAAATCACTATCGGAAGACTGTTAGGTTTTTCCGTATGCCTAGTTGAAAGCTGGTTTGTATGTTAGGTTCTGGTCAAATCTTGGGCTGCTCTTTCGAACATTGCCTCATGCTACCCAGTTCTGACTTTAGCCTGTTCACCTCTAAATATGGTATCCTAGGCTTCTCTGTTTGAGGCCCACTTTAAAAGTTTGCTGAACAATTATTCTTATTGACCCTTATTATTATAATTAACAAGACATGTTTTCTTTTACATGGGACACATTTTCTAATAGATTAATTCAAATTCACTTTTTTCATTCATTCAGTGTATATTTATTAGTACCTGCTATATGCCAGGCACTGTTTTAGTGTCTTGAGATATACAGTGCTAAACACGACAGAGGAAATCCATAATTTAAAAGAAATCATTTCATTCTAGAGGGAACCAGAGAGCTTAAAAATATATCAATTGACTTTAACTTTTTAAAATACTAACTTTGCTAAGGGACTAAAATACCATACATTAATTTTTGAGACACAGGAATGAATAATCCCTATCATAAAAGACAAGTCTTTGCACATCTTCCAGAAGTGCAAGAATTTACCTATTTAATTGGCAAACAGTAAAAAAAATATATATATAATGCTCAGTGTTGGTGAGGTTTTTTGCAAAATGGACATTCTCATGCATTATTGATAGGGATGCAAATTTTTCTCAAACTTTCTAGAAATATGGTAAAAACATATCACCATTAAGAATTGCATTCTTTTTTGTCCCATCTGTTCTTTTTCTTTCATTTCTACTTTGAGTAAGCTTTATAAGGAAATAATAAAAAACTGGCATAAGTATATATGTACTGGACTACTTATTACAATATTATTTATTGTAATAAAAATTTTGAAACACCTTAAGTGTATAACAATAAAGAATTGGTTAAATAAGTTATGATGCAGGCAAAAAATACAATACTATATTGCTATTTAAAATGATATCATTCTTTGTTTGTTGACATGGAATGATATCCATGATATATAATAGGGAAAAGAATGAAGTCCTCCAGCATGGATTAAGGATTAATAAGAATTTTGGGATAGAGAGAAGTGACATTATATAAGAAAGTCTTTTTGGAATGTATTAGTAGATGAGTAGAAGACTGGTAAGAAGCAGCCAACCTTTTTCTCCCCTGAAAACGAGCCCTTTTAATTTTAAGAAGTGAAATTTGTAACTGTGGGAATTATGTGCAGAGTGATTTGTATGAGGTAGCTATTATTTGTAGAAGATGGGTAGACTGAAAGGGAGAGGGCACATGCAGTCTCAAAGGAAAAAAATCTGTATTTTCATTGTTCATGGTACATCTGTCTAGAACTTTATGGAGCTGGGAAGAAGAGGATGGAGAGAGTCAATTTGAAGAATCCTGAGAGTATCTATTAGAAGGTGGCAGATTGATTGTTATATTCAGAGACTCCTTTTTCCTTTTTGGTTCACAGTGAGGATTGTCAATGCAAACAACCAACCCCCCCCAAATCAAAGGTTATAGTTGGAAATGGATGAATCCACAGTAAAGACTGTGGATGGGTTTCACTTTTGTATTGTTTCAATTCAAGATATTTTATCAAAATCTTAAAAATAAAGCTTCTTTTTAATATTAATATCAATAATGTATGCAACTAGGGGCGCCTGAGTGGCTCAGTTGGTTGAGCATCTGCCTTCGGCTCAGGTCATGATCCTGGAGTCCTGGGATTGAGTCCTGCATCGGGCTCCTTGCTCAGCAGGGAGTCTGCTTCTCCCTTTGACCTCCCCCCCCCTCAAATAAATAAATAAAATCTTTAAAAAAATAATGTGTGCAACCAATTAGTAGCACTTGCTTTGGGTCAAGAATTGTTCTATATGCTTTGTTCCGCATGTTTTACATGCATTAATTTTATAGTCCCCATTTTACTGATGAGATAGGTAGGCCTAGAGAGGTTAAATAACTTGCCTATAATCACACAGTTAGTAATTGGCAGAATTGGAATTAGAGGTCAGATTTGTTTGATTCCAGAACACATTTTTTGAAATTTATTTATTTTAGAGCACACGTGTGAGTTAGCAGCAGGAGGGAGAGAGAGAGAATCTCAAGCAGACTCTGCTGAGCACGGAGGCCTGCCACAACCCTGAGATCATGACCTGAGCCAAAATCAAGAATTGGATGCCTAATCAACTGAGCCACCCAGGTGCCCCAGAGCATATTTTTTTAATACGACTATCTTATACTTCTTGTTATTTTCTAGGAAACACATAATGGGATAAATCTACTTTGGATTAGGAGTGAGCATGTACGGGGAGTCTTAGATTACAAAGTACATTTAACTTTGGGAATTGGGTAGCTGAGATTATGGGATATTGTCCTATATCAGTGTCACTTTAGACAGGGTACATAGGCATTGCATTAACAGCTGTGAAAATCTAGTGTCTCTCTCATTGAAGAGAGGAATTAAGCTTAGGCTTTGGATTTGTGTTTAAGTCTAAAGCTGTATATAGAAAGTGACTGAACGGACTGATGTTAACTTGCAGTGAAGGTTGTAGCAGTTTGTTGTAGAGTTTTATTTGGGGCCTTGCACTGGTCAGAAAGTTCATCAATTCTTTGAAAAATGATGTAGGAGACAAGTAATTAAGAATAACAAATACATCAGACATTAAAAATCAGAGACTAAAGAGATTTTGCTGAGTTGGAGAAATGGACATCTCTATCAATGAATGAAACTTAATAGGAACAAAGGTAAGATCCTGAATACGAGTACAAAAATCTATCTTTTCAAACATAGGAAGAATAAAATGGTTTAGTTGTAGCACATGTAAACAATAATATTTGGGAGAACAGTTGAAAGTTCAGTATGAGTCAGTAATATGGTGTGGCTGCAAAACAGCAATAGCAAAACCAGTCTTAGTCATAGGTTGTTCTTGAGATGTTGAGAGGTTCACATCTCACTGTATTCTAAACTTAACAGAAAATACCTCAAATAGTGTGACAAGGAATATAGAAATTGAATATATAGTATATTAGCAAGGGCTTTGAAACATTGTTTTTTGAAGACTCAAATTAAAGATTTTTTTCTAGTTAGAAGACCCAGGGATGATCTGACAGCTATTTTCAAACATGAAAGTAGCTATTATGTGACTATTTATGTTTTTTTTGTCAAAGGACCCAGGAGCTAGACTGTGACTTATCAGTAAGCCAGTAGTGACAACAGAAGGCTCTGTTTAGCTAAGTGTAAGTGGAACATTTTAACAATCAGAATTGTTCAAAAATTGAGAATACATATATATAAGACATATTTATTTAATAATTATGCTGTGAACTAGGTATGCTTGTTCCTATTTTCTAGATGAGGAAACTAAGACTTAAAAGGGTTTTAAGTAACTTGACTAAGGTCATAAAACCAGGAAATGGTAGGTCAGGAATTTAAATTATAGGAAGATAGTACAGTTGTCCCCCTTTACCGGCAGTTTCACTTTTCCATAGTTTCGGTACCTGTATTCAGCTGTGGTCTAGAAGCAGATGGTCCTCCTTCTGATTTGTTGTCAGAAGGTGAGTGGCAGCCTGACGGTACATCCCAATGCTTGTCACTCACCTCATTTCATCCCATCACATAGACATTTTATCATCTCACATCATCATAAGAAGAAGGGGGAATGGAATACAATAACATATTTTGAGAGAGAGACATGTTCGCATAATTTTCATTATAATATATTGTTATAATTGTTCTATTTTATTATTATTGTTCATATCTTACTGTGCCTAGTTTATAAATTAAACTTTACCATAGATATGTAGGTATAGTAAAAAAAACCAAACATGGTATATATAGGGCTTAGTACTATCTGTAGTTTCAAGCATCCACTGGGGTCTTGGGATGTATGCCCCACAGATCAGGAGGGACTACTGTATAGGTGATCATTGGTTGTTTGGAAAGAGAATTACTGACTGGTAGTGGCCAAATGGCTGATACTGTTGGTGTTTTAGTTTTACCCATGGGAGCTTAGCTAGGGGGCATGCTGGAATCTTACATGTAGAACTGATCTAACTCTCAGGTGGCCAAAACAAATTTCCGAAATGTGTGGCAAGCTCACATACAAATTTGGATTAGAGCCGATATACAGAAGGTTCCATCTTGTAGGTGTGTGAGTGGCTGCATCAGAAGTTTCTTGCCAGTGGTGGTACTCTTGTTTCAAAGTATGGCATGACTTGGGGTGGTAGAAATGTACAGTTTGAAACAGGATTCAAGGGATATGATCCATCTCCTTAGACAAAGGTTGGTGAGGGCTGTATGTTCCTGTTCGGGCTTCAGCTAAGAGGGCAGGTGTTAAGGGAAGGGACCTGCTTCCAGCAGGGAATTAGAATACACATCAGAACGGAGG
The DNA here is from genome assembly GCF_009762305.2 of Zalophus californianus. Taxonomy (NCBI): domain Eukaryota; kingdom Metazoa; phylum Chordata; class Mammalia; order Carnivora; family Otariidae; genus Zalophus; species Zalophus californianus. Next base: position 117,124,552 of record NC_045603.1, on the reverse strand, counting down.
AATAAAACAAAGGTGAATATGGAGGATTGCAGCTCACTGGGTACAGAGATATCAAAGGGATCCACTATATTTATGATCGTAAATAAATACATTTTAGACTCTAAACTGTTGCTGAAGACAAACACCTTAAATGCTCCAAACTTCTCTGTGATCTAGGGTTAGAGTGGGGCCCAGCTTAAAGGTGGGAAATGAATAGCATATTCAGCATATTCAGCAAACTAGAGTGGGCTGGGGCAAGAGAATTGACTTGCATATACCAATGCATATGAACTCAGACTTTCTTGATCTTCTCAATTTGATGAGAGAAGCTAGTGAACATATTTGGAATATGTAGCTAAATTTATAATGGAGCCAATCAGGAGAAAAAAATCTACCTATTAAACCTTTGCTTTTGTCATATTCAGTAGCAGAAAAATTGCTACTTGTCCAATTCTAGATGTGAGAAGCAATCAGAATATATACAGTAAGTGCTTGAGGGTGACTTTGGGGGGTTAAATATAGCTTTGCATCATTAGCTTATGTGGGAAAAAAATCCCATTATGACAGCAAATCAGATGTAATCTGGCACTCCCTCTGCTACAATTATATAAAATATGGTGGAAACTTGTCAAAGCTTTCAGTGAGAAATGAGGCTACTGATGCTTCGCAGCCCCCTTTTCGAGCACAGTGAAGAACCATGTTGCCTAGCTACAGCCCTTGGCTGATTTAGAAAGCTTTAACTGACTGTATTCTAAAGAGTTAAACTCTATTCTTTGATATCTTTTTTCTCTTAAACGAAAAAGCCTTATTTACCACCTTCTTAATTTTCTTTCTTTTTTTTTTTTTTGGTGTCTTAAACAAGTCATTTATGTGTATTCATCCAGGGCAAGTTTCAATTTAGCATTATTTTTCCCTCCCCAGAGTTTATAGAATGAGAGAGAGCGAGTGGGTGGTTGATGATACAAGCAGAACATAAAGTATTGCAATAACTTAAGTGCTTTTGCCCTCAAAGTAATGTGCAAATGTCTATTTCAAAACTGTTTGTCTTTTGAAGTCATTGTGTTTTCCCTCTCAGCTTATTCATAGTTTGGGTTGCTATTGTCTTTAAAATGCACAAGAATGTGTAAACTCACATATAGGTGTATGGAGAGATGCAGGGAACATTGAATGGAACCTGATGAAACAGGAATCAGAGTAGGGGCTGGAAGTGTCACCCAAACACTGAAAAGAAGGATTAAAAGGAAAAACGAGGAAAACTGTAAATGGATATTTACAGCAATTATTGTACATCAATTAGAAAAGTGTGCAAAGAGGGAAATGTCAGATGTATCAGAGCCCATTTCAATGGGATAAGAATACTCAAGGATTCATAAGCCTGGGGGAGACTTTTAAGAGGCTTTAGTTTCATGTTCTGTCTCCAGAAAGTAGTATCTTTTTTATTCTTTTAAATGTGTGGATATTCACATTATAGCTCTTCAGGAAAGTGAATTGTCCCTAAGCAGTGCTTTCTATTATCTTACCATAATTATTGTATTGAAGTAAAGCCATGACCTAATCTTGATTATATAATTATTTCAGTAGATTTTACTATTGGCTTGTCAGTACACTCTGTTTTATGCAGGCAAAAGCAGTTTTTCCTGCTGGTGCTTACAGTGCCATGATTACCTGGAGGAAATTCTATAGAGTTGATTCTGTATTTACATTTGGAGATAGGATAATGGATAATGGTCTCTACAAACATGGCTCCATTGAAATTCTAGTTCTGTTGAAGCCCCAAATTCATAGGGGGCATAGGGGTTTCTACGCTGGTCTGCAAATCACTTTTATTTGTCACCTATTAAAATATGTTTGTCTAAGGCAGTCATTTTCAAAGTGTGGTCCTAGGACCCCTGGGATCCTCAAGACCCTATCAAGGGAGTTTGTGATGTTAAAACTACTTTCATAATAATTCAAAGACATTATTTGCCTTTTGAACTATCCATTCTCTTATGGGTGTACAGAGGCTTCATAAGATATGATACAGAAACAGATTGAATGCAGAAAGAAATATGAGAATCTAATTGGCTTCCTATAAGCCAGCCAGACTTCAAAGAGATTTGCAGAAATGTAAAACAATGATTTTTTTTTTTGTTTGGGAAAATATAGTTATTTTTCAAAAATACATTGTTTATGTTAGCATGTTATGGGCTTATTGTTATTTTTAAATGAATTATTAAATATTTTCAAAATTTCTCAGGTTTAATATCCAAGGTGGTAAATATCAATGTATATAACCAACATAAAAAAAATTCTTTGGGATTCTCAATAATTTTCAAGAGTGTAGAGAGGTGCCAAGACCAAAAAGTTTGAGAGGTCTGATCTAGTGTATTTATAAGCTACTGTATAATTCCGACATTGACTCTACTTCCTGGTTTCTCTTTTTTTCTCTTTCTTACTTTGGTGGTTCTGCTGACAGATTTCTGTACCCCATCTCTGCCCTCCATTTTCCCTCTTGATATTTTCAGCCTCAGGCCTCACTGAGCTCAGCCCAGTGTTTGTCTAAAAAAAAATACCACATATTAAATTTCATGTGTATTTCTAGCTATAGTGACTACATTCCAGGTAAAAGTCATCACATATTATTTTACTTCTTAGATAATTTGAATTAAAAAAAGAAACTTTTAGATTTTTCATTTTGATTTAATTTTTTAACAAATTTGACCAAAATGTGAAAGGATAGAATATATTGTATTTTACCCTTCCAATTTTCATATTGGAATTCTCTTTAAAGAACTATTTATTTATCTGAGAGAGAGTGAGTATGAGTGCAGGGAGGATAGAGGGAGAGGGAGAGAGAGAATCTCAAGCAGACTCCCATCTGAGCACAGAGCTGGACTCAGGGCTTGATCTCAGGACTCTGAGATCGTGACCTGAGCCAAAATCAAGAGTCGGACACTTGACTGACTGAGCCACCCAGGCGCCCCTCATATTGGAATTTTTTTATTATTTTTTAAAATTTTTTATTATTTATTTGACAGAGAGAGACAGCAATAGAGAGAACACAAGCAGGGGGAGTGGGAGAGGGAGAAGCAGACTCCCCACTGAGCGGGGAGCCCGATGTGGGGCTCGATCCCAGGACCCTGGGATCACGACCTGAGCCGAAAGCAGATGCTTAACGACTGAACCACCCAGGCACCCCTCATATTGGAATTTTAAATGTAAATTGAATCATTTACATGCTAAAGCATGCAGAATTGTGTAGAATTCTGCAGCCCTAAAGATAAAAGATCAATGTGTCTGTCTAGCTAATGCTGTTAATTAGGTAAAGACATAATCAACTAATGCCTGAAAATTTTCTTCTGAGGATTGGTCTGAAATTTTACTTCTATCATTGGGTAAGCTACTTAACTTTTGGTTTTAATTAACAGATTGTGAATTCAGTAACCATATTTTTTTGTGTTCAATCAAGATATTCTTAGGACCAAATAAATACCATGTATATGTGTAAAATGAAGTCAATGTAGTATTTTATTTCTTTGTTGAAATAGAGATTCCAGATCATTTTTTTTGTTTTTTAGTGAAAGATTTCAGTGATTTTTCTTTAAATAGTTTAAATATTTGATTGGTATACACTGATATTTTGTTACCTCTGTAACAGTGATGCCTGTGTTGTAGCTAAGAATGGGGATGAATGGGGAGGAGTGGAAATGAAATCCTATGCCTTTTCTCCTGGGTCAGGGTTGATTAAATCTTCAGTTATAAAAGTGCTCAGTAGCCAGGTCTCTCGGGTGGCAGTGTGTTGAGCTTTCCCTTTCCCTCACTCTCACGTCTAGTCACTTCTGAAATGTTATCAATTCTCCCTCAATAGCTCATCAGTTTGTTTTCTTCTCTCATTCTTACTACAGCTAACTTTGTTCTAGTATTAATAATTTTTCGCTTGGATGCTTCCAGTACTCTCCTGTGTTGTTTTATTCCTCTCCAGTTCATCATCTGCACTGCTGCCAGTGTGATTAAAAAAATGATTCATGATTATAACATCATATAAAATGTATGTACAGTATTGCATAGTACCTTTTTTTTTGAGATAGTGTTGGATAATAGTTAAAAGTGCTGGTTTGGGTTCAGACTGCCTGTTTCCTAACCTATGCTCCCATTTCTTTAGATGGGAGTGATACTATGATATATGTAAAATGCTTTGCACAGTACATTCTCTATAAATAGTAGCCATTTTCCATAGCACTTTGTATGCTTGAAATTGTTAGTTATTTATAATTATGTATTTATATCTGTCTTTTCTGGTAGACTAAGTACCATGAAGGCAAGAAGCTGCATGGCAGAGCAGGTTCTCTCCAAGGTGCCACCTCTAATGCTGTATTCAAATGACTTCATTACTGTCAATTGGAATAACTGAATTTATCGGTTGCCCTTTCACTGTCATATGTGTATGTGTGTATATACATATGTATGTAGATAAATATAAATATACATATATATTTATACATGTATATAAAGGTATTGTTAATCCTCTAAACAGTCCAAGAAGATACTTATTATCATTTCAGTTTTATAGATGAGGAATTTGAGGCTCAGATATTCTTAAAAATTAATATAGATTACATCTCAATTAAGAATTTGCACCAGCCAGTAGCTGAGGGCGCCTGGGTGGCTCAGATGGTTAAGCGTCTGCCTTCAGCTCAGGTCATGATCCCAGAGTCCTGGGATCGAGTCCCGCATCGGGCTCCCTGCTCCTTGGGAGCCTGCTTCTCCTCTGCCTCTCTCTCTCTCTCTCTCTCTGTGTGTCTCTCATGAATAAATAAATAAAATCTTAAAAAAAAAAAAAAAAGAATTTGCACCAGTCAGTAGCTGATGCAAGAGTACCTTAAGGCAAAGGCTGTGACCCATTCATATATCTTATTGTCAAGGCTGTTCTTGTAGTTTAAGTTCATGCATAATACCATATTCTTGTAATAGAGTATCTCTTATAGTCACTGGTGTCGTCACTATATCACACCCATAAGAAAGATTTAGATGAATTCTACCATAGCTTAACAGGTTCTCCATCTTACTTCAGGAATGGAAAATTCCAGGCAGAGAGTAGTTACTCATGATACGCTTCCTTGTATCTGAAAACCTTCCTGGATACATAGATTATAGGTCTAACTTTAATTTGTTTTATATTTCACTACATTTAAAATTTACTTCATTGATTTATTTATTCATTGTAAGCAGTTCTAATTAAAAATGAATAGAGGTTCAATTAAAATGGATGGTTTTAATTCTTATTAGGGAACTTCTATTATCACAAATACTATAATCAACTATTATTTTTAGAATAAAATAAAAACTCTGTGCATGCCATAATGACTTAGTTATGTGCTTTAGTTTCTATTGTTTTCCACTTGTGATAGATGCATTTTGTAAAATGGGTATAAAGAATTTGGAATAGGTGGCTCTACGAATTGACTAGTGATTATTGTCAATTTGCCATTGTCAAGTGTTTTTGTCACTGATCTAGATTTGAAAGAATGAACAAACACATGATGCTTTTAAAAACTGCATTACTCTTTCTTTTGACGTAAAAATAGAGAACTTTTCAAACACTATTCAGCTAAATTCTCCTCCACAACCAAACCGCCAAATTAAAAATTAGATTATTTTCTTGACAGCAAGTTTTGCAGTATATATAAATGTATAATTGGAGAAGCTTATCTTCATCAATTTTTAGCCTTCCCTTTTCCCCCTACTCTCTCCACTACGGGACGTTTGGTTTTTTTTGTCAACTGATGGTTAAAAAATTTGTGCTTAATTTTTGCTTCAGTTTCTATTTCTTTGATAACTAATAAGGGTATGTGTGTGTATGCATGTGTATGTGTGTGCACACACATACTTCTAAGTAAGCAATTTTATGAATATAATGAGAGATATTTTATATATGTACTATATCTGGGTAGTTTGGATTAGATAATATATATTTTACTAAGATATCTCAATTATGCTATCTACAAGCCCACAAATTAAGTCTAAAAACAGAGATGTGACATTTTACTAGTAAAATCTCAGGTGAGTTGAGCTTCTATTCATTAGTTGTATTTTCATTATCCTTTTATCTGAAGCTAAAAGAGAGTTGTGGTTTTTATCCGTGAACTTTCAAGTTGAATCTTCGGTGACAGAGGCAGAAATCTACAGATTTAAATGTTTTATGTACTCTTTGTGCCAGTTGTCAGTTTATCTCTTTGCTCCATATCCATCCTTCTTTGCCCTGCTTTGTGATATTGGAGCTGAGCCCTATGAGCATTTTTCTTTTGCCAGGTAGAGAGCTGTTAAGCTTTTCAGTAGATGGCATTGGAGAGACACTGAATGAAGAAGTGGCTTTTCTTCCTAGTTCCAAAATGCTTTCTTATTCCTGCTCCAAGAGTGAACTGCAGCCAGTGGCATGCGGAATACCCAGCGTCCCACACATACTCTCCTGAGTTTTGATGGCACTCACCGTCAGCTGGGACAGCCAGTGGGACTCATCTTCCAGTGCTCCAGAGAGCTGCATTAACACCCTCTCAACACTTACCCACGTGCCCCTTTCAGGAGGCATTCTTATACTTTTTGCAGCATCTCCTAGTTTCTTGAACATATGAAGTTTTATTTGTAATAGCTGTTTAATTACCTTTTCTACAAATTCTATCAACTGTATGGTTCCTTGGAATTTTAGCCACTTGGGCCTTCCTTGACTACCATCCCTGTCTTTTCAATTCAGGGATACTGCTTAGTTTATCTCTTTCTGTGCTACAGCCTGAAAAAGTCTTTGCAGGCAGTAAAGTAGGGCAGGCGTAGGGATTACCTAATTTTTCTCTTCCTCCCAGGGAATATTCTCTTTGCCTGTTGTGAAATGATGTTTTATTTATTTTTTCCAGTTTTTTATTTGGTTAAGACAGCAAAGTAAATCTGGTCCTTGTTCCTGTATTATGTTTGGAGAGGAAGTCCACTTCTGTTTTTTTTTTTTTTAAATTCTACAAATTAAAAAGCATTATGATAATTAATATTTTAAAAAGTGTTTGCTTGCACTAAAAAATGCAGGTTTATCATTGTCTTTGCTGCACATTAGATTGTCCTTCCAGGATCCTTTTTATTCTTCTTGAAGTACAGTCTTTTGAGGTTCATTTACTGAGGTCTCTTGGTAGTGAACTCTGTTCTTATACTTAAATATTTTTATTTTATCATCATCATCATCATCGTCACCTAGGCACCAAATTTTGGGTTTTCCTCAACCTTTTAAAGATACTGTTCTGCTGCCTTCTGACTTCTATTGTTGTTGAGAAGTCTGCTATTCTTCTAATTGCCATAATTTTGTGAGTATTCTGCCTTGTTTCTATAGGTGCTTTTAATTTTGTCTTCTATATTTTCAGGTTTTTAAAAAAATAATACTTTAGAGCTTGGACTTTTTATTTTGTTTCATTTATCCCACCTGGGATATGTGCTTCCTGGATTGATGGGTTCACATTTTTTATCAGTTCTGAAAATTTTGCATCCATTATCTCTTTGGATACTACCTTTTCTCCATTCACTTTTCCTTTTTGACATTCCAATGAGAGGTATATTAGAACTTTTCCTTCTGTTCTTTATGTCTTTTAACATTCCTCTCACATTTCAATCCCTTGTTTCTCTGTGCTGTATTGAAGGTAATTTTTGGACATATTTTCCAGTACAACTAATTGTTTCTAATCTGCTTTTTAATCAACTGATTAGTTTCTTCCTTTTTTTGGTAACCTTTTAACAGTTATAATTTTCATAGGTAGGGGTTCTGTCTTTTTCCTCCAAATCTCCTCCAAACCAAGCCAGAGCTACAACAATACAATACTGTTTATTTCTAACAGTATTGTATCGATTGGTCAACTTTGTAATTATGCCCTTTATTTATTAAAACAGTTTATGCATAGCAGTGCTATATTTTTTCCCTATAGTTTCTATACAAATAATACTTGCGAGTAAAAATATTGTCAGTTGTTTCTTCTGGCTCTCAATCATAAAAAATGGGTTTCTTGAGTTTGCTATTTTTGTTTGTGAACTCATTGGTTGATTTTACTCAGTGGAAGTTCTGTGGACCTAAAGTGAAGAAAATTTAAGGGGATTTGTTTCTGCTTCTTTCTGTTCCTCAGGAGTACTATTGACCTGGGACATGGAAGCCTCTTCTGAGGGTCTCTGATCAGCAAAACTGTTAGGAGGTTTCTGATTTACCTGTGACTGGTCCAAATCTTAATTTCATTGCTAAAACAGTTGCCCCTGGGCAACTTTGCCCTTTTGGCTGTCCATTGTTGTAGCTCTGGCTTGGTTCCATAGATACAGTTTTTCTGACCTTATTTCCCTTTTTTTTTTTTTTAAAGGGGATCTTTGGAATCTTTTGTAGACTTTTATGTCTCAAACTTTATGTATTTCCTAATGTTTAGTTGTTCTGAAGCAGGGGTAACCTTTAAGCTTTCTTTACGACTTGCTGCATTAGAAATACACTGTTAAGTGGATAAGTAGCATAGATTACTATTAACTTTAAGGAAGAGACTACTTTGGAAGTGTAAAAGATTGCTTGTTTTTCCTATATAAGAAATATTTTTTATATATTTCATAAGTGCTTAAGATATAATTCACATCATGAAGTAACTCTTTTGAAATACTAGGTATTAGTACTGGACACATCATCTGTTGTACTGTCATACATTATAACATATAAACTTTCACCAAAACCCTGAACACCAGATTACTGAGTTGAAATCATCTGAGAAAACAGATTTCCATGCAGTAATTAGGAGTGTAGGGTCTGGGGGTAGGTACCTGGGTTCACATCCTGGTTTCACAATTTATTTGCTGTGAAACTTTAGGCAAGTTATTTAATCTCTGTTCCTCCACCTTTCCTTATATGTGAGGAACCGATAACAGTACTTACTTAATATAGGTGCTAAGAAGATAATTTATTCTTTTATTCATTGATATTTGTTTCTTTACCACCAACTACATGTGGCTATTTAAGTTTAAAATTAAACTAAGTCCTATTAAATAAAATTAAAATTCAGTTCCTTAGTAACACTAGCCCATTTCACATGCTTTATGACCGTATGTGGCTCGTGACTACCATATTTCATAGTGCAGAAATGAACATTTCCTTCACTGCAGAGGTGACAGCTCCTTCAAATGCATAGACATCAGTGCAGAGCCATCAGAAACATGAAGAAGCAAGGAAACGTGACACCGCCAAAGGAACACAATAATTTTCCAGTAAGTGATCCCAAAGAAATGGAAATCTGCAGGTTACTTGAAAAAGAATTCAAATTAATTTTTTAAAAGATTTTATCCATTTATTTGAGAGAGAGAGAGCGTGTGAGAGAATATAAATGGTGGTGGGGAGGAGCAGAAGGAGAGGGAAAAGCAGACTCCCTGCTGGGAAGGGAACACAATGTGGGGCTTGATCCCAAGACCCTGGGATCATGACCTGAGCCAAAGGCAGATGCTTAACTGACTGGGCCACCCACGTGCCCCTCAAATTAAATACTTTAAGGAAACTGAGTGAGATTCAAGAGAACACAGAGAATTCAATGAATTCAGGAAAACAATGCATGAACAAAATGAGAAGTTCAACAAAGAGTTAGAAATAAAAAAAGAACCAAATAGAAATTCTAGACCTGAAGCATACAATAAACAAAATGAAAAATGCAATAGAGAGCTTCAATATTAGGCCCAATCATGCAGATCAAAGAATCTGCAAACTTGAAGACTAATCTCTTGGTATTATCCAGTCATAGGAGACTAAGAAACAAGAATAAAAAAGAATGAAACAAACCTATATGAATTCTGGATACCGTCAAGCAAAACAACATTCATGTTATGGTAGTCCCAGAAAGAGAAGAGAGAAAGGGACAGAAAACTTACTTAAAGAAATAATGTCTGAAAATGGCCCAAATCTAGGGAGAGACATGGCCATTCAAGGATATGAAACTCAAAGACCTCCAAACATATTCAATCTAAAGAGATTTTCATTGAGACACATTATAATCAAACTCTCAAAAATCAAAGACAGAATTTTTAAAGCAGCAAGAGAATAGCTTGGCACATACAGGGGAATCCCAGTAAGGCTATCTGCAGATTTCTCAGCAGAACCGTTGAGGACCAGGACAAAGTAGGATGAGATATTCAGAATGGTGAAAGAAAAAGCTGCAAACCTCACAGCAGAATTGTCCTTCAGAAATGAAGGAGACATAGACTCTTCCAGACAAAAGCTTAGGAAATTTATTACCACTAGACCGGCCTTACAAGAAATGGTAAAGGAAGTTTTCAAGCTGAAATGAAAGGACACTAATTGGTAAACACAAAAACATATGAAAGTAGAAAATTCACTAGTAAAGGTAAATATATAGTCAAATTCAAAATACTCTAATACTGCAGTAGTAGTATATAAATCACATTATACCCTAGCATCCAGGTCAAAAGACAAAAGTGTTAAAAAAAATAATTAGTGGTACAATATTTTATTAACTGGTACACAATATAAAGAGATGTAAATTGGGACATCAACAACATAAAATGTGAAAGAGGGCAAGTAAAAGTGTAGAACTTTTATGTGATTGAAGTTATCATAAGCTTAAAATAGAGTGTTGCAACTTATTATGAAAGCCTTAAATCACAAAGTAAAATTCTTTAAATATACACAAATGATAAAAAGAATAGAATAAAAGCATACCATTATAGAACATCATTAATTCATAAGAAAGTCAATGAGAGAGGAAAAAAAACTACAAAACAATCAGAAAGCAATTAACAAAATGGTGATTGTACCTTATCTATCATTAATTACTCTTAATGTAAGTGCTTTACATTTTCTGGATTAGAAGACATAGAGTGGCTGAATGGATTTAAAACAAACAAACAAACAAAAAAAACAAAACAAAAAAACCAACCCTAACTATATGCTGCCTACAACAGACTCACTTAAGCTTTAAGGATACTTACAGGCTGAAAGTGAAGGATAGGAAAAATATGTTCCATGCAAAAGGAAACTAAAAATGCAGGGTTAGCTATAGTTGTATCAAATAAAATAAGCTTTAACTCAAAAGCTATAATAAGAGACAAAAAAGGCCCTCATATAATGATTAAGGAGTCAATTCACCAAGAGGCTGTAACTGTAAATATATACACACCCAGTATTGGAGCACCTAAATATATTAAACAATTATTGACAGATCTGAAGGCAAAAATAGACAGCAATACAACAATAATAGGGAACTTTAATACACCACTTTAAACAATGGATAGATATTCCAGACAGAAAATCAATAAGGAAACACTGGAGTTGGATTATGCCTTAGACTAAAAGGACTTAACAGACATTTACAGAACATTTCATCCAATAGCAGAAGAACACACATTCTTCTCAAGCACACATGGAACGTTCTGTAGGATAGGTCATATATTAGGTCACAAAACAGATAAATTTAAGAAGATCAAAATCATATCAGGTATCTTTTCTAACAAGAGAAAAGCTGAAAAATTCACAAATAATGTGGAAATTAAACAACACATTTCAGAACAATAGGTAAAAGAAGAAATCAAAGGAATTCATAACGAAAATCAAAAAAATATCTTGAGATAAATGAAAATGGACAACATACCAAAACTTAGGAGATACAGCAAAAGCAGTTTTAAGAGGAAAGTTTATAGTGATAAACACCTGCGTTTAAAAAAAAGAAAGATCTCAGGTAGCCTAATTTTATACCTCAAGTAACTATAAAAGAGCAAACTAAACCTAAACTTGGCAGAAGGAAAAAATAATAAAAATCAGAGCAGAAGTAAATGAAGTAGAGACTATAAAGGCACTAGAAAAGATCAATAATAGATTTGTTGAATCACACCTGGAACTATTGTAACATTGTATGTTAGCTATATTTAAATAAAAAAAAAAACTAAATGAAACTAGGATCTGTGCTTTGAAAAGACAAAGAAAATTGACAAATCTTTAGCCAAATGCACCAAAAACAAAACAAAACAGGATTCAGGAGACAAGATTCAAATAAATAAAATCAGAAATGAAAGAGGGGGACATTATAACTAATATAAAAGAAATACAAGGGAATATGAGACCACTGTGAGCAGTTATATGGTAGCAAACTGGACAACCTAGAGGAAAAGGATAAATTTCTAGAAACATATAAACTACCATGACTGAACCACAAAGAAATAGAAAATGTGAACTCATTGATCACTAGTAAGGAGGTTTAATCGGTAATCAAAAACATTCCAACAAATAAAACCTTAGGACTAGATGGCTTCACCGATGAATTCTTCCAAATAGTTAAAAGAGTTAACATCATCTATCCCGGGTTTTGGCACCAAAAACACAAAAACAAAAATAACCCCAAACAATAACAACAAAAACAACAAAAAATCCTTCTCCAACTCTTCAAGAAATTGAGAAGAAAGGAACATTTCCACACTTGCTTTATGAGGTCAGTATTATCCTAATACTGAAACTGGACAAGGACACTAAAAGAAAAGAAAGTGATAGGCTAGTATCTCTGATGAACATAGGTGTAAAAATCCTCAACATAATAGTGAAATTCAAGGATCATACACCATGATAAAGTGGGATTCATCTCTGGGATGCAAGGATGATTCAGTGTACAAAAATCAATAAATGTGATATGCTACATTAACAGAATAAAGGATAACAATCATATTATCATCCAATAGATGAATAAAAAGTATTTGATAAAATTTAACATCCTTTCATGATAAAAAAAAAACTCTCAACAAATGAGACATAGAAGGAATTAACCTCAATATAATAAAGGTCATGTATGACAACCCCAGAACTAAAATCATAGTGTTGGAAAGTTAAAAGCCTTTTCTTTAAGATCAGGAACAAGACAGGGATGCCCACTCTTGCCACTTCTATTCAATATAGTACTGCAAGTCCTAGCAATGCAATTAGGCAAGAAAATAAAAGACATCTTAATTGGAAAGGGAGAAGTAAAATTGTCCCTGTTTGAGATGACATGATCTTATATGAAGAAAATCTTAAATATTCCATCAAAAAACTGTTAGACCTGATAGAGGAATTCAGTAGAATTTCAGGATACATAATCAACATACAAAAATCAGTTGCATTTCTTTTTTTAAATTATTTTATTATGTTAATCACCATACATTACATCATTAGTTTTTGATGTAGTGTTCCATGATTCATTGTTTGCGTATAACACCCAATCAGTTGCATTTCTATACACTAACAATGAACTATCTGAAGAGAAATTAAGAAAGCAACCCATTAACAATAGCATCAAAAACAATAAAATGACTAGGAATAAATTTAACCAAAGAGGTGAATGACCTGTAAACTGAAAACTGTAAGGCAATGATTAATGAAATTGAGGGATACACAAATAATTAGGAAAATATCCTTGTTCTTGGTTTGGAAGAATTAATATTATGAAAATGCCTATACTATCCAGTGATGTGCAGATTCAGTGCAATCCCTATTAAAATTCCAATGGCATATTTTACAGGAATGGAAAAAAATATCTTAAAATTTGTATGGAACCTCTGAAACAAATAATACGTTATATGTTAAAAAAAAAAAGAGGAAGATAGCAGGAGGGGAAGAATGAAGGGGGGAAATCAGAGGGGGAGACGAACCATGAGAGACTGGACTCTGAAAAACAAACTGAGGGTTCTAGAGGGGGGGGATGGGTTAGCCTGGGGATGGGTATTAAAGAGGGCACATTCTGCGTGGAGCACTGGGTGTTACACACAAACAATGAATCACGGAACACTACATCAAAAACTAATGATGTTATGTATGGTGATTAACATAACAATAATAAAATTTGTATGGAACCATAGAAGACCCTGAATAGACAAAGCAGTTTTGAGAAAGAAAACAAAGCTGGAGGCATCACACTTCCCTGGTTTCAAAATGTATTACAAAGTTATAGTAATCAAGACATTATGGTACTGGCATTAAAAAAAGTCATGTAGACCAGTGGAACAGAATAGAGAGCCCAGAAATAAACCCACTCATATATAGTCAACTAATTTTGACGAGGGTGTCAAGAACACGCATGGGGAAAGATGCTCTCTTCAGTAAATGATATTGGGAAAACTGGATATCCCCATGTGAAAGAATGAAAATGAACCTCTATCTTATACTATTTATAAAAATTAACTCAAAGTGAATTAAAGACTTAATTGTAAGACCTGAGAGCCTAAAACTCCTAGGAGAAAACATAGGGAAAAATCTCCTTGACATTGGTCTTGGCAATGATTTCTTGGGTAAGACACCAAAAGTACATGGAACAAAAGTTAAACAGTTGGGGCTAAATTAAACTAAAGAGCTTCTGTGCAGCAAAGGAAACAATAAATTTAAAAGACAACCTACAAAATGGAAGAAAATATTTGCAAATCCTGTATCTGATAATGGGTTAATAGCCAAACTATATAAAGAACTCATACAACTCAATAGCAAAAAACAAATCATCCAATTTAAAAATGAACAATGTAATGTATAGTGATTAACATAACATAATAAAAAAATTAAAAAAATGAACAAAGGACATTAATATTATTTTTCCAAAGAAGATATACCAAATGGGCAATAGGTTCATGAAAGGGTGCTCAGCATCTCAAATCATCAGGGAAGTGAAAATCAAAACCACTTTGAGATATCTTCTTACATGTGTTAGGATGGCTATTTTTAAAAAAAAGTCAAGAGATTACAAGTATTGGGAAGGATGTGGAGGAAAGGGAATTGTTATGCACTGTAGGTTGGAATGTAAATTGTACAGCCATTATGGGAAACAATGTAGTGGTTCTTCAAAAAATTAAAAATACAACTACTGTATGATCCAGCAATCCCACTCTAGGGTAAATAACCATAGGAAATGAAGTCAGTATCTTGAAGTGATACTGCACTCTTACCTTCGTTGCAACATTATTCATAGTAGCAAAGATATGGAAACAACCTAAATATTCTTCAATGGAGAGTTGGATTAAAAAATGTGGTATGTACAATGGAATATTATTTAGCCATAATAAAGAAGGAAATCCTCTCATTTGGGACAACGTGAATGAATCTGGATGGCATTATGCTAAGTGAAATAATACAGAGAGAGAAAGACAAATACTGTCTGGTATCACTTGTATATGGAATCTAAAAAACAAAACAAAACCAGTTTCATAGAAACATCATAGTATGGTGCTTGCCAGAGTCTGAGAGGGAGAGAGAAATGGGAATGTGCAGGACGAAGGGCACAAACTTTTATAAGAACAATGTTCTAATTAATATACAGCATGGTGACTATAGTTAATAACAGTCATTGTACACTGAAAGTTGCTGACAGTAGATCTTAAACATTCTCACCAGAAAATAAGTAAATTGATAAATGATTGACACCCAACTGATTTTGACTAACATTCTCAATTTTTTAAAAAGATTTATTTATTTATTTGAGAGAGAAGGAGAGAGAGAGAGAATGAGGGGGAGGGGCAGAGGGAGAGAAAATCTCATAGAGCCCCAGGGCTCAATCCCAGGACCCTGAGATCATGACCTGAGCCAAAACCAAGAGTTGGAAGCTTATTTGACTGCATCACCCAGGTGCCCCTCAATTTTTTTTTAACATTCCTTTGGTAGTTAAGAGGTTAAGTAAACTTTTTCCTTTAAATGAATTCCTCATATTTTCAATAAAGGTAGGAAAAGTGACTGAATTCTGAAAATAATATTTGGGTGTTAGCTACTTTTTGTGCTAAGTAAATTTCTGGACTTTTTGTTTTCCCTGTGTAACTTTTAACTCAGTTATTATCCAGTGCTGAATTTGCACTTTCATAAGAATAAGATAACTCTTCTCCGCTTCCTTATTTTGTTATATGGTTTTCTGTACTTCAGTAAACTTAGAATGTTCAACAAATTTTTGAATTTGGTACAATTCTTATGTCACTTGGATAGTTGTTGGACAATTCAAACACATTTTTCTATAGCTAGGCCCATTAGGTAAGACATCTTGGTGGAGGCATTTTTAAGTGTTTTAGGAAATTGTTGAGAACCAATCTCTGGTATGTATTTACCAGATATTGGCTGAATGACTAAGTTAATGTCTTGAATGAATGAAATGTTTATACAAACTAAACATGTCAGTTTTCCAAGAAAATGACCAATTTAAAGGACCTTTCAGTTGTCATATGGATTTGTGGAATTTGTAGGGAAACCCTAAACAGGAGGCAGCAGCTGCTGCTCTATTGATAGAATAATGCAACCGAGGCCACACTTAGAGTAATTAATCCACAGATGTAGACAAATATTGGCAATAGACCTGGTGAATCTTTATTTCATTAAGCTGTCTCAGAAGCTTCATGGAAGGCACTGGATACTGAAATAAAATAAAATTTCAAACTCTGGGCAGTAGAAAGGTGGCCATTAATTTCATGGCAGTATGAAGCCATGAGTTAAAATCATATACTTTTTTAAAATCTAAAAATATAAACTAAGTTATACAAACAGATAACCTCAGTATTTTCTGAATGATTAAATTCCTTGGGGAAAGCTGGATTGAGATTAAGATTTCTCCATATAATTCTTAATCTTCTTTGTCTGTACTTACAGATAAATGAATGAGGTATATAGAAAGAGTTAATAGGAAAAAAGCATAACTTACTAGAACTAAATGTTAGCAAAAACTTTGAGGCTGATTTTTGGATTAGTTATCGCCCACTTTGTCTCTTCAGATAATCCTTTCCTTTATTTGATTTGAAATGTTTTAGATATAGGTTGGATTTTATTTTAATTAAGGTTAATACTATACTAATTTGCAGAAGAAAAATTATTTATTTTAACTCAATAACTTTTGTATGTTCTTTCTCTTTACTGTATTTTTAATCAATGAAACCTGAATTAGCAGAGATTACTGTCATATACAGGGAATCTCAGAAATTATGCATCATGAAAGGAGTTTTAAGACTCATCCAAACAGGTGCCTGGTTGGCTCAGTTGGTTAAGTGTCCAACTCTTGATTTTGGCTCAGGTCATGATCTCAGGGTCATGGGATTGAGCCCTGCATCTGGCTCTGTGCTGAGCATGGAGCCTGCCTAAGATTCTCTCTCTCTCCCTCTCCCTTGACCCCTATCCCCACTCTCACTCTCTCTCTCAAATAAATAAATCTTAAAAAAAAAAAAAAGACTCACTGTGTGCCTGGGTGGCTCCATCGTTTAGCATCTGCCTTTGGCTCAAGTCGTGATCCCAGGGTCCTGGGATGGAGGCTGGTGTCAGGCTCCCTGCTCAGCAGGGGAGTCTGCTTCTCCTTCTGCCTCTCCTCCCCCTGCTTGCACTCTGTCTCTCAAATAAATAAATAAAATCTTAAAAAAAAAGACTTATCCAAATAGAAATAAATGCAGTGGGTCTGCACATTGTTCCTCATTGTAACTCCCAGAATTTAGCCTTGGTACTTACCTTGATGCTCAATGAGATGCCCAGTTCCTGGCCATATCCATTCCCATACCAGATCTGGAATTCATAGCTTTTGTAATGTGACAGGTCTTAGACATAGTTCACAAAACTGAAGTTGAGACAGAAGACAGCAGCGGACAATGAGTTCTTATTGCTGTTAGATCAAGTGTAATTATGTCACTGTGGCTCTCAAGCCATCTACGTTGATTTTAGTTGATTTAGCCGACTAACCTCCCTTCCAGGAACTTCTCAAACCATACAGTCTTTCACGTGTCATAAAAATTCCTTTTCTAGCTCTGTACTTACTATGTTTACTGTGTCTTGAATTTTATTTTACCCTTATTAAGTTTGCTAATTCTTCAAAGCCCAGTTCAAACCCTATTACTTCATTGATCATCAATAGAAGCAAGCTATATTTTGCTCTAAAATGGAAAGAGTTTTCTATATTATGCCACTCAGTTTTGTCTTTAAGCATGCATTCTGCTTGTAAATTACTATATGTGTTTCAGAGCTCATCTTAAATGGATCTGTTTTGTAAAGCTTTTCCGAAATTACATACCCCTCACGTGATGTTTTTGAGCAAAATGAGTCAGTTAAACATAATTGAGTGCATATGATCCTGTGTCTCCTCTGCCTGATGTTTACTCATTTTTAAAAACCAGGTTAAATATCACTTGCTCTGGGAAAACATTTTTTGATACCAAAGGGAGATCTCCTTAATATAAGTTCTCATAGCACTGAGTATTTTTCATAGCACATGAACTTTTATTTAATTGTGTCTGTAGTCCCTATTATATCATGCTCTTCTAACTGGATTACATTCCTTGTTCATTAATGTGTCCCCAGTGCCAGTCAGGGATATGTTGCTTGACACAAAATGGGTAATCAATAAATTGTTTATTTAATGGATCTTTGAACTTACGAATCCTCCATCTCTGGTAAGATTAAGTGACTTGAGGATTTCCTTTATGGGTCCTTTATGTTTAGCATAAATGTTTATATATAGAAGACAAAATAATTATTTATTCTCTTGTTTCTACATGATTATAGCAAGTGAAGTAGGAAGAAAGGAGACAGGAAATGCTAAATACTGTTGGGAGAGAACTGATGGGTAGTAGATGTTTCCAGGCTTTTGGAGGCCTAATTTTCCAATCCTGAGTCTCAACAGTTTGAACCTTGCCCCATGTACTTAGAACAGGAGTCATCCTTTCTGTCCATATGTTCATGGACATTTCGTTTTTTTAATTATCTGGGTTAAAGAAAATAAGTAACTACCCTTGCTTAGCTCATAATCAAAAGGCTCCTGTGGTGGATTACACCACTCTGCTATTATCATTACTCTTTCAACCTTCGTGTATTTGGTAGTCATAGTATCTCTTTTTATATTCTTCAGTCACTTCCTAGGACTGTGTGCCCCATTTGTCAAGCAAAACCAGAGATAACCTAGAGTAGGAGCTGATGCATCTTCTTTGTATGATCTTTTTCTGCCCACCAGCTTTTAAGATAGGAGTACAGTATACATGCAAAAAGTTAAAAACACTGTAAGTGATGCTTATGTGGATATAATTCATAGAATGCAGAAAGTGACATCCAGCAAGATCAGGGAAGGTATATAGAAATTCAGAGGAATCTGGAAGTATCTGCTGTTGTTTGCTACTTTGTATTCCGTCAGCTGCTCTGCACAGTGGGCGAGGTACGGATCTAAAAGCAGATCTGAGTTCTCATTCCACATCTCAGGCTTAGCTGCAGGCATGCTAGACAGCTTAGTTCTCAGCCATGATGTAGTAAGAGGCTTGAAGAACAGGGATGCCTTTGACCCTAACACCATTCTGGATAAATGTTGGAGAGTCATGAACAACAGTTATCATGAAGAAGGTTTGATGCTCCTGATAATGGAGATAGTCATCATCTTGGGATTCTTACCTCTTTGTACCCTAGGTGTTTTTGGTTCTTGAAGTTAGTACTGCTGCATTTAACCTTCATTCTCTTGGGTTGTTGGTTTACTTATCCAGAGATGCATGTTTATTTTGGCACCGCAAATGATTCTGGGCCTGCTGTGGTCACTTTGATTCATTAATGCTATAGTTCTCCGCAAACTTTGAAATAACATTTACCGGTCCTTGGGCATTACCTTTTAGTCATTGCTTTAGAATTTTTATTTCTAAACTAGACTTTCTCTGAACTACTAGTTCTGTAATTGCTCTTGGAGAAGGACAAGCAAATGTGTTTAAAAGCATCTTTGTTCATGAAGATATCCAAAAGGAATGCTAATTCAATGGAAAGGGAAGTAAAAGAGGAGCCCAAGAGGGTAATTGGTACAGTTGTTCACCAAATGACCTGTCTCAGGGACACACTGAAGAGGCCCATCCTAGGTCAGGTCTTCAGGGGTGGCTCCTGGCTCAGGCTAGGGCTCCTGTCAGTGAGTCCTCTGAGTGAGTCATAGGACCATGGTACCTATGGTTAGAGTGTTCAGAGAAGAGGCAGAAAGGATTGAAAAAAGAAAACAAAAGAAAACCATTTATAGTAACCTGTTGATCTATTTCTGGTATATAACTCATTCTTCAGCTGAAATTGAATTCTAGTTCCATTGTGTGTATGAATGTTTGTGTGGGTTGGGTGGGTGTAAGACTGTGATTCTCAATCTTGGTTTGTGACAACATTGATAATTTCCAAGGTTGTGGCAAAATTCTTAAAAAAAGAAAACCAAACATTTAAAAAGATTGCTTACTAAACTCCTGTCATGGAACTTTTTAAAGAGTAGACAAAAGTGCAGTTTAATTAGTTCCCACTTTGACTATCCTCTCTCCTGACATTTTGGAAACTATATTTGAAATGTGAATAACAGGTGTTACCTTTTATAATTTTTAAGAAATATTGAGCAGAGTGGGAGATGATACTGATTATGAAATCAATTATAAATCTTGAAAACATTGAAGAAGTATATCAGATATGGATGAAAGTTATGAAATGTTTACAGTAGCTATTTTGACATTACATTAGGCATTATTATTGAAAGATACACCAAAATTATTTTGGATTTTTTTAAATACAAGGTTTTTTTTCTTATTTATTTTTTGCTTTAGTCTTGCCTATTAAAAGCAGGCAGGGCTACCCTTGGTACACAGCCATGTCTCTCCTGATGACAATTCTACTCTAAAGTGATCTATTTTTTGAGAGCCAGTTCTTTAATAAAAAGGGTGGAATGAGCCCCCTTAACCTCATGGAAAGCCTTTGCCCCAGTGTCAGTCAGGGATATGTTGTGTGTGTGTGTGTGTGTGTGTGTGTGTGTGTGTGTGTATCCAGTTTCTGGGCTATGCTGTAATTAATGATGTATAAAGTGGCTTTGAATTGTTGATAGGAGAACTGAGAAAGAGGAGTTTTCCTTTTGATAGAAAATTATGAAATTTGCCTTGGGACAAAATAAGCAAACTGAATATTGCCCACTGCTTTTTGCCAATTTAGTCATTATATATAAAATTAATTGGGGAAGAACGAGGAAATCCTCTAGGAAGAGCAGCAGGAGAAAAAGCAGCTTTCTCACCCGGCCCACTTTGACCCCTAAAAGTACTGCCTGTAGGAGTACATCTGTGAGGTGGACCCGGGTCTGGTGCCAGGTCCTGTGCTGTTACCCAAGGAGATCACAGGGAAGTACAAAGCAACACTGAAGACCAGCATCCAGGACTAAGGCCTCAGGCCACACCCAGGGAAGCCATAATCTCTTTTCTGTAAGAGGGTCTCCTTTACACACCTGCGTGAAAGGACATGAGAGGGTCGGTAGAATATCTGCAGTAGAGCTGCTAGATGAATATCCTCTCTCCATCAGGTCAGTGTTTCCTGATCTCTAAATAACAACAACAAAACACCAGTCCATCAGAGGTAAAACTGTGGAAACCATAAAACTGTAGAAACCATTTACAAATGATTGTTTCAAGTCTAATTAGCATTTAGCTTGCTTTTTCCAATGGAAGGATAATGTGTGTATGGATCCAAGAGCTTTGACTATTGTATGCCATTCACTTTTGGATTATGAAAGAGAACTTCTGTGGCTAAGGACTAAGGAACATGGTATTTTTTAAGGATTTATGCTGCCACCTGTATTTTGGGCTTTGGCTCTTTGTTGTATTTATAAAACACTAAAAACCAAGGCTGCCTGTGCAAGTTAGTTATTTTATTCTGTTGAGACATCCACAAAGATGCCTTGACAAAAGTGTTTTTCTTTATGGTCAAACACAACAAATTGATTTACAAAACCATGTAAACCAATATTGACTCTAAAAATGGGTTTTTAAAAATACTATGTAATGTAGCAGATCCTGAAGAGCAAAGCTTCTCATGTCTTGACGAAAACATAACTGTTTAGATTTAAAATAGTATTGTTACTAAGGAATTTTGGTTTGCTTATTTTTTTGGATAGTTGGTAAATTTCTTTAGATATTTTGGCAGTGACTGAATCAAAGTTCTGAAAGCCTTATAAAAGAGTAAGTTCATCGGAATTCAGTAAATTATAAAATAATGAATAGTTTAGAAGTGAAAAAATAAATTCTACTTCTAATACTATTATTGCATTGATATTATTACATTACATTATATACAATAAAACAAGGAATTTCAAGAAGGGCAGTGGGAAAAGCACAACATTTTAAAGATCTAGATTCAGAATACTTTGCTGTTTTTGTTAGAAAGCAGTTGAGTATTGTTTGTCTAGAGACTAAAAATGCTTTTGAAAGTGTATTGGTATAATGTGATTACTGATTATTTCTAAAGGTGTTAGCAAACTGACTTTCTCCTCTTTTAAAAATATCTAACTACTAGATAAATTATAAACCTACTTTTTTGAGAGAGTTAGCTAATTTGGAGGCACAACTACTTTAATGCTTAGTCCTTAAAATCAACATAGAAAGTCTTAGGTGTAGTCCTGCTGAGTCTGTTACTTCCTGGAAATTCTTGCTGCAGGTTTTGTAATGACATCAAGTGTTCTATGGGTCTGGACTCCTGCTATTCCTGGATGCTATTTTCATCAGCCTCTCCAGTTGTGTGAATGATTCATATTCATTTTTTCTCCCCCTCTGTCTCTGTGTCTCTGTCTCTCTCTCTCTGCAAATAGCTCTTTTATTGGGAGCAACAGTAATTCAGTACTGCTCCCTGCAGATAATTTTAACAGTGATAGCTGAATTTTGTTTTTCTCCCAGGTTCCCTTATAGCTTTCAGTGTATCTTGATTTAGCTTTGTGCAATTAATTACCAGATACATTGTTTGGTGGCAGGGCCAAAATGACTGTCTTATTTCTTGTATGCTGTATTAATTTTGTATTGCTGCATAATAAATTACCACAAAGGTGATAGTTTATAACAATAAAAATTTATGATCTCAGTTTCTGTAGGTGGGTCCTCTGCCCAGGGTCTCAGCAGGTCTCAAGAGTATTACCTGGGGTTGTGGTCTTACCAGGAGTTTGGGGTCTTCTTCAAAGCCCATTCAAGTTATTAGCTGAACTTACTTTCTTGTGGTTGTAGGACTGAGGACCCTGTTTTCTTGCTGTCAGCCAGAGGTCACTCTCAGCTCTTAGGGGAGCTGTCCAGGTTCTAGCCATATAGTTCTTTTAGAACGTAAAGGATTAGTTCTTCCGAGCTAGGAGGAGAATCTCTTCTGTATTTGAATTCCAGTCTATTTTTTTTTTTTTAAATGTGCCATTTGGCACTTCTTTTTTTTTTTTTTTAAAGATTTTGTTTATTTGAGAGAGAGAATGAGAGAGAGAGAGTACATGAGAGGGAGGAAGGTCAGAGGGAGAAGCAGACTCCCTGCTGAGCAGGGAGTCCGATGCGGGACTCGATCCTGGGACTCCAGGATCATGACCTGAGCCGAAGGCAGTCGCTTAACCAACTGAGCCACCCAGGCGCCCCGAATTCCAGTCTATTTTGAATAACTCTTGCCTAATTAAGAATAATTAAAATAATCTCTCTTTTGACTCACTCAAGATTATATCACAAAATTCCTTTGTCTTTATCATATAACATAACTTAATCTTGGGAGTAAAATTTGACATATTTACAGACCTGTCCATACTCAAGGGGGACAAAATTATGAAAAGAATGTGTGTAAAAGGGGGTAGGATCAAAGTGCTGAGTAAAAGATGTATTAGTGAGTGCTGTGACTAGAGGCTTATGGGTCTATAACTACAATAACCCTGTGGCTGCCATCAGGATTTATTATCCATAGCCCTTGTTATACAATTAGTGAGTGCTTTGGGCTTCTTAAAAAATGTATTTTTAGCAGCAAAATAAATATTAAATAACTTCTTTAATTACTATTACAGGGGCACCTGGGTGGCAAAGTCGTTTGAGTGTCTGACTCTTGGTTTTGGCTCAGGTTGTGATCTCAGAGTTGTGGGATTGAGCCCTGAATCCGGCTCCGTGCTCAGCACAGAGTTTTCTTGTTTCCCTCTGCCTCTCCCTTTGCCCCATCTCCCCACTCTCTCTCTCTAAAATAAATAAATGTTTAAAAAGAAAATTGCTATAATGACTTGAAAATAATATGAAGATATTTAGAAAAAGATGTATGTTTATTTAGAGATAATGTTCAAGAATCTGAATGTAGTATACCTTATCATGTATTCTATATGGAGAATCTGATCTTTAAAAGTAGAGTGCTTTAGTTATCCTCCCTGGTTGTCCTATTCCATGCCCTAGTTAAACATATACATATGCTCAGCAAATCTACAGATGAAAAAAAACTAATAGCATTGGTAAATGTATTACAGTTACAGAATTGAGATCCAAAAAATATTCTAACAGAATAAAAGCAGTTGACTGAATTTAACAAGATAAAGTTTGATAGGTATAAATAGAAAGCTCTACATTGCTGTTTTTCCTAAATAAAAAACATTGTCTCAGGTACAGATTGGTGAATAGATGGCTTAGCATATGTCTTAAGTATGAAAGAAGACTTAAAAATTGTGGTTAACATTGAATTCCATGTGAGCTAATTGTAGTGTATGGTTGCCAGAAAAAGCTGATGGGGTATTTAAAAGTATGGGAGGTAATAATCCTGCCCTGTCTTTTAATCAACAGAGTTGAGTAAACTGCATCTGCTCTCTCTATTTTTTTCCTTTTCTGATGTATCCAAAATAATTTCTCAAGGTTTGAAAGCATCTTTTATACCTATTTATGAATTAACATTTTTTGTATTGTGCTTATTACATATAAATCTCTTTGCATTCATGTTATGTCATTAATTTGTATCAGTGTCTATTTTGAACGTCCTTAATTTTTAGCTGCAGTTTTTAAGTGATGTAGGTCCATTTTCATATGGGCATGTCTACTTATACAATTAGTCTTGTTTTGCAAGTTTCTTGTCCTTCAACCAAGCCTTGTCTTCTGTCCAACAGGATTAGGGAAAATGAAGAGTATGAAAAATTCTCCCGTCTGTGGCTTATTCTTGCTTTCTTATATGCCTCCTGAATTTGGGGGTTGTATAAATGCCTTTCTTCTTCAAAATGGGAGTAAAATGTGATTTTACCAGTTGATTCCAAGGCTGTATATTTAATAAAAATAATCTAGTCTCTAGCAAGCTGATTCCTTGAGATACTTTTAGCTACCAGAGAATTTCCCTTGGTACCGAGAACTAAATGAAGAGGTCTAAAACATTTAAGACAAAAAACTTGAGGCAGATTCTTAAACTAGGTGTAAGAAACTGCTCTTTCAGGGTGCTAGATCATCGTTACATAATGCATGCAGGCATGCATTTGCTCATTCATTTATTCATTTATTTCTGCATTCAAAATATACTTAATATAAAACTTAGCTGCATTATAAGCACTATAATAATTCCTATATCTTAATATTCTAGCTTAAAAAACAAGAGTGCTTCAAAATGTCTGTTGAACCAGAGACCTCTTTTAGCCTTTAAACACGGCTGCTAGACTGACTTCCTCATTTTCTCCCTCCCTTCTCTCCCTTCCTCCCTTTTTTCTTATTTTATTATGAAACCTAGTATGCATATAAATGAATGTATATAATGTATCTTAACAGAGTTAGTAATAATATCAACAACAATAATATGAAGATCCATGTAAATACCATTCAGCTTCTAAAATAAATGTTTGAAACCTCCTATGAGTTTCTCCCAAAATGCATCTTCTTGCTACTGCCTACTCTCTTTTATAAGGGAGATTTTTAAGAAAAGTTTCAAATGTTTCTTTGCTTTTTTTCATAGTTTACATTATATGTATATTTCTAAATAACATTTTTAGTTTTGATTTTTGCAATTTATACTTATATTTTTTGCAATTTATACTTATTTTGTTTAATATAAATTTTTATATTTATCCTTATGGATGTGGGTAGCTATATTCATTCATTCAATTTTGATGTTGCGTACTATGTTTCCATATAAATATACCATATTTTATTTAACAATTCTGTGGTCAGTGAACATTTATATTGTTTTCAGTCCCACCCCCCACTTTTTTTTTTCTTCTATCAAGAATAGTGCTTTAGTAAGCATTCTTAGACCTATGTCCTGGTGCATGTGTGCAAGAATTCCTCTAAGTAAGGTTACTGCTGGGTCACACACTAGATGGATTTCCTTGGATTTCCTTCTATCTGTAGTGCCAAAGTGTTTCCTGCAGTGGCTCTACCAATTTGTATTCTCACCAGCGTTGTGGGAGTTCTAGTGCTCTGCCACATCCACAGCCTTTGGTATTGACTAATTCTTTAATTTTGATTTATATGGAGGATGTGAAATGGCATCTCATTGTGGTTTCAATTTTCATTTCCCTGCCTACTAATGAGATAAACTTTTTATTCTTATGTTAATTGATCATTTTTGTTTCTACTACATGGTAAAATGACTGTTTTGTTTTCTTTTTTCTATTTGCCTTTTATGTTGCTCGTATTATTGATTTTTAGGATTTAAGTATATATAAATCCTTTGGTGGCTTAATGTGATTATCTTCTGTTTGATTGTGGGTTGTATTTTAAAAATTCTCTTGATCACAACTCCTAGGGCCTTTGAGGAACCAAAGTTAATTCTATTAGCTGTTTAAAAACTTTAGATTTTTATGATTTGTGCTTTTTGCATCTTTTAAAACAAATCCTTTCTTACCCCAAAATCATAGAAATATTTTTCTGTAATTTCTTCTATGAGTTTTAAAATTTCACCATTTCTATTTATTTGTCTACTTGGATGCGATTTTTGTTGCGGCAGAACGTAGGAATTCATTCTAATTTTTTTTTAAACATCAATCAGGGGTCAGCAAACTTTCTGTAAAGGACAAAATAGTAAATATTTCAGGCTTTTCGGGTCATATGGGCCCTGTTGTAATATTTAACTCTGCCATTGTAGCCCAAAAGCAACCAAGGACAAAACTTGAATGAATGAGCAGGAGTCTTACTTGATTTGGCCCATGGACTATAGTGTGCCAGCCTCCAATATGGGTGACTAATTGTCTCAGATACATTTTTGTTTCTTTTCCCATTGATGTCCAGCATCTGCTTTGTTGTATAACATTTCCACATATGTGTGAGTCTGTTTTGAGGCTCTGTATTTTTTTATTCTTTTAGTTGTTTGTTCCTGTTCTGCCGTCCCACTTCCTAGTTATTTATAGCTTTATTACAAGGTTTGATATCTGGCAGGGCAAAAACTCCCTCCTGACTCTTCTTTAGATGTGTCTTGTCCTCTTTTGGCTACCCCTCTTCTACATGAATCTTAAAAAATCAACTTGAGTGCTATAAAAAGTCCATTTAGAATTTGATTGAATTGTATTACATCCACTTGGGGAAAACTAAGATTAGAATATTGTATTCCTATTCCTATTTACCTCTCCTTTTATTTGGGTCATCTTTAATATCTTACACTAAAGTTTATAGTGTTCTCTTAGGTCTTGCACATCACTTTTTAGACTTATTCCTAGTTACCCAACTTTGGTGTTACTGTGGTAAATGGTATCTTTCTAAAAATTGCATTTTCTAACAATTGTTGATGTGTAGAATTTCAATCAGAATTTACATGCTGATTTACCAGCTTAACTCTTAATAATTCTAATGCTTTTCTTTGGGTTTATTGTCTTTGCACAATGACAGTTTTGTTTCTTTCCACTCCTCATATTTTTTATTTATCTTATTTCACTGACTACAGCCTCTAGTATGATCATGATTAGAAGTAATGAACCCTTGTATTTTCCTTGCTTTTTAAAGAATGATTCAACTTTTTCACTACTGTGTATGATATTTGTGGTAATTTTTTTGTTTGGAAAATATACTTTATTAGGTAAAGGAATTTGCTATATCTGATAATTAGAGTTTTAGGTTTGATTCTTTATCTTTTTTCCTCCTGACTCTCACAGAAGCTTATTTTTTCTTGTATTGGGGAGCCATATCTCTCAGAATATCATCTGTAGGTATCTTTTAAGCCTGGATCAAAGTGTGTTCTTTCAAGAGAAGAATTGCTTTTGCTAGTGTGGTCACTGTCATCTCAGGACCCCTTCAAACTAACTTTTGGCCTGTGACTTTTTAGACCACTCAGTTAATATGAATTCCTATGCAATGTAGACTTTTTTCTTTTTTCCCAAAGAATCCAGAGTTAAGGCTAAGAATGACTGGCATTATTCTTTTGGTGGGATAGTTTTTGGGTTTCTCTTCTCCCCCCATGCACATGTTCTGAGGATGTCATCCTTTAAATGCATCAGGCTTAAGGGAGCTTCTCTAGTTTGACCTTCCATTCTAAAAGGGTCTTTGGTTTTGTCTTCTGTTTTTTTATATGTAGCTGATTAAAACTCAGGATCTAGGTTAGCAAGAATTGCCATATACTTCAAAGCAACTGCCAGTTCCCAGGCTACTTATTTCGGAGGATTTGTGCTTTGTTTTTATTCTGGCCTTTGAGGAGTTCTCTTAATTTCTTGTCAGACGGGCAATGCATTAGAGAAAATTTTTAAGAACCTTTTATTTGGCATTTTTAGTTGTGCTATACTAGGAAGAGATTCTGTCAACATCAGTTCTGCTATATTACCAAAACCAGTATTTCCCCTTTGATTGATTATGGTGACAGCCTCCTGTCCTGAGCTCTAGCCTACTTGACCATGGCTAAACTTTAAATCAGTATTTCTCAAACTTTGCTGCACATTGAAACCACCCAGGAAGCTTTTAAAAATCCTGATGCTCAGGCCACACTCCAGATAAACTAGATTAGAATATCCACTCCAGATAAATTAGATTAGAATATCTGAGACATCAGTAATTTTTAAAGCTCCCTCAGGATTCCATTGTAAAGTCAAGGTTAAGAACAACTCCTTAAAATCTGGCTGCCCATTTCGATTCATGTCTATTCCTATTCACCTGCCTTTGCACTTTCCTCAGCCAGACATTTTACTTTTGAGGCCAGGTGACCACATTCACAATTCCAATGCTCTTGATCCTCTTCAAACCAATATGCTTCTGTATAACTAAATCTACTCTACCTGTGGTCAACTGGATTAAAAAATGTTCAGCTGGTTTTATTTTTCTTTACAACATTCTATTTTTTTCTTTTGTATCTTTCACAGTATGCTGATGCAATTTTGTTTTCCTCTGCTGAGAAATTTTTGATGCAAAGTCTCTCTAATTTGCTAATTAATTCTGATAGACTAGTTTCAGAGTCTCAGCAAATCAGTGTGTGATATGCTTAGATTATGAATAGTTTAGCACAGAAAATGATGTAATTTCAGTGGAATAAATTAGAGTCAATTAACATGGCAGAGTCAGTTATCTTTTTGAATAATGCAGATTTGTTCAGAAAAGCACTCTGTTTTATTTGTAAAGTGATCCATGATTTTAACCACTATGACTACCATCACCCTTTTCCCTTTGGAGGTGATAAAAGAGGAGAAAATAAATAACAAGAGCCGCTAGGCCAGATGTTGTGAAACAGAGAGGTATGGTTGTCACCAGATTTTGTTCTAGGTCAGAGTATGTTAATTAACCATAACATGTTATTAAATGCTGTGTTTTATGGCTTTAATGTAATTCTTAGAGCATCTAAAAATGTGACACAATTATAAATTTATAATTATTTCTTCAAGGGAAGTAATCATGACATTTCCTGCAAGTAAAACAAGTTGTTTCACTTTCTGGAGCTTATCTTTTAGGGCTTGGAACCAAGTAGAGTAAACAGAGATCTAGCTACAATATTAGCAAATGGTTAGTTTAGCACATTAATTTTAGTGTCTACAAGATAGAAGATATCTCCCCAAATGAACAGATGGCTTAACTACGAATGGCAGATATCTCATGATTTAATGGTGGGAGTTGTGGTCTGGAAAGCTTTAGAGAAAAATCACATTCTTTGAGCAAGTTGGTCTTTAGAAGCCTGCTATTTCTTTCCATAATAATGGACAATTATCATTATTCTCCTCAGGGGAACATTGTGTGGAATAACTAATTAATGATTGCAGTGCACTTTGGAAGACATTCTGAGTCACTTTTCAGTATTTTACGTTTGAGTTTCAGGAGAAAAGGAGTATGGATAAAAGAAACCTAGGAGAAAGCTCTTATTTCCAGATCCTGTGAAATGATTTTTCTGACATGTTAATAGACTTAGTTCCTTTTCAAAGATGCTGTTATAATTTTATTTCATGCTTAAAGATGCTTTTTACTATTTTTCGAAAGTTCTGTTGCTGTGTGATGATCCTATGTGCCTAGAAATGGCTGTAAGTTCCAGTACATGGTGTGATAAATTTTATATGTGTTATCTTTTGGCTCTCTAAAATAAAATAAATAAATAAAATCTTTAAAAAAAGAAAGGGGCACTGGGTGTCTCAGTCGGTTAAGCCTCCGACTCCTGGTTTTGGCTCAGGTCATGATCTTAGGGTTTTGAGATCGAGCCCCACCTCTGGCTCTCTGCTGAGCCCTGAGTCTGCTTGGGATTCTCTCTCTCTCTCTCCCCCTCTCTCTACCACTCCTTCTGCTCGTGTGCATGTG
This sequence comes from Zalophus californianus, assembly GCF_009762305.2. Taxonomy (NCBI): domain Eukaryota; kingdom Metazoa; phylum Chordata; class Mammalia; order Carnivora; family Otariidae; genus Zalophus; species Zalophus californianus. Next base: position 117,094,183 of record NC_045603.1, on the reverse strand, counting down.
TGTGTGCGCGCGCGCACACACACACACACACACACACACACACAAATAAAATCTTTAAATGTTATCTGTTGGTTAATGCTATCTTTTGGTATTTGGAGACCTGAATTTTCATCTTATTGAACATATTTCTGTTATTTTCAAGAAAGCCATCCCTAATTGTCACACATCAGGTGTTTTTGACAATGGCTCTTATTTCCCAAACCAGTTATGTGGTAACTATTTTCCAAATATCCCTCCCTCCCAATGAATCATACCGTCCGGTGTTTATGCCCTTGTCTAGTCTTTTACACATTGAATCTGGGCTGGCTCTTTGTAACCAGATTGATAATGTACATATTTTAAAGCCAGGTTGTAAGAAGTCCTGCAACTTCTGCCCTGATTTCTTGGGATGCTTGCTCTGGGGAAGCCAGCTGCCATGTTAAAAGTCCAGCTAATCTTGAGACTTGCATTCTGCAAGGCTGCTCAAGCAAGGCATTTGAAGGAGTCACTTGGGAAGAAAATATGTATACATACACGTGCATATATATTTGTCCAGTTCACAGCTATTACAGCCATCCCAGCTGAAGTACCAGACATGTGAGTATGGAAGTACCTTGGGTGTCCAGACCAGTCAAGCCTTCACATGACTCCAGGCCCGCTGCCTAAAAGAACCTAAACAAGAGCTGCCCAGGGGACCCTAATCAACACACAGAACTACGAGTGGGAACAAAATATTCTTGTTTGAAGCCCCAAGGATTTGGGGTGGTTTGTTATACAACAGAGAGGACTGGAACAAGGGGCAATGAAAGAGTTTGGCATGGGTTGCTACACTGGTATCACAGTGTTTTTGTTTTTGTTTTTATTTTTTTTTTCATTTTGATTACCTGTGCCAGTAGTATCAAGCAAATTCTTCCTAAGCCAAGATAATGTTCTTGAAACTTGTCACAGTGATATCTAAAAGAGTACCTTTTTCTAGTCTCCAGTGCTATCTATGGGGTTCATGCTTGATTGAAACTAGAATTGACCCTGTGACCTATTTTTAATATTTCTAGAAGCCTAACCGAAATGGTATATTTACTCAGGATAAGGCTACATACATGTGTTAAGACAGTACATTGCTTTGCTTTTGTCTGTATTTATCAATCCTTCAGTGTAGCTCATTGAAATGAATTATACTTAAAAGCAGGGTTTTTGTTGTTTGTTCTTATAGATGGAATGTCTTAAAATATGAGATTCTTTTGAGGAGAATAACAAGTGTTTTCTTAGTATATATTAGGCTTTGTTAATGTTTCCCAGTATCTAGTTCTTCTCTTCTAAGACCACAGAAGATTGTACCTACTTACATTCAGGTTGAGCTGTGTATTGGTCTGGACAATGGAAAATGGGCTGTGAGCAGAAATTATGTGTGTTATTTCTAAGCCCAAGCATTTATTGCTGGCATAAAATATATCACACCCTCCCTTCTCCTGCTACAGTCAGCAAGAACATGTGTTCCAGGTAGTGCAATTTCAAAGTGGAGAAATGTCTCATATCCTGGATCTGTAAGTGGCCACGTAGAGCAGTCTTCAACAGACTTGAGTTGGGCATGTAATATGAATGAAAAATAAAATTTTCTTGTGTAAATCCATTTGGATTTCAGGATTAATTTTTTAAAGGTAAATTATTTTTTTAATGAGTTAGTATAAGCTAACCTATCTTAATACAATATGTTAAGGTATTTTTCTCTCTTAAAATAATGACTTACAGCAAGAAATGGGAGAGATGACATGCTTCATGGATCTCTAAGCACTTAGCTCTGATTAGTTAATTGTAGAAAGCTCATAGCAAGGCAGTGAGAGAATGAAAGACCTCTCAACTGACTACAAAGGAGAAGAGAACAGGTAGGAAAACTGGAATTCTACCGACAGGCTGATCCTAGATAGAATTTTTTGGCAGAAGAACTAGGATAGTGGGGGCTCTGAAAACAAAACTTTCCTTTTTGATTTTGTTCAGAACTGTTCCTGATCTTTTCTCCCCCCAAAATCCAGTCTCTACTTTGATGCCAGAGTGGTATTTTCAAAATGACAATCTGCTTAAAACGTTATCAGTGGCTTTATGTTATTATTTGAATAAAGATCAGTATTCTTGGGTTGATATGATTTATCACACTCTTCACTTTCTCTGTTGCAGCCATACTGGATTTTTAAGGACACGTTCTTTCTTTATCTGAAATCTTTTCTTCACTCCCCATCCTTCCAAACTCCCACTCTTTTCCTAGTTAATCCTACTCAGCCTTCAGATCTCAGCTCAGTCTTCACATTCAGGAACCTTGCTCTGACCATTAAGGACGTTTGTTAAAGGCAATCATAAACTGAAGTTTCTTTCTTTCAGGGCAGTCACCTCAGTTTTTAATTTACATTTTTAAATGTAATTATTTGACTAATAGTTGTCTTTCACTGCATGGTGGTGGGGCCTTGTTTGTGAGGAGGAAACAGCATTTTATTCCCAGTGTCCAGGAAATAGCCAATATATAGAAGGTGGAATGAATGCCTTTGTAGGCCTTTGCTATGAAGGGCCGAAAAAGTCCAAATGGATCTGAAGAGCAGGAGAGAATTGATTTGTAGTGTATTGTTGGCCATACCATAATTGGATCACTGTTTTTTTTTTTAAGATTTTATTTATTTGTTTGAGAAAGAGAGCATGAATTGAGGGGGTTGGGGGAGGGAGAGGGACAAGCAGACTCCCCGCTGAGCAGGGAGCCCAATGCGGGGCTCCATCCCAGGACACTGAGATCATGACCTGAGCTGAAGGCAGACACTTAACCAACTGAGCCACCCAGGCGCCCCTTGGATCACTGAGTTTTAATGCAGTTAAACAAATTAAGATCCACTATTACACACGAATACAGTGTGGTTTCAAGTGTCTGTGTTTTCAGCTTCCTGAGAAACTTGTTTCTTTTTCTTATTATAGAGACAAAAGTTAAGCTTAGCATATAGGTTGGCAAATAAACTCTCTAAATAATAGCTGCTTTCAATAAATATGTGTTGAATGATTGAACAATAATGTTTTATAAAATGCTGCGAGCAGTTTATAATCTCATAAATATTTTTTGATGATGAGTGTGAGAATGGTCCTGGAAAGAATCACATAGAGAATTCCTTTTTGTCCCTGAAAATGGGAGTAAAGATTTTAATCTGGCATCTCTTTCAAAGTGTTTAATTTACATTCAGTGATAGTCTTATCTTAATTGTGACACTAAGTTAAGTAATTTATTTGGATTAAACTATAATTGGCAGTACCTTTCATTTGGCCATTTAAGAAAATATACTTAAGAGAGATGGTGTTACTTCTCTTCTGTTTCATCTTTCTACCCTCTAGTCCTCTTTAAATTTCAATCAAATGTGACTTAAACCTCTTTTCTGTAGTTGATTATATGCATTATAGCATGAAAACAAAAATGATTAAAATGAAATATCAATCAGGGTTTAAAAAGCATCATATATAAAAAATACCTACAACATTTATGAAGGTTGTATGTTATCATTGTCATGGAACTATTTTGGAACAGTATGTAAGAAAGAAGTTCATAACCTTACCATAATTTCACTGTTACAAATGTGTCTTTTAATTTGACAAGCTTTTCTTCATGAAACCTACCCTTTGTTTTGGATTTGTGGTTGAACCCAGCGTTGTTCTGAATAAGAGCAATGTTCTTTTTACATATTTAATGATAGAACCCAAATTTGTGGATATAATTTTTGAAAATAGGTGAGTAGGGATTCATTCCTTTTGTGTGTGTCCTCCCCTAAATCTAACATACTTTGCACATTGGAAGTGCTAAGTAAATGTTATTTGAGTTAACTGAATTGCAGAATCACCCAAAGAGGTGGAGGTTTTATAAAAATTAGATGTTTTAAACTTATTCCACTACATGTCTTCCACTACAAGTAGAAATATTTACTAGAATAATTTAAAATTAGTACAAACTAGAATTGTGGGGAGTACTGACCAGTCCTTATGCTACCGAAGCATAAGTGTGTTTTTGTTTTTGTAAGCAGTATTTTCAAGTGGACCATATGCAAAAAGTGTCTTTTATATGTAACCTGAATATACATTTCAGTATTGCGCAACAGAACTTTCTGAATACTTTATATATGAGATCAAGTGAATACTTAATCAAGTGAGATACAAAAAATACTCTTTATCTTATGAATAGGATAAAGAGCACACTGTTCAATCTGAGAAGAATGTTTACTTGAATGTAATTCTCATAAGGGAATACTTAACCTGGGACCAAAGGTTCTTAACCCAGGACCTATCTATGAGGGTACATAGATAAGCTTTAGAATATCTGTGAACTCGTTGCAATTTTATATAACATATTGGGTATGTATGCCTTTTTAAAGGGAGAGTCTTCATGGATTAAATCAGATTCATAAATGAGATCTGTGATCCTAAGAGCTTACAAATTTATATTTGTTAAGACTCATTGAATTATATACTTAAAGTTGGTGAATTTTTTGTATGTAAATTGTACCTCAGTTAAGCGGACCCTTCCCCCAAAAGCTATGAATCAGTATTCCCAATGAAAAACATTAAAAATACACTAGTAGCAGACAGTATGACACCTGGCAGTATCTTCTAGGTGGACCCTTTTCTTTCAGTTCTTCTAGAAGGCCATCAACATAGTATCTGTTTTTGTGTTCAGACCTCTATAGTTCACATGGAAATGGAGGCAGAAACTAGAGTAGGATATAGAAGAATAGGTTAGTCATGAGGTAACTAAGTTGCCAATCTTTGCCTTGACAGTGAGGATCAAATAAGTCAATAAAATTTCATTGGTATTCAGTAAATTGTTTTCAAGTAAAGAAGAAACTTTGGAAAAATCTGTGAGCTGTGGTAGAAAATTCCTAAATAATTTAAGGTGATGCATATGTCCTTTTGTTACTTGGTTTTTGATGATCTGTAAGGTGGGAACCAAGAAACCTGGGCTTTAGCCTTTTGCCAATAACTTGCTTAAAAAATTGCTTGTGACTTTAAGCAAATTAAATTTTTTTCTTGTCTCATTTTCTTCACATATAAAATGGAAGTTATATAACCTTCTCTTTTTACCTTAACATCTCAATACTCTGACCTAGGACCTAGCACATGGTTGACATTCCATTTTTTTTAGCAAATCAGTGAATGTCTTGTAATATTTAACATTAATTAATTGAAAGATTCACTTTATTTTGAATAGAACAGATGGTTCATATAGGGAAATAGGGGAACTTGAAGTGGATTCTGGACATTTTAGATTTTAAACATATGTTCATGAAGGTGTAAAATAAAATACTTTAGGTATACTCCATTGTAGCTTCAGAAAGATTAATTTGCACATTGTTACACACTTAGAGTAAAAAGGCAGAATTGCTATTTAAAACCATATGAACGGGCGCCTGGGTGGCTCAGTTGGTTAAGCGACTGCCTTCAGCTCAGGTCATGATCCTGGAGTCCCGGGATCGGGTCCCACGTCAGGCTCCCTGCTCGGCGGGGAGTCTGCTTCTCCCTCTGACCCTCTCCCCTCTCATGCTCTCTCTCTATCTCATTCTCTCTCTCAAATAAATAAATAAAATCTTTAAAAAAAAATAAAACCATATGAACAAAGTGAAAAGACAACCTATGAAATGGGAAAAAATATTTGCAAACCATGTATCTGATAAGGAGTTAATATCCAAAATATATAAATATCTCATACAACTCAATAGCAAAAAATAATCCAAATTTGAAAATGAACAAAGGTCCTGAGTAGGCATTTTTCTAAAGAAGACATATGAATGGCCAACAGGTACATGAGAAGATGCCTAATGTTACTAATCAGGGAAATGCAGTTGAAACCACAATGAGATATCACTTCATACCTATAAGGATGGCCACCATCAAAAGACAAAAGATAACAAGTTTAGAAAGGATATGAAGAAAAAGGGTACCATTGTGCCCTGTTAGTAGGATTATAAATTGGTACAGCCACTGTGAAAAACAGTATGGAGGATCCTCAGAAAATTAAAAATATAACTACCATATGATCCAGCAATTCCACTTCTGGGAATATATCTGAGGGAAATGAAACACTGTCAAAGAGATATCTGTACCCCCAAGTTCAGAGCAAGATTATTGATAATAGCCAGGAAATGGAAACAACCTAACTCTCCATCAACAGATGAATGGATAAAGAAAATACAGTATAGATACACAGTGGAATATTATTCAGTCATAAAAAAATGGGGAAATTCTTTACAACATGGTTGGACCTACAGGACACTGTGCTAAGTGAAATAAGTTAGAGAAAGACAAATACCATGTGATTTTATTTGTATGTATAATTTAAGCAAACAAAAAAACCCCTAACTCCTAGAAAAAGAGCTCAAAAAGGAAAACGGTCAAAAGATACAAATTTCCAGTTATAAGATAAATCAGTACTAGGCATGATGACTATAAATAACATGACTGTATAATATATATAGGGAAGCTATTAAGAGAACGGATCACAAAGAGATCACAAGGAGATTTTTCATCACAAGGAGAAATTATTTTTTCTTTTTCTTTTTTTGTGTGTCTATATGAGATAATAGATGTTGGCTAACCTTATTGCAGTCATCATTTCATGATATATGTAAGTCACATCATTTTGCTGTACACCTTAAATAGGGATATATGTTAATGATATCTTAATAAAACTGGAAAAAACCCTCAAAACCATATGAGCCTTCCAAAGAAGGTGGTTTTGCCAGAAGAACTCTATCAGTTTTTTGTGTTTCTGGAGAATAAATGCTCTTCTGTTTTGCCTACATACCTTGATTTTTTTTTTTTCCTGTTTGCAGGAGAAGGCTTGCAGCTATGTTTGGAAGTAGAATTGGTACAGTTGAATTTTTCTGTAAAATAGAGAAACATTTGGAATTCCTGGAAGGCAGGCTTAAAGTACATGGGGAGGAGAGACAAGAAGGGCTAGGCAACAAGGCCAGAAGTCTGTGCAGACAAACCATTTACGTTTGGATGTACCACAGGCACTTCAGACCCAACATACCCTGAACTGATCTCAGAAATGCCACCCTGTTCCAATCTAGTCCTCTTCCATGCTTTCTATGCAAGTGAATGATTCCACCATCTCTCAGATTAGGTAGGCCGGAAAGCTACAGTTTTCCTTTATCTCTCCCTCTTCCTCATCACCTTATCCAAGTCCTGTTTATTTTATCTCATAAATATTTTTGTCTACTTTTCTTACTACCCACCCAGCCGCACCTCTGTTGAAATTACCCCAAACTTAAATTTTCTAATGGATATCTTTATATGTATTGCTGTCCCATCTGCTCTGTTCTTTTCCCTGCAGTTAAGAGAGTTAGGAGGCTGATATGCCATTCTTCTGCTTAGTTTTTGATGCCATCACTCCTTTTAGGATGAAGTTCAAAATCCTCATCATGACTTAACAAAGTTCCTGCATGCTTTGGCCCTGACCACTGCTTTATGTTAATCTCAATGCTCTTCTTGCCCCACTGACAATGACTGGGCTTTCTCTTGGCTCCTCCAGTGTTCCACACTCTTTCACACCCAGGAAACTTACATGCCCAGTTAACTCTTCTTGGATGTCTCTCTCCTGTTCTTATGTAGTTGGCTCACTTTCTCCTTCAGTTCTCTCTGTTCAAGCCAGTGTTTCCTTACAGAAGCTTCTGACTTCAGACTAGGTTTGGTTTTCCTGTTATTTGCGCTCATGGCAAATGTTTCTTCATAGTGTTATAATAATTTTAAATTTCACATTTCTATGATGATTTTGCTTGTGTCTGTTTTTTCCATTAAACTCCCAGCCGTATGTGTCTGTTCTGCCCCTAATTTTATCTTCAGTTCTTAGCACAATGCTTAGCATAATAGTCACTCAAATATTGAATGAAAGAAATATCATAGGAAGATATCTTATTTACATACTGTCCAATTTTTGGAGAGTTGTCTGTTTTAGGTGGTGTTCCTTGGAGTGGTGATGAACATACTCTGTTCCATTCATTCTCATCACACATTTGTCATATGGCAGGTGAAGTTAAGGGTTTATTATGTGGCTGTAGAAACCAAGGACTTTAGAATGCTGCCTATACAAGGTTCTATTCCAGAATATTTAAGTTAGAGTCGGGATATCACATTATCATGATACATTCCTTTTGGGCAAAAATACCCAGTAGTGCCCTCAGTTTGTTCTTTCGTGATTAACAAATGCCTCCTGGGTCACCTTAAACAAACCGGCTTGTATACTTCTTGTCATCAGAAAGCTCATAGGGTAGCTCTCTGAACCAACAGTGGTCAGTGAGGGCACCTAATGATCAGAGGGCAAAGAATTGTTTCTGAATTACAGGATAACATAACTACTTAGTTCAGTGGTATTAATGTAATTTAGTAATGTTGTCAAACAGTTAAAATCACTTAAGGTTGAGTTTTCGAAATTCTTGTTAAACTTCTGAAGTGCTATTTTTAGTAATATATTGTTTGCTTATTTGCTCTTTTGATTCTCCTGTCACATTTTCTTAGCTAGGGAAATTTTTGATTTACTGCATATTTGGATAATAGAGATGGCATAGTGTCTCACTGCTTTGGCAGATGATTTATTTTGTATTTTCTATATTTTTCATTTCCTCTCCTTTGTTTTTCTTTCCTTCTTTGCCCATTTCTCTCGAGCTGTTTTTCTCCATCCTGTCTCAAGACCCCATCTCCTATTTATATGCTTTTTGGTTAAGTCAATCCATAAATATAGACAGAAAGATGTACAAATGTCAGCTTTCTATTTTGAGCGGAAATTACCTTCCCAGAATGTTTATAAAAATGGATTACTTCTCTCAGGAGATTCATTCATCAAGACAGAAGTTGGTCCTCCTGTACAAAATGGAATGGAAATAGAAACAGTCAAAATATAGTAGGATAAACACAGCAATCAGAGATTGGATGGGGAGGGGAAGCATAATTTGGAGGAAAAGTGTTGGCTGCTTTGTGAGGCAAAGAAATAGAACAGCAAATGTTCTTTCAAATTGCAACATGAGAGGAGGATTATCCATGGATGTACTAGACTTTTAAAATTTTATCCAGAACTTATTTGAATCAAGGCTGAGCTCCTAGAATTATAGAGGAGATCCATGCATATGTCAACATCATAATTTCATGGGATTTGAGAACATAAGAGCTGGAGTACTCCTTAAGATGAGAAAGGCTACATATTACCTAGGGTCACACAACATGTCATAACTGGGAATAGAATTCAGATATCCTGATTCCCAATTCATTTTTTTAAAATGCCACTGCTTATAAGCACTGTAATTATTCTCTGGTTCCTTGGAGATGCACCTCCTATGTCACCTATGTCCTTCCCTGTGCTTTCTAGTTTGCACGTGGGATGTGATCATCAGACCATTTTAGTCATGCCTCCAACACTGGCAACCTCACTGTCAGTGGCAATGTTTCTTAAATTAAAGGAGAATGAAAGTAGACTACAGTCTAACTACAGTATTCTCACTCTTACCCAGGGAGAAGTAATTTACTTGACAAATGGGCTACTGGTGAAAATCTAAGAACATTCAAGGACTTTCTTAAGGGAATTGATATCTTAACTTTTTTTGCACATCTAACATGAAGTGAAGATTTTTGGGTTTTATTTTCCTATTATGTGTAGAAAATAACATTTCCCTTACTTTACACATAGTTTGGGGATTAAGAAAAAGATATAATTCATACCTAACTACAACTAAAGTACTTCAAATAGTCTGGGCAGACAGGTCTACTGTGGACGTTAACATATTAGGGAGAAAGCATTTATTTGCTTTCCAGTTCATTGTACCTCTTTCGTACCTTCTTTGTGCATTGAAGAAAATGGTTTTTGCTCAGTGTGATTTTTGTTTTGTTTTTTTTTTGTGGTTTAGAAAGAGTCAAGTTGGTAGTGCAGCACTTCCTTTGTGATTGTTCATTTAAACTTGAGACATTTTTCTCTCCACCTGGCCCATTTATTCTGCTATCGAAGTCAACATTTGTATTAAAGTTATTTACACAACACCTAAGATTGTTTTGATTTCATTGTTCAACTTTTTCTAAGAGTTTCTAGAAAACATATACACATACTACCGTGATGAACCAAGTCCTTTGTAACATGTGAATAATAAAATAGGCTTGCTTCTAAAATAAATTATTCACTGTGTTTCCAGATAGTAATCACATAGAGGGGGCATAAAAGAACTTTATTGAAAAGATAATTTTATGAAAAGATTAACTTCTGTGCATCCTCCAATCAGTATGCATTAGTTAGCAACATAGGTGACTGTGTCTGACTTATAAAACAACTTGCTTTAGAAGACATCCAAATGGCCAGCAGACCCATGAAAAAGTGCTCAACATTGCTCAGCATCAGGGAAATCCAAATCAAAACCTCAATGAGATATCACCTCACACCAGTCAGAACGGCTAAAATTAACAAGTCAGGAAACGACAGATGTTGGCAGGGAGGCGGAGAAAGGGGAACCCTCCTACACTGTTGGTGGCATTGCAAGCTGGTGCAGCCACTCTGGAAAACAGTATGGAGGTTCCTCAAAAAGTTGAAAATAGAGCTACCATACAATCCAGCCATTGCACTACTGGGTATTTACCCCAAAGATACAAATGTAGGGATCCGAAGGGGTATGTGCACCCCGATGTTTATAGCAGCAATGTCCACAATAGCCAAACTGTGGAAAGAGCCAAGATGTCCATCGACAGATGAATGGATAAAGAAGACGTGGTGTATATATACAATGAAATATTATGCAGCCATCAAAAGGAATGAGATCTTGCCATTTGCAGCGACGGGGATGGAACTGGAGGGTGTTATGCTGAGTGAAATAAGTCAATCAGGAAAGACATGTATCATATGACCTCACTGATATGAGGAATTCTTAATCTCAGGAAACAAACTGAGGGTTGTTGGATGGTGGGGGTGGGACGGATGGGGTGGCTGGGTGATAGACATTGGGGAGGGTATGTGCTATGGTGAGCACTGTGAATTGTGCAAGACTGTTGAATCACAGATCTGTACCTCTGAAACAAATAATACAATATATGTTAAAAAAAAAAAAAGAAAAAGATAACAGGAGGGGAAGAATGAAGGGGGGGGATCAGAGGGTGAGACGAACCATGAGAGACGATGCACTCTGAAAAACAAACAGGGTTCTAGAGAGGAGGGGGGTGGGAGGATGGGTTAGCCTGGTGATGGGTATTAAAGAGGGCACGTTCTGCGTGGAGCACTGGATGTTATACACAAACAATGAATCATGGGACACTGCATCAAAAACTAATAATGTAATATGTGGTGATTAACATAACAATTAAAAAACTTGCTTCTCAGCGTTCACTAAAGACTATCATGAGGAAATTAGTAACAGCTGAAAGCAAATTATCAAATTCCACAGGTGAATATATGTTTCTGAGGTCAGAATATGACCCACCTTCTTGATACATCTAAAAACCCATTAATGCACATATTTTAAAAATTAATTTTCTTTGATGTTAGCAAACCAGAAAAACCATTTAACTACTTAGATAGGCACTGAAGAGGTAGGAAGTATTTCAATTCTACCAGATGTTACAGAAATGAACTAAACTACCTTTATTGTGTTCGTTGATGCATTATAATCAATTCTGTAAGTCCCCAACTGCAAATATAGATTCTTCACCTTCTGTATCCTAAACCCTGACTTTTGCATGTGCTGAGAAGTAAAGCTTTATAAAATCTGAGTTATGGTGATGAAGGAAAAGGAACTTTGTTGTCTGGAAAATAATACTACAAGAATTATAGAAAGTTATCCTTGTTTCAGAAAGTGCGTAGGGCCATTTGTTTAGGAAAAATTATACTAAATTATGCTAATTTAATAACATTTTCCGTTCTAGGATCTTGCTTATAGCTTCTTAGTATTAAAGTGTTGTGTGCTGGGATTTTGTTTAACTCATCTTAAAATTTTTTCATAACGTCTAATCTTATAGGCACCATTCACAGTTTCACAACAAATTTCATTATTTGAACTTTGTTGAGCCGTCATCATTTTGAGCTTTGTGTTTCTGAAGTTAAAGTTCAGGACTGCCTTCATCAGAATTATTTGGGTGCCTGTCAGAAACAGATTTTGAGGCCCCTCCCAAACCTGACTTAATAAGTATATATATATATATATATATATATATATATATATAATAATTCCTGACTTAATAAGAATCCGAGGTGATTCTAATACACAGTAAACATTGAGAATCATTGCTTTATTAAATAGTGATCCTTTTCCTTTTATACACCTTCTCCTACTGAACTCTTGAAACATCTGTTCTCCACTTCAGCCTTTCATTACCAACTACAACGACAGCAGAAGAAATAAATGACTTTCATACCAGTAACAGTTTTTTCAACACCCTTCTTTCACACACTGCCAGGAAAAGAGAGATTGGAGAGGTTTTTAGAGGGAGAATTGAGTAGTGGATGCTTGATTCTTAAGTGCTTTTTTCTCCATCTTTCATTGCCCCAGCTCACACATGGCCTTAAAGAATGGCCATGATTAGAGGGCTAATGGTTATATAGCCTTCTGCCATTAAAAAAAGCACCATTTTAAAAACTTTTTTTTAAAAAAATTCATATAACTTGCACCTAGAAGGAAAACTAGATCATTTTGCTCAATTCTGTCATTTTATGGGTGAAGAAAAGGATGCCTAGAGAAGCTGCGTGATTTGCTCAAGATCACTTGCCTAATTGTTGGCAGAGCTAGAAGAGGGACCCAGATATCCTGACTTCCAGACTATTGATCTTTTTAGGTCATGTTATTATGAAAATGTATATTGCAATGATTTATTTGAAGAGTAGATTGTTTTGTAGCTGGGACATTTGTTGTTCTAAATAGTTGCTCTGCTTTTCCAGGTCTATTTCGATTTATTTTATGTTTTTGGGAAAAGAGATAAAGAAATGCATTTGTTATTGAGTAAGCTTTTGTGTAAATTGTAGCTTTCAGAGGAATTGGATCTCTGTTGCTTGAGGTTGAATTTGGTAACACTTTAAGTGTCAAGGCATGATACATTTAATTAGTATTTACTGTAATAACACTGATCAGTGTGAATTCTGTTGATTAAAATGCGGATAGTAGTATTACTATACTTTGAGTGGAATCTACCTACATGCTGTTAATAGTCACTGGACTCTTCTCTGTCTTGCTCAGTTTTGGTTTAGCAAAAACACACACAAGTAATTTTCGACCAAGCAGGAAAAAATATGCAGTGGATAAAAGACAGTCTCTTCAATAAATGGTGCTGAGAAAATTGGACAGCTATATACAGAAGAATAAAACTCGACCATTCTCTAACACCATACACAAAGATAAACTCAAAATGGATGAAAGACCTCAATGTGAGACAGGAATCCATCAAAATCCTAGAGAAGAACATAGGCAGTAACCTCTTTGACATCGGCCACAGCAACTTCTTTCAAGATACATCTCCAGAGGTACCTCTGAAAAAAATCATACATTATATGTTAAAAAAAAAAAAGATAGTAGGAAGGGTAAAATGAAGGGGGGGGGACTCGGGGGGGGGGAATGAACCATGAGAGACTATGGACCTTGAGAAACAAACTGAGGGTTCTAGAGGGGAGAGGGATGGGGGGATGGGTTAGCCTGGTAATGGGTATTAAAGAGAGCATGTATTGAATGGAGGACTGGGTGTTATACGCAAACAATGAATCATGGAACACTACATCAAAAGCTAATGATGTAATGTATGGTGATTAACAACATAATAAAATTTAAAAAAAAAGAAACCTAAAGAAAGAGTTGTTTTGAGTTACAAAAGTGTTATATTTTTAATAATTTATGTGTTTATCTCAAAACAAAGTAATACATTGTCAAGATGAATAATGTAGAATATATGAAACACAAAGAAGAAATTTAAAACACTTATATTCACACCAGTAAGATTGTGACATTTAAATGAATACAACTGCAGTTTTTCTATGTATGGATATAATTTAATATTTTAAAAATAAATGTCTTCACACTGAACATAAAAAAAAAAGATCTCCAAAGGCTAGTGAAACAAAAGCAAAAATGAACTTTTGGGACTTCGTCAAGATAAAAAGCTTCTGCACAGCAAAGGAAACAGTCAACAAAACAAAGAGGCAACCCACAGAATGGGAGAAGATATTTACAAATGACACTACAGACAAAGTGCTGATTTCCAGGATCTATAAAGAACTCAAACTCAACACCCAAAAAACAATTAAATCAATAAATGGGCAGAAGACATGAACAGACATTTCTCCAAAGAAGACATACAAATGGCTAACAGACACGTGAAAAAATGTTCATCATCACTAGCCATCAGGGAAATTAAAATCAAAACCACATTGAGATACCACCTTATACCAGTTAGAATGGCAAAAAAGCAAGAAACAACAAATGTTGGAGAGGTTGTGGAGAAAGGGGAACCCTCTTACACTGTTGGTGGGAATGCAAGTTGGTACAGCCACTTTGGAAAACAGTGTAGAGGTTCTTCCAAAAATTAAAAATAGAGCTACCCTATGACCCAGCAATTGCACTACTGCATACTTACCCCAAAGACACAGATGTAGTGAAAAGAAGGGCCATATGCACCCCAGTGTTCATAGCAGCAATGTCCACAATAGCCAAACTGTGGAAAGAGCCAAGATGCCCTTCAACAGATGAATGGATAAAGAAGATGGGGTCCATATATTCAATGGAATATTACTCAGCCATCAGAAAGGATGAATACCCAACTTTTACATCAACATGGATGGGACTGGAGGAGATTATACTAAGTGAAATAAGTCAGGCGGAGAAAGTCAATTATCATATCGTTTCATTTATTTGTGGAACATGAGGAATAACATGGAGGACATTAGGAGAAGGAATGGAAAAACGAAGGGGGGGGAATCGGAGGAGGAGACGAACCCTGAGAGATTATGGACTCCAAGAAACAAACTGAGGGTTTTAGAAGGGAAAGGGGTGGGGGGATGAGCTAGCCCAGTGATGGGTATTAAGGAGGGCACGTACTACATGGGTGTTATACGAAAACAATGAAATCATGAATCACTACATCAATAACTAATGATGTATGGTGACTAATATAACATAATAAAATTAAATTTAAAAAAGAAGAAAAAAACCCCCCCCACACAGATAAAAACAAAACAAAAAAGGTAAAACTTTTCTGTTTCTTCCTTTAGAATGTTTGTTTGATGGTTGTTGGATATATTCGAAGTATCTAGTGGAATGGGTACAATAATGAGGTCTTTTGCCCTTCCTGATTGTGTGACAATTCAATTGAGTAGTTATTTAAATTTGGATGTAGGCCATTTTGTATAACATACAAAGGTGATAAAATCATACTACTCTAAAAACCTAGACAGACTAAGAAATGCAGAGCAGTAGTCTAAACAGATCATTAGAAATCCTTGAAATTGGACCTTGTCTGTAAAGAGATAAGGCAAGAGGAATACTTTAACTTGAGTAAGACAAGTGTCACATTCTGTGCATGAACAATGATAGTCCCAAAGAACAGAATCTGCTGACCACAGAGACCATTTTGAATCAAGAGAGATGTTTTCTGTACTACAAACCTAAATAAGAAACTCACCTGAATAAATTCCAGATTTTGAATCAAGAAAAGTGAAGGTAAGTAGAATGATTTCTGAACAGATTTGTCACAGAATCACTAAGAACAGTGAAGCACATATTCTAGAGAGTTTTTCCCCCACACCAGAGTATTAACACCATCCAACTATTAATTTAATTTTAATTGAAGCTTTTCAAAAAAACCCCACAAAAATTAACAGGGAGTTTTTGAGCAGAGTTGTAATGAGTAGGATTGTAATATTAGCTCCTACAGAAAATAAGTCAATAAAAAAACTCTTGCCTTTGCAAGAATGATAAATATGATATTCTGAAAAGTTGGATAAAATGAAATAAACATAATTTTAATTGAACAGCTGACTTTGTCAAAAAGTGAGGGAAATCCCCAAATGTCAAAAATAAACAAAAGATAAAAACCAAATCAAAACCCAAACCTCAGGAAATTATGGAGTTGAAACCAGTGAGATAAGCAAGTTTGGGAACTTGAATCACTGTGGGAATAAATGCTGGAATGAGGAAATTTGTCTTGGAGATTAATAGCTTTCTGATGGAGAATTCTGTGGAAACTGGACGTAAAGCCATCAAAAAGTGGATAAACTTTGACCTTCAGAGGGATAGCACTCTTAAGAGAAAGTGGACTAGGAAAAATTTCACTTGGCTGGCACCTTGGTAACTTTGGTTTGGCATGGAAGGTAAGCTTTCCTGAGAACTTGCAACTTCAGGTCTTAGGTTTTCTCTCATTTGGATCTGGAGCTTGAATTTGAGTTATCAGCTTAGTAGGAAAAATCCAAGCCAAGACATTGTTTTAAAGTAATTTTTGTTTGGAGGCCCCCATATGGTACCAAGCAGAACCAATCTTTCCCAAAGAACCACCTGCCACCCAAGACCTCAGAATTCCCAGAGGCTATGTAAGGCCAAATAATATATAGTAAAAAATGACAACCACATTAGGAAACCATAAGCAAGTTAATGAAAATGACAAACAACAGATTTAGATTTCTAAATAGTTCAGATATTGGCATTACCAACAAAATAACATAATACACTTAACGTATAATATATAAAGATAGAAAGTAATAGATGAGAGATTGTCAAATATGGCACACAGATTTAAAGACTTCTAGAAATGAAGTTATAATTAAAAAGTCATAAACATATTAGACTTAGGTGAATAGAGAATTGGTGAACTGGAGGATGGATTTGAGGTTATCCAGAATGCAAAACATAGAGAAATAGATGGAAAATATGAGTTTAATACATATAGAGAATTAAATTGGAAGTATTAACATGTGGCTACCAGATTAGTAGATTGAAAAATATAGGCGTAGGAGGTAATAGTTGAAGAAATAATGCCTTAGAAATTCCCAGAACTGATGAAAGATAAATTCCTTGATGAAGGAAAACAGAGTATCTCACTTAAATAAAAAGAAACCCTGAGACACATCATGGTAAAACTGTAAAATAATGAAAAACAGAAAATATTAAAAGTAGCCTTGAGTGAAAAATGATGAGGAATAAGGAATAATAACTAGAAAATTAGTATCTTCAAAATGCTGAGAGAAAAAACTATAATTGAGTGCCCAGCAAATCTGCATTTCAAGAATGAGAGCTAACTAAATAACAAGCTGAGGCCATTTACCATTAGCAGACATTCACTAAAGGAACTTCTAATGGATGTACTTAAGGACAAAAGATAACAAAAGAAAAAAAAAAAGACTGAGGTAAAAAAAGAATGGTGAGCAAAGGAAATAGTATATATGTAGGAAATTATTTATTAAGCTTTATGTGTAAAACAATAATACATAATTCCTGATATTAAAAAAATTATAAGATATAAATTAAAATAGAAAAGAATCGACCAGGTCTGAGCTTGTATGGTTTTAGAGGAGGGTAAATGATAACAATAACACTACTACTATTATTACCTTACATGAATTTAGTGCTTGTCATATACTAGGCATGTTCTGATTACTGTATGTATATTAACCTACATTAGGGTCCTTAATAACTCCATGAGGTTAGTGATATTATCTCCATTTTACAGATGATAAAACTGACAACCTGAAGCCACCAGAAATAAGACAGGATGTGAATCTAGGTGATCTAGTCTGGGCCCATGATTTTAACCACTAGACTGTCCTACTACTGATTAATTTCAGTCTTTTATGCATGGTAAAATGTAAAATCACTAAAAGAAAAGTGGTGTGCAACTACCAATACAGTACCAGAGAAAAATAGAATAGGGGAGAAAAACAGTTAGGAATCCCACAGAAGCATGGAAAAACTAGGGCAAAAAAACAAGTAAGATGGTAGAAGCAAATAAAAAGATTTCAGTCATAAATAAATGTAAATCAGAGTTTCTTGTTAGAAGAGATTGACAGATTGAATTAAAAATAGAAAATCTGGCAATATTCAATATTTTTTTTAGATAAAACACAGTCAAAACACAAGGACACAGATAGTTTGACAGAATAAGGATGAAAAAAGATATTCCAGGCAAATACTAACTAAAAGAAAGCTGAGATAACCATATTAATGTAGGATAAATTAGACTTGTAGGCAAAACAAAACAAAAACAAAAAAAAACCCAAAAGACTATTGGTTACAAAGATAGTCACTATATAAAAAAGCAAAGAAAGGTTCACTACATCAAAGAAGAGATAACTTTAAACTTGTATGTACCTGATAAAATAGTTTTAAACTATATAAAGCAAAACTCGATAGAACTACTTGGAGAAATGGAGAAACCCACTGCAAGGGTGGGAGATACCAGAAATTGATGGGTCAAGTAGACAATAAGGAAATAGAAGATTAACTACATAGCTGAGAACCAAACGCTGTACCTCCAAACTATCAACTATGTATTTTTCTCAGTCAAAGACAAAACGTTTAAAAATTGACCATGAATCCATGCATCACATTTCAACTAATTTTAAAGAGTTCATATTACACTGACCATATCACATACACTACCCATGCAGTTAAGTTAGTCCTCAGCTAAACAAAATGAAACAAAACTAATCCCCTCTCTTTTAGTAGGTTAAATCAGTTCTAAATAACTCATGGGTAAAAGAAGAAATCAAAATGGAAATAAAAAATACTTAGAACTAAATAATAGTGAAAATAATATATATCATCATTTTGAGATTTAGTAAAAGTGGCACTTGGAAATGACTCCATAGCCTTAAATAGCCTATGATAGCCTGTAATAGAAAAAAAAGGCTGAGAATTAATGAGGTAAATGTCCAACATAAGTTAGGAAAAGAGTAGAATAAACTCAAAGAAAGTGGAAGGAAGAAAATAGTTAAGAGCAAAAATTAATCAAAAAGAAGA
This sequence comes from Zalophus californianus, assembly GCF_009762305.2. Taxonomy (NCBI): domain Eukaryota; kingdom Metazoa; phylum Chordata; class Mammalia; order Carnivora; family Otariidae; genus Zalophus; species Zalophus californianus. Next base: position 117,075,242 of record NC_045603.1, on the reverse strand, counting down.
CAATATGGAAAATAAAAACTAAAATTAGGTTAATAAAATCAGCAAATATCCTGTGACATTTCTTATCTTAGTATAAAATGTGAAGATATTCCTCACAGAATACCGGTATAGATGTAGAAGTATGACCTAAATAAGAATAATTTTACTTGATTTTTTCTTCTATATATTTACAATTTTTAAACTTATGTATACTAAAGTTAACTTTTTATATACATATCTATGAGTTTTGATAAATTCATGGAGTAGCCACCATTATAATCAGGTTGTAGAACAGGCCAATCAATCATTCCTCCAATTTCATTGCGTTGGTCCTTTTTAATCAACTACTCCCCACTCCCTGAAACTGCCTGGCAACCAGTGATTCTGTTCTCTCCCTAAAATTTTTCCTTCTCCAGAAAGTCATGTAAATGAAACCATAAAAGTCTTTAGCCCTTTGTGTCTGGCCACTTTTATTTAACATAATGCATTTGATATTCATTCATATTATATATGTTAATAGTTTGTTGCTTTTTATCACTGAGTAACATTCCACTGAATGATTTATACCAGTTTTTGTATCCATTCACTTAGCTGAAGGATATTTGGGTTGTTCCCAGTTTTTAACAATTATATATAAAGCTGATGTAAACATTCATATACAAGTTTTTGTGTGAACACAGTTTTTATTTCTCTTGCTAAGTACTAGCAAGTATGGCATTGGCATATGGTAAATGAATTTCATCCTTTAAAGAAAAACTGGTACCTGTTTTCCAGTGTAGCTCTACCATTTTGCATTCCTGTTAGCAGTAGCTGAGAATTCCATTTTTTTTTTGCATCTTCATTAGCAGTTGCTGTTTGTAGTTTTTTAAAAAATGTTTACTAGTCTGATAGGTGTGTAGTGGTGTATATTTTGGTTTTTATTTGCATTTCCCATATATGACTAATGATTTGAACATAACTTTATGTGCTTATTTACCCTTCATACATCTTCTTGGTGATGCTCCTATACAGTTTTTTTTTTTTTTTTTTGGTGCTCATTTTCTAATTGGTTGTCATTTTCTTATTTTTAATTTTCAGAGTTCTTTATATATACTAGATATTCTTGTTTTTGATAGGTTATCCTTATTCTATAACACTCAAATTTTTTTCTAATATTTTGTTGAGAATTTTTGTGTTTATGATAATAAGAGTGTGTGTGTATCACCTTGTGTGTGTGTGTGTATATATATATATAGGTCACATCTGATTTATCCATTCATCCGTTGATGAGCCCTTAGGTTGTTTCCATATCTTGACGATTGTGAACAATACTGAAATAAACAAGATAAAGCATTTATCTTTTCAGTGTCTTGTTTTCATTTCCTTTGGGTATATACCCAAAAGTAGAATTGTTGGATCATATGGTAGATCTGCTTTTAATTTTTTGAGGAACCTCTGTATTGTTTTTCACAGTGCTTGAACCAATTTAAATTCCTACCAATAGAGTACAAGGATTCCCTTTTTTCCCCCACATTCTCACCAGCACTTACTTATTTATTGTATTTATAAGGATAGCTGTCATTTATGGTTTTGATTTGCATTTCCTTAGTGATTAGTGATATTGGGCATCTTTTCATGTACTAATTGAACATTTGGGTGGGTTCTTTGGAAAAATGTTTGTTTTTAAATCAGATTGTTTTGTTGTTGTTATTTAGTTGTATGTGTTCTTTATATATCCCCTTTATACAACTTACAGTTTGCAAAAATTTTCTCCCATTCTGTAGGCTGCCTTTTCATTTTGTTAAAGGTTTCTTTTGCTGTGCAGAAGCTTTTAAGTTTGGTGTAGTCCCACTTGTTGATTTTTACTATTGCTGTGTGTACTTTTGGTGTCCTATCCAGGAAATCATTGCTAAGATCAATGCTGAGAAACTCCTGCCTTACATTTTCTTCTAGGAGTTTTATGGTATTGGGTCTTTATTTTTTTTTAATTTTTTATTGTTATGTTAATCACCATACATTACATCATTAGTTTTTGTTGTAGTGTTCCATGATTCATTGTTTGTGCACAACACCCAGTGCTCAATGCAGAACGTGCCCTCTTTAATACCCATCACCAGGCTAACCCATCCTCCCACCCCCCCCCCAGAACCCTGAGTTTCTTTTTCAGAGTCCATCATCTCTCATGGTTCATCTCCCCCTCCACTTTCCCCCGCTTATTCTTCCCCTACTGCTATCTTCTTCTTTTTTTTTTTTCTTAACATATATTGCATTATTTGTTTCAGAGGTACAGATCTGTGATTCTGTACAATTCACAGCACACACCATAGCACATACCCTCCCCAATGTCTATCACCCCGCCACCCCATCCCTCCCACCCCCCCCACTCCAGCAACCCTCAGTTTGTTTCCTGAGATTAAGAATTCCTCATATCACTGAGGTCATATGATACATGTCTTTCCTGATTGACTTATTTTGCTCAGCATAATAACTTCCAGTTCCAGCCATGTCATTGCAAATGGCAAGATCTCATTCCTTTTGATGGCTGCATAATATTCCATTGTGCGTGTGTGTGTGTGTGTGTGTGTGTGTGTGTGTGTGTGTGTGTGTGTATACACACCACATATTCCTTATCCCTTCATCTGTTGATGGACATCTTGGCTCTTTTCACAGTTTGGCTATTGTGGACAATGCTGCTATAAACATTGGGGTGCATGTACCCCTTCGGATACCTACATTTGTATCTTTGGGGTAAATACCCAGTAGTGCAACTGCTGGATCGTATGGTAGCTCTATTTTCAACTGTTTGAGGAACCTCCATACTGTTTTCTAGAGTGGTTGCACCAGCTTGCATTCCCACCAACAGTGTAGGAGGGTTCCCCTTTCTCCGCATCCCCGCCAACATCTGTCGTTTCCGGACTTGTTAATTTTAGCCGTTCTGACTGGTGCGAGGTGATATCTCATTGAGGTTTTGATTTGGATTTCCCTGATGCCGAATGATGTTGAGCACTTTTTCATGTGTCTGTTGGCCATTTGGATGTCTTCTTTGGAAAAATGTTTATTCATGTCTTCTGCCCATTTCTTGATTGGATCATTTGTTCTTTGGGTGTTGAGTTTGATAAGTTCTTTATATATTTTGGACACTAGCCCTTTATCTGATATATCATTTGCAAATATCTTCTCCCATTCTGTCGGTTCTCTTTTGGTTTTGTTGACTGTTTCTTTTGCTGTGCAAAAACTTTTTATCTTGATGAAATCCCAATAGTTCATTTTTGCCCTTGCTTCCCTTGCCTTTGGCAATGTTTCTAGGAAGAAGTTGCTGCGGCTGAGGTCGAAGAGGTTGCTGCCTGTGTTCTCCTTTAGGATGTTGATGGACTCCTGTCTCAAGTTTAGGTCTTTCAACCATTTGGAGTCTATTTTTGTGTGTGGAAATGGTCCAGTTTCCTTCTTCTGCATGTGGCTGTCCAATTTTCCCAACACCATTTGTTGAAGACACTGTCTTTTTTCCATTGGACATTCTTTCCTGCTTTGTCAAAGATTAGTTGACCATAGAGTTGAGGGTCCATTTCTGGGCTCTCTATTCTGTTCCATTGATCTATGTGTCTGTTTCTGTGCCAGTACCATACTGTCTTGATGATGGCAGCTTTGTAATAGAGCTGGAAGTCCAGAATTGTGATGCCTCCAGCTTTGCTTTTCTTTTTCAACATTCCTCTGGCTATTTGGGGTCTTTTCTCGTTCCATACAAATTTTAGGATTATTTGTTCCATTTCTTTGAAAAAAGTGGATGGTATTTTGATGGGGATTACATTGAATGTGTAGATTGCTCTAGGTAGCATTGACATCTTCACAATATTTGTTCTTCCAAAAAAAACCCAAAAAACAAAAAAACAAACAATATTTGTTTTTCCAATCCATGAGCATGGAACGTTTTTCCATTTCTTTTGTGTTTTCCTCAATTTCATTCATGAGTGTTTTATAGTTTTCTGAGTACAGATCCTGTGCCTCTTTGGTTAGATTTATTCCTGGGTACCTTATGGTTTTGGGGGCAATTGTAAATGGGATCAACTCCTTAATTTCTCTTTCTTCTGTCTTGTTGTTGGTGTATAGGAATGCCACTGATTTCTGTGCATTGATTTTATATCCTGCCACTTTACTGAGTTCCTGTATGAGTTCTAGCACTTTTGGGGTGGAGTCTTTTGGGTTTTCCACATACAGTATCATATCATCTGCAAAGAGTGAGAGTTTGATTTCTTCTTTGCCAATTGGACGCCTTTTATTTCTTTTTGTTGTCTAATTGCTGTGGCTAGGACTTCTAATACTATGTTGAATAGCAATGGTGATAGTGGACATTCCTGCCACGTTCCTGACCTTAGGGGAAAACTCTCAGGTTTTCCCCATTGAGAATGATATTTGCTGTAGGATTTCATAGATGGCTATTATGATATTGAGGTATGTACCCTCTATCCCTATACTCTGAAGAGTTTTGATCAAGAAAGGATGCTGTACTTTGTCAAATGCTTTTTCTGCATCTATTGAGAGGATCACATGATTCTTGTTCTTTTGTTAATGTATTGTATCACGTTGATTGATTTGTGGATGTTGAACCAACCTTGCAGCCCAGGGATAAATCCTACTTGGTCATGGAGAATAATCCTTTTAATGTACTGTTGGATCCTATTGGCTAGTATTTTGGTGAGAATTTTTGCATCCATGTTCATCAAGGATATTGGTCTGTAATTCTCCTTTCTGATGGGATCTTTGTCTGGTTTTGGGATCAAGGTAATGGTGGTCTCATAAAACGAGTTTGGAAGTTTTCTTTCCATTTCTGTTTTTTGGAACAGTTTCAGAAGAATAGGTATTAATTCTTTAAATGTTTGATAGAATTCCCCTGGGAAGCCATCTGGCCCTGGGCTTTTGTTTGTTGGGAGATTTTTGATGACTGCTTCAATTTCCTTAGCAGCTATAGGTCTGTTCAGGTTTTCTATTTCTTCCTGGTTCAGTTTTGGTAGTTGATACATCTCTAGGAATGCACCCATTTCTTCCAGGTTATCTAATTTGCTGGCATAGAGTTGCTCATAATATGTTCTTATAATTGTTTGTATTTCTTTGGTGTTGGTTGTGATCTCTCCTCTTTCATTCATGATTTTGTGGATTTGGGTCATTTCTCTTTTCTTTTTGATAAGTCTGGCCAGGGGTTTATCAATCTTGTTAATTCTTTCATAGGACCAAATCCTAGTTTCGCTGATCTGTTCTGTTGTTCTTTTGGTTTCTATTTCATTTATTTCTGCTCTGATCTTATTTCTCTTCTCCTGCTGGGTTTAGGCTTTATTTGCTGTTTTTTTCTCTAGCTCCTTTAGGTGTAGGGTTAGGTTGTGTATTTGAGACTTTTCTTGTTTCTTGAGAAAGGCTTGTATTGCTATATACTTTCCTCTTAGGACTGCCTTTGCTGTATCCCAAAGATTTTGAACAGTTGTGTTTTCATTTTCATTTGTTTCCATGAATTTTTAAATTCTTCTTTAATTTCCTGGTTGACCCGTTCATTCCTAAGTAGGATGCTCTTTAGCCTCCATGTATTTGAGTTCCTTTCAACTTTCCTCTTGTGATTGAGTTCTAGTCTCAAAGCATTGTGGTCTGAAAATATGCAGGGAATAATCCCAATCTTTTGGTACTCGTTGAGACCTGATTTGTGACCTAGGATGTGATCTGTTTTGGAGAATGTTCCATGGGCACTAGAGAAGAATGTGTATTCTGTTGCTTTGGGATGGAATGTTCTGAATATGTCTGTGAAGTCCTTTTGGTCCGGTGTGTCATTTTAAGTCTTTTTTCCTTGTTGATCTTTTGCTTAGACGATCTGTCCATTTCAGTGAGGGGGGTGTTAAAGTCCCCCAGTATTATTGTATTGTTGTTGATGTGTTTCTTCGCTTTTGTTATTAATTGCCTTATATAATTGGCTGCTCCTATCTTAGGGGCATTGATATTTACAATTGTTAGATCTCCTTGTTGGATAGACCCTTTAAGTAGGATATAGTGTCCTTCCTCATCTCTTATTACAGTCTTTGGTTTAAAATCTAATTTGTCTGATATAAGGATTGCCACCCCAGCTTTCTTTTGGTGTCCATTAGCATGGTAAATGGTTTTCCATACCTTCACTTTTTTTTTTTTTAAAGATTTTATTTATTTGACAGAGAGAGATACAGCGAGAGAGGGAACACAAGCAGGGGGAGTGGGAGTGGGAGAAGCAGGCTTCCCGCAGAGCAGAGAGCCTGATGCGGGGCTCGATCCCAGGACCCTGGGATCATGACGTGAGCCGAAGGCAGACGCTTAGCGACTGAACCACCCAGGCGCCCCTCCACCCCTTTACTTTCAATGTGGGGGTGGCTTTGGGTCTAAAATGAGTCTCTTGCAGCAGACAGCATATCGATGGGTTTTGTTTTTTTATCCAATCTGATAGCCTGTGTCTTTTGATTGGGCATTTAGCCTATTTACATTCAGGGTAACTTTTGAAAGATATGAATTTAGTTCCATTGTATTACCTGTAAGGTGACTGTTACTGTATGTTGTCTGTGTTCCTTACTGGTCTATGTTGCTTTTAGGCTCTCTCTTTGCTTAGATGACCCCTTTCAATATTTCTTGGAGGGCTTGTTTCGTGTTTGCAAATTCCTTTAGTTTTTGTTTTTCCTGGAAGCTTTTTATCTCTCCTTCTATTTTCAATGGCAGCCTAGCTGGATATAGTATTCTTGGCTGCTTATTTTTCTCGTTTAGTGCTTTGAATATATCATGCCAGTCCTTTCTGGCCTGCCAGGTCTTTGTGGATAGGTCCGTTTCCAATCTAATGTTTCTACCATTGTAGGTTACATATCTCTTCTCCTGAGCTGCTTTCAGGATTTTCTCTTTGTCTCTGAGACTCGTAAGTTTTACTATTAGATGTCGGGGTGTTGACCTATTTTTATTGATTTTGAGAGGGGTTCTCTGTGCCTCCTGGATTTTGATGCCTGTTTCCTTTCCCACATTAGGGAAATTCTCTGCTATACTTTGCTCCAATATACCTTCTGCCCCTCTCTCTCTTTCTTCTTCTTCTGGGATCCCAATTATTCTAATGTTGTTTCATCTTATGGTATTGCTTATCTCTCGAATTCTGCCCTCGTGATCCTGTAGTTGTTTATCTCTCTTTTTCTCGGCTTCTTTATTTTCCATCATTTAGTCTTCTATATCGCTGATTCTCTCTTCTGCCTCATTTATCCTAGGAATTAGTGCCCCCACTTTTGATTGCACCTCATTAATAGCCTTTTTTTTTTTACTCGGTTAGATTTTAGTTTCTTTTATTCCTCCAGAAAGGGTTTCTCTAATAACTTCCAATCTTTTTTCAAGCCCAGCTAGTATCTTTAAAATCATGATTCTGAACTCTAGGTCCGACATCGTACTAATGTCCGTATTGAGTAGGTCCCTGGCATTCGTTACTACCTCTTGTTCTTTTTGTTGAGGTGATTTCCGTCTTGTCATTTTGTCCAGAGGAGAACAGATGAATGAGAATAGGAGAACAAAATACTAACAGGGTAACAACGTCCCCAGAAAATATACTCTAAACAAATCTGAAAAGACCTGAAACTGGGGGAAAAGAAAGGGAAAGAAAGGAAAAAGAAAAAGAAAAAAAAAGAAAAAGATGAAAACAAACAAAAACAGAATATGATCAAATATGATCAGGCTGGTGCATAGATCAGTGCCACATACTAGATTTTGGGTGTATTTTGGTCTGTTAGAAGAAAGTGCCTCCCAAAATTTTAAAGAAAAACTTATATATGTACAAAAATAAGTGTTGATATGATGAAGGGATGGAATATGACTGTAAAGATGAAAATTATAAAAAATTTTATAAAAGGAATTGATAAGTTGTTTGAAAAAAGAAAGAAGAGGATTTAAAAAATAAAAAGGGAGAGAATGTGATCAGGCAGGAGACTAGAACAAAGCCGTACACTAGAGATTTAGGGTATATTTCAATCTGTCAGAAGAAACTGTATCTTAAAATTTTAAAGAGAGAACAACTTATATATATATGCCAAAAATAAGGGTAACTACTATGAAGGGATAGAATATGACTCTAATAATGAAAGATAAAAATGTTTTTTTAAAAAAGATTGATAAATTGTTGGTTCAAAAAGGGGAAAAATAAAAAAAAAAGACAGTTAAAAAAATTAACTTTGAAAGACCAAAGAATTATGGTAAAAAAGCCATGGATTCTATGTGCAGTATTCCCCTAGCACTGGAGTTCTGCCGTTCTCATTGATCGGTAAACTTGGTGTTGGCTGGCTGTTCTTGCTGATCTTCTGGGGGAGGGGCCTTTTGCTGTGGTTCCCAAATGTCTTTGCCGGAGGCGGAATTGCCCCGCCCTTCCCGGGTCTTGGCTTGGTAATCTGCTCGGGTTTGCTCTCGAGAGCGTTTGTTCCCTGCAAGCTTTCCGTTCGGCTTTGGAGGATGAGAGTGAAAATGGCAGCCTCCCAATCTCCACCCCAGAGGAATCGAGAACTCAGGGCCCCGCTCCTCAGTGCGCCCCCAGAGAAAAGCAATCACTCCCATCTCCCCAGTCTTCGGCTGCACACTGTGCTTACCCGGCCTGTGACGGAGCATTTCTTTCTCTGGCACCCGACTCGGTGTGGTCTCCAAACCTAACGGATCCCTGTGGTGTCCTCCCGCGCCACTCCTCCCAGGGGAGGAAGGGGAGTCTCCCCAGATCTGCCGCTTGTTGGGTCCCTGCTGGAGGAGCAGTGGCCCTACTGTGCTGTGTATCACGGTTTATGGTGACCCTGAGCTGAGAGCCCCCTCCTCACTCCGTCTCTGCAGCCGGCTTCCCCGCTCTGATACCCGGGAGCTCTGCCACACTCAGGCACCCCCGGTCTTTCTGTGACCCCAAGCGTCCTGAGACCACACTGTCCCACGAGGATTCCACCCCCCATTTAGCCACTGGAGCGACATTCCTCAGCGGAGCCGACTTCTCAAAGTTCCGATTTTGTGCTCCGCGGCTCTATCACTTGCCAGAAGCGGCCAACGGCCAACTGTCTATCCTCCCGAATATCGCCTCGGATTCACTTCTCCGCACGTCCTACCTTCCAGAAAGTGGTTGCTTTTCTGTTCAGAGAGTTATTGCTCTTCTTTTCTTCATCTCCTGTCGAGTTCGTAGGTGTTCAGAATGGTTTGATCCATGTCCAGCTGAATTCCTGAGACCAGACGATATCCGGGTCTCCTACTCCTCCACCATCTTGCTCCGCCTTGGGTCTTTATGTTTAAGTCTTTGATCCGTTTTGAGGTAATTTTTGTGAGTGGTGTAAGATAGGGGTCTAATTTTATTGTTCTGCATGTGTCAATGCAGTTTCTCCAACACCATTTGTTAAAGAGTGGAGTTTTCTTTGTTGGACGATTTTAAACTAAGATTCAAGTTCTTTAGTAGATATAGCACTCTAAAGATTATCTATTTCTACTTGAATAGTTTGTGTCTTTCAAGGAACTGATAATTTTATCTAAGTTGTCAAATTTAGGGGCACAGAATTGTTGATGGTATTTTTTATTCTCCTTTTAATATCTGTGAGGTTTTTAGTAATTTCCCCTTTTTGTTCCTGATGTTAATTCATGTCTTTTTTTATTTGACTAAAAATTTACCGGTTTTATGAATCTTCTTAAAGAACCCACTTTTGGTTTCATTGATTTACCGTATTATTTTTGTCTTCAATATCATTGATTTCTGCTTATATTTTTATTCTTCTTGTTTTGGATTTAATTTGATCTTACTTTTTCATTTCTTATATCAGAACTTGGATTAATAACTTGAGACTGAATCATTTAATGCTATTAATTTCCCCCTAAGCATTGCTTTAGTTGCCTCTAATAAATTTTTATATGTTTTATTTTTAGTTTTTGTTCAAAATATTTTCTAATTTTCCTTGAAACTTCCTGTTTAGCTGTTTAATTTTAAATATTTGTGGATTTTCCTGATGTTTTTCTGTTACTGATTTTGAGTTTAGGTCTTTAATGGTAACTGATTATACTTTTTATGACATTCTTTTAAATTTGTTAAGGAAATCTGTAGCCCAGAATGTTGTCTGTCCTGGTGAATATTCCATGATCACTTGAAAACAAGATATATTCTTATTTTGTTGGGTAGAGTGTTCTATAAATGTCAAGTCAGTCAAATTAGTTGATAGTGTTTTTCAGGTCTTTGAGAGCCCTTACTGCTTTTCTGTGTACTTATTTTGTCAATTACTGAGTGAGGAGTTTTGAAGTCTTCAAATATAGTTGTTGATTTGTCTATTTCTCCTTTTAGTTTTATTAGGTTTTGTTTAATGTATTTTGAAGCTCTGTCGTTAGTTGCACTTATATTTAGAATTTTTATGTCTTCCTAGAGAATGAATGCTTCTTTACCATTAAATATGTAATGTCTTTATTTCTGTTATTACTCCTTGTTATGAAGTCTACTTTTTCTGATATTAATGTAGTTATTCAGCTTTTTTCTGATATATGTTTGAATAATATTTCTATTTTTATGTACTTATTTTTTAACCTATCTTTGTTTTTATATTTAAGATGGGTTTTCTTAAACATAGCATATATTTGGGTCTTGCTATTTCATTCATTCAGACAATCTCGTTTAATTTGTTTTTAAATCATTTGTAGTTTATCTATTGATATTCTTGGATTAAAAGCATACCATTTTCTAGTTTTATTCCGTTCCTTTTGTCCTTTTTTTGACTTCTTTTTTAAAAAAACTGGATGTTATTTATTACTTAATTTTATCTCCAACATTGACTTATTTATTTATGCCATTTTATTTAAAATATTCTAGTGGTTACTTAGTGGTTAACAGTATGCATCTTAATTACCTTCAAATATTATACTGTTTCAATAGAGTGCAAGAACTATACAATATTTTTCCAATTCCTTCCTCTCATCTTTTGTGCTATTGTGGTGCTATTTTACTTTTATACATAGTATAAATGCATACTATAAAATACTGTTATTTTTGCTTTAGACTGTCAGTGATCTTTTAGAGTATTTAAAAATAAGAAAAATAAATTTCAGATTTTCTTTAACTTATTCCATTTCTAGCTCTCTTCATCTTTTGTGTGTAGATCCAATTTTCTGACTGGTGTTATATTTTTTTATGCTTATATCCTACTTTGGGCTATCTGAGCCCTTTGGATCTGTGGTTTAGAGTCTTTCATGAAATTTGATGTTCTCCCACAAATCTTGGATGCTCTGTGCTGTTTTTTGTTTGTTTGTTTCCACTCTTTTTTCTCTTGTATTAGTTTGGTACTTTCTATTGACCTATTTTCAGGTTTACTGATTATTTCTTTGACAGTCTTTCAAGTCCAGTGATTGGCCTGTCAGAGGTATTCTTTAATTTTGTAACTCTGTTTCTCATTATAACATTTCCATTTGATTCTTTCTTACAGTTTTCAGCTCTCTTGAAATTACCTACTTGTTCTTATATTTTGTCTGACTTTTCCTTTAGAGTCTTTAATCTGTTAATAATAGTACTTTAGATTCCTTAATAGTTTCCCTGTGTGTGTCATATTGAATCTGGCTCTTTAGATAATTTTGTCTGTTGACATCATGTTTTTGGTTTTTTTTTTTTGTGATGGCTCATGATTTTTTTGTTGAAATATGGACACCGGGTGTAAGACAGTAGCAACTGAAGTGAATAGATTTTTTTTTTTTTTGCCTAGAAATATATAGGTTTTTCCTTCTGTTAAGCCTTGAGTGTGCTCCTTTTAGTCAATATGGACAGAAATTGATCTAGGTTTGGGATTGCTGTTCCAATAATTACCCTCATTGTACCATACACTTCAAATACTACTAGTTTTTAACCTTTTATAGTGATGTAGTTTGCCATGGGTTTTTCTTTCTCAGTCTTCTATCCTCAGGTTCAGATCTTCCCTTTGTGCTGTGCATTAGAAAGAGTTTCTTTCCTCTTTCTTGCCCAATATCCATGCAGTATATTATTGTTACTTGATGCTTATCTTTTGGTGAGGGTTGGGGGGATTTATTACAGTATTGATTAAGCTTCTGTTTTAGGCAGGTTCTATTTTCATGAATCTCAGGGGTATGACTTTATCAGTGCTCCTATTGCATTCCCAGTTATAGGTCTGGGACTAGATATTCCTGCCCCTCTTCTAGATGTGTAGTTTCCCCCCACCCTTTTTCTTCTAGCTTTAGTGGGTTTTCACTAGTGCCCTAAGGGTAATATCTTTGTTGGGTTTCTACTAGTAGTGTTTTTTTTTCTATAGGGGAAAAAAAGGGAAATGGATCTGGGTGGGCTTTCATGTCTTTTTTGAAGTGTCTGCTGTTAATTTCCTTCATGCCTGTACCATGAAGAATGTGTTTTCTAGACTCTCACCAGTCTTTTTTTTTTTTAAGAACAGCAGGTCACGACTGTGAAGAGCCTTAAAATGCTGTGAATTTTTTTTTTTTAAAGAGAGAATTTTTTTTTTAAAGATTCCATTTATTTATTTGACAGAGAGAGACAAAGTGAGAGAAGGAACACAAGCAGGGGGAGTGGCATGGGGCTTAATCCCAGGACCCTGGGATCATGACCTGAGCCGAAGGCAGACCTTAACAACTGAGCCACTCAGGCGCCCTGAAATGCTGTGAATTCTATGTATGTGGCTTCCCAAGATTTTTACTCTGTTGCTAGCCCACATTTAACTTGTGCCAGTTTATTAAAAATTTTAATTGAATTCTTTCTTACTGGTTTCTGACAGTATCTGTGCCAGGTAAGCAAGGCTCACATTCTGTTTGTTTTTTTTTCTTTTCCTTTCCCTTCCTTTCCTTTTCTTTCTTTCTCCCTTTCCCTCCCTCCCTCCCTCCGTCTGTTCCTTCCTTCCTTCCTTTTTGTTTTTGCAGGTGTTTTTTAGATTTTAGGTTAGAGTTTGTTGCCCTACTACCTCAGCTTTTTAGTGAGTTCAAGAAAAGTTGGGAGTTTTCAGATTGCCCAGAATTTTCTTGGTTATTTTTTATTGTTTTAAGGGTGGAAGCAATGTTCTTTCCAACCTTTTACATCTTCCATAGAAGCTGACATTAACCATCCATTATGTTTAAGTGGGAAAACATGAAAATGTGGAATTTATATTCATGGAATATATTTTACAAATTACCAAGGCCTTTGGTTTGGATTAGCTTAAGCAGAAATCCCATTATAACATATTTTTTATATTCCTATATCTACCTTTTCACCATGGGTGAAAGTTGGAGTGTTAAGATAATAATAACTAATATATTCGTAGTGCTTACTCTGTGCCAAACACTATTTTAAGCATGTTCCACATATTAACTCATTGACTCTTCACCACACTTATATTTTACAGATAAAGAAATTGAGGCACAGAGAAATCAAGTCACTTACTCAAGAAAACATGCTTTCTAAGTAGTAGATTTGGGGTTTGAAACTGTTTTTCAATCACTAAGCTTTATTGCTTTTTAAGGAAAAAAATATAAAAGGATGACAGATCCAGGTAATTTAGAATTTTAAAGAGCATTTAGTCCTAATTTTTTGTTTTACAAACAAGAAATCTTAACAGATGAATTAAAGGACTTTTCTAGGGCTAGATACATAGTTTGTGGCTGATTCAGTGTAGAATTGAGATCTTCAATTTCTCATCCTATTTTTACTTTATAATAACATTTGATTACAAATGTGCGTACAGTTCCAGTACTCCTGGCACTCATTTAAATGCATCTATTTGATTTTTTTTTCAATTTATTTTTTGGGAAGAAATGTGATCACTTGATTTTCCTTTAATTTGTATTACCGGGAAAAAATGTACTCAAATATGGAAACTTCTAGATTTTAGAGACCTAGAGAGTCATTTTTTTTTAACTGTTCTTCATTGGGACTAGAATTTATTTATAGGTTCAACTCAAATGGTGGAGGTGAGGGTAATTTTCAGATTGCCATTTCATTGTATCACATGTGTGTGTGTGTGTGTATGTATATATCTGAGAACAGAACACATCCAAAGTTAAAAGTTTTTTAAATATCCATCGTTGTTCAGACAGGGAAAAAATACCCATGGATTAAATTTTCTGTCAAAAGGCTCTTTCCCTATAGGTGTTTGTTAACTATTATATACAATTATAGAAGCCATTTGTTCCCCTTGGGCTTTTCCATAATTGAGTAACTCTTCTTAGTCCTCTGAATGAATGTATCTTAAATGTACAGTTCGTTCATTAGTGTAGCCCTACTTCTAATTCATCCCTTCTACTTAACACAGTGCTTATTTCCATGTAGCATTTCATATATCATTTAAGGGCAGAGTTTCCATCTTATATTCTTATTTCTTTCTCTTCTTTAACTTTCTATGATGTTTATAGATACACAAGAAAGTGTAAATGGGACAGAAGTCAGAAACTTACTCATTGTGTTCTGTGACTTACTAGCAATTTAGCCTCTGGCAAATGTTTTAATATTTTTGAGCCTCTGTTTTCTGACCTTCACCTCATGATATATGAGGATCAAATGAGATCATTTATTCAGCCACAAGTATTTGTTGAACTTCTGTTATATGCAAGATACAATGATGAGCATTGGGGACAAGCAGTAGACAGGACATAGTTGCTGCTTCCCAGTGAGTTCGTGTCTAATATAGGGATTGATATGTAAATAATTATGACATGCAAATGTATGAGTTTAATGTAGGAGAGGCAAATTTGAGAGTGTCAGAAGAGTCACAGGAGGTGGATTTAAAGTATGAATGAAATTCCACCAAGCAGGCAAGGAGGAAGCATTTTAGGCAAAGGAAGGAGCATTTAAAATATTTCCTAAATGTGCATCAAGAATTGGTATAGGCTCACAAATGTGAGGGATTGGTGTTATTTTTAAGAATCTGTATTTTAAAGGATTATGAAAAACATAATTTAAATTTTGAAAACCATCTTGTTATGATTGTTGATAACAACCTTAGAGGAATGCTAGTTTTAAATTCACAGATAAGATATGGAGATAGGATGACAAATCAAGGCTAATAATTATAAGAAAATAGATTCTCTAAGTCTTCATTATCATGAGCCATGTTAATTAACATTATCATTAATTACCTTGACAGTGAAATAATCACACGGTGACCCTGCGAGGTCACAAAAACATAATAAACACAAAGTAACATTGCTTAGAATGTCAAGGTTAAATAATTGAATGTAGGATTGGCTGTCATTATAGTCAAAACCCATACAACACAGAAAGACCAAGAGATACGAAAACTTACTCAGATTCAGTATAGTTCTTTTTATCCAATATGCCAAAAACATTTCATAACACTGACTTTTAGAAAAGAATTCCGTATACTTTCATCCCAATTTTCAAACATGACAATTTCTATTACTACTGTCCTCTTGTATAATGTCATTTGCAATACTCTGAGCAAATTTTGTCTTCGGAAGTTAGAATTTAAGAAGAAAAGTATAAGGCAAGACAGTTGATGACATATGTAATACAATGTTTAAAGATGTACTAACAGTCTACAGAATCCATTGATAAAGCTTAAAAGCAAAAGAGTACAATTCATATGGTAAAATCTTAGAATATTTATCAGTGCAAGGAAAAGAAATTGGATTTCAAAAGGGAAGGGAAAGACAATAGAAATCATCCAAGGAAGATACAGATCAAAACTCAGAAAAAAAATAGTAAAAATAGCTTTTTGTCATTAGCAATAGAAATATGCTAGATAATCAAGTGGTAAATGACTTTGTAATGGGGAAGTGTTCATATGTTTAAAGCAAGGCATTTCATGCAGTATTTTCTTTTTATTTGTTTTAACTGTTATTCTTTCACTTTGAATATAGGTAGTATATTTTTTGTTTATTTCAGTTCTTATAACTATATGTTATGTAAATAAAATTGCCCTTTGAAATGTTTAATTAAATCCCAATCTTAACTGAACCAAATGTACTATAGTTCCTTAGTTGTACAGGGGCATCAAAGTACTGCACATTAAAAATAAAATTCTACCATAATAAAAAATTTAACCAAAATATTAAAAAGTTAGTGAAAAAATATGGCATAATTAGAAAAAAGGAAAAGGAAAAAGTTTATGTACTAACACTCATGCAATTATCTTAATATTTGCACACCATCTTCTGCATGCAGTCATACTTTTAACATAATTACAGCCATAGCATGCATTTTTATATTTTAAGTTTTGTATTGTGTATTGTATTTTGTCTTGTGAATCTCTCCCTCCTGTTAAAAGATTTAACTTAGCTTTCCAAGATATGCACAATAGAGCAAGGTTACATTAAATAAAAACCAATAGAAAAAAAAGGATTCAAGAGTAAGAGAGGGAAGGGTAGGAAAAGAAATGTGTGAGGCAATATACAAAACATACCCATTAGATTCTAAAGGTAGGCCACAGATTTATCTTTGAGTAGCCACACAAAAGGGGAAATGGAATCAATTCCTGATTTATAGTATATAGTATATTAAAAGACCAATTGTGTAGCAGGAGAAGCAACAAGTATTCTTAATCCTGAGACCATAGAGAAATTTCTTTTGTTTGTCATCACAAAGAGGATACAGTGGTTTCAGCGTTACTCTGGTATCAAATATACTCATGAGTTTCATGGAGCTGCTTTTTATAACATACATTTTTATATATTTGATGTTGGTAAATACTATAGAACCAAAGTTAACATACCATAATGCATTTTAAGGAAACATTTATAATTCTGTTTAACATTTTTAGAAAGTCTATTTTGGATGAGCTGATTGTTCCTTTGTCTTAAATTTTTTTTCAAGGTCACTTTTAATGGACAGTCTTTTGCCTTTAGTTTTGGATAAATTTTCTCTTGATGAGCAGACAGTTTAAAGCATTTCATTGACCTTAGATCTAGTTATGCTTTTCAAGACAACCTTCCTGAATATCCTTTTCATTGCTAATTAGCTCTATATAACAGAATCATTGAATGAGGGAGTACAGGATTTGATAACCAGAAATTGAGCTAAGTTTGGTACAATGACTTGTGGAAAGAGCACAAAATTGGAGGCCAGTAAATGAATGAATGAATTTTAAAGGCATTAACCTAAATTCTACAAATGTGAGCCAGATTTCATACACAGAGTGGCTTTTATCTCTCTCTACACATACATGTACACACATACACATGTACATGTATGTATGGAAAGAGGAAGAAATTTGTTTGCTGGGCAAGACGCAGTATTTTCTGAGTTAACCTGTTTTATTTTCTCCAAGAATTATGTTATTTGCTGCAAAAGACACGTATTTGTCCAGAATTGTGTGGTTCATTAAGAAAGTAAACAATGATAGATGATGATAAAAATAAAAGGGTTAAGGAGAAATCAGTTACAGTGAGTTGGGTGTGATTTTTCCCATCAGGAAATGGATGAGAGATTTGATCAATTACAAAGACAGTATGCAAAAGGTATCTTTTGTTATTTGTAAAAGATTAACTGTCTTCTGCTGTTCCTGACCAGGGATTTAAGCTCATTGATTTCTAAATGACCCTTTGAAATTTTGTAGTTTTTCCTTTGTGGATTAACTGTAAAAGATGCACCCTTCATACACTGCTGCCTCATGAGTATTTCTTTTCTAGTAGAGAACAGGGGAATTTGCACAAAGCCATTTACTTTCTACTTTTATCTTTTTTGTTTTATGAAGAAAAACCTACATTATAACATGACTGCTGTGTGGAGTCAGGAGAGCTATCTGACCATGAAACTGAGTCTGGCTCCAGACTCTCTTACTTATGTAGTAGGTTCAGTCTGCCTAGGCTCCGTAGGTTTTAAATAAATGGGGATAATCTTCACAATGAAGTTAATCCTTCTTTAGAAGATAAAACGGTATATTATATATCTAACACAGTGACGAGTAAATATTAGTCTCTCAAAAAATGGTAGCCATATTATTATTGCCAATGGTGTTATTTTTCTGAAGCAAATTGGCAAGAATAGTGACTAGATTTCTTGCAAGGTTCTCATAGATACCATACTTTTCTAGACAAGTGTTTAGGATTTGAGAGAGAGAATTTAGACATATTTTTTCATAGCAAGTTATATTTTTCTTTGTTTTCTTCAGCTAAGACAGCAGAAGAGATGATTTATCGTACACGTTACATTCAGCCACAAATGAAAACAGAATTAGTCTTGAAAGTCACAGGTCCAGGGCAGAAGACCAAAAGAGATTATTTTGGTATGAGCAGAGTGGGTCTCTCAAAGGTAGTCATAGGGATCAGATGGTGATGGATGTTCTAGATCCCTTGAATCAAGCTCTAGAAAGTAGGCAGGCAGTCCAGCAATTGGTACCAGCATCCCTGGCCTCCAGCTTTCCTTATTTATGCTCCTGTGGTGCCATGTGTGCATAAGCTAGCAGTTTACTTGGACCTCTGCCTCATCTTTCTTCTTTTACACTTCAGCCTGCACATTTGCTTCTTTCTCTACTTAGCTCTCATGATGTAGAGGTTTCCAAAAAGATGGAGCTAAGGCCAAGAGCATATTTTTACTTCTTTGGATCATCTTGCCTCCCTAACCCTGATTTGGGGATTTTAAATAAAGTTCTTTAAATCAGTAATTTCTCATATTTTAAACAATGTAGGTTTACTTACAAATAAATTTTCTTTTGTCCCGTCATTATTGCACCAAGTACATTATATTGCTGTTGTATAACCAATCAACTAATAAAGATGAATGAGATTCCAGTTATTTGAAACAAGGGAAGGACTGCTGGCTAAAAGTAAGCAAACACAACATCTTTAGTGAGAGGACAGTGGAGGAAACTTTGTGAGTCATCATCATTTAACAAAATTTTTAATCAATATTAAAATCATGTCTTAATACTTTCTTGTAATTAAAAAAGTGTATGGAAATCCTTTAAATCAACTTAGTTTGCTCAGCAAGATAATTTCAGTTCATAAAGGTATCTTCTTGCTGAATTCTCTGAGTCATGCTTGTGACTCACTGAGCTGGCTTTGATGATGGTGAGTCATTTCATATTTTCTGGGAATAAGACTACCTGACTGTCACCACTTTATCTTTGGCAATGAGTTGAGAAAGTGTACCACTTCAGGTGACAGGGTAGACAACCAGAGGAATATGGAAAGAAAATCCATTGTCTGTGATTTCGGTGTCATTTCATATATCAGGAAAAGGGCCAGTGATCTGAATAGTAAAAGAGATACTACTCTAGCAGATGTTCTAATATTGCCAAGAACTTCCTTCTTTGCCTCTTAAGAACATAGAAGCAAAATTTTCTATAGGCAATGACACTCTCATTCCTTTCTTAAAACATAAGTTTACAGGGCAAGATATTGGAGCTGTTATTCATATGTCAAAATCTTAAATGTCTGGCTTGTCAGGTAAGCATCTGGATAATCCAAGTTAATCTATTTTAAGGTAAATAACCTTAGCTGAATAGCAACCTTAATTCCATCTGCAACCTACTTCTCCTTTGCAATGTAAAGTAGCATTCACAGGTTCTGTGAGTTAAGGTGTGGGCATTTGGGGGGGTAGGGATTATTCTGCCTGCCACACATCTTAAAATAAATTTTTCTTTGTTCTGTTTGAGTATAAATAACCTTAAGGAAATTTTTCCTTGTAAAGGTTTTTACATAACTTGCTTTACTTCATAGATAGTAATGATTTTATTAGTCTGACAAATGTTTATATGCCAATGTACCCTTTGGCATGATTGAGGATAAAAGAAACCAGTTTGTTTTATTAAATTGTTTTAATTCCCAGGTAGCCTCTTCTGATCCAAAGAAAGAGAAATATGGAAATAAAAGAAACCTCAAAGAAGATAGACAGAGACAGGGAGAGGGAGAGAGAAAGAGTGAGAGAGAAAAGAGAGAGACAGATTGTATTAGACAAAGATGGATCAAATAACAGAAATAATACCAATTTAATTCATTTGATTTTGTCTAAATGAAGCACTATTTGATCAGAGTGAAAACATCACTGCTTCATTGATTGGCATTTGTCAGATGGAGGCTAAGACTAATGTGGTGGGTTAGTGGCTGCTGAGCTTAACGTTTTCAGCTATTCTTTTCTAATTTCAGCCATTTGTGTGCTATCAACATATGCTTTTTATGATACCTACTTATGGTTTTACTCACAATTGTTAATCCCCTCAAAATACAATTGTGAGAATTTAGAAAAAGGTATATGTATCTATGAATGGGAGAGTTTGGCAAGGGGAGAATTATTCTGAAAATAGTATTCCTGAAGAAATATTTCAACTAATAAAAACTGTCACATACCTTATTTCTCCATTTTTAAAATAAGATGGCCTACAGCATAACAAACAGCCATACCAAAATACAGCATAGAAGCAGCAGTTTGAAAAGAACCTGAGGTATACTGGAAGGAGATTTATTTACTAATCTCAGAATGTGCACTGGAGCTGGAGGGGCAGGATCTTAGGAGACTTCTTTAAGAACAAAAGAGCTGGTGGGTGCCATTTCTCTCCTCCCCAGTATAAATACCAGGACACCTGCAGGAAATAGCATGAACACTGTCAACATAGCTTGCTAACAGTGCATGCCCCATCCCATGTTCTCCTGGGGATTCACCCCATCCAACTCACCCCACTTAGCAGGAGTCTTTCCAAAGTGGCAACTAACGTACCTCATTTGGCAAACAGCCCCAGCAGTGACCAGCACCACTCCAAAGTGACTCTTGACCCAGGGAGAGGGGAAGATAACTATACACATCAGTTCAACTGCAGCCCAAGCAATGGACTGGGTGTAGACATCTAATCTGACTGCAGGCCCTACCCACCAACAGAAACTTCTCAGGGGGCAGCACAAGAAGAGAGCTTTGTAGCTTAGGGTGACTGAACCCCATCAGACAGACTGGGGGCAGAATCCAGTCTGACTGCAGGAACTGCCTGCCAACAAAAGCCTCTCAGGGAACAACACAGGGAGACTGTCCTGCAGTTTGATGCAACCAGAGTGCCAGCAAACATGTGGAGGGCAAGCACCTGGCCTGACCCAACTGCAAGCCCAAGGCAGTCTCAAACTGGCCCCTTAACAGCACAGGGACCAAAGCTTGCCCACAACAGACAAAGAGAGCCAATGCAGCCACCTGGACTGAAGGCAAACATGACTCAACCACAGTGGTAGGATATGTGCAACACACATAGGAAATACCCCTAAGTGCCTGGTTTTGGTGAACAGGGAACATTGCACTGCAGGGCGCTACAGGACCTCTTATTTATAAGACCATTTTCAAGATCATGAGACATAGCTGACTTTCCTAATACATAGAGTTAGACAGAATGAGGAGACAGAAAGATATGTTCCAAATGAAAGAAAAGAACAAAATCACAGACCTGTACCTCTGAAACAAATAATATATTGTATGTTAAAAAAAAGAAGATAGTAGGAAGGGAAAAATGAAGTGGGGGGAAATCGGAGGGGGAGATGAACCATGAGAGACTATGGACTCTGAGAAACAAACTGAGGGTTCTAGAGGGGCGGGGGGGGTGGGGGGATGGGTTAGCCTGGTGATGGGTATTAAAGAGGGCATGTACTGAATGGAGCACTGGGTGTTATATGCAAACAATGAATCATGGAACACTACATCAAAAGCTAATGACGTAATGTATGGTGATTAACATAACATAATAAAAAAAAATCACAGCAAGAAAGCTAAATGAAATGGAGATAAGCAATATGCCTGATAGTGAATTCAAGGGTGGTTTAATATTTGCAAATCATTCAACATGATACTTCACATTAACAAGGGAAAAGCTAAAAACCGTATGGTCATCTCAACAGATGCAGAAAAAGCATTTGACAAAGTACAACATCCATTCATGATAAAAACTCTGAACAAAGTAGATACAGAGGGAACATACATCAACATAATAAAGGCCATGTGTGAAAAACCCACAGCTAATATCATATTCAGTGGGGAAAAACTGAGAGCTATTCCTCTAAGATCAGGAACAAGACAAAGATGTCCACTCTCACCACTTTTATTCAACATAGCCCTGGAAGCTCTAGCCACAGCAATCAGACAACAAAAAGAAATGAAAGGCACCCAAACTGGTAATGAAGTAAAACTGTCACTATTTGCAGATGACATGATACTATGTATAGAAAACCCTGAAGACTCCACCAAAAAGCTACTAGAACTGATAAATGGATTCAGTAAAGTCAAAGGACACAAAATCAATATACAGGAATCTGTTGTGTCTCTGTACATTCATAATGAAGTAACAGAAAGGAAATTTAAGAAAACAATCCCATTTACAATTGCATTAAAGTAGTAAAATACCTAGGAATTTACCAAGGAAGTAAAAGAATTGTACACTGAAAATGGTAAAACATTGATGAAAGAAATTGAAGATGACCCAAACAAATGGAAAGACATTCCATACTCATGGGTTGGGAGAGCCAATATTGCTAAAATATCCATTCTACCCAAAGCAGTCTACAAATTTAATATAATTTCTATCAAAATACCAACAGCATTTTCTCATGGAACTAGATCAAATAATTCTAAAATTTGTATGGACTCACAAAAGACCCCAAATAGCCAAAGCAATCTCTAAAAAGAAGAAGAAAGCTGGAAGCATCAGAATCCCAGATTTCAAGTTATGCTAAAAAGCTATGTTAATCAAAACAGTGTGGTACTGGCATAGAAATAGACACACAGATTAATGGGACAGAATAGTAAGTACAGATAAACCCAGTTAATCTATGACGAAGGAGGCAAGAATGTACAATGGGAAAAAGACCATCTCTTCAACAAATTGTGCTGACAAAACTGCACAACTACATACAAAAGAATGAAACTGGATCTCTTTATTATAGAATACACAAAAATAAACTCAAAATGGATTACAGACCTAAATGTGAGACCTGAAACCATAAAATTCCTAGAAGAAAATGTAGGCTGTAATCTCTTTGATATCAGTCATAGCAACATTTTTCTAGATAGTTTCCTTTGGCAAGGGTAATAAAAGTGAAATTAAACTACTAGGACTACACCAAAATAAAAAACTTTTATGCAGCAAAGGAAACCATCAACAAAACAAAAAACCTACTGATTGGGAGAAGATATTTGCAAATGATATACTTGTTAAGGGGTTAATATTCAAATATATAAAGTACTTACATAATTCAACACACACACACACAAATAATCCAATTAAAAATGGACAGAGGACCTGAATAGACATTTTTCCAAAGAAGATGTACAGGTGGCCAACAGGCACAAGAAAAAAAGCTCAACATCACTCATCATCAGGTAAATGCAAATCGAAACCACAATGAGATATAACCTCATACCTGTCAGAATGGCTACAATGAGAAGCACCAGAAATAACAAGTGTTGGGGAAGATGTGGACAAAAAAGAACCCTTGTGCACTATAGGTGGGAATGCAAGCTGGTGCAGCCATTGTAGAAAATGGTATGGAAGTTGGTGCAGCCATTGTAGAAAATAGTATGAAAGTTCCTTAAAAAATTTAAAATAGTATTACTGTATTATCTGGTAGAGAATGAAAACATGAATTTATCTGGTAGAGAATGAAAACATGAATTTGAAAATATATGTACCCCTATGTTTCCTGCAGCATTATTTATTATAGCCAAGATATGAAAACTACCCAAGTGTCCATTGATAAATAAATAAAGAAGGTGTGATTGATACATATGTATATCAATACACACACACACATACACACACACACAGGAATATTACTGAGCCCTAAAAAAACATGAAACCTTGTTATTTACAATATGGATAGATCTAGAAGTTATAATGCTAAGTGGAAACAGAAAGAGACACATACCATACAATTTCATTCATATGTGGAATTTAAGAAACAAAACAAAGAAAAAAAAAGAGACAAGCGAAAAACCCAGACTCTTAAATACAGAAAACAAACTGGTGTTTGCCAGAGGGGAGGTGGATGGGAGGATGAGTGAAATAGATGAAGGGGATTAAGAGTATACTTATTGTGATGAGCACTGAGTAATGCATAGAATTGTTGAATCATTTATATTGTACACCTGAAACTAATATAACACTATATGTTAATTGTACTTGACTAAAAAATGCAAATATGATGTTCTTACTGGATGACCTTTTAAGATACTAGCTTCTAGTTTTGTATGTATGTATTTATTTTATTTGTTTGTTTGTTTATTTATTTATTTATTTATTTATTTATTTATTTATATTAGAGCGAGAGAAAGAGAGAGGGCATGAGCCAGGGGTGGGGGGCAGATGGAGCGGAAGAGGGAGAGAAGCAGACTCCCTGCTGAGTGCAGAGCTTATGGCAGGGCTCACGTGCTAGATTCTAATTTTGAAAGTCAGGTCCTCTAAGTCACTTCTCAACCCTTGCTATTCATTAGAAATGTGGTATATATACACAATGGAATATTATGCAGCCATCAAAAGGAATGAGATCTTGCCATTTGCAATGACATGGATGGAACTGGAGGGTGTTATGCTGAGTGAAATAAGTCAATCAGAGAAAGACATGTATCATCTGACCTCACTGATATGAGGAATTCTTAATCTCAGGAAACAAACTGAGGGTTGCTAGAGTAGGGGTGGGGTGGGAGGGATGGGGTGGCAGGGTGATAGACATTGGGGAGGGTATGTGCTATGGTGAGCGCTGTGAATTGTGCAAGACTGTTGAATCACAGATCTGTACCTCTGAAACAAATAATGCAATATATGTTAAGAAAAAAAAGAAGAAGAAGATAGCAGGAGGGGAAGAATGAAGGGGGGTAAATCGGAGGGGGAGACGAACCATGAGAGATGATGGGCTCTGAAAAACAAACTGAGGGTTCTAGAGGGGAGGGGGGTGGGCGGATGGGTTAGCCTGGTGGTGGGTATTAAAGAGGGCACGTTCTGCGTGGAGCACTGGGTGTTATGCACAAACCATGAATCATGGAACACTATATTAAAAACTAATGATGTAATGTATGGTGATTAACATAACTAAAAAAATTTAAAAAAAGAAATGAGATAGAAAAATGTTGATATCTGGGCGCAACCTTTAGGTTGATTTAGGGGCATCTGGGTGGCTCAGTCGGTTGAGCATCTGCCTTTGGCTCAGGTCATGATCTCAGGGTCCTGGGATCAAGCCCTGCATTGGGCTCCCTGCTCAGGGGAGTCTGCTTCTCCCTCTCCCTCTGCCCCTTCCCCCCCAGCTCATGTGAGCATGTGCACTCTCTCTTTCTCTCTCTCAAATAAAATATTAAAAAAAATATTGATTTAATTGATTAAATTCCTCAGATTTTATCTTGATTCAGTATTCTTTCCCAAAATAAAGATCTTCAGGCTAAAAGTAAAAGTTAATATTTGTAAGCAAAATTTATCCAGAATGAGTGAAGAGTTTATAAGTTAACATTTACTTGCTTTGAATTGTTTCCTTTCCTAGATACATCATATCTTACATTAAGAGATTTTTTTTTTTGAAGAATTGGAAGATGTTGAAAGACTGGAGGGGACAAATTCCTGATTTTTAGAAAGGGAGAGTAATCCAGTATTGTGTATTGCAAATTGAGAATCTAAAATAGTTTTTTAAAATCAACTTTATTGAGGTATAATTTATGTATATTAAAATATATTTTAAGATCATCTACTTTTTTTATTGACCTGTAGTTGACATACAAGATCATCTACTTTTTTTTTTTTTTAAGATTTTATTTATTTATTTGACACAGAGAGAGAGACAGCGAGAGAGGGAACACAATCAGGGGGAGTGGGAGAGGGAGAAGCAGGCTTCCTGCTGAGCAGGGAGCCCGATGCGGGGCTCGATCCCAGGACCCCGGAATCATGACCTGAGCCGAAGGCAGATGCTTAACGACTGAATCACCCAGGCACCCCAAGATCATCTACTTTTGACAAAGCTATATGCCTGTGTATATAGCTACCTAAATCAAAATGTGTAGGATTTCCATTTCCAAAGAAAGTTTTCTAGTGTTTCTTTGCGATCAGTCTCTTCCCCCATCTCCTGTGCCAGGATTTCATATAAATGGAATCATACAATATGTGTTGTTTTGTGTCCAGGTTTTTTGTTAAGTGTAACATCTTCAAGATTTATCTGTTTATTACATCTGTCAGTAACTTGTTTCTATTTATTCCCGAACAGTATTCCATTGGAAAGTCAAAAATATTTCCTTAGCTATTCTAATTTGGCAGGACCTAACCACAAAACTCTTTTCTGTGGACCTTGCGGGCTTGCTTATTAGGCTTTGCTAGATGGGGTTACAATACATCTTACTCTTGGACAGGGGTCAGCAAGCTTTCTCCTGAAATATCCAGGTAGTAAATACTTTGGAATTTGTTAGCCACATACAATCTGTGTCAGATATTTTTAAAACAACCCTTTAAATATGTAAAAGCAAGTCCTAGTTCATTAGCTATGCAGAAACAGGCTACAGGTAGGATATGGCCTGCAGACTGTAGTTTGCCAGTTCCTACTCCAGGTCAGTGCTGATGAATACAAGTTTCTGTGATGATATTTATAGTTGAGTGGCATTATGGTAGCCACTAGCCACATGTTGAGCACAGAAATTTAGAATAGATTTTAAAAACTATTTGTGAACAACTTGAGGAAGCAGCAAACATATCAAAGTAAGTTCTGAAAATAATATATAGGCTACTATAATTTATTTCTTTGACTCAATTCCTAGTTTGGTAGGTGAATAAAATGTGGTATTCACAGTACATGACATTTGATAAAGCCGCTCGTAATAACCTCATGGTGAAATGAGGAAATTAGATGTGAGGACAGTTAAGGATTCTTAATTGGTAATTGGTTGTAGCAATTAGATCAAAGCTTTTGTATTGTGAATGCCAATTCATGGTGTGTTGTTAGTTGCTGTGCTGCCCAATTAGTGAGCACTAGCCACATGTAGCTATATAAATATACCTGTAGATTAATTAAAATTAAAAATTATGCTCCTTAGCTGCATCAGCCCCATTTTCAATGCTCAGTAATTGCATTTAGCTTGTGGCTGTTCTCTTGACAACAGAGACTTAGAACAATTCTATCATCACAGAAAGTTTCATTGGACAGCACTGCTGGATAGAGATTACTAGGGACATTAAAAAGAACTCTTCTTTAATGGTGTTGACCCACATTTTTACCATAATTTAGATAAAGATTGCACAAATAAAGAGAATGTGTAATCCAGTTTACAAATTTATAGGCAAATATGGGAAGGAAAATAAATGGTATGTTAAATGACTTCAGCTTCCTAAAAGGTTTTGACAGCATCTTTGAAATAATAGTACCCCAAACTGTTAATTAGTTAATACATGTCATATGAAAAATCTCTTTCTTGGCTGAAAAAATTTAGTAACTAATCCTTTATGAGTCAAAATGGATCTCAGTGTATTAAAGGCTCTGAGAAATCCTAGATTAAGTCAGTATGTTTTATTTTGTTTATTAACCTAGAGGGTTGGATTAGATCAAACAAGATAGGTTTTAACAAAGATTAAAGGGAAATCCTGCCTTTTGGGTCTCCATATTATTTGCACAAATACAGGAATGAGTGAAATCTGGCCTAGAAGCAGCATGTGTGTAAAGGGCTTGGGGATTTTAGCCAGTTATAGACTCAGTAGAGTCAGTCAAATAATTCCCTCCTCTGCCCTCCTCTGGTAAGCAGTTTTTGTGATTTAGGCTACACCCATGTATGTGTAATGCTGTACATAAGTGATTGTTATTTAATTCAGTTGTGAATTCTGTGTTTTTTTAAGCAGTTTCATGTTTATTCCTTATGGTGGACTTTCTCAGGAGTTTTTGTTAAAAAAGGGGTTTAGCAGACAGAACTCAGGTTTGGAAATATCTGGCTTAAAAATCTCAAATTCATAGTTTGCTAAAGTTACCTACCTTGGCAAGTGTCCTGACTCTGTAAGTCTCAGTTTTTTCAACTATGATACTGTTAGATAATAATATTAGGTACTGTCTTACATTGGTATCCTCATGGATACCTGCATTCAAGATTGCTAAAGGGGTTCTCTGAGACATAAATATTTCTTCGGATACACAACTGAGGTAGCCAGGTGGCAAGGTTGAAGAGGGGTGAGGGGTTTCACCCTTTGCCTAACAGAGTGTTTCAGATTGCTGACTGCAGAAGAAGAGGGCCAGGTTCATCTACCACTCTTACCATCTGTATGACCTTGAGCATGCTACTTACCCTCTCTGTGCCCTAGGTTTTTACATTTGTGAGAGAGGGATGATGGTAGAACTTGTCTCACAGAGTTGTTCCTAAGACAACTGGCACGTGACACTGCATAGGGCTTGGTGTAGGGCTAGTGCTGAGTGGCACTTAGAGGTGTTGTTAGATCATTGTAGCTGAGGCATAGCCTGGCTCTCCGTTCACCCTTGTGTCCTCCCAAAATACTGATATTCCATCTATTCCAATTTTTTCAACCAAAAATATATACCTTTCCTTTAAGCTAGAAATAGATATTTTAAACAAAATTTATTGACTTAAAATAATTTTCCTCTATATTAACCATATTGCTGATAATACTATTATCTTAGTTACTTAGAGAAAAAAATGTGTCTAGACTTTCATTGGAAAGTTTGTGGTAATATCTAGAATAAATACATAATAAGTAATGCAAGGGTGAAACCATACTCCAGGTGTCAGAAAAACTTCATTTACCCAAGGCTGTAAATAAGACAAAATTGATTGAAACCACAGAACCATTTGAAGTTTTTCAAATGACTGTAGATTGAGGGGGAAATTAGAAGTTTCCAGGGTGATTTTTACTGTACCATGTTATTTTCTGTTTCAGAATAATCATGCATGGTATATGAGGAATCTATGCTATTTATTGTTTCTCCCTGTCAGTTTACTTTTGTCTTAAGATTCAATACTTTTGCTTTAATGGAGAAGCTAAGGGCACATACAAATGAGAGAAAGAATAAAAAATAGCTTGATAACACTTGCTAGAATTTATTGAATGTCTCCATGTTTGTGTATCTGCATCTTGGTGGTTTTTCCCCATATATTTTTACACATCTTCAAAACAACTCTGCAAATGAGGATCAAAGAATTTAAGGAGTTTGCCCAGAGTCACAATGGCTAATAGGTGGTAGGTTATAAAGTGGGTTTTCAAATAACTCTTCTTTGACATTGCCTCTCAGAATATGAAAAAATCAAAGGACTATAAATAGTCTGATAAACCTCAAGCACATAAGGCACATCACTGATAATATAACCCAGATATCCTCTGATTTCTGCATTGCTCTGTAACAGTTTAACAAGTGGTTAGTCTGTGTCTGAAGAACTCAACCTTTGGAATGACACATTCTACCTTTATGTGGTCCCTGACTCTTAGAAAGTTATTCTAAGAACTTCTAAGGTTCTAACTGTTGAGGTCACCATACATCCTTGGTGGTGGCTTCTAAAAACATTTCATGAAGCACAGTTTGAAAATAATTCTCTTACTATTTGTTGCCTTCTTGATCCTATCTCTGTATGGAATCTGGTTAGGTCAACTAAGATGGAAAGAACTGGCTAATAGAAATCAGTCTGTTACTTCCAGGACAAACAAAAACTAAAAGAATTTGTGAACACCAAACCAGCCCTACAAGAAATATTGAAAGGGGTCCTCTAAGCAAAGACAGAGCCTAAAAGTAACATAGATCAGAAAGGAACAGAGACGATATACAGTAATAGTCACTGTACAGGCAATACAATGGCACTAAATTCGTATCTTTCAATAGTTACCCTGAATGTAAATGGGCTAAATGCCCCCGTCAAAAGACACAGGGTATCAGATTGAATAAAAAAATGAGACCGAGTGATATGCTGTCTGCAAAAGACTCATTTTAGACCCAAAGACAACTCCAGATTTAAAATGAGGGGGTGGAAAACCATTTACGATGCTAATGGACATCAAAAGAAAGTTGGGGTGGCAATCCTTATATCAGACAAATTAGATTTTAAACCAAAGACTATAATAGATGAGGAAGGACACTATATCTTACTTAAAGGGTCTATCCAACAAGATCTAACAACTGTAAATATCTATGTCCCTAACATGGAAGCAGCCAATTATATAAGCCAATTAATAACAAAATCAAAGGAACACATCAACATTAATACAATAATAGTAGGGGACTTTAACACCCCCCCCTCACTGAAATGGACAGATCATCTAAGCAAAAGATCAACAAGGAAATAAAGACTTTAAATGACACACTGTACCAGATGGACTTCACAGATATATTCAGAACATTCCATCCCAAAGCAAAATTCTTCTCTAGTGCCCAGGAACATTCTCCAGAAGAGATCACATCCTGGGACACAAATCAGGTCTCTACTGGTACCAAAAGATTGGGATCATTCCCTGCATATTTTCGGACCACAATGCTTTGAAACTAGAACTCAATCACAAGAGGAAAGTCAGAAAAAACTCAAATACATGGAGGCTAAAGAGCATCCTACTAAAGAATGAATGGGTCAACCAGGGTACCTGCATGGCTCAGTCAGTTGGGCATCTGCCTTCGGCTCAGGTCACGATCCCAGGGTCCTGGGATCCATCCCCACATTGGGCTCCCTGATCGACAGGAAGCCTGCTTCTCCCTCTGCCTTCTCTCCCTGCTTGTGTTCCCTCTCTCACTGTGTCTCTCTCTGACAAATACATAAACAAAATCTTAAAAAAAAAAAATCTTTGGGATGCAGCAAAGGCGGTCCTAAGAGGAAAATATATAGCAATACAAGCCTTTCTCAAGAAATAAGGAAGGTTTCAAATACACAACCTAACCCTACACCTAGAGGAGCTGGAGAAAGAACAACAAATAAAGCCTAAATCCAGCAGGAGAAGAGAAATGTTAAAGATCAGAGCAGAAATCAATGAAATAGAAACCAAAAGTACAGCAGAACAGATCAACGAAACTAGGAGCTGGTTCTTTGAAAGAATTAATAAGATTGATAAACCCCTGGCCAGACTTATGAAAAAGAAAAGAGAAATGACCTAAATAAATGAAATCATACATGAAAGAGGAGAGATCACAACCAACACCAAAGAAATACAAATAATTATAAGAACATATTATGAGCAACTATATGCCAACAAATTAGACAATCTGGAAGGAATGGATGCATTCCTAGAGATGTATAAACTACCAAAACGGAACCAGGAAGAAATAGAAAACCTGAACAGACCCAAAACCACTAAGGAAATTGAAGCAGTCATCAAAAATCTCCCAACAAACAAAAGCCCAGGGCCAGATGGCTTCCCAAGGGAATTCTACCAAACATTTAAAGAAGAATTAATACCTATTCTTCTGAAACTGTTCCAAAAAATAGAAATGGAAGGAAAACTTCCAAACTCATTTTATGAGGCCAGCATTACCTTTATCCCAAAACCAGACAAAGACCCCATCGAAAAGGAGAATTACAGACCAATATCCTTGATGAACATGGATGCAAAAATTCTTACCAAAATATTAGCCAATAGGATCCAATAGTACATTAAAAGGATTATTCACCACGACCAGGTGGGATTTATCCCTGGGCTGCAAGGTTGGTTCAACATCCACAAATCAATCAATGTGATACAATACATTAATAAAAGAAAGAATGAGAACCATATGATCCTCTCAATAGATGCAGAAAAAGCATTTGACAAAGTACAGCATCCTTTCTTGATTAAAACTCTTCACAGTGTAGGGATAGAGGGTACATACTTCAATATCATAAAAGCCATCTATGAAAAACCCACAGCGAATATCATTCTCAATGGGGAAAACTGAGAGCTTTTCCCCTAAGGTCAGGAACATGGCAGGGATATCCATTATTACCACTGCTTTCAACATAGTACTAGAAGTCCTAGCCTCAGCAATCAGACAACAAAAAGAAATAAAAGGCATCTGAATCAGCAAAGAATTGAAACTCTCACTCTTTGCAGATGGTATGATACTTTATGTGGAAAACCCAAAAGACTCCACCCCAAAAGTGCTAGAACTCATACAGGAATTCAGTAAAGTGGCAGGATATAAAATCAATGCACAGAAATCAGGGCATTCCTATACACCAACAACAAGACAGAAGAAAGAGAAATTAAGGAATTGATCCCATTTAGAATTGCCCCCAAAACCATAAGATACCTCAGAATAGATCTAACCAAAGAGGCAAAGAATCTGTACTCAGAAAACTATAGAATACTCATGAAAGAAATTGAGGAAGACACAAAGAAATGGAAAAACGTTCCATGCTCATGGATTGGGAGAACAAATATTGTGAAGATGTCAATGCTACCTAGAGCAATCTACACATTTAATGCAATTCCTATCAAAATACCATCCATTTTTTTCAAAGAAATGGAACAAATAATCCTAAAATTTGTATGTAACCAGAAAAGACCCCGAATAGCCGGAGGAATGTTGAAACAGCAAAGCAAAGCTGGCGGCATCACAATTCCGGACTTCCAGCTCTATTACAAAGCTGTCATCATCAAGAGAGTACGGTACTGGCACAAAAACAGACACATGGATCAATGGAACAGAATAGAGAGCCCATTAATGGACCCTCAACTCTGTGGTCAACTAATCTTCGACAAAGCAGGGAAGAATGTCCAATGGAAAAAGGGCAGTCTTTTCAACAAATGGTGTTGGGAAAATTGGACAGCCACATGCAGAAGAATGAAACTGGACCATTTCCTTACTCCACACACAAAAATAGATTCAAAATGGAGGAAAGACCTAAATGTGAGACAGGAATCCATCAAAATCCTTGAGGAGAACACAGACAGCAATCTCTTCAACCTCAACCGCAGCAACTTCTTCCTAGAAACATCTCCAAAGGCAAGGGAAACAAGGGCAAAAATGAACTATTGGGATTTCATCAAGATAAAAAGCTTTTGCACAGCCAAGGAAACAGTCAACAAAACCAAAGGACAACCAACAGAATGGAAGAAGACATTTGCAAATGACATATCAGATAAAGGGCTAGTATCCAAAATCTATAAAGACCTTATCAAACTCAACACCCAAAGAACAAATGATCTGATCAAGAAATGGGCAGAAGACATGAACAGACATTTTTCCAAAGAAGACATCCAAATGGCCAAAAGACACACGAGAAAGTGCTCAACATCGCTCGGTATCAGGGAAATCCAAATCAAAACCTCAATGAGATACCACCTCACACCAATCAGAATGGCTAAAATGAACAAGTCAGGAAATGACAGATGTTGGCAAGAATGTGGAGAAAGGGGAACCCTCCTGCACTGTTGGTGGGAATGCAAGCTGGTGCAGGCACTCTGGAAAACAGTATGGAGGTTCCTCAAAAAGTTGAAAGTAGAGCTACCCTACAACTCAGCAATTGCACTTGTTATTTACCCCAAAGATACAAATGTAGTGATCCAAAGGGGCACCTGCCCCCTAGTGTTTATAGCAGCAATGTCCACATTAGCCAAACTATGGAAAGAGCTTAGATGTCCATCAACAGATGAATGGATAAAGAAGAAGTGGTGTATATATATATATATATATATATATATATATATATATACAATGGAATATTATGCAGCCATCAAAAAATGAAATCTTGCCATTTGCAATGACATGGATGAAACTAGAGGGTGTTATGCTAAGCGAAGTAAGTCAGTCAGAGAAAGACAAGTATCATATGATCTCACTGATATGAGGAATTTGAGAAACAAGACAGAGGATTATATGGAAAGGGATGGAAAAATGAAACAAGACAAAACCAGAGAAAGAGACAAACCATAAGAGACTCTTAATCTCAGCAAACTGAGGGTTGCTGGAGTGGTGGGGGGTGGGAGGGATGGGGTGGCTGAGTGATGGGCATTGGGGAGGGTATGTGCTATGGTGAGTGCTGTGAATTATGTAAGACTGATGAATCACAGACATTTACCCCAGATAAAAATAATACATTATATGTTAATAAAAAAAAATCATTCTGTTACACTTTAGAAGTAGTGTGATGGCAGATCTGTCCCAGTTTGGTGGGGTATGTAAACTCTTTTCCTAAAGAATGCCGTCCCAGGTGTCTAGCATTGTGTTGATATAAATGAGTCCATGATCTATGTTCACAGAAACGAGTGTTTTATCTCAGTTTGGTTGGATCAGAAAATGTGTCTTAGTTAAGGAGATGCCTGTTTTGTGCTAATAATAATTAGTTGGAATAATAAAGAAGATGAGAAGGGTACTCTGGATAGTGGGGACGTGTATGCATGTCTGGAGACTTTCTTGGCCATGCTCTTTTACTTCGGCTGGTTGATTTTATACAGAGCAGGATTAAGGAGCAGACAAACTGGCAACAATTTATAAGGTGCCTTGTGATGTCATGGAATTAAATCAAATATGATTTTGGGTGGCTCAAGTCTCTTTACATGTAAATGCATCAGAGGGAGAAGTAAAGTCAAATTAATCAATGGAGAGAAGTCTCTAAAAGTGATTTTAAAAATGGCATTAATGTTGAACATTATTTTCATTTGTTATTAATACTTTTTTTAGTTTCTCCTTCCTCTCTATTCCCATTACTATGACAATTAGATTTATCACTTGGCACTTTGACTATAGTAATTGCCTCCCAACTTATTTTCTTATTCCCTGTTTTTCTCCCCCTTGTTAATATATCTCTTATCATTTCCCTAAAATGCCATTTTCATGAAGTTATTTTCCTCATGTACAATGAATCCCTATTGTCCACTTCATATATCACTTTAATTCGGTGTCTTATTTGTCTTTTAAGACCCTCCATAATTTGGCTATCCTAGGCTCTTCCAACCTTAGTTTTCACCTAGTACTACATATCTCTCCTTGAATTTCAGCTGTAGTCAAATTGACCTTTATATTATTATTTATTATTCCATAAATACGTGTTGAGGCATTGTGAATTTACCTAAGAGCAAAAGAGACATAGCCTTTGTTGTCATGATGCATAGAATGAAGACTATAAGTATTACTAGAATAATTAAGAAAAAGTACAAGGACATGAATTAGTCTTTTTACTTTTGCACAGTGTGTGCACATGCACACACACATATTTTGTTTTTATATCTTTGTATCTTTACTATATGCTGTATCTGTTACTTAGAATTATATCTTTCTACATCTGTAAATATGCTGCAAGTGTTTTGGAACTATATTTAATTGTGCATCCTTCGTTAAACTCAGGTTGAGACTCAATACTGCACTGGTTTGTATGTAAAACAAGATTTTGAAAAACTGTTCAATTAGGGATTTAGATGTACTTTCCAAAAGGCTGAAATTTAAATGTAAATTGAATCAAAAATAGCAGTGCTCAACTAATACAACCAGTATTGATAATGCTGGGCAAGTTAGAAGTATTTTGTACCATCTTTTATTTATGAAAATAAAACATGTAGGCACATGATACAAAATTTTTATCACTGCTTACTTGGGAGAGGTTTCAAATATGTATTTTGGAATGATACCAGTTGAAGTTAAAAAAGATTTTATATTCTTTTTGACAATTTCACTTTGTAACCACAGGAAAGCTTTTTGTAATTTGAAGATGACAATATTTGAAAAAAAAAATGAAGAATTTATGTACAAGCCAGGGTGACTGATGTCCGAGAGGTGGCTGTGGAGAGTTAGAACAATGGTTTCTTTAGGATAGCTAAAGGCCTTTGAGATGGAGGCCAACCATTGTTCTTTTTTTAAAGGAAACAAGCAACCACTAGCATTTAACCCTGTGTCTGAATATACAGTAAAACAAACTATCAGGTAAACCACTTCTCTCCTTCCTGCTCACTTTCTCTCCTTCTCCCTCTTTGCCCCCTCCACCTCTGTTTCTCCGTGTCACCACTTCCTATCTTGGCCATCTGTTAGCCTCTAGGCTCTAGTTCCTGGATCTGTTTTCTGGATCCTTTCATTTTCTCCAACTATTATTAGCCCCTTTATGAAGTTCCTTTCTCCCCTACCCAGACTGATCTATAGAACTGATTTTATGAACTATATTTTCATCATAGCCTCAGCTTTCTTGCCCTGCTGACCTTTGAACTGACCCTCTGTGTTCTCACATATCAATCATGTAAGTGGACTTCTCAGCCTACACATTTGGGGGGTTTCATGCTGCTAGAGAAAATAATCTAATAATGGGAATGTAAATTGATGAATTCTAATCTCAGTAGTATTTTCACTACCATGAATTAACTTATTTGGTTTCTCTTAACATTCGTTTCAAACTTTTTTCTTTCTTCCCAGACCATTAACCCAACCTAGCTTTCTTCACTCTTAGAGGTTTATTTTATCTTCTTTTATGTGCTCTCAAATTGAAGCTGTTTTCATAGATATAAATGCTTGTTATCTTTCCTTGGGGATTGCAAAGGATCAGATATTTTACCCACTAAAGGATAAATCCTCTCATCTCCCACTGGCCCTTGCTCCATCATGTGTCATTTCTCTTTTAATTTGTTCTTTTACACTGATACTTCCGCTTCATTAAGAAACTAGTGCCCAGTCCTGAAACCAACAAACATTATTGCCTACCTACAAGTTCTTTTCTGTTTTCCTGTCTCTTTTTTCCCATCCAGGTGACTTGTGAATGTGTTTTTGGTCTTTTACCCTATTGCCCTTTCTTATTTACTCAAAAATCACCCCAGGACTGAAAAATCATTGCCAATTTCAGTGGATGTGGTTCAGGACTTATATGTAAGGCATCTGTCCTCACTTCTTGAAACTGTAATACTTTAGCTTCCTTCATAACAAGATTCCTAGTTCTTCCTCTCCCTCTGTCAGCTCCTTTTAAGTCTGCTTCATGTACTCCTCTTCTATAGCCTTGTGTCTTAAGGGTTGTTATTTTCTAGGGATCCAGCTTCAGCCCACCTTTCCTTTCTCTCGTCCTGTCTATCATGGGTAATCTCATCCCCTCATGATTTTTAAACACCCCCTTTGGGTAGTGACTTCTAAAATATTTAACTTAAGCTTTATTTTTCTCCCTAAACATCACCACATTTATTCAACTATGTGCTGATCATCTGAAACTCCCTGTGGTGAAAGTTTAACTCATCTTCCAACACTTCCTAAAGTGTTAAAACTGGAGCTTCTCCTGAACTCCGTTTATCAACTGGTAATGTGTCACTCATGCCAGAATACTGTTTATTTATTCCTGATTATTTCTTCTTCGTCCTTCACACCTAATCAAATGTAAAATCCTCCTCCTCTTTATTCTTAGATCTTCACCCCCTTTCACCCCGTCAGCTGCCTTCTAATGTATCTTCCTGCTTCCACTCTTTGCACTTCACAATTAATCCTAAATTATTCCATAAAACAACAACAAGATCACATAACATATGTTTTTAGTTTACAAATCCAAAAACATTGTTCTTGAGGGAAAGGAGAGAGAGAGTGAGAGAAGGAGGGAGAACAATTTAAATATTACTGATGATTTTACCCACCATTTATTCAATAATGTGTGCCCTGAAGTTAATTTAAGATGATGGGTGTTGATCTCATTCTTTTAGATAGTCTTATAACATTAGCATCTAGGCCATATGAGTAATTTTAGTATTTAAAGATGTTTTTTAAATGACAGGATCCTAAAATGTAACTAAGCTACTTCATCTCATGGTTTTTCAAGAAATAGTGGTACACACACACACACACACACACACACATTTATTCTCATTATCTGTGGTAATTATCTGAAAAGTGACTGAAAACACTGTATTTAGTGACTATGGGACCATTGTTCCTAGAGAAAATACAGGGTTAGCTTCTTATAAGCCTCTGGTCAGAGCATTTTATCAACCAATCAATACATAACCCTGTTCTATGTGTTTTTCTGTTTAAAGATACCTTATTTTATTATTCTGTATATATATAATTGATTAAGTTATATTAAACTCATGGCCAATAGCAGTATAACTCACACCTGAATGATGCTTATATGACACATATATTTTCTCCATTAGGCACATCACAACCATCTTGTGCTTAGGAACTCAGGCAATGCTTCAGCACTACACTTAGAGACCATTTTAAACAGCAAAATTACCAGCAAAAAGCTCAAATGTGAAAAATGCACTAAATAGACCACAAAACAGACAGTTTATAATATACAGCTGAAACAAGAAGTTAGAGTGTCACCTTGTTTGACCTCAGCTTGGAATGTGTGTGGTGAGTGACTCAAATTTTTTGCTCTTCTATGCATGCCCACAAATAACTGTGAAATTGCTGCAGTTGATTTAGGGGTTATAAATCAATTTTAGTGAGTAGGTAAATTCACAAATATGGCATCTATGAATGGTGAGGAATAAATATATATTTTTTTCTGAAGAGTAAATTGTAGCTCTCTTGCACCTTTAACCCTAAATACTTCTGTGTGTATTTCCTAAGAACAAGGACCATCTGTCATATTACAGTCATCAAAATCAGGAAAACAAAACTCATACAATACTATTAGCTAATCTCAACACTTTATATTTCACCAATTGTCCCAATAACATCTTTCATAGCTTAAAAAAAAATTCTGGGCCAGGAGCCAAACCAAGATCACACTTTACATTTAAGTATCATATCTCTTTAGTTTCCTTTTCGGAAACAGTTTCTCAGTCTGTTTTGTCTTTCATGATTTTGACATTTTTAAAGCATATAGGCCAGTTGATTGTAGAATGATCCTCAATTTGGGTTTATCTGATGTTTCCTCATGATTAGATTAAGTAATATATTTTTGTCAAGAATATCACAGAATCTGTGTGTCTGCAGTATATTGTAATAGGTATAAAATATGTAAGGGGTATGTGACTGGCTCAGTCATTGTCCCATGTTTGGCCAGTAGGAGTTGCTTTAGTCTGCCTCCTGTGTCCTTTTGACCTGTCCCCATTATGTCATGAGCATTTTCTTACTTTCTGACACAAGATGTTCCAGGCTTATCTTGTACTTTCTTCGCTGTGGCCCTGGAATCAGGCATTCATCCATGAGTCATAATTCCTTTTAGTGGAGAGTGGTATTTAGAAAACACAATTTGGATGCGATTGTGCTCATTGTTATGAGGATAGTATAGATACTGAGATCTCTCAGGAATCTATGTGTGCTTCTCTTCCCGCCCCCTTTCTCTGTCTCTGTGTCTTTGTGCATATTATGAGTACATATTTTTACCTCTACTTCCAAATCAACACCACAGTATTCTCACTGTCCACAATTTGTGATTCTGTGACAATGAGACACCTAGCTCTCCTCATCCTCAATCTAGATTATACCAAAAGTAGTTTCATAATCACTAAGCCATCCACTGTGATAAACAAACCTAATAATTGAAGTTCAGCATTTGCTTATATTTCTTTTTGTCTTTGATCTGAAGATAAATAGTCCAAATATTGTGTTTTCTGTTGTTCATTTGAAAATTTGCTTGTTTGTATTCCATTTTCGTGGTCTTTAATTCCCATTCTTATTGATATTATTGTTTTTAAATGTTATGCTGTTAATACGGTTCAAAAAAAATTTTAAAAAGAAATTTTGAGGAAAGAGTAATTCCTACTGCGTCTCTTAGAACCCTTTCCCACCCTGTTTCCACTTATACCTGTAGGTAATTTCATTAGTTTATTTGGTTGATCTGTCATGTATTTTTTTTCCCACAAATGAGTTAATACACACACACACACACACACACACACACACACATACACATGCACACACTCTTAGTGCTCCTTTTTTCTTACCCAAAAGATACCATATTCTGAATGCTCTTCTGTATTTTGATTTTTCACTTAGCAGTATATTCTGAAAAGAATTCCATGTTAGTTCTTAGAATTCTTCATACTTTCCCACACTGTAGAGTGCTCCATTGCATGGATGTTCCATAGTTTATTTAACTAGACTTCTATGTTTTAGCTTTTAATGATTTCCAATATTTTGCAGTTTCTTGCAGTGCTCTCATAAATAACCTTGTACATATATATTGACTCTTGAACAACACGGGTTTCAACTGCGCAAGTCTACTTATACTTGTGGATCTTTTTCAGCAAATATAGTACTGTAAATTTATTTTCTGTTACGATTTTCTTAATAACATTTTCTTTTCTCTAGCTTACTTTATTGTAAGAGTACAATATACCATATAGTATACAAAAATGCATGTTAATCAACTATTTATATTATTGGTAAGGCTTCCAGTCAGCAGTAGCTATTAGTAGTGAAGCTTTGGGGGAATTAAAAGTTGTATGTGGATTTTAGACTGTGCAGGGCTTTGATGCCCCTAATCCCCCCTGCATTGTTCAGGGGTCAACTGTATATACGTGTGTACATATTCATATTATTGGAGATGTATCGTTAGGAAACATTCCCCAAAATGGAATTACTGAATCAGAAAATAAACACATATATCATTTTTTTGTATATTGTTAAATTCACTTCCACATGGGTTGTGCCATTGTGCGTTTATACTAGCAAGGTTTGTTTGCCTGTTTTTCTACAACCTCACTAACATCACATGTTGTCAAGCTTCTTAATTTTGGCCAATGTGATAGGTGAGGAATATCTCAGCCTAGTATTTATGTATATTTCTTTTATTGTTAATGAAGATGAATATCTTTTCATGTGGTTATGGGCTGTATTTGAATTACCTCTTCATGTTTTCCAGGTTTTTGGTGGTTTGTGGTTTTTTTTGTTGTTGTTTGGTTATTCGTTCTTTTAATTTCTTTCAATTTTTTTTATTGTAAAGTACACATAAAATTTACTGTCTTAACCATTTTTAAGTATACAGTTCAGTGCTATTACATACATTTGTTATAAATATGAATTTTGTGAATATGAATCCTGTATCAAATAAATGGCTTGCACATGTTTTCTTTCATTCCATCAATTGCCTTTCACATGGTTGATTGTTTCCTTTGAGCCCCAAATTTTGAATTTTTATGAAGTCTAATTTATTTTTTCTTTTGTTACTTGTGCCTGTGGTGTCATATCCTAGAAATCATTGGAAAATCTAATGTTGTGAAGGTTTTGCTTTATGTTTTCTTCTAAGATATTTATAGTTTTAATTCTTATGTTTAGGTTTTGGGCCATGTTGAATTAATTTTGTGTATGATGTTAGGTAAAGGTCCAACTTAATTCTTTTGCATGTGGATATCCAGTTTTTCCATCACTATTTGTTGAAAAAGCTATTCTTTTCTCATTGAATGGTCTTGACACCCTTGTTAAAATCATTTGAGAGTATATGCAAGAGTTTATCTCTAGGCTCTCTATTCTATTCCATTGACCTATATGTCTGCCTTTATGCCTTTGCCACACAGTTCTGATTATTGTAGCTTTGCAGTGGGTTTTGAAGTCAGGAAGTGTGAACCCTCTAGTTTTGTTCTTCCTTTTCAAGATTTTTTTGGCTATTTGAGGTCCCTTGAATTCCATAGGAATTTTAGGGTGGGTTTTTCTCTTTTTGCAGAAAGCACTGTTGGTATTTGATAGGGATTACATTGAATTTGTAGATCACTTTGGGGAGTATTGACATTTTAATGATATTAAGCCTTCCAGTCTATAGACAGAATATCTTTCCATTTGTTTATGCTTTTTAAAATATTTTAAGCAATATATTGTAGTTTTTATTGTTCCTTCCTTAAGTTTTTAAGAATTCTTTCTTTATCAGAGATACTAGTACCTCATCTGTGAGAGATGTTAAAAATCTTTACTCTCAGTGTTTGACTTTGCTTATTTTTTTTGCCATGCAAAAGTTT
Source organism: Zalophus californianus (assembly GCF_009762305.2). Lineage (NCBI taxonomy): Eukaryota > Metazoa > Chordata > Mammalia > Carnivora > Otariidae > Zalophus > Zalophus californianus. Next base: position 117,033,648 of record NC_045603.1, on the reverse strand, counting down.
TATTTTTTGTAGTGAAATTTATCTTCTTTTTATTCTTCTGGATTTTAAGTCGTAGTTAGAAGTCCTCTGCTATAACCAGTTTATGCTAGAATTTACTAATATATTTTTCTAGAGCTTCTATGTTTTCATTTGTTTGGGATCTCTGATATACATGGATTATGAATGTTATGAGGTATGGATTTTATTTGGTCTTTCCCCCAAACATCTATCTAGTTGTCCTGGCACCATTTAACAATACGTATCTTCTTTTAGTTCTAGTATTCTGAAATGACTAAAATTCTGTATTGGGTTTACTTCTCTTCTAGTCCTCAGTCTGTCTATTCATATATCACTCTTTGAATTACAGAGAATGTAAAGTTTTAATATTTTGTTAGGCTAGCTTTTCACTAGTACTTCTTTTTCAGTTTTTCGTAATTCTGCTTGCGTTCTTATTTTCCACATAAATCTTAGGAACTTCATAAAAAAAACTTTGTAGTATCTTTACTGGAATAAAGGTTTAAATATATAGATGAACTTGATGAGACCTGGTGTCTTTATGATGTTGAACCATCATATCTAAGACAAAGGAACATCTTCTTATTTGTTAAAGACTATTTCTGAGTCTTTTAGAAGTGTTTTAAGGTTTTTCTTACATAGGCTTTTCCTTTTTTGTAAGGTTTATTCAAAATATTTTACTTTCTGTTTTGCCATGAATAAATGGTTTTATTTTACCATTACATCCATTCTGTTGGGTTATTGCTTGTATATTTAAAGGGTATTGATTTTTTTAAAGCTTTTATTTATTTATTTATTTTAGAGAGAGAGACTGGGGGGAGGGGCAGAGGGAGAGAGAGGAAATCTCAAGTAGACTCTGCGCTAGGCCTGGAGCCCAACATGGGGCTTGATCTCATGACCCCAACCAAGATCATAACCTGAGCCAAAAGCAAGATTCAGAGCACTCAACTGACTGAACCACCCAGGCACCTCAAAGGGTACTGATTTTTTAAGGTTAATTCTGTGTTCTGATCGTTGATTGCATTCTTGTGTTGCTTAAAGTAGTTTTATCATTGATGTTCTGTGGTTTTTCAAAGTCTGTGCAAATACAGATAGTTTTACTTATCCATTTTAATGTTGTAAGTCAGCAGTTCTCAAGCTTTTTAGTCTCAAGACCCTTTTACAATCTTAAATATTTTTCAGATACTCCGAAGACATTTTGGTTATGAGTTATCTATTGATATTTACCTCATTAGAATTAAGACTCAGAAAATTATAAATATTTGTTAATTCATTAAAAAATAATAATGGTAAATCCAGTGTAGGCTAGCAGATTTTTTTTAATGAGTTACTTTGTTAAGTTAGTGACAAGATTGATACTACTGTGCACTTTTTAAAATCCCTTTGACATCTGGCTTAGAAGATAGGTGAATATTTATATATGTTAATGCATTCAATCTTTTGCATTATTTTTTCTGGTTGAACTATATGTAGATTATCTGGCCTCATAAAGTTTGTAGCTGAAAAACAAAGGGATATTTTAGTAACGTTTTCAAAGAATTGTAGGCATTCTGTTTTATACTCCAAAATTTGAATCGTGATAACTTCTTAAATGTTATTTGTTTTATGGAATCTGAAATTATTTTTTAAATTGAAGTATACTTGGCACACAATATTATATTAGTTTCAGATGCACAGCATAGCGATCCAAGAAGTCTATACATTATTGCTGTGCTCACCACAAATGTAGCTGTCATCATGTAATGCTATTACAGTACCATTGCCTGTATTCCTTATGCTGTACCTATCATCCAAGTGACTTACTCATTCCATATCTGGAAGCCTGAAACAATTTTAATGTATTTTTGTATGATGTTACATTAAAACCCATTAATGTATCTTGCAGTTTGAATGGGTCTTTTACTCATGCATGACTTTGTTACATATGTATGGGAGACAGTTGTTTCACTAAGTTATGCAGATATTCCACATGTTAACACATTTCATTAGAAAACAGAAAAAAATCCCTCATTTGTTAAAATTGCTACTCATCTCATCAGAAAAGGCTTTAATTATTGGGAAGCTGTCAAGCTTATGGTGGTAGATATAAGATTTCTAAAACTTAAATTTTGTCATTGGCAGCAAATCTCATCAGTAGTTTTTCTTGATGTTCACTTTGTGCATTTTCTAGAAAATGTATGCCAGATATCCAATCTGAATAACTATAATTTATCTGTCAATTTTTGTCATGGAAAATGGTGTTCCATGAAGTAAGTGCTAATTTAGCTCACAACTGAGAGAATTGTACAAGCGATTTTCCTTGAGACAAACAGTATAATTTGGTATGCAACATTAAGTCCTTTATGCATACTTTCCCTTTTATCACACTGAATATTAAAAAGAAATGTACTCAAGGCTTGAGATTTAATAATATTAATAATTTTTACTACTAGATTAAGGACATTTAAGTGATACTTGATTTTTTTTTTTTAGTTCCTGATAGTAAAGAATATAATAGTTACTAGTAAAGTTTGATGTCATTACCGTGATTCATGCTATTATGTCAGCAGTTTTAACCTGTATGCTGTTGCACTATCGGTACAAATATCAATACAGCAGCAAAAGCAAGTAATATCTTAGTATTATTTGGGGAAAACTTTTGACATTGTGAACCCCTTCAAAGAGTCTTGGAATTACCTGGGATTTACAGACCACATTTTAAGAACCACTAATCTAATAGATTTTTGTTTTCTAATTGCATTTACTATTTCCACCAATACAATGTTATTGGGTAGTGGAAAAAGTAGATATCTTTATCTTTTTACTAATCTTAAGGGTATTTAATCTCTTGTGATTCTGTATTAAGATACTGGTTTTAAGACTAAGCTGTCTATATTTTATTATGTTTAAAAAGTATAGGGGTGCCTGGATGGCTCAGTCAGTTAAGTGTCTGCCTTGCCTCAGGTCATGATCTCAGGGTCCTGGGATTGAGCCCTGCATTGGGCTCCCTGCTCAGCAGGAAGTCTGCTTCTCCCTCTGCCTCTCCTCCTGCTCAGGCTCTCTCTCTCATATAAATCTTTCAAAATAAGTATATATTAATTCATGTTTTTCTGAATGCTTTTTAATCAAATAGATGTTAAATTTTACCAAAGGGTGAAAGTTTTGATTTTTGATTTTTATTTTTTTAAATTGATAGTCATAATCATATCATTTTTCTTCTTAGATGTTTTATTATGTTGTATTATATTAATGGACTCCCTAATCCATTAATATAGTTCCTGGAATAAATCTCATTTGGTTGTGATGTGCATATATCTTAATGTACAATTGGATTTTTAGATTTAGTTTGTTAATATTTTTATTTTTGGAATGACATTGATAAGTGATACTGATCTTTAATTTTATTTGCTATTGTCTTTACAGATTTGGATTTTATTTATTTATTTATTTTTTAAAGATTTTATTTATTTATTTGAGAGAGAGAGAATGAGAGAGAGAGAGAGCACATGAGAGGGGGCAGGTCAGAGGGAGAAGCAGACTCCCTGCCGAGCAGGGAGCCCGATGCGGGACTCAATCCAGGGACTCCAGGATCATGACCTGAGCCGAAGGCAGTTGCTTAACCAACTGAGCCACCCAGGTGCCCCAGATTTAGATTTTAATGTTACACTTGCTTTATATAAAGAATTTGTAAGACTTCCTTTTTTTTCTGTGTTCTGGAATAATGTATGTAGCATTAGAATAGTCTGATCATTAACGTTTGGTAGAATTCTCCAGTGAAACTGTCAGAGCCTGGAGCTTTTTAGTTGAGAATTTTTTCTAAATTTTCTCTACTTATGAGTAATAAATTTGTCTTTTTAAGCATTCTATCTCTGATTGAGTAAATTTTGTAAACTATGTTTTCTTTGGAAATTATTCGTTCTATCTAGATTTTCAAATTTATTAACATAAAGATTTGCATCATTTTTATTTTTTAATTTTCAGTGGTTGCTTTCTCATTATTTCTTGTGCTGCATTTTTGCTTTCTTCTCTTCCCCCTTTTTAAATTATTTTTGTCACTTTGTTGAGAAACCCAAGATTTTGATTTATTAATTAGATCAATGTTTTTCTTTTCTCTACTTCATAGATTTTTGTGCTTATCTTTATTATTCCCCTCACTTTATTTCTCTGGCTTACTTTGTTGTTGTTGTTGTTGTTTTTCTAGTTTTTAGCTAGCTTCTCTAGCACATTTATTTTCATCCTTTTGTTTTTACTAACAAAAGTATTCAAGACTATAAATTTTTCTCTTATTTTAAATGTGTGCCATAATAATTTGCAGTGTTTTCATTATCATTGTCTTTAGAAATTCTCAAATTGCTATTTGTTTTTGCCCTTTCACCCAAGAGTTGTTAAGTGGAGAAGGGGCTTCTCCTCTTAATATTCAGTAGAAAGGGTCTTTTTGCATTTTATTTTATTATTAATTTCTAGGCTTACTGAGTTTTTGTCAGAACATGTCTTTAATACTTCTATTTTTATGAAACTTATGCTTTCAGTATGACTAATATATGGTAAACTTTTGTTAATATTTCATACGCACTTAAGATGAAGGTGTACTCTCTATCTCATGAGGATAAAAGTTATATATATATCTATGAGATGCAGCATACTGATTATACAGTTTTGGTCTGCTATATCTTTACCTGGTTTTTGTCCATTTAATCTGTCTTGTACTGAGGGTGGTATGTTAAAGTTTTTTTGCATTACGTTTCTATCTCTTCTTCATGTCTATTTCTGCTTTGTAAAGGTGGTTGCTCTACTAAGTGGTGGATGAATATTCATGAATGTGGTATCTTTATTACGAATTGTGGCAATGAGTTTCAAAAAAAGTTTTTGTTATGTTTAATTCTTTTTGGTTAAATTGTACTTTATTTGATGTCAAATTCACACTCCTGCTTCATTATTGGTTCAATTTGCTTCAGATGCCTAATCTTTTCTGAATCACTTTGTTTTAGGTGTATCATTAATTATGTAGCATGTAGTTGCATCTTATTTGTGAACCAAATTGAAGTTTTGTCTTGTAATTGGTTTGTTAAGCCAATCTACATTTATTGATATGACTGTTGTATTTCAACTCGGTAATATTACATTGTTTTATTTGCTGGGATTTTTCCCCTCTGTGATTTGTTTGCTTTGTTCTTTAATTTCCAAAATTTTCTTTGGTATTTAGGAAGGTTTGTATTTTTTTCTAGTGGCTTCTTTTGTACTTAAAATACATTTTGTAATGCTTTTAGAGTCTGTGTTTTATTTCACCTTTGTTATCTAATTTGTCAATTTTTAATTGTACCCTTTGACCTATTGCCCATAAAACTATGAGCTTATTCTACTTTATTTTTCTCTCTCCTCTTTTGTGTAATGTTTTACTTAACATACTATACATATGTTCTGAAGATGTATAAATAGTCCAAGTAAGTATATATATATGTATTTATATTTATATTTATATTTACGTCTATCTCCTTGTCTTCATCTGTTTTTTGGGTCTTATATCCACAACTGATATTTCTCCAGAAATCGTTAGATGATACACATTTGCTTTTAGAATGCATAAGAAGGGCTCATATGTACTGTGTTCCATGAGTTATTCCATGTTTAAAACTGTTTTTCTATAGCCTTGATACTTGAAGGACAGCTTGGCTGCATATGAAAATCATGTTTCATATTTGCTTTAGTTCTTCAAAATATTGTTCTGTTGTTGCCTTGTTGTGTAATTGCTTTTGAGAACTCTATAATGTCCATCTGTTTTTCTTGCTCTTATAAGTTACTTGATTTTTCCCCTTAGACCCTGGTAATTTTTTATAGTCTAATAGTTTTAATAAGCTGTGTCTCACAGTTGATCATCGAGGATCAATTTTCCAGGATATCTGGTAAGCTCTTTCTGTATATGGATTATAGCAGAGGTTTTTAGCTTTCTTAGTACATAGTACCCATAGGGTGTCAGAAATATTTTCGTGGAGCTCCTAGAGCCCCCCACCAAATATATAACAGTTTAAGTACTCTGGTCCAAACAATAAATATTTATGTCCTAAGAACTCGGTGGCCATTTGAAAGTAATTGAGAGAGAAAAAAAAAAAAACCAACAATGTTTTTATTTTGTTCCTGACTCAAATCACCTCCTTTAGGGGGATGAGCCTGTTGAACACTGTACAGTTTCTCAAATCTTAGAATCCAATTGGATACTGCCTGTTCCACATTGGTTCCACACTGGTTCTCATATAGTATTTGCTTTTTATCACAACAACTATCGACAGTTCTACTTTGCAAAGATTTCATGCCATGAAAAGAAATGTTGTACTATCTAATGTTGAATCTGTAAACTCTTTTGACTCTGTGAATTTCAACAGATGTCAGATATTACTGTATTTTCCTCACAAGTTAAAAATATTCCATGGCATGCCTGTGAGTTCACTTAGCATACTGGTATGCCTCAGCACACCACTTGGGAAAAAAGTTAAAAGTCTTCTTTTACTTCAGTAAAGTTCTTTTAGTGTAAGATTTTAAATATTCTTTTCCATTGTATTATTTTCCTACTTCAGAGACTCCAACATTACATTTGTTATACATTCTTTGACTATTTTAACTACTTTCTTTTTGACTTTTTCATGTCTTCCCCCTAGTTTTATCAAGAAATAATTAACATACATCATTATATAATTTTAAGGCATACAGCGTAATGATTTGATTTACATATATTTTGAACTCTTACAATAGGTTTATTTAACATCCATCTTCTCATATAGATAAAATAAAAAGAAATGAAAGCAAAAAAGGAAAATTTTTCCTTGTGGTGGTAAGAACTATCAGGTTTTTCTTTCCTTTTTTTAAATTTTATTTTATTATGTTATGTTAATCACCATAAATTACATTATTAGTTTTTGATGTAGTGTTCCATGATTCATTGTTTGCGTATGACACCCAGTGCTCCATTCAATACGTGCCCTCTTTAATACCCATCACCAGGCTAACCCATCCCCCCACTTCCTCCCCTCTAGAGCCCTCAGTTTGTTTCTCAGAGTCCATAGTCTCTCATGGTTTGTCTCCCCCTCTGATTTCCCCCCTTAATTCTTCCCCTCCTGCTATCTTCTTTTTTTTTTTTTTAACATATAATGTATTATTTGTTTCAGAGGTACAGGTCTGTGATTCAACAGTCATACACAACTCACAGCGCTCACCGTAGCACATACTCTCCCCAATGTCTATCACCCAGTCACCCCATTCCTCCCACCCCCCCACCACTTCAGCAACCCTCAGTTTGTTTCCTGAGATTAAGAATTCCTCATATCAGTAAATTCATATGATACATGTCTTTCTCTGAAGGACTTATTTTGCTCAGCATAATACCCTCCAGTTCTATCCACGTCATTGCAAATGGCAAGATTTCATTCCTTTAGATGGCTGCATAGTATTCCATTCACCACTTCTTCTTTATCCATTCATCTGTTGATGGACATCTTGGCTCTTTCCATAGTTTGGCTATTGTGGACATTGCTGCTATAAACATTGGGGTGCACCTACCCCTTTGGGTCCCTACATTTGTATCTTTTGGGTAAATACCCAGTAGTGCAGTTACTGGATCATACGGTAGCTCTATTTTCAACTTTTTGAGGAACCTCCATACTGTTTTCCAGAGTGCCTGCACCAGCTTGCATTCCCACCAACAGTGTAGGAGGGTTCCCCTTTCTCTGCATCCCCGCCAACATCTGTCGTTTCCTGATTTGTTAGTTTTAGTCATTCTGACTGGTGTGAGGTGGTATCTCGTTGAGGTTTTGATTTGGATTTCCCTGATGCCAAGCGATGTTGAGCACTTTTTCATGTGTCTGTTGGCCATTTGGATGTCTTCTTTGGAAAAATGTCTGTTCATGTCTTCTGCCCATTACACCTAAAGGAGCTGGAGAAACAGCAAATAAAGCCTAAACCCAACAGGAGAAGAGAAATAATAAAGATCAAAGCAGAAATCAATGAAATAGAAACCAAAAGAGCAGTAGAACAGATCAACAAAACTAGGAGCTGGTTCTTTGAAAGAATTAACAAGATTGATAAACCCCTGGCCAGAGTTATCAAAAAGAAAAGAGGAATGACGCAAATCAACAAAATCAGGAATGAAAGAGGAGAAATCACAACCAACACCAAAGAAATACAAATAATTATAAGAATATATTATGAGCAACTCTATGCCAGCAAATTAGATAATCTGGAAGAAATGGATGCATTCCTAGAGATGTATCAACTACCAAAACTGAACCAGGAAGAAATAGAAAACCTGAACAGACATATAAACCACTAAGGAAATTGAAGCAGGCATCAAAAATGTCCCAACAAACAAGAGCCCAGGGCCAGATGGCTTCCCAGGGGAATTCTATCAAACAATTAAAGAAGAATTAATACCTATTCTTCTGAAACTGTTCCAAAAAATAGAAATGGAAGGAAAACTTCCAAACTTGTTTTATGAGGCCACCATTACCTTGATCCCCAAACCAAAGACCCCATCAAAAAGGAGAATTACAAACCAATATCCATGATGAACACAGATGCAAAAATTCTCACCAAAATACTAGCCAGTAGGATCCAACAGTATATTAAAAGGATTATTCACCACGACCAAGTGGGGTTTATCCCTGGGCTTCAAGGTTGGTTCAACATCTGCAAATCAATCAGTGGGATACAATACATTAAGAAAAGAAAGAATGAGAACCATTTGATCCTCTCAATAGATCCAGAAAAAGCATTTGACAAAGTACAGCATCCTTTCTTGATCAAAACTCTGAAGAGTGTAGGGATAGAGGGTACATACCTCAATATCATAAAAGCCATCCAGGGAAAACCCACAGCGAATATCATTCTCAATGGGGAAAAACTGAGAGGTTTTACTTTCTTAACAACTTACTTATATATTATACAACAGTGTTAGCTATAGTCATCATGTTGAACATTATATCTCTAGTACTTATTTATCTTATAACTAGAAGTTTATAGCTCCTGACCACTTGCCTCCAGTTTCCCTTCCATTTACTTTCCATCTCTGATAATCACAGATCTGTGAGGTGTTTTTGTTTTATTTTTTAAAGATTCCACATGTGAGAACATACAGTTTGTTTTTCTTTGACTTATTTCACTTAGCATAAGGCCTTCAAGGTCCAGCCATGTTGTTGCCAATGGTAGGATTTTTTTTTAAATTATTTTATGGCTGGATAATATTCCATTTATCATTCATCCATTGATAGACACTTAGGGTTTTTTTTTCCCATGTTTTTGCTATTGTAAATAATGCTGCGGATTTGGAGTATAGCATGGGGGTGCAATTATCTTTTCAAATAAGTTTTCATTTCCTTTGGATATATTCCTAGAAGTAGAATTACTGGGTCCCATGGTAGTTCTATTTTTAATTAAACATATTCTCCATTCTATTTTTAAGAGTGGCTGTATCAGTTTATAATCCCACCAACAGTGTACTAGGATTCCCTTTTTTCCCCATCCACATCAGCATTTATTATCTCTTATTTTTTGTTGATGGCCATTTTAACAGGCATGAGGTGATATATTATTGTGGGTTTAATTTGTTATTTCCCTAGTGACTAGTTATACTGATCATCTTTTTCATATACCTTGGCCTTTTCTTGAGACTGAGCCACCCAGGTGCCCCTCTTTGCCCATTTTTTAATTGGGTTGTTTTTTAACAATTGATTTGTATGAGCTCTTCATGTATTTTAGACATTAATCCCGTATCAGATATATAGTTTACAAATATTTTTTTTTCTATTAAGTAGGTTTTCTTTTCACTTTGTTGATGGTTTCTTTTGCTGGACAGATTTGTGGTTTGATGTAGGCCCACTTGTTTGTTTTTCTTTATTTTGTTGCTTGTGCTTTAGGTATCATATCTAAAAAATCATGACCAAGACCCATGTCAAGGAGATTTATTCCTGTTTTCCTCTGAGAGTTTAATGATTTCAGGACTTAAATTTAAGTCTTTAATTCATTTCAAGTTTATTTTTGTGTGTGGTATAAGATATGGGTCCAGTTTCATTGTTTTACATGTGAATATCCAATTATCCCAGCAGTATTTATTGAAAATAGTTTCTGTTCTCCATTGAGTATTCTTGGCTCCCTTGTCAAATATTAATTGACTATATCTGTGTGGGTTTATTTTTGGACTTTTAATTCTGTTCTATTAGTCTATTTGTCTATTTTTATGCCAGTACCAAACTGATTTGATGACTATAGCTTTATAGTATAGTTTGAAATCAGGCAGTATAGTGCCTCCTATTTTGTTTTTCTTTCTCAGGATTGCTTTGGCTATTTGGGGTCTTTTGTGATTCCATATAAATTTTAGGAGTGTTTTTTCTACTTCTGTAAAAAATACCACTGGACTCTTGATAGGGGTTGCATTGAATTTATAGATGATTTGATAGTAATGAAATTTTAACATTATTGTTTCAGTTCCATGAACATAAGATACCTTTACATTTATTTGTGCCATCTTCAATTTGTGTCATCAGTGTCTTGTAGTGTTCAGAGTAGAGATATTTAACCTCCTTAAATTTATTCCTGAATATTTATTGTTTTTGATGCTATTGTAAATGAGAATGACATTTTTATTTCTTTTTCAGAATATTTGTTTTTAGTGTATAGAAATGCTACTGAATTTTGTATGTTAATTTTGTATCTTGCACCTTTACCGAATTCATTTATTTTTTGGTTGAGTCTAGGATTTTCTACATATAAAATCATGTCATTTGCATATAGGGACAATTTTACTTTCTCCTTTCCAATCTGATTCCTTTCCTTTTTCCTTTACCTTTATTTTCTTTTCTGGGTTTTTTTTTTTTTTTTTTTTTTTTTTTTGGCTTTTTTACCTGATTAGTTAGGACTTCTTGTGTTATACTGAATAGGAGTGGTGAGTGGGCACCCTTGTCTTGTTTCTGATATTAGAGGAAAAGTTTCAGCTTTTCACCATTGGGTATGATGTAAGCTGTGGGATTCTCATATACAGCCTCTATTATGTTGAGATATGTTTCTTTTATGCCTAATTTGCTGAGTTTTATTTTTTTTTACCATAAGTCGATGTTGAATTTTGTTAGACGCTTTTTCTGTGTCTGTTGAGATGATAATATGATTCTTTTCTTTCATTCTGTTAATGTGTTGTGTCACATTGATTGGTTTGCATATGTTGAGCCATCCTTGCATCTCAGGGATAAATCCCACTTGATCATGGTGAATGATCCTTTTAATGTGCTGATGAATTTGGTTTGCTAGTATTTTATTGAGAATTTTTGTATCTATATTCATTAGAGATATTAGCCCATAGTTAGCCTGTAGTTTCCTTTTTAAGTAACATCCTTTTCTGGTGTTGGTGTCAGGACAATGCTTGCCTTGTCAAGTGAGTTTGGAAGTGGTCTCTTCATGTTTTTGGAAATTTTTATTAAGGATTGTTTTAATTCTTCCTTAAATGTTTGACAAAATTCACCAGTGAAGTTGTTTCATTCTGGGTTTTTCTTAGTTGAAAGATTTCTTTAATATTTATTTATTTATTTGAGAGAGAGAGAAAGGGCAGAGGGAGGGGTAGTCTTAAGCAGACTCTGTGCTAAGCATGGAGCCTGACATGGGGTTCAGTCTCACAACCCTGAGATCACGACCTGAGCTGAAACCAAGAGTCAGATGCTTAACTGACTTGCACCACCCAGGCATCCCTTAGTTGGATTTTTTTTTAATTATTATTACTGATTAAATCTTCTTGTTAGTAATAAGTCTATTCAGATTTTTTATTTCTTCCTGATTCAGTCTTGGTAAGTTGTATGTTTCTAAGATTTTTTCCATTTCTTTTAGGTTGTCTAATTTTTGTGTGTGTGGTCTCTTATGATTCTTTCATTTTCTGTGGTGTTCATTGTAATGTCTCCTTTTCGATTTATAATTTTGTTGATTTGGATTCTTTATTTTTCCGGGTTAGTTTAGCTAAGGGTTCTTAATTTCTGTTTATCTTGTCAAAGAATCAACTCTTAGTTTGGTTAATTTTTTGTATTGTTTTTCTGTTCTCTATTTCATTTATTTCTGCTTTATTATTTCCTTTTTTCTGCTAACTTTGGGCTTAGTTTGTTTTTTTTCCAATCCTTAGGTATAGAGTTAGGTTGTGTTTGGGATCTTTCTTGCTTTGTAATACATGTGTTTACTGCTATGAACGTTCCTCTTAGATCTGCTTTTGCTGTTCTGGTCTGTTGGATCTGCATTTTTGTTTGTCTCAAGAAATTTTGTTTCCTCTCTAATGACTTCTTTGATCTAGTGGTTGTTTTAATGTCTTTTAAAGCTCACTTTCATTTTCCATTTTTTTTCAATACTTGTTCAAGTCATTTGGGGAGCCTTTGTAATTTCATCTTTATTTCTGATTTGATATCTGTCCTCTATTTTTTTCTGAATTTAAAAAAATCTGAGTTCCATCATTTATTTCTTATTTTTGATAATTTTGCTTCTACTTTTTAAACTTCTGGCTCAATATTTGTTTTCATATCCCCCAAATACTTATTTGAGGATATTCAGTACTATTGAGAATATTGTGCTATAGCCTTCTTTTGCTTTATATTTAGGTTTTCATCAACTGAATTATTTTGATTCTCAGCTTGTATTTTCTTCTTCTAGTAGCTTTGTTTGTGCCTCTACTTTCTAGAAGGGCTGGCTCTTTTGATGTGAGTTGTGAGATTTCTAGTTCAAGAACCACTGACTTCTGCTACTAACAGTTATGCATAGTTTACTTATAGATGGCTTCTTTGGAAAGTGTTGAGGGGTTGGGGGAGGTGATGCATCCCATTCAGTTTTTCTTTTTTCCTTCACTTTGTCTTATAGTATCCTGAATTTACCCTTCTGGCTTTTCTCTCCCTTTATGGTGCATTTTTTAGTGGGTGCCTCTCTCTCCCTTTATGTGTCTTTATCTATCAGGTGTCTTTATCCATCAGCATTGCCTTTTCAAGACTGCCTATTGTAATCCCATGCACTTTGATGTCCCTTACCTATAATTAACACTGATTTATTTGGACTTCTGTTCTAAGTATTTTCACATCTATGGTAGACTTTCCCTTTTCAAGGGTAATTGAGTTTAATCATAGACTTTTCATTCCATTTTTCTCTCTTCTATACAGTGTTCCCTGGACCCTGACTTACTGTCTTAAAGGTTTGGGATAGAATATTAAATAACTCCACTGGAAAATGGTGTTTGATTTTTCTACATAGAGCTATTTTGATTTCTGTAGTGTCCTTGTATTCTAGTTATAATGCAAGTATATATTTATTCTTACTGGTTTCATCTGTTTATTTTGTTCTTTTTGTCAATCTATGTCATTTTTGGAAGATATTTTGCAATATTTTTATTCATATGATCACAATTGTCTTTAGCTATATTCACTGTATTTTATTTAAAAATGAAAATCTAACATGCTTCATTTGTACTTCAAATGCATTAATTGCCTGTAAACTCTTGTCAGTTACTATAACCTGTACAAATGGCTCAAATAAATAATGTTGTTCCTTGGAACACTGCAAATTGTATTTAATGCCTTGAAGTACTCAAATGTAAAATTTCTAAGCAGTGTCATGTTGATGAAACAAAACAATTCTGGGCCTTCAGGTTTCAGGTTTTTTAGACAATTTACAATCCCTGCACTAAAGGTTAAACTCTAAATTCTTTAATATGATTTGGAAGATTTTCTTTTAATTGATCCCTCCAGACTTACAGCTCCAAGGGAACTGAACTGTACATAATTCTCTACATGTACTAGGGTCCGTCAGTCTACTGGCATACCTCAGAGATATTGCCAGTTTGGTTCTAGACCACCACAATAAAGCAGATATTGCAATAAAGTGAGTCAGATGAATTTTTTGGTTTCCTAGTACATATAAAAATTATGTTTACACTATACTATAACTTATTAAATGTGAAATAGCGTCCTGTCTAAAAAACCATGTACATACCTTAATTAAAAATACTTTATGGCTAAAAAATATTAAGCATCATCTAAGCTTTCAGCAAGTCATAATTACTGATCACAGATCATCATAACAAATATATTAATAATGAAAAAGTTTGAAATATGAGAATTTCCAAAATGTGACATGAGTCATGAAATGAGCAAATGCTATTAGAAAAATGGTGCTGGTAGACATTGTCACAAGGTTGCCACAAACCTTCAATTTGTAAAAAAAAAATGCAATTATTTGTGAAATGCAAAAAAGGTCACTGGCAATGAAATGAGGAATGCCTGCATTTCTTTGCTGGAATGGCCTTTGCTGGAATGGCCTTTGCCTTCCTTGTTTTCTTGGTTAATGTTGACTCATCTTTCAAGACTCTTCTTGGGTGCCACATCCATCAGCATTCTTTCCTGACTGACTTCTAGTCTAGTCTGGTCTAGAGTAGAGAACCTGCAGTGTCCATCCTGTCAACACCTCCATCATCACACTTGTTACTGTATACTGAAATTACTGTGTACACAACAGCCTGACCCATTCAATTGAATATCTTGGGGAAAGGAGCCTTGCTTTATTGGCTTTTCTTATTCCTAGAATCAAGTACACTACCTGGGACATAATTGATTTTCAGTAAGGATTTGTCAAATGCAATACTAAAAGTGAAGGCTCAGAAGTTCAGAGAATCACTTGGACTTGGTACACTGTGGTCTTTAGAATGAAATATAATGTGAGTAGATAAAATTTGAGAATAAGTAAAAAGCCATATTATACTTTTTTGTTAATGATGAATCTTATTTGCTGCCAAATGGATCAATTTTATTTAAAACAAAACAGCATTATAATGATGATAAATAGTTGTTGGTTGAGATTTTTTTTCTTGCTAGGTTTATCACAGTGGTAATACCATCTTTTATGTAAAACATTGAGAACCCTTACTCTTAAGTGTTACATCTTATTCAGTATAGAGTCCAGGTACTTATAGACTGTGAACATGGAAGAGAGAGGAGCTACTTGGACCATCTCTAAGTCTGGTCCTTACACTCCCGTGGTGTTCTAGACAGCTGAGTTGTTCACTTGTTAGAAATAGCATCTGAAAGCACATTGAGAGGACCTTTCTAGTGGTAATAATAGTTTTGACAGTTGCTGTGTCCAGTATAGAGATAGCTCTTTGTTTATAAATTGGCAACCTGTTATGGGATACTTAGTGTGTGAAAATGGCCTTAACTATTCCAAAAATGTAAATCACAGGATCCTTGCTGCTTGCATATACACACTAATTTTTAATATTTAAATGTCATTAAGTATCATTCCTAGGATACATAAGCATTTGGGGACTGAACTAAAATGACAGTTCTGAAAAAAAAAAAAGTCACACCAGCAGGATTTTTCATTCTGATCAACTAACATGATGGGTAAGAAATGTAAAAAATAGCTATTTTTTAGATGTCAGGTGGAAATAAGTGCATTTTATCCAGTCCTCCCTTAGTATATCTAATTTGTAAAAAAATTCTGAATATACATGAATAATTTATACACTGGCATCTATCTGTGACTTATACATAGGTAGATTACTTAGAAATTTACATAGCATAGAGTAATAGATAGGCCTTTGGACAGTATATGCAGACTTATTTTTAATCCTTGCTTGCCATTGATTAACTATTTAAACCTGGTCAGAACACTTAATCTCTCTCAGTATCAGAGAGATTTCCTTATCTGTAAAATGATAAAGTTACAGCAGACAATTTATAGACAATATTCTCCTGCCCTGTGAGTCAGATACACAATTTAAAGCTAAACGTGTATTTCTGTTGGTATGAAACTGGAGTGTAGTGCATTGAATGTTTTTGTTAGGAAACTGAACATTATAATAGGAAAGCATCTCCAGATATATTGGGATTTATATTTCCAGAGAATTGTAATACCTAATAAACATTTATACTTGAGTATTTAAATTAAAATGTATATCTTTTTTAATGAACACAAAGACCTGGAATAGTTTTGGATCCAATCTGTCTATATAGAAGAAATTAAGGAAGGGATGGCTTTCGGAATGATATTAGGGATTTGTCTTGCAGTTATGTTTTCATAGGAAGTACACTGTTTTTACTTACATTCTTTTGTATTATTTTGGGTAATTTGGAGAGGAAATGGGGATGATTGGTACCCCCTTAGACTTTTTTACAGAGAACCCTTTTAATAGGGAATCTTTATATACCCTTTGGCTGTCATTTTTCCCCACAGATGCTGCCTAGAACTGAGTTGTAGATAGGTGTCCCAAAGGCAAGGCTGCTTTGTAGATCCTTGAAACCTTACAATAATGAGAATTTGGCTTATGTATACTGAATTTGTTCTTTATCTTACATATTTTGTAGTTCTTTTTATTTGAATATTATTTATTTATTTATTTGAGAGAGAGAGAGAGAGCAAGAAAGCACAGAGGGAGAGTGAGAGGAAGAAGCCAATTCCCCGCTGAATAGGGAGCCTGACGCGGAGCTCCATCCTAGGACTCAAGGTTGATCCCAGGACCCTGAGATCATGACCTGAGCCGAAGGCAGACACTTAACCTAGGCCCCCCTGTATTTTGTAGTTCTAATATTTCATATTTTGATTTTACTTATAATGAGGGATATTTATAAAGGTTTTGTATTTATTAAAGATAGAAGGTCAGGTTTTAGAGTAAAATAGCCTTTCAACCTAGATCTTCATGGTTTTAAAATTTTGCACATCTAGCTCAAAGTTAACTTGTTTGTGTCATAATCTGTGTGAATACTTAAGAATGGGGATGAGTAGACTATTCAGACTGGGCTAACTTTCTGCATGTCCTATTCCTGGTGGCAAGTTATTGCTAATACTGCATGGTCTTTCTTCCTTGTTTCTGCTGTGTGTTTGCCATTGTCCTAACTCAGTTGCTAAGACCTCCATCAGAAGATGAGGAAGTGATAAAATTTAGATAATATTATTCTTTCTTCTTGAAAATTGAGACTAAAAATGACTGAAATGATCTTTTAATGCATTGTTAAAATTCAACTATACTGACACACTTAGTAGCTATATACTTATTGGAAATTTCTTAGAAAAAGAGAGACCCTTGTGAAACCTATCCTATGAGGGAATTGGTCCACAACCAAAGATCCCTCTTTAGTTAGAAAAGACTTACTATTCTTTTTTATTTGCCTGAAATGTTCTGTTTATATGGTTCATTATCTAAAAAGTTAAGAATGACTATCAGTAATTATGATATGGCTTATGAATGGTCTAATTTTCTTTAGTAAAATAATTTGGAGGAGAACAAATGAGAGGGGTAAAAGATTCTTCTACTATGTTTGATAAGAAACTTGCCACTCATCTTTGGGTTTAGAAGCATTTTTGTGAGCACCAGGTTGTTACTTGAATATTGTTCTGTTAGTGCCTTATAGAATCACACCAAATTTTAATTTTTCCCCATGAGAAGTAATACTTATCCTCTGTATTTATGTTAATTATGAGTAGATCTGGCTGAATAGTATTCCAGTGTATGAATGTAGCACAGTTTATTATCCATACAGCTGTTGATGAACATTTGGGTTGTTTCTTGTTATTATTTTAAATAAAGCTGCTGTAAATACTTGTGTAAAAGTCTTTGTATGGAAATATGCTTTTATTTCTCTTATATAAATACTGAAGAGTGAAACAGCTGTTTCACTTTTTAAGAAATTGTGAAACTGTTTTCTAAAGCAGTTGTACCATTTAGTATTTCTAATAGTAGTGTTTGAGAGGTATAGTTCCTTCACATCCTTAGCAGCACTTGGTATGGTCAATCTTTTAAATTTTAAGCATTCTAAAAAATGTTTAGTGGTGTCTTACTGTTTATCTGTTATCTGTTTATCTTTCTGCCAGTACCATACTGTATTATTGACTGCAGCATTGTAATAAGTTTTTTTTTTTTGGGGTCATAACTTTTGAAGTTAAGTGGTATTAGTCATTTTTTTTCGAGGTTGTTTGTTTTCAAAGTTGTTTTGGTTTACTCTAGGTCATTTGTATTTTTATATGAATTGAAGAATAATCTTGTCAACTTCTTTGAAAAAAATTTCCTTGGATATTGATCAGGATTGTATCACATTTATAACTCAATTTAGGGGAGAATTGGCAACTTAACGATATTGAGTCACTTGACCCATGCACATAGTCCATCTCTTCATTTAGGTATTTTTTAAATTTCTCTCAGAAAAGTTTTGTGGTTTTCAGTATATAAGCTTTACATATCCTTCATCAAGCTCATTCCTAAGTATTTCACATTTTGATGTTATTTTAAATGACATTGATTTTTACTTTCAGTTTTTGATTGTTTATTGCAATTTTCTGCATAATGACCTTTTTTTTTTAAGATTTTATTTGTTTGACAGAGACAGACACAGCGAGAGAGGGAACACAAGCAGGGGGAGTGGGAGAGGGAGAAGCAGGCTTCCCGCTGAGCAGGGAGCCCGATGCGGGGCTCGATCCCAGGACCCCGGGATCATGACCTGAGCCGAAGGCAGATGCTTAACAACTGAGCCACCGAGGCGCCCCTCTTTTTTTTTTTTTATATCCTGAAACTTTGCTAAACTTACTCTTAGTACCTTATTTTAGGTTCATGGGGTTTTCTAAATAGATATCATGTCATTTTGTGAATAAGCATGGTTTTGTTTCTTCCTTTCAATCTGGATGCCTTTTTTTTTTTTTTACTTGTTTTATTGCAAAAGGAATGCAATCAAAATGGGAAATGCAAATCAAAACTACAATGAGATATCACCTCACACCTGCCAGAATGGCTAAAATCAACAACATGAGAAACAACAGGTGTGGGCAAGGATATGGGGAAAAAGGAACACTTATGCACTGTTGATGGGAATGCAAACTGGTGCAGCCACTGTGGAAAACATGGAGGTTCCTCAAAAACTTGAAAATAGAATTACCTTATGATCTAGACATCACACTACTGGGTGTTTACTGAAAGAATACAAAAAATTCAAAGGGATACATGCACCCCTATGTTTATAGTAGCATTATTTGCAATAGCCAAGATATGGAAGCAGCCCAAGTGTCCATCGACTGATGAATGAAGACACACACACACACACACACACACACACAATATACATACATACATGAATGAATAAAGATATACACACACAATATACATACATACAATTGAATATTCAGCCATAAAAAGAATGAAATCTTTCCACTTACAATGTCATGGATGGAGCTAGAGAGCATAGTGCTAAGTGAAATAAGTCAGAGAAAGACAAATACCTTATGATTTTACTCTATGTGGAATTTAAGAAACAAAACAAATGAACAAAGGGGAAAAAAATAAGAGAGAGAGAGAGGTAAACCAAGAAATGGATTCTTAATTATACAGAACAAACTGGTGCTTACCAGAGAGGAGGTGGGCAGGGCATGGGTTAAATAGGTGATGGGGATGAAGGAGGGCACTTGTGATGAGCACCGGGTGTTGTGTAGAAGTGTTGAATCACCAAATTGTACACCTGAAACTGATATTACACTGGTAACTAACTGGAATTAAAATAAAAACAACATACAAGCACAAATATGTAGAATCTGTATTGACATCCTCTATTTCCTTCCTAATACTGGTAATTTGCATCATCAGTGTTTATTTTCTGATCACTCTGACTAGAGGTTTGTGAATTTTATAGATTTTTCTCAAACAGCTATCTTTTGGTTTTATTGATTTTATTCTATTTTATTTTGTGTTTCACTTTTCCACTCATTACCTCCTTTTCTTGCTTTCTTTGGGTTTCACTTGCTCTTTATTTCCATTTTCCTTAGGTGGAAGCAGAATTCCCTGGTTTCAGACATCCTTTATTTTCTGATATAGATGTTAGGTGCTATATATTTCTCCAAAGTTTTGCTTTATTGACAGCCCACACATTTTCATACATTGGTTCTCATTTTCTACTTGGTCATAATGTTCTCTAATTATTTTTAGTCATCTTTCTTTGACCTATGGATTGTTATTTGGAATTGTCTTTGTTAAGTTTTTAAGTATTTGGGGAGTTTTCAGAGATCTTTCTTTTACTGATTTCTAAATTCTGTTGTCAGAGAATACACTTTGTATTACTTAGTCCTTTTAAATTTAATGAGGTACTGTATGTCCCACAATATAGTTTATCTTAGGAAATGTTCTGTGTTCCCTTATATAGAATGTCTGTTGGGTAGACTATTCTTAATACTCTAAGTATTCTTAGAGTATTCTTAAGTACACTTAAGAATTGGGTCAGTTTAGTTGATAGTCTTCAAATCTTTTACATTCTTGATGATTTCCTGTCTACTTGTTCTATCAATTGTTGAGAGAGGTACTGAAATAAGCAACTGTAATTGTGGATTTATCTCTTTCTCTTTGCAGTTCTATCAACTTTTGCTTCATTTATTTTTTTTCATTGATATATAATTAATAAATATGCTTCATTTATTTTGAAGTATTATTAGGCACAAAATATTTAGGAAATTTATATTCTGATGAATTGACTCCTTTATCATAATGAAAAGACTTTTTTTTAATACTGGTAATATTGTTTGTCTTGAAAACTACTTTATTTGATATTAGTATAACTCATATGGGGAGAGGATGACATTTGCATGGGGAAAAGTGGCAGCAGAGATAGGAGATAGTTTATATAGAGGAGGATTGATCAAACAAATACGTTAATTAAGGATAACAGGATCTAGGTTTCTCACTATCTGGGAAAGACGCACAAATTTGGAAAGAAAGACAACCAGAATATACCTGTGATATTGAATTAGAATTATAAATATCAAAAATTCATGAATCTATTAATTCATTATTTTAATAGATATAGAAATATAAATGTAAATGTCCATATATCTTTGTGTGTGTGTGAGTAGTGTATACTTATATCCCCTAGTTCTATTCAGCAAGAGGGTCCAGGAATAACAACATATCAGTAACAACCTATACCTAACATCCATCATTTTCCACTGAAAGGAACCAGGGCTTCTTGGAGAAATGGCTGATTCTGGGATGGGGGCAGTGAAGGTATAAGGTGAGCCTAGAATATCTTTTATCAGAAATTAAGGAAGTTCTCAAAGAATGATTGGATGTGTCCATAGTTTCTAGAATTTAGCTTGCCACTCTCCAAGTCTGGTTCAAATTTCTGTTGGAACATATAATGATAATTATCGATTTTAACCAATTGAATAATACAGGAAACCAGGAGTTGAATAAGTAATACATACATAAAGGTTTGGTGAGGAATGGTATACTAATATAATTCTACAATACTTTTCCACAAAATGTTTATTACTTACAGGGGAGAGAGCTATTTTATAGTGGAGAAGCCTGGACAATACCACCTTAATTAAATAACCATAACAATGGAACAGTTTGAACCTGTGTGCCACTGGTTGGGAAACAAAAAGAACACACTATCACTTCTGTGATATTCCTGTCAAATATGCATAAGCTTACTCTATTCATGGGAAAACATCAAGTAAATTCCAAATTGAGTTAATATTCCACATAATAACCTATCCTCTTCAAAAAGGATCAAGTCTTACAAGAGTTGAAGGAATACTGAGAGAAACTTACAGACTGAAGGGGAGTTAAAAGACATGATAACATATGATTCTAAACAGTCTTTTTCTTCTTTTTTGCTATGGTGAAAATTATGAGGACAAGTGGAGAAACTAATGGTGTCTCTGCATTAGATGGTAACAATATTAAGTTTCTGATTTTGATGGTTGTGTTGAAGTTATGTGGGAGAATGTCTGTCTTTGTAGGAGTTAAACACTAATCAGATGTGATGGGGTATCCAATTGGCAATCTTTTCTTAATGGTTCATGATTTTAAAAAAAAGCTTTCTTGCATTGAACTTGCAGTTTTTCTTTAAGTTTATGATTAGCTCAAAATTTCCAGTGTTCAAATAAAAAACGTGTGCAAAGTGCATCAAAGTTGTAATCTGGGTTGTGTTATTGGCTAATTTTAACATTTTTCTAAGGAGTCTAAAGACCTAAATGTGAATTTTTTCCTAAAAGCTTTAAGTAGCCTTGAACTATCTGGGCTATTTATGATAATAACCTCTCTGGTATGAAAGGAGAATGAAAACTTTTTTGTGGTGGAGGAAAATAGGATAGGTAGTTTAATTGATTTTCTCTGCTATAAATAATTGTTATAGTCAAAAGTAAAATATAGGCTTCCTCATTTCCAAACCAATTCCTCAGAGTATTTTATAACTTAAAATTATATCCAAATACCTTAACAGTTTGGGTCCTGTATTCCTTGTTTGTAAATGAGAGAGTGAAAGTATTCTCCAGCTCCATGATGTAGATTGTACTATCTCTTTAGGGGCTCATGGATAGAACTACTGGAGTCTGGTATGATATTGCCACTATAAAGAAGACTCCCTAACAACAAAATGTCTCCCCTGTGGTCTGAAATTCCTCATGGTATATCCATTACATCGGATTAAGATTTCTTAAAGTGTCCTTTATAAAGTAGTGATCTTTTTTTTAAGGATCTTGTCAAATACATTAGAAAACTCTGGGTGAAATGGATTTCTTTACCCAGACTTTTCAAAACTGTTAAAATTCCAGAATGCTTTGTGATTCAATAAGAGAAATATATAATTCATTATTTCTCATACTTAGTTGCCCAGGCAACACTTTCAGGAGCACCTGGTGGAAGTATTGTTTAATGGAAAACATTTTGTGAAAGGCTGGATAAAGACCAAATGCATCATTAGAGAAGAATGTAAATGAATCAATATCATATGTAAAATACTAGCTCAAAATTACTATTTTGTATCAGAAAGTAGTCCTGTAGTAAAAGTTGGCAGTAGTTCTGTTCTTAAAAGCTCAGGCCATGGCTTATTCCAGTGGGAGGACAGACTCTACAGTAACACTAGGTCCAAAGTTTGAGCAGCCAACTGGTATCAGTGTCACATGGTGGAAAAACACAGACTGGGAACCACATTGATTTGGGTTAAAATCCAGGTTCTTTCAATTCCATGCTCTGTATTGTTGGTCAGCTCAGTAACCACTCTGAGTCTCAGTTTCTTCGTCGCCAAAATGGAGATAAATCAGTAATGATAATAACAGTAGTTGTAGTAGCTTAGGTAGCACTTACATACTTATGTAGCACTCACAGCTAGGTACTGTTCTAATCACCTGATATATATTAGCTGGTTTGATCCTCACACACACACACAAAAATCACTTGAGATTTTCTTATTTCAATATAAAATTCTGACCATACAGAATTGTTGTGATGATTAGATAAAATATGTGAAATGTCTTTTGCAGTGCCTGGGATGGACTGAGCACTTAGTAGATACTAATCATCACCATTATCATCCTCCTCATGAGGGTCCTGGCTGCCAAGGATGTGTAGGCAGGGAAGAGATGGAGCTGAAGAGGGTGTGGTGGGCTATAAAAAGGAGACTGGAAGAGCACTGTAGATAAATTTCGAAGTTTTCACAGTCTTCCCTGTAGCTAATTGTGGCCATAGCTTCCCACTCTTTATTATTTTTACACACTTAAATCTTAATTTTCTCCTATACCACAATGTCACTTTGTACAAACAAATGTTTGTTTATCCACAGATCTGTTTTCTATTAAATGCTTACTATGCATGGGTAAAAAACAGATTAAATAAGATATGTCTGATAATCATAACCACAATAAAGAAAGTAAAGCAGGAGAGGCAGATAAAAAGTTTAGGAGTGGGGGTGAGGTTAATTTTTATATAAATGTCTTTATTCTTCTCTACAATTTCTGGAGATGAATCTACACAGCAGAGAAATAGGCAAAAAGAGAAGAGATGGGGAGAAAGGGAAAGAATTAAGGTGTAAAACCTGTGATTGGCATTTAACTTTTGTTTTATTCATTCAGAAGAGTGGAGTGAAGCAACACCTCCCTCAATACCTGCAATGCCCTTATACCTTATGCATCTGGGAGCATTTTTTTTTATTTTTTATTTTGTTTATATGAACTTGTATGTATGTATGTATGTATGTATTTTTTTATGTTACCATGTGCCAGGTTCTTTTTTTTTTCTTTTCTTTTATTATGTTAATCACCATACCTTACATCATTAGTTTTTGATGTGGTGTTCCATGATTCATTGTTTGCGTATAATACACAGTACTCCACTCAGTACATGCCCTCTTTAATACCCATCACCAGGCTAGCCCATCCTTCACCCCCCTCCCCTCTAGAACCCTCAGTTTGTTTCTCAGAGTCCATAGTCTCTCATGGTTCGTCTCCCCCTCGGATTTCTCCCCCTTCATTTTTCCCTTCCTCCTTCCTGCTATCTTCTTCTTTTTTTTTTTAACATATATTATTTGTTTCAGAGGTACAGGTCTGTGATTCAACAGTCTTACACAATTGACAGCGCTCACCATAGCACATACCCTCCCCAAAGTCTATCACCCAGCCACCCCCCCACCACTCCAACAACCCTCAGTTTGTTTCCTGAGATTAAGAATTCCTCATATCAGTGAGATCATATGATACATGTCTTTCTCTGATTGACTTATTTCGCTCAGCGTAATACCCTCCAGTTCCATCCACATCGTTGCAAATGGCAAGATTTCATTCCTTTTGATGGCTGCATGATATTCCATTGTGTATATATATGTGTGTGTGTATGTGTGTATGTATATATATATACCACATCTTCTTTATCCATTCATCTGTTGATGGACATTTGGGCTCTTTCCATAGTTTGGCTATTGTGGACATTGCTGCTATAAATATTGGGGTGCGTGTACCCTTTTGGATCACTATATTTGTATCTTTGGGGTAAATAGTAGTGCAATTGCTGGGTAGTAGGGTAGCTCTATTTTCAACTTTTTGAGGAGGTTCTACGCATTTAATGCAATCCCTATCAAAATACCATCAACTTTTTTCAAAGAAATGGAACAAATAATTCTAAAATTTGTATGGAACCAGAAAAGACCCCGAATAGCCAGAGGAATGTTGAAAAAGAAAAGCAAAGCTGGTGACAATTCTAGACTTCAAGCTTTATTACAAAGCTGTAATCATCAAGACAGTATGGTATTCGCACAGAAATAGACACATAGATCAATGGAACAGAATAAAGAGCCCAGAAATGGACCCTCAACTCTTTGGTCACCTCATCTTCAGCAAAGTAGGAAAGAATGTCCAGTGGAATAAAGACAGTCTCTTCAACAAATTGTGTTGGGAAAATTGGACAGCCACATGCAGAAGAATGAAACTGGACCATTTCCTTACACCACACACAAAAATAGACTCAAAATGGTTGAAAGACCTAAATGTGAGACAGGAGTCTATCAGAATCCTAAAGGAGAACACAGACAGCAACCTCTTCAATCTCAGCCGCAGCAACTTCTTCCTAGAAACATCGCCAAAGTCAAGGGAAGCAAGGGCAAAAATGAACTATTGGGACTTCAACAAAATAAAAAGCTTTTGCACAGCAAAAGAAACAGTCAACAAAACCAAAAGACAATGGACAGAATGGGAGAAGATATTTGCAAATGACATATTGGATAAAGGGCTAGTATCCAAAATCTATAAAGAACTTATCAAACTCAACACCCAAAGAACAAATGATCCAATCAAGAAATGGGCAGAAGACATTTTTCCAAAGAAGACATCCAGAATTCCAAGACACATGAAAAAGTGCTCAACATCACTTGACATCAGGGAAATCCAAAACAAAACCTCAATGAGATACCACCTCACACTGGTCAGAATGGCTAAAATTAACAAGTCAGGAAACGACAGAAGTTGGTGAGGATGCGGAGAATGGGGAATCCTCCGACACTGTTGGTGGGAAGGCAAGCTGGTGCAGCCACTCTGGACAACAGTGAAAGAGGAGAGATCACAACCAACACCAAAGAAATACAAACAATTATAAGAACATATTATGAGCAACTATCTGCCAGCAAATTAGATAACCTGGAAGAAATGGATGCATTCCTAGAGATGTATCAACTACCAAAACTGAACCAGGAAGAAATAGAAAACCTGAACAGACCTATAGCTGCTAAGGAAATTGAAGCAGTCATCAAAAATCTCCCAACAAACAAAAGCCCAGGGCCAGATGGCTTTCCAGAGGAATTCTACCAAACATTTAAAGAAGAATTAATACCTATTCTTCTGAAACTGTTCCAAAAAATAGAAATGGAAGGAAAACTTCCAAACTCATTTTATGAGACCACCATTACTTTGATCCCAAAACCAGACAAAGACCCCATCAAAAATGAGAATTACAGACCAATATCCTTGATGAACATGGATGCAAAAATTCTCACCAAAATACTAGCCAATAGGATCCAATAGTACATTAAAAGGATTATTCACCACGACCAGGTGGGATTTATCCCTGGGCTGCAAGGTTAGTTCATCATCCACAAATCAATCAACGTGATACAATACATTAACAAAAGAAAGAACAAGAATCATATGATCCTCTCAATAGATGCAGAAAAAGCATTTGACAAAGTACAGCATCCTTTCTTGATCAAAACTCTTTAGAATATAGGGATAGAGGGTCCATACCTCAATATCATAAAAGCCATCTATGAAAAACCCACAGCGAATATCATTCTCAATGGGGAAAAATTGAGAGCTTTCCTCCTAAGGTCAGGAATATGGCAGGGATGTCCACTCTCACCACTGCTATTCAACATAGTATTAGAAGTCCTAGCCACAGCAATCAGACAACAAAAAGAAATAAATGGCATCCGAATCCACAAAGAAGAAGTCAAACTCTCACTCTTTGCAGATGATATGATACTGTATGTGGAAAACCCAAAAGACTCCACCCCAAAACTGCTAGAACTCATATAGGAATTCAGTAAAGTGGCAGGATATAAAATCAATGCACAGAAATCAGTGGCATTCCTATACACTAACAACAAGACAGAAGAAAGAAATTAAGGAGTCAATCCCATTTACAATTGCCCCCAAAACCATAAGATACCTAGGAATAAATCTAACCAAAGAGGCAAAGGATCTGTACTCAGAAAACTATAAAATACTCATGAAAGAAATTGAGGAAGACACAAAGAAATGGAAAAACGTTCCATGCTCATGGATTGGAAGAACAAATATTGTGAAGATGTCAATACTACCTATTTATTTATTTTATTAACATATAATGTATTATTTGTTTCAGGGGTACAGGTCTGTGATTCATCAGTCCTACACAATTCACAGAGCTCTCCAGAGCACATACCCTCCCCAGTGTCCATCACCCAGCCACCCCTCCCTCCCACCCGCCTCCACTCCAGCAACCCTCAGTTTGTTTCGTGAGATTAAGAGTCTCTCATGGTTTGTCTCCTCTGGTTTTGTCTTATTTTTCCCTCCCTTCCCATATGATCCTCTGTCTTGTTTCTCAAATTCCTCATATCAGTGAGATCACATGATACTTTCTCTGACTGACTTATTTTGCTTAGCATAATACCCTCTAGTTGCATCCACATCATTGCAAATGGCAAGATTTCATTTTTTTGATGGCTGCATAATATTCCATTTTATATATATACCACTTCTTCTTTATCCATTCATCCTTCGATGGACATCTTGGCTCTTTCCATAGTTTGGCTATTGTGGACATTGCTGCCATAAACATCAGGTTGCACATACCCCTTTGGATCACTACCTTTATATCTTTGGGGTAAATACCCAGTAGTGCAATTGCTGGGTCATATGGTAGCTCTATTTTCAACTTTTTGAGGAAGTGTGAGGTGGTATCTCATTGAGGTTTTGATTTGGATTTCCCTGATGCCGAGCGATGTTGAGCACTTTCTCATGTGTCTCTGGCCATTTGGATGTCTTCTTTGCAGAAATGTCTGTTCATGTCATCTGCCCATTTCTTGATTGTATTATTTGTTCTTTGGGTGTTGAGTTTGATAAATTCTTTATAGATTTTGGATACTAGCCCTTTATCCAATATGTCATTTCAGATATCTTCTCCCATTCTGTCCGTTGTCTTTTGGTTTTGTTGAATGTTTCCTTGGCTGTGCAAAGCTTTTTATCTTCATGAAGTCCCAATAGTTCATTTTTGCCCTTGCTTCCCTTGCCTTTGGCGATGTTTCTAGGAAGAAGTTGCTGCGGCTGAGGTCGAAGAGGTTGCTGCCTGTGTTCTCCTTTAGGATGTTGATGGACTCCTATGTCACATTTAGGTCTTTCAACCATTTTGAGTCTATTTTTGTGTGTGATGTAAGGAAATGGTCCAGTTTCATTCTTCTGCATGTGGCTGTCCAATTTTCCCAGCACCATTTGTTGAAGATACTTTTTTCCATTGGACATTCTTCCCTGCTTTGTCAAAAATTAGTTTACTAGAGAGTTGAGGGTCCATTAGATTGGCAACAGAGCTATCCACAGAGACCTGGCAGGCCAGAAAGGACTGGCATGATATATTCAGAGCACTAAATGAGAAAAATATGCAGTCAAGAATACTGTATCCAACTAGGCTTTCATTGAAAACAGGAGAGATAAAAAGCTTCCAGGACAAACAAAAACTAAAAGAATTTGCGAGTACCAAACCAGCCCTACAAGAAATATAGAAAGGGGTCCTCTAAGCAAAGAGAGAGCCTAAAAGTAACATAGACCAGAAAGGAACAGAGACAGTATACAATAACAGTCACCTTATAGGCAATACAATGGCACTAAATTCATATCTTTCAGTAGTTACCCTGAATGTAAATGGGCTAAATACCCCAATCAAAAGACACAGGGTATCAGATTGGATAAAAAAAAAAAACAAGACCCATCGATATGCTGTCTGCAAGAGACTCATTTTAGAACCAAAGACACCTCCAGATTTAAAGTGAGGGGCTGGGTGCATTTTTAAAAAGAGTATTGTGAAGCATTGATTCAGGTCACTCAGATAACCTGATTCCATTGACTTCTTCAGTTTTTCCATGGTCTTAGGTATTTGCTATCCTAATGCCTCACAAATGGCTAATATATTGCTGTGCTAAGCAGCATTTCTGCTGTCAGCAGTGCACCAGCAAATGAAGTACCTCACATGGGAATCATTGCATTAAATGGCACACACTGGACTGGTTATGTTCTCTTCCACTTCGGAATGACTTCACCTTCTCAGTTCCCAAGTGAAATAAAACTCCTTCCATCTGTGCTAGACTTGCATTCTGAAGGGGTTTTGGGATTTATGATTCTCAGAGATGGAAGGCAGAAGCACTAACAAAATGTAAATTGCCACAATGACTTTTGAACAGTTACTATTATTGGGGGAGTTAATTGCCTGTGTACTTCATTTTTAACTATTGAGCTTAACTGGAAACTGAAAAGTTGACAAAATTACAAAAAGGTTAGAGGAGAACAAAAGAAAAGAATCAGGAAAGAGATTGGAATTCAAAATAGTTTGACAGGAAATACCAACGCTTTATCATTACTATATTTGGTAGGATGATCGAACCATCTTTAAAATTTGTATTTTTTAGAAGTTTGTATATATTAAGTTATTACAATAACTCTTAGTGGACATTCATGTTGAATGTACTGCTCTACTGTAATTAATAGTTTGGGTGCTAGATAAGCCATTTTCTGAAACTGAAGACAAAGATTTAAAAAATGGTAGTGTTAACAGTGTGTCCTATAGAGAATATTAAAATATGTACAATTTGCCCCTCCAATTTGGTTAGTCCATTGGTCTGAGGGTCAATTCCTTGAATTGTTCCAGAATATGAACATTTCTGTCTTGATTATTAAGGAAGAGAAACATATGCAGGCAGTACAAGGAATCCTCACAATTTTTGATCCTAGAACTCATCTTTGGAACTATGATTGAAGAGAAAGTCTCAGATTCAGAAAGAATGAGGCCTGTTGATAAACTTTATTTATGCTAGTAGGAAATTGTTTGTAAATGTCAATAATAATACCTTATTAAATATATATTCCAATATGTAAATATTTGGTACCATATGTGTTTATTTTGTGGGAACATTTTTTTAGTTTCTGGAAATCTTGAAGAACATATTGATAACATAATATAGATTTAGAAGCTAATATGTCAGTAAACCAATAAAAGCTATTATAAATTTTTCTTTTTGTCCACAGAAATGAAATAATTAGTGTAGCATATTAAAGAAAAAATGTGAATGGCATTTTCTATATCTTAATAATTATTCCATGTATGATTACTTTTTATTTACCATTTCTAGCTCACTGGAAATGTTCTAGGATCATTCTATCTGGTGGTTTGGTTGAAAAGTTTATAAACTTGTTTTGCTTTGTTTTAGAATGTGCATACTAAGATGTGTTTTAGTTCCGTTACATAGCCTGCTGTCCAAATATTCAATAGTTTTCAGATTTTATGATTTGGATTTGTTAATCCAGCTCTCAGATCCCCACTGTATCTCTCCCAAGGTGCAGCCCCAGAGGATAGTCTCTGTTACCTTTTACATACATTACCCAGCCCCCTCTTTTCAAACAGATGTAGGATTGTATAACATCTGTGTTTATTCTCTTTAACTTTTTTAAAATCTTTCTCTTCTAGCTAAGCTGTCCTTATACTTCTCTTTTCTATTCCACAAGCTTCCCTTACTTTTTATAATTGTTCCCTACAGTAATGGCTCATATTTATTGAAACAGAATTTTTATAATTGCTGAAAAAGCACAGAAGCAAAGTCACATATACTGAAATTTACTGTAAGGGAACTCAAATTTGCAGAGGTATTTCAATGCTCCTTTCTGATCCTTGGATAGTTTAATAAGTAGCTGTACAATAGAGACAGACCAAAATCGAAGAATACCAGGCTATCCTAGGGATACCATATAGGATTTTTAGTCTTGTGAGATTGATCCTATGATATCTTTGATATGAATGATATTTAGAAATTAGAACTTGGGAATATTTAGGAAACTGTTTATGGTCTTTGTTGGGGTTGAATTTTACTTTCTGACATCCTTCATTAAGAAAACCTTTCGTGGGGCACCTGGGCAGCTCAGATGGTAAAGCGTCTGCCTTCAGCTCAGGTCAGATCTCTGGGTCCTGGGATTGAGCCCCACGTTGGGCTCCCAGGTCAGTGCGGAGTCTACTTCTCCCTCTTCCTCTGCCTCTCTCCCTGCTCATGTTCTCTCTCTCTCTCTCTCTCTCTCTCTCAAATGAATAAATAAAATCTTTAAAAAAAAAGAAAAAGCTTTCCTTCATTGATGAAACCAGGTTGACTTAATGATAAGTTGTTGAAGTTTGACTAATTGATATATGAATGGTTAAGGCCTTAACTTAGCTTTTGGAAAAACACGACTTTTTTTTTTTTTTAACTACCAAAGAGAATCAAGTAGAGTTGAATGGAATGTAGCAATCTACTTCATATTGGAAGGACACCCTGTTATGGCATACCGCATTTGGTTCTATACTGAATGCCCAAATTATAATAAATAGTAATATAAAAATAAATGTCTGTTTATTTTTAAAACAGTACTTTCTCTCTACTGCCTTAATAGTGTTTTCAGATCTGCAACAGAAGAGGGAAAGATAGAAAGGGAAGACCATCTTTTCTTAGATGGTGTGGTATGTCACATTTAGTCATATTCCCAGTAGTTTTTTTCTTTGCTGAGTTAATTGTAGCATTCAGGTTACTTAGACAAATGTCACACTTTTCTACCAAGTAGTGTTGTTTTGGTGTGATCTACTGGTTCAGATCTATCTAAGCTTTATCATTATTAGAGGTAAAGATGAACAAGAGAATTCTATCTATGAATCCAGAGCAGAAAAACAGACTGACTTGAAAACATTACTCCATGAGATGTGGTAGCACATTAAAATGTGTAGGGAATAAAATGAACTGTAAGAAAGGCTGAAAGCAATGACTTTGAAGAGAAATTGCCACCACTGCCTATGGCTTTCATCAGTGTATCTGGCCTGTTTCATCCCAGGCTCTGCACTCCAAGGTAGAAAATTTGGTTATGCAGGTTCTAACTTAAGATGTGACATTATTTTGAGAAGAAACCATTTTACCATGGCTCAGAAAACATCCTTTGTTCTCTGTGGGGTTTGATTCAAAATCATGTGAGAGTGGCAGTATAGATTAAGAATCTATAATTTTTGAAAAGGACATGGTGGTTTACTGTTTGCCCTGTTTTGTGTATGTTTGAAATATTCTATAATAAAAGGTTAAAACAAAACAATATAAAAACAAAAAATGGAGTCAAAAAATAAAAAAGGAAAAACTCCTTTGTTAACATATGATATCCAAGAAGAAAGTGTGTGTGTGTGTGTGTGTGTGTGTGTGTGTGTGTGTGTGTGTGTGTGTGTGTGTATAGTTCTGATGTTTTAAACTTAAGAGATTTGTAGAATATGTTTATCAAAAACACATAGGGGGCCTTTTGGCAAATGTATTTCTGGGGTCCTATCACTGGAGATTCCAATTTAGTAGATCTGAAGAGGGAAACAGATTTCCATGCTTCTCATGTGCTGACAGGTTTGGGAACCATTGCCACTGTTAACTGGCTGGATTATGTCATGGAACTCATTTTGGCAAAAACAGACTTTAATAAAGATAAACAAAAGATAGAATATGATAAAATTGGTGAAATCCACCAAGTTGATGAAACTGACAGGGTTTCCTAAAGTAGAACTATGACACTTTTTCATAGTTGGTACCCTGTGATGTTGGTTTCCTTGGAATGAGATATGGCAAGAATGTTAGAGCTGGAATTTTATTTAGACATCCCTTGTCCAGTGTCTGTTTTATAGACCTAAAACTCAACAGCTAAGTTTAGCAAATATTTATTGAAAACCTGCAGGGAACCAGGCATTGTGTTTGGGTAGGCACTTGGAATACAGAATTACTAAAAGTTACTGACCTGGAGAAACTTGGCTGTATTTTCTTACTTCCATTCATTATTTTATCATACCATGCTGCCTCTCTTCTCATCTTTTTTCTAACTATATAAGTCTATTTAACTTCAAAGAGAACATTTAAATTTAAAATTAATTTTCAGGGCACCTGGGCGGCTCAGTTGTTTAAGTGTCTGACTTTGATTTCAGCTCAGGTCGTGATCTCAGGGTCCTGAGATTGAGCCCCATGTCGGGCTCTGCGCTCAGTGCAGAGTCTGCTTTGATTTTCTCTCACGCTCCCTCTCCTTTCCCCCTCCCCCGTGTGCACTCTCTCTCTCTCAAATAATAAATAGATAAAATCTTAAATAAATAAATAAAATTAATTTTCAATATTTAGTATTTCTCCTAATAACTTTAAAAAATCAGGCTAATACTAGAAATAACATCTGTTTACCACAAAGGGAGGGAAGTTACTCTCCATGTTAAGAATATTTCCAGTACATTTTAGGGTTCCTCCAGCATAAGCTTCTAAAGATAGCTTGGAGCAGCAGGGGAAAGATGGGATGCCTGAGTAATTAATCCTTGCCTGACATTAACTGGGGTTTTGAGGAGGAACTGACCATTTGAGAGCAAGTTTAGAGAAATGTGGCAAAAGGGGACTTGACTTTCTTAGGGTATGTAGGGTCATGGGACCTTCTAGATGAAAGGCACTCAAGGAATGTTGATGTTCAGTTGATTGTATTTTTTAACTTAAAGTTAGCATTAGAACATAACTCTTTCTCATGTGACTTTTCTATTTTCTCTAATTCCCATAGCAACAAAAATCACACTTTATATTACTTGAGGTTTTAGAGGCCTAATATCCAAAGAAAATGGAGTAAATAACTGTGGGCAAACAGGAACACATTAGAAATTTCTACTCATTGCCTATTAGCTAGGGAGTCAGTAGTTGTCTTAAATGCAGAATGGTTTGAATGGCCACACTTCTGTGGATAGCCCTTCTCTTGGTTCTTTTTTAGGAATCCCAGTGGTTCTCAAGTTTAATATGTAAAAGGATTACCTTATATAAGTGTATATGCATATCTATATACTGTATTTTAAGGCAAATTTTCTTACTTTTAATTATATAACACTTGACTGCAGAGCTCATCCCCATGTGGGATGTGAGTGCTGTGAGTGAGGTACTTATCCCACTGTAACTAAGTGATTGGGCATGAGACGGTAAAGAAGGGAGAATGAACGACTGAAAACTGATTTTCACTGAAAAAGAAAAGAACAATTATTTACTAGTTTCTAAAGTCCCTCCAAAATGAGAACTGTCCAAAGACATGTTAACTAAGCATATAAGCAGAAGTTATGTATCAAAACATTACTCTTAAAGCACATGATGGCTGTTCAATTTTGCTAAGAGAAGATAGCACCAACTCTCTAATTGTGGGGTGATTTCCTGGAGCTTTGACAAAAAGAAAATCACTGGGAATGCATCTTATTTTATGTCATTTGGATTTAGTTTCAAGTGTCCTGGGCCAAGTATAGACAGCCTGCTCCCCTTGTCTTGATGGGGTTCCTCAAGTGCTGCCTTTTTTTTTTAACCTATACATTGTAGTTCAAATATAATATGATTCTTGTGGAGGAAATGCATTAGCTTCATTTATAAAAACATTTTAAGGAGAGTGGTTTCCTACTAGAATTCAAAAGGGAGTATTTTACCTATAAAAAGCTAAAATGAAATTATTGAAAGGCAAAATAGGCTACTTGTATAAATTGACAACTAGAAATAGATTTATTTCAAGTTTTAGCTAATCATCATCATAATAATACCCCAAAAGTTTAGGTATTAAACTAATCATTTTGTGGCTAGAAAAACATTTTTATGAATTTAAATAGGGAGTGTATTATGAGTAGAATTTGGAAGAAATATTAAAATAAGAACTCAAAATGGAACTCATTGTCAACTGATTCTGTTATTGCCATTTACTCAAAATCTATAATTATCAATTTTTTTTCTTACTGGAAACATATCCTTTCCTACTTTGCTCAGTCTCCTGTCATTGTGAAGCTTTGATGCATCTGACAACAGAATTGACTTCAGGAGTTCTGGGAAGTCCAGAGCTGTTGTGTCAGTTTTAAATAAGCACTTCCATTTCTTTTATATTATGCAAAAAATATGGTATCTGAAGGAAGCGAGGCCTAAATAGGAAGAACTTAAACCTTAGGTCAGACTTGGATTTCAGGTGTATTTGTTTCTGAATAGCTGGATCATCTCAGACATTCAACTTCTGCGTGACCCAGTTCTCCTTATAAAGTGGCATAAATATTACCTCCTTTACTATTATATGAAATTCTTGTGAGAATAAAATAGATACTAGATGTGAAAAGCACAGTACAAGACAAATATATGTAAAAGGAGATTTTTTACTCACTGCTTTTATACATTTGATTTTCTTTTCAAATTTTTAAAAAGCCAAAATCAAATGTACCTTCATTACTGATGTGCAAGTCAGGGAATGGGCAGGAATCTATGTGAGGTTTAGGAAAGATCAGAACAAAAGCATCTATCTGATGGTGAACAGCTGGCTGTTCATGAAATCTTTTTATGAAATGTCCATGAAATCTTTTATTTTTTAAATAATTTTTCTCCACTTATTTTTTTAGAGAGAATATTGCACAAACCTCTAAGATACTGGAAGACCTCAAGTGTTACAAATAATTGACTTATTCAGGCTATAAGTGAAATCTACAGATTTTTGCAGTGTTATGTTTCTAGAACAGTCCAACACAAACTTTTGAGTTAGTACTGAACAGAGAGAGCAAATGAGTGCTATACTTGGATTTTTTTTGGCATAAATACATGACTTACTAATGGCTGAAACTTGGTTCAATGCCAGAAATACAACTACATTCTTGCTATTAATATTTCATTACTCACTAATAGCTTTTTGCATAGGAATAGAAATTTCTGAGGTTATGAGGTAATGTAATAACAGTTCCTTTTGTTGATGATATAAGTGATGGAATATTGTTTTTATAAATAACTTGTTGACTTTTAAATGTTATTCATAAATCTGACCTAAAATATCTAAACATGGTAACTGGGATATTTCCTAGATTATATATTAGAATAAAATCTTCCACTGTTACAGCTGTATGGTCCTATGGAATTTTTCTAAACACAAGAGTTTAACCTTGTTGTTGATATTTTGTCCAGTAACTAAGACCTTCTCTCTAGATAATTACTTACTCTCACTGTCCAGGGAGTTGCAGAATCTGAAGGAAGGCTATTCTAATAAGGGTCTACTGTTATTTTCTTGAAGCTTCTAGAATAGTTGTTATCATTTTGTTTACAGTTTATTGATAACCCAGTACCTTGGTTATGTCACGTTTGCTTCTCTGAAACTAAGTCATTATATTGTTAAAAAAAATCTTGATATGTATCAGGAATTAGTTCTTTATAATGGGTACCCTCTTAATAATCTTTTAAAATTGCCAGTCGTCAATATGGCTAAATGATTCCACCATTTACTAGTTGTGTCAGGACTATTATTATTAAACGTGAACATGGATAATTGTCATAGTGCTGTCATTGCAAAAGATATGCTGTAGCTATATGTATATTTACTCAAATAGTTAAACAGGCAAAAATTTTAAAAAATGAATCCGTGTTTACCTATCCTATACAAGTAAGACAAAAATGTGTGGATAAGCTAATCTATTTACTTGACCTTTTACATTTGAATTCTTTATGATTCTTGCAAGATAAAAAATACATAGATAATAGAACCAGAGAGAACATTTAAAAACTAATAGCATTACAGATATTTTGAATGATACCTAAAAACCATTTATGTTGTGCTTCCTTTATTGTGATTCAGTCAGCTGTTATAGTAGATACTTCTGGTTTCCTGAGAAACAACTATCCCTCTACCCCTCTTCCTCTTCCTTCTTAACAGAATTCTGATTCTATTCAGGTATCTGCTTACCCCTTAGAGACCAAGGTTAGATCCTGATAAATCTTACTCAATTTGGTGCACTCGTCTATTCCCCTTGCCAGTAATTAGTTTTGAGTAAGGGCACGTTCTAGAGCAATAACTAATGAGACACAAGGGAAAGTCTGCTGAAGGGATTCTGAGAAATGTTTTATTTGTTCTAAAATTTGTTCTGAACACTGTGATACTTAGAACTGGTGTAGCCATCTTGTGATCATAAAGTCATAAGTTTCAAGACAAAATTGATACATGAAGATAGCAAGGCAGTAAGATGCAGCAAACTTGGGGTCCTTGAAGAGATGTTAAGGCATTGAATTAACGAACATTGGATTTGCCAACCTCCTGGCTTCTTTTGTACGATAATAAATTCCTTAGTGGTGTCATTTAGTTGAGTCAGAATTTTCTGATATAGCTAAAAACATCCTGAATAATAAAAGCATCCTAAATATTAGCTAAAAGCATCCTATATAATATTACTCATTGTATACTTTTTCTGATAATAGCATGTTAAAAATTATGTACATGGAAAATATAAGTAATTTATAACTATAAGGGTTCCATAGATGCATAAATTCTTATACAGAATATTTTCTGAAAATACAGCATTTGACGTCTTTCTCAAATAGAAGTAGGACCACTTCCCAAAATGATATCTTAGCAATACTTGACAATATTCATTAACTTTGAAAATGTGTTAAAATTTTTAATTTTTAAAATTTATTTTTTAACTTTCAAAATTACTATAAACATACCATATATACAGTAAACTACACAAATTACATTTGACACCAAAAAAGTTTTTAGCAGTTTTTATAAAATGAACACACTCATGTAAATCACCACCTAGATCAGGATATAGAATATTACTAGCTTCCCAAAAGTGTTCCTGTGTTCCCCAGTCAACACCATCCCCTCATCCCAAGGGTAACCACTTTTATAACACTATAGATAAATTTTCCTGTTTTTGAATGTTATAAATTGTACCCTTTTGTGTCTGACTTCTTTTGTATAACAGTTTGGAATATGAGATGCATCCATGTTATGCCTGGCAATAGCAGTTTATTTAATTTTTATTTAGTATTCTATTATATGAATATACCATAATCTATCCATTCTAGTATGGACATTGGATTTTTGGCTACTATGAATCATGTAGTTATGAACATTCTCATATACATCTTTCAGTGTATATATATATATATATATCCATACCTTTCTATTGAGTATATGATTAGATGTGGAATTGCTGGATCCTAAGGTAAATAAGCTAATGTCCCTCTGCAGTAGATATTGTCAAAGAGTTTTCTAAGGTGATCAATATATACTTCTACCAGCCATATATGAATATAAAATTTGCCCTATATGCTTGCCAACATATGATGTCAATTTTAATTTTAGCTTACCTGATATTATGTAGTGCTGTCTCATTGTAGTTTTTTCATTTTTAAATTCTTTATTCTTTTCATTTTTATTTATTAATTATTTTTTAGAGGCAGGGGGAAGGGAGGGAGAGAGGGGGAGAGAGAATCTTAAGCAGGCTCCACCCCCAGGGCAGAGCCTGACACAGGGCTTGATCTCATAACCCTAAGATCATGACCTGAGCCAAAATCAAGAGTTGGATGCTTCACTGACTGAGCCACCCAGGTGCCCCTTAACTTTAATTTTATTTATCAGTTCCCTGATAACTAATGAGGTTGATGCCTTTTTAAATGTTCACTGGACATTTGGATATCCTCTTTTTTGAAGTTCATATTTTAGTCTTTTAATATTTTTTCCAAAATGTGTTTTCTTTTTATTATTGATTTATAGAAATTTGTTTTATATTCAGGATACATGTCCTTTGTCAAATTCTGGTATTAAAATATTTTCTTTGCTTATATAGTTTGTCTTTTCACTCTGTTAATAATATCTTTGTGGAGAAAATAAAGTTTTAGTTTTAATAAAGTCCAGTGTATCACTTTTTCTTTGTAGTCACTGTTTTTGTGTTGTGACTAAGAAATCTTTGCCTAAGATCTAAGATCATGAAGACATTCTTCTCTGTTATCTCTAGAAGATTTATTATTTGTTTCATCCATTTGGAATTGACATTTATTTGGTGTAAGTTGGGATAAAAGTACCTTGTCTCCATATGTATATTCAGTTGATCCCTGTGTTTTGCAAATCAGGTGGATTTATATAGATCCATCTATGAAGTAGAGAGACAGAATATGAACATGTAGAAAAGAGCTTAAGAAACAGAGAATACAATGAGAATGTACAACATAGGCACAATTGAAGCCCTAGAGGAAGAGGAGAGACAGAATCAACTAAAAACAATATTTAAGAAATAGTGACTGAGAATACTGATGAGAAATATCAAATCACAGAGTTTGGAAGTACCAATAACCTTAAGTAAGATAAACAAAAATCTGCAACTATACATATAATAGTATAATGGGAAAATCCAATGCAAAGACAAAATCTTAAAAGTAGCCAGGGAAATAAATGTTACTATCAAAGGAGCTACAGCAAGACTGACAGTAGACTTTTTATCATATAAGGTGGAAGCCAAAAGACAATATAACAACATCTTCAAAATGCCAAAAGAAAATAAGTGCTGACTTAGAATGTTAACATCTTTCATAAATGAAGTGAAATAAACACATTTTCAGACCAGCAGTGAAAAAATTCATCATCGGAACAGCACAAAGTAATTACCAAGTATTCTTCAGGCAGAGGGAAAATGATTCCAAATGGAAGTCTGGAGATAACAGAAAAAATTGAAGCAGAGAAAGTTTGAACATGGGTAGATATAAATGAATATTGACTATACTAAACAGTAATAATGGGCTGTAAAAATATGCTAGAATATAAATTGTATGGGAAGTTACTTGTCTATTTTAACGTTCATGCATTGTCTATGAAGAAAATTTATAGTAGAATTTGATAAATCAAGAATGGATATTGTAATATCTAGGGAAACATCTAAAGTAATAGTAAAAGGATGAATAACTATGAAGGTAACATATAGGAATACTGAAATAAAAAATGAATCCAAAAGAAGGGAATCAAGGAAAGAAGAAATAACATAGAAGATATTTTATTGAAGATTCACTTGAGAAGGGCGGAGCAAGATGGTGGAGGAGTAGGAGACCTGGATTTCATCTGGTCCCAGGAATTCAGCTAAATAGGGATCAAACCATTCTGAATACATACAAACTCAACAGGAGATCGAAGAAAAGAATAGCAACAACTCTCTGAACAGAAAAGCAACCACTTTCTGGAAGGTAGGACGTGCGGAGAAGTGAATCCGAGGCGGGGAGGGGGCCTCTGTGGGCTGCTTCTGGCAAGTGAGAGAGCAGCAGAGCACAAAATTGGAACTTTTAAGAAGTCCGCTCTGCTGAGGGACGTCGCTCCAGTGGCTAAGCGGGGGGTGGAACCCTCGCGGGACAGTGTGGTCTCAGGACCCGTGGGGTCACAGAAAGAGCGGGGGTGCCTGAGTGCGGCAGAGCTCCTGGGTATTAGAGGAGCCGGCTGCAGAGACAGAGCCGAGGTGCGGGCTCTCAGCTCAGGGTGGCCATAAACTGTGATCGGTGACAGTCGGGCCACTGCTCCAGCAGGGACCCAACAAGCGGCAGATCCGGGGAGACTCCCCGTCCTCCCCCAGGAGGACCGGCGCGGGAGCGCACCACAGGGATCTGCTGGGTTTGGAGACTCCACACAGTGACAGGTGCCAGAGATAGAAACGCTCAGTCACAGGCCGGGTGAGCACGGAGTGCGGCCGGAGACTGGGGAGACAGGAGTGACTGCTTTTTTCTGGGGGTGCACTGAGGAGTGGGGCCCCGAGTTCTCGGCTCCTCCCAGGCGGAGATTGGGGGCCCAACATTTTCACTCTCATCCTCCAAAGCTGTATGGAAAGCTTTCAGGGAACAAAAGCTCCCAGAGCAAACCTGAGCAAATTAGTTAGCCGGACTGTCAAGGGCGGGGCAATTCGGCCTCCGTCAAAGACATTTGGGAACCACAGCAAAAGGCCCCTCCCCCAGAAGATCAGCAATAACAGCCAGCCAAGACCAAGTTCACCGAACAATGAGAATGGGAGAACTCCAGCGCTAGGGGAATACTGCACATAGAATTCACGGCTTTTTTACCATGATTCTTTAGTCGTTCAGAGTTAATTTTTTTAACTTTTTTTTTAAATTTTTCTTTTTCCCTTTTTCAACCAACATCTTATCAATCCCTTTTTTAAAAAAACATTTTTATTTTTCGTTTTTAGAGTCATACTCTATCCCTTCATAGTAGTTACCCTTATTTATGGCATACATATATAAGTTGTTTTCTTTCAAAATTTTGAGATACAGTTTCTTCTAACATATCAAAATATACCCTAAATCTCTAGTGTATGGCTTTGTTCTAGTCTCCTGCCTGATCACATTCTCTCCCCTTTTTTTTCGTTCTTTTTTTTTTAATCCTCTTTTCTTTTTTCAAACACCTTCTTATCAATTCCTTTTTTAAAATTTTTAATAATTTTCCTCTTTACAGTCATATTCCATCCCTTCATCATATCAACCCTTATTTTGTACATATATAAGTCTTTCTTTAAAATTTTAGGAGGCACTTTATTCTAACAGATCAAAATATACCCAAAATCTAGTGTGTGGCACTGATCTATGCACCAGCCTGATCATATTTGATCGTATTCTGTTTTTGTTTTGTTTCTGTTTGTTTTTATCTTTTTCTTTTTCTTTTTATTTTCTCTTTCTTTTTTCTTTCTTTCCCTTTCTTTTCCCCTGGTTTCAGGTCTTTTCTGATTTGTTTAGAGTATATTTTCTGGGGATGTTGTTAACCTGTTAGCATTTTGTTCCCTCATTCATCTATTCTCCTCTGGACAAAATGGCAAGACAAAAAAAATCACCTCAACAAAAGGAACAATAGGTAGTACCATTTGCCAGGGACCTACTCAATACGGACATTAGTATGATGTCAGACCTAGAGTTCAGAATCATGATTTTAAAGATACTAGCTGGGCTTGAAAAAAGCATGTAAGTTATTAGAGAAACCCTTTCTGGAGAAATAAAGAACTAAAATCTAACCTGGTCAAAATCAAAAAGGCTATTAATGAGGTGCAATAAAAAATGGGGGCACTAACTGCTAGGATAAATGAGGCAGAAGAGAGAATCAGCAATATAGAAGACCAAATGATGGAAGCTGAGATACAGATAAAGATAAAGAAGCTGAGAAAAAGAGAGATAAACAACTACTGGAACATGAGGGAAGAATTCGAGAGATAAGCGATACGATAAGATGAAACAACTTAGAATAATTGGGATCCCAGAAGAAGAAGAGAGAGAGGGGGGCAGAAGGTATATTAGAGCAAATTATAGCAGATAACTTCCCTAATGTGAGGCAGGAAACAGCCATCAAAATCCAGGAGGCACAGAGAACCCCTCTCAAATTCAATAAAAATAGGTCAACACCCCGACATCTAATAGTAAAACTTACAAGTCTCAGAGACAAAGAGAAATCTTGAAAGCAGCTCTGGAGAAGAGATATGTAACCTACAATGGTAAAAATATTAGTTGGCCACAAACCTATCCACAGAGACCTGGGAGGCCAGAGAGGACTGGCATGATATCTTCAGAACACTAAATGAGAAAAATAAGCAGCCAAGAACACTATATCCAGCTAGGGTGTCATTGAAAATAGAAGGAGAGATAAAAAGCTTCCAGGACAAACTAAAACTAAAGGAATTTGCAAACACGAAACCAGCCCTCCAAGAAATATTGAAAGGGGTCCTCTAAGCAAAGAGAGAGCCTAAAAGCAGCATAGACCAGAAAGGAACACAGACAATATACAGTAACAGACACCTTACAGGCAATACAATGGCACTAAATTCATACCTTTCAATAGTTACCATGAATGTAAATGGACTAAATGCCCCAATCAAAAGACACAGGCTATCAGATTGGATTAAAAAACAAGACCCATCGATATGCTGTCTGCAAAAGACTCATTTTCGACCCAGAGACACCCCCACATTGAAAGTGAGGGGGTGGAAAACCATTTGCCATGCTAATGGACACCAAAAGAAAGCTGGGTGGCAATCCTTATATCAGACAAATTAGATTTTAAAACAAAGACTGTAATACGACACTATATCCT
This sequence comes from Zalophus californianus, assembly GCF_009762305.2. Classification (NCBI taxonomy): domain Eukaryota; kingdom Metazoa; phylum Chordata; class Mammalia; order Carnivora; family Otariidae; genus Zalophus; species Zalophus californianus. The sequence continues at coordinate 116,990,772 of NC_045603.1, read as the reverse complement.
ACTTAAAGGGTCTATCCAACAAGGAGATCTAACAATTGTAAATATCTATGCCCCTAACGTGGGAGCAGCCAATTATATAAGGCAATAAATAACAAAAGCGAAGAAACACATTGACGACAATACAATAATAGTGGGGGACTTTAACACCCCCCTTACTGAAATGGACAGATCATCTAAGCAAAAGATCAACAAGGAAATAAAGACTTTAAATGACACACTGGACCAAATGGACTTCACAGACATATTCAGAACATTCCATTCCAAAGCAACGGAATACACATTCACCTCTAGTGCCCATGGAACATTCTCCAGAATAGATCACATCCTAGGTCACAAATCAGGTCTCAACCGGTACCAAAAGACTGGGATTATTCCTTGCATATTTCAGACCACAATGCTTTGAAATTAGAACTCAATCACAAGAGGAATGTCGGGAAGAACTCAAATACATGGAGGCTAAAGAGCATCCTACTAAAGAATGAAGGGGTCAACCAGGAAATTAAAGAAGAATTGAAAAAATTCATGGAAACCAATGAAAATGAAAACACAGCTGTTCAAAATCTTTGGGATGCAGCAAAGGCAGTCCTAAGAGGAAAGTATATAGCAATACAAGCCTTTCTCAAGAAACAAGAAAGGTCTCAAATACACAACCTAACCCTACACCTAAAGGAGCTAGAGAAAAAACAGCAAATAAAGCCTAAACCCAGCAGGAGAAGAGAAATCATAAAGATCAGAGCAGGAATCAATGAAATAGAAACCAAAAGAACAGTAGAACAGATCAACGAAACTAGGAGCTGGTTCTTTGAAAGAATTAACAAGATTGATAAACCCCTGGCCAGATTTATCAAAAAGAAAAGAGAAATGACCCAAATCCACAAAATCATGAATGAAAGAGGAGAGAGCACAACCAACACCAAAGAAATACAAACAATTATAAGAACATTTTATGAGCAACTCTATGCCAGCAAATTAGATAACCTGGAAGAAATGGATGCATTCCTAGAGATGTATCAACTACCAAAACTGAACCAGGAAGAAATAGAAAATCTGAACAGACCTATAGCCACTAAGGAAATCGAAGCAGTCATCAAAAATCTCCCAAGAAACAAAAGCCCAGGGCCAGATGGCTTTCCAGAGGAATTCTACCAAACATTAAACAAGAATTATACCTATTCTTCTGAAACTGTTCTAAAAAACAGAAATGGAAGGAAAACTTCCAGACTCATTTTATGAGTCCACCATTACCTTGATCCCAAAACCAAAGACCCATCAAAAAGGAGAATTACAGACCAATATCCTTGATGAACACAGATGCAAAAATTCTCACCAAAATACTAGCCAGTAGGATCCAACAGTATATTAAAAGGATTATTCACCACGACCAAGTGGGGTTTATCCCTGGGCTGCAAGGTTGGTTCAACATCCGCAAATCAATCAACGTGATACGATATATTAACAAAAGAAAGAACAAGAATCATATGATCCTCTCAATAGATGCAGAAAAAGCATTTGACAACGTACAGCATCCTTTCTTGATCCTAACTCTTCAGAGTATAAGGATAGAGAGTCCATACCTCAATATCATAAAAGCCATCTATGAAAATCCCATAGCGAATATCATTCTCAATGGGGAAAAGCTGAGAGCTTTCCCCCTAAGGTCAGGAACACGGCAGGGATGTCCACTATCATCACTGCTATTCAACATAGTTAGAAGTCCTAGCCACAGCAATCAGACAACAAAAAGAAATCAAAGGCATCCAAACCGGCAAAGAGGAAGTCAAACTCTCACTCTTTGCAGATGATATGATACTGTATGTGGAAAACCCAAATGACTCCACCCTAAAACTGCTAGAACTCATACAGGAATTCAGTAAAGTGGCAGGATATAAAATCAATGCACAGAAATCAGTGGCATTCCTATACACCAACAACAAGACAGAAGAGAGACAAATTAAGGAGTCGATCCCATTTACAATTGCACACAAAACCATAAGCTACCTAGGAATATAACCAAAGTGGCAAAGGATCTGTACTCAGAAAACTATAAAATACTCATGAAAGAAATTGTGGAAGACACAAAGAAATGGAAAAACGTTCCATGCTTATGGATTGGAAGAACAAACATTGTGAAGATGTCAGTGCTACCTAGAGCAATCTACACATTCAGTGCAATCCCCATCAAAATACCACCCACTTTTTTCAAAGAAATGGAACAAAATATCCTATAATTGTATGGAACCAGAAAAGACCCCGAATAGCCAGAAGAATGTTGAAAAAGAAAAGCAAAGCTGGCGGCATCACAATTCCAGACTTCCAGCTCTATTACGAAGCTGTCATCATCAAGACAGTATGGTACTGGCACAAAAACAGACTCATAGATCAATGGAACAGAATAGAGAGCCCAGAAATGGACCCTCAACTCTATGGTCAACTAATCTTTGACAAAGCAGGGAAGAATGTCCAATGGAAAAAAGACAGGCTCTTCAACAAATGGTGTTGGGAAAGTTGGATAGCCACATGCAGAAGAATGAAACTGGACCATTTTCTTACACCACACACAAAAATAGACTCAAAATGGTTGAAAGACCTAAATGTGAGACAGGAGTCCATCAAAATCCTAAAGGAGAACACAGGCAGCAACCTCTTCAATCTCAGCCGCAGCAACTTCTTCCTAGAAACATCGCCAAAGGCAAGGGAAGCAAGGGCAAAAATGAACTATTGGGATTTCATCAAGATAAAATCTTTTGCACAGCAAAAGAAACAGTCCACAAAACCAAAAGACAACCGATAGAATGGGAGAAAATATTTGCAAATGACATATCGGTTAAAGGGCTAGTATCCAAAATCTATAAAGAACTTATCAAACTCAACACCCAAAGAACAAATAATCCAATCAGGAAATGGGCAGAAGACATGAACAGACATTTTTCCAAAGAAGACATCCAAATGGCCAACAGACACATGAAAAAGTGCTCAAGGTCGCTCGGCATCAGGGAAATCCAAATCAAAACCTCAATGAGATACCACCTCAAACCAGTCAGAATGGCTAAAATGAACAAGTCAGGAAATGACAGATGTTGGCGGGGATGCGGAGAAAGGGGAACCCTCCTACACTGTTGATGGGAATGCAAGCTGGTGCAGGCACTCTGGAAAACAGTATGGAGGTTCCTCAAAAAGTTGAAAATAGAGCTAACATACGATCCAGCAATTGCACTAATGGGTATTTACCCCAAAGATACAAAAGTAGGGATCCGAAGGGGTATGTGCACCCCATGTTTATAGCAGCAATGTCCACAATAGCCAAACTGTGGAAAGAGCCAAGATGTCCATTGACAGATGAATGGATAAAGAAGTGGTATATATACACAGCTGAATATTGTGCAGCCATCAAAAGGAATGAGATTTTGCCATTTACAGCAACGTGGATGGAACTGGAGGGTGTTATGCTGAGTGAAATAAGTCAATCAGAGAAAGACATGTATCATATGACCTCACTGATATGAGGAATTCTTAATCTCAGGAAACAAACTGAGGGATGCTGGAGTGGTGGGGGGGTGGGAGCGATGGGGTGGCTGGGTGATAGACATTGGGGAGGGTATGTGCTATGGCGAGTGCTGTGAATTGTGCAAGACTGTTGAATCACAGATCTGTACCTCTGAAACAAATAATGCAATATATGTTAAGAAAAATAAAAGAACAAGATAGCAGGGGGAAGAATGAAGGGGTAAATCGGAGGGGAGACGAACCATGAGAGACTATGGACTCTGAAAAACAGAGGGTTCTAGAGGGGAGGGGGATGGGGGGATGGGTTAGCCTGGTGATGGGTATTAAAGAGGGCACGTTCTGCGTAGAGCACTGGGTGTTATGCACCAACAATGAATATGGAACACTACATCACAAACTAATGATGTAATGTATGGTGATTAACATAACAATAAAAAATTTAAAGAAGATTCACTTGAGGTTGAAGTGCCCATTAGAATATCTGGGCCACCGTATTACCAGCAGTGGAAATTCCTTTGTTCTTTTTGAAATAAGTAAACCAGTAATTTCCCTACTCTTTCATAATCCAGTATTTATTTTATTTTATTTTATTTATTTATTTGAGAGAAGGGGAGAGAGAGAGAGCACAAGTGGACAAGAGGGTCACGGCAGAGGGAGAAGCAGGCTCCCGTTGAGCCGGAAGCCCAGTGTGGGGCTCTAGCCCTGGGATCATGACCTGAGCTGAAGGCAGATGCCTAACTGAGCCACCCAGGTATCCCTCATAAACCAGTATTTTTAGTATTCTTCTATCAAGTAATACTTGCTCTAGATTTTGGCCTGACACTGTCTTACAGATCTGTGATAATTTTCTGTAGCATTTATCCAAAGTTCAGTCCATCCTTAATGTGTTTTCTGAAAAACAAAAAACAAAAAAACCCATAAAAATGAAAATCTAAGCATATGAATGATCTACTTTCTGACCCCCCTTTCCTTAAATGCCTCCCCTTTTCATAACCAGCTGTGATTTAAGTGACAGAGTTCTTGGTACCTAGTGCTCTTGAATTATTTTCTCCTCTAGCATTGTCATTAGTGATACAAATATACTGTACCTCCGTATCTTCTTGAAATGTGCAAAAACCTAGCATACACATCTGTCTGAGCATAATTTATTTTATTCTTTGGGTATTAGTTCTCTATAATAGCATGCTAAATTACTTACAAGTTCTTATTTCTTCACGTAGACCTGAAGTGTATACCTTATCTCTAGCCCTTTAATTACTGAAGGGATCATTTACAAGCCTAGATACCAGCATGTTTGCGATTAGCCTCCACTTCCTTACATCATTCCCTCTCCTGTTTCTAATTGTTTCTTCACCTGTGTAGTCTCTTGCCTTCTTTGGATCCTGATACTTACCTGATACTCTTTTTCTTTAATAACTCCCAGAAATGTGTTTTTCTAAATAACTGACCATCTTTGCAACTCTCACTTTTTACAACTCTATTATAAGAAAATAATTTTTGTTGTAAAATTTTAGAAGGAAGAGTAAATTGCCACAACAAAAACAAATAAAAAGCTCTTGAATGTTACCATCCTAAGAGAATCACTATTAAAATTTTAGTGTATGTTCTTGGGGAAAAAGATGTAATTTTTTCTGTTGTTTCATATATCCTCACTGCCTTTGGAATTTATCTTTTTTTTTTTTTGCTGATTAATGTATAGGGAAAGAGATTAGTTACTTATTTCCCATAGCTTTGTTTTATATAAATTGTAGTCTAAGAATGAGGACTAAGTTCTTTTATTTTTCCAAGTAAGTCATAATGTCTGTTGCAGGGCTCATGATTTTGCATGCTTCTTGGTTTTAATGCTCTCACAGAAGCTCAGTGCCTCTTGTTAAGAGAAGTTCCTATTGCCAGTCTCAGCCCCAAGGGGAATATGTTAAGGATAAATGGGTCTTGAGCTTTCTTCACCTACAGAAGGGATTGCATTTTCGTGGGTCTTCTGATAGAATATTCATCAAGTCAAGTAAAGCATCAATGAACGTCTCTGATTTGAGCAAAATGAGACTGTTTAGGTGACTAGCAAACTTCTATTTTATAGGAGAGTAAGATTTATATCTTGGTCATATGGGGATGAGTTTAATGTGCCTTGGCAGACCCTTTTAATCTGCCCAGGTATTAGAAATGAACATTGTTTGTCTCTTTACGCAAACTAACTATCCAAAACTTATAAGATTTGATGTTTAGGCATTTTAAGAGGTAAAGGAAATTATGACTCTGGATTCTGAATTTTGGCTTAATTGGAGGAGGAAGAAAGTAAGCAGATGACTAAAACCTGATAAGATTCCCAATTCATTTAATTTTGTTCAACTCAGTTAAAATTGAATATAAAAGACCTGTTTGACTACATTTGTTACTATCTGTATGTTCTTATGAAGATACTAAATTGCCTAAATCTGTTAGCATAATTCAATTATTCTGCTTACAGAGACGATATTACAAATTTTACACATATGACTTGTTTTGTGTATGATTCGAGTTTGGTCATAGAATCCTGGAGTTAGTGATCTTACAAGTCATCCCTGATTTATCAAAACCTTGTTTAGTCATTTCTAAAATTTATAATGCATAAAGATCATCTAAGGGGACTATGAATAGTTCAAATCCCTGGTCTTAATTCCCAAGATATTTTGAATTAAATAGATCTAAATGTGTCCCATAAAGCTTGAAAAGCACCCATGACAATTCTTTTTTTTTTTTAAGATTTTATTCGACAGAGAGAGAGAGGGAGAGAGAGCACAAGCAGAGGCAGCAGCAGGCAGAGGGAGAGGGAGAAGCAGGCTCTCCAGTGAGCAGAGAGCCTGATGTGGGGCTCGAACCCAGGACCGCAGGATCATGACCTGTGCCAAAGGCAGACACTCAACCAACTGAGACACCCAGGCGCCCCCACCCATGACAATTCTTAGGCAGGTGTTTTATGGACTATTTTTTAAAAAGCATTGTTTAACTTATATTACTCCTAGCAGGTAATTATTTATCTTGCTAGAAGGTACATAAGCTCTATGGACTTAGCATCATTGAAAATTGTCAGCATGTTCCTAAGAAATAGAAAAAAATATATTATCATTTCACAGAAGAGGGAGGTGCTATTAAATTAGGTGTTTTACTTAAGATCATTATGCATATCTAGTTATAGGAGTTGGAATATAACTCAGACCTCCTGCACTAATCTGAAGCTACTGGGTCACATTTGCCTTCCTTAGTATCTGAATTTCCATTATTGCTCTGTGCTTGACATTCTTCTCAAAAGAGACATTCATCAGAACTCATTGATTAAAAGTTCAAGCAGCTGGAAATACTCTTCATATTGTGCAGCCTTAAATTTAAAATAGATCTCAAAATATGAAGACATGGAGAATTCACTGGCAGTGTTTTTTTGGTGTTATTTTGTTGGGGCTGGAAATGAAATTAAGAACTAATTATCTTGATTTTTTAAAAAGAGGTTGCAGAATCTCATTCACCTGTTTTATGGTTTAATCCATTCAAGATAAAACATTAGCTACGGTGAGCGCTGTGAATTGTGCAAGACTGTTGAATCACAGATCTGTACTTCTGAAACAAATAACGCAACATATTTTAAGAAAAAAGAAAAGAAGATAATAGAAGAGGAAGAAAAGGGGAGTATGTCAGAGGGGGAGACGAACCATGAGAGATGATGGACTCTGAAAAACAAACTGAGGGTTCTAGAGGGGAGGGGGGTAGGGGGATGGGTTAGCCTGGTGATGGGTATTGAGGAGGGCACGTTCTGCATGGAGCACTGGGTGTTATGAACAAACAATGAATCATGGAACACTGCACCAAAAACTAATGATGTAATATATGGTGATTAACATAACAATAAAAAATTAAAAAAAAAAAAAGATAAAACATTAGAAATGCTTTATATTAAAAAGTAAATGTCTAAACATAAAGCATTTATACCATCATTGACTAGAAATGCTAGTTCTATTCATAGTTACTATATTCAAGTAATGCACCTGCATTCTTTGAAATGAATTCCATTTGCTGTACTTAATCCTGTCTTGAGATGGAAGCCAGTGTCCGTATTTGCCAGGTAAATAAGGACAGACTCCATCTGTCCTGTATTGCCACAGCAGACCATCTAACCTATCCCTCAGTGGTCCTGTCAGGCAACATTATGCAAACAGAGACAAAAAGGACCCTCCTGCTGGCTGACCAGTGGGAACTCTACTAAGCCTCTCTCTGATGGAAGCATTTTTCTTGCCCATCTTACTGTGTGGCAAGTCTCTTGACAAGATTTCCGACTTCTGTCATTGAAGTTAAAGACCTCTTTGTAGTACTCTGATCTCTTATGAAATCAGGGAACAAGAGTACCCTTTATGAATCCAAAGCCTAAGTCTGGAAAAGATCCGTATGTCTCATAATCTTGTAATGTAGCCATTTGTATTTTTATGAATCATAAATTTGAACATAAGCAGATTAAACTATTGCAAAGGAAAGAAGTAAAAGATTTGCTATTTAAACATGAAGCAATATTAGCTCCAGTTTCATAATCGTTATAATTTATGATCATTAATAATCCAAATATACTAATGATGTTATAAATCTGCTTGTTTTTCTTTTGTTTCGTTTTTTGGAAGTCATTAGTATTAGCTATATTTATCTTGGGAAAATCAAAATTTGCTAGGTTCTATTGGTTTTCACCATAGTTTGTACTTCACCTATATCGGAGGTCTTAATAAGGGATTTCTTTGTTTTACAGATAGGGAAAACAAAGCAGAGATAGCCCAAATAACTGATTCTATTCCAGAAATCCCCCAGAGGATATAACAATCCATTTTAGCATTGGGCAGCAATGCATTTGTAGGATGTAGTAATGCGGTGTCTAGAAAAGTGTTGGATTGAAACCCTATGAGCAATTTGTGCTGCTTCTAGAGCATACTGAGCAGAAGGCATAATGAGATAATGAGGAAAGTGGAGTTTTAATGTAGCATATCTAAAGTCCCAGTCCTGGAGCTGAGCTGCTGACCCAAATCACTCCTAAATGGATTTAGCAAGGCTGTGCTTATATATGCAATGTATGATGAGAGTTATATTTTCACCAAATTATCCCTAACAGTTTCAATAGCCATATTTTAAGTTCTTACAAAGCTCTCATGTTTCTGGGTGCTCTCATAATTATTTTGAACAAAGAAATATTGTTCTGGGAAGACAAAATAATTGGATATGACTTTATTCAATTTTAGCTTTAATGCTCATAAAATCACCTGACAGAGTAAAATTCACCAACCCACATTCCCTCCAAAAGGCAAAACCACCTTAACATAGATTTAGGAACTATTCCTAACACCTCAAAATTATAAGTGTTTATTATAAGCAAACTTTCCTCTTTTGTATGTCTGAAAGAAGTAGTAATTTTAAAAAGAATTTTTATAAAAAAGAATTAAGCACACAAGATAACATTTCATTTTTTAAGTGTTTTCAGATGTAAGTTTAACTTGTCCAACTTTTTTCAGGTACATGTGTTCCCAATAGATTTCTTGGGTCTTTTTGTAAGGTATTCCATTCTTCCTATGGGGCATCTAGGTAAGAAAAGAAATCAAAATGCAGTTTGATAAATATACAGGGTATTGCATTTCTGAAGGCAAGGCTGAATTCATCCTTTGTTTTGTTGCCTATAGAGACTTCATGTTGGGGAAAATTCCTGAAAAAAAAAATGAAGAAAATAGATCAGAGTTTTGAGTTATAGAACTTGAACCTGCTCATTTCAACAACTAATGAAAGACCTAGATTCTCTTTTCTGGTATCCTCCAAGGGACCTGACACAGGGAGGGAAAAGCCTGGACCATCAGATGAAGAACACAGATGTGGAGTCAGATATAGCTAAGTTCAAATCCTGGCTTGATTTTCGTAAGTTGTGTAACAGAAAACTTACATAATCTGCCTAAGACCCAGTTGTATCATCTTTAAATTAATAATTATAATTCCTACCTCATAGGGTTGTGTTGAGGATTAACTGAGATGCTTGTGAAGTATTTAACATATCTAGTGCATGCATTAGTTTTCTATTGATGTTATAACAAATTACCACAAATTTAGTGGCTTAAAACAACACAAATTATAGGGGCACCTGGGTGGCGTGGTCATTAAGCGTCTGCCTTCGGCTCAGGTATGATCCCGGGATCCTGGGATCGAGCCCTGCATTGGGCTCCCTGCTCAGCGGGAAGCTTGCTTCTCCCTCTCCCCCCCTGCTTGTGTTCCCTCTCCCGCTGTGTCTCTCTCTGTCAAATAAATAAATAAATAAAATCTTTAATGTGAATCGTGTAAGACTGTTGAATCACAGACCTGTACCCGTGAAACAAATAATATATGTTAAAAAAAAGAGGAAGATAGTAGGAGGGGAAAAATGAATGGGGGGAAATTGGAGGGGGAGATGAACCATGAGAGACTATGGACTCTGAGAAACAAACTGAGGGTTCTAGAGGGGAGGGGAGTGGGGGGATGGGTTAGCCGGGTGATGGGTATTAAGGAGGGCACGTATTGAATGGAGCACTGGGTGTTATACGCAAACAATGAATCATGGAACACTACATCAAAAACTAATGATGTATGGTGATTAACATAACATAATAAAGTAAAAAAATAAACATAAAAAAACAACAACACAAATTATAATCTTACGATTCTGTAGGTTGGAAGTCTAATACAGGTCCCACTGGGCTAGGTGTATTCTTTTTTGGAGGCTCTAGGAGAGACTGTTTTCTTGTCTCCTCTAGCTCCTAGAGGCCTTCCACATTTCTTGGTTCATGGTCCCCTCCCTTCATCTTCCAAGCAAGCAGTGCAGCATCTCTCTCACCCTTCGTTCATAGTCACACCTCCCTCTGACCACAGCCAGAAAAGGTTCTCTCTCTGACCACAGCCAGAAAAGGTTCTCCACTTTTAAGAATCTATATGATTATATTAGACCCACTCTGATAATCCAGGATAATCTCCCCGTCTCAGGGCTCTTAATTTAGTGACAAGTGCTGTGTTTCTTTTACCACATAAGGTAGCATTCTTTGGCTCCAGGAATTAAGATGTGGATGTGTTTGGGGGGCCTACCACAATGCCTATTGCATTATTGGTAATAATAAATCCTATCATCATCATTGTGAAAGCCATCATTTCTGTTTTCATCATTTTGCATTTGGCATCTGTTAGGAGGTCAAAAATACTGGTGTCTTTTTTTTTTTAAATAAAGGACCGTTTACAAAATTGGAAGACATTCTTTATGGAGTACAGATAGTGGCATAGGCTACATATTTTAATAATTCATTCATGTGTTATATTTTCCTAATACTTCTATATCTTTTTACATAGTATTTTGAACTTTTCAGAAGAATTACAGCATTTTGAAATTGAAAATAATGTTGGTGATTTTATGGTCCAATTATTATTTTATAAAAAAGCTGAATAGGCAAGGTTACTCACCTGACTATAGTCATGCAGTTTGTTAGAGGCAGTGCCAGTGTGACAAGTGTAGTCTTTATTCACTCTGCCATGTTGTCCCTACTGCCATCAGTGTCAACACTCAACATTTTTGTGGGCCCTTTTGGCCCAAGCCTTTGGTGCAAATGTCTGTTGAAGGACCTTTGTGCCTGTTGTGGTATGTGCATGCCTTCTCCTTCCATACTTTTTGGCTACCATTTAGAGCTTTGGGCCTATGCTGCCTGAAAGCTGAGGAAGAGTTAATGCAGCTCTCTGGATTATTCTATTCTCTGGATTATTCTATTTTGAAAAATTATTTTCCTGAATTTTTTTATTCTCTGACTTCTTTATTCAAAATTGTGATATATGAGTAGATTATATCCTTTTCATGTTTCAAGTGAGTGGAAAGAGGTGTTAGGCTGACTCCTGAAAATCTTAGGTGGAAGGGCTATATTTTAGAAAAAAAAAAGAGAAATGATATTTTAGGAAGGATGTAAGACCACATTATATACTGTCCACATACTAGAAAAAAAAAGTTTATATTCTCATTAATAAGTGTTAAAATTTTGCATAAACAGGTTACAATATTAATGGCTAAGAATCTATAAATAGTACACTGGTGGATAAAGTTAATGAAGGAAATGCTGTTGGTCCTACCTAGCATCCATATTGCCAAGGAAATAGAAACTGAGCGCTTATCTTTTCTGGTGGAGCTAAAAGCAGATTGTTTTGGAGTGCACAAATAATGAGTCTGTAATGTCCTCCAAAAGTTCTCTCTTCTTTAATTCAAGATGAGCTCCTCACCCTCATTGACAGGAGAGCCCCACATTTCTGGCGGACTAGGATGTGCTATGTAAAAAGAAGCTTCAGTTACAGGGCTCTTCAGGCCACTTGAAACTTGCTTTGAAGATTCACTCTAGTCAGGCAGCTGTTTAATTTATAAAATGTTAAATTCTAGATTGGAGTCTAAAGAAAACCACTCAACCCGAATCCTGATGTTTCTCATTATTTCACTGTTGACATCCCAATTCTAAATGTCTGTGAACAGATGCATTAATTTCCTATTGCTAAGTAACAACACAGATTTATCATTTTACCATTCTGGAGGTCAAAATTCTGAAATCAGTCTCACTGGTCTAAAGTCAAGATGTTAGCAGGACTATTTCCTTCTGGAGATGCTAGGAAAGAATCTTTTCACTTGCATTTTCCAGCCTCTGCATGCTTCCTGCATTACTTTCTTATTGACCCTGTCTAGCATTACACCATCCCCCACTTGTGTTGTCACATTTCTGTCCCTGACTCTAACCCTCCTGCCTCTCCCTTGTAAGGAGCATGTGATTATATTGGGCCCACGTGGATAATCTAGGATAAATTCCCCATCTCAATATCCTTAATCACATGTGCAAAATCTCTTTGCCAGATAAAGTAACATAGACATAGGCTTTGGTGGTTAGGATATGGACATCTTGGAAAGGAACGTTATGAGCCCACAGAATTTACAACCACCCCAGAGTCCAGTGAAATCAAACTGGTGACATTTTTTGGCAAGACTAAAGGAAAGCTGTGCTTGCCAACTTCATCTGGAAATTTTGCCAGTGGAATAATACCAGGGAAATCTGTGTTGCCTGCTTTGTGGAAGTAGTTTGACTTGTTGCAAAGATGATCTTGGTGACAATAAAAGTTGAATAAATTTGAATTATAAGGTGATAGAGGCTGAATTTTCATGTTTAGCTAATGAACTGCATCCAGGCCTACCTGACAAAAAGATGCATTAGAATAGGCTTTATCTTAACTGGGTTGACCCTAACTTGGAAAAATCAGTGCGGCATGGAGGATGATCTCTTTTATTAATAGCTATGTATTGTGAATATCCAGAAATTAATGCTTTTTAGTAAAATTCTTTATTTTTTTAATAAGATGGGGTAGTGGCCATAAAATTTTGCTGGCAGGGTTACATTCTGTAGAAGACAATTGGAGAAATGGATTAACAGCACCCTTGGATTCCTTTTCTCTAGCTAACAGTTCATTGACAATTTCTTTATCTGAATCCATCAAAATTCCTCTGAATTGCTATCTTTTCTTCACTTCTCTTTAACCTGCCCTTTTACACGTGAGCGTAGTATTGAAGGTGCTCTTTGTAGAGCTACAACACCATTTTCTTGACTTAGCCCATTGGCCAGTTTCGTATACTAATTTTAAAATGATTAGGGCCAGGATCAGAAGTGGGGATGATAGAGAAGGTGAGGGAGTGGAAGCTTTTTCATGTTTATATGTCAGGGAGCAGTGTATTGACAGGGAAGTCAAACTTTCTTATTTCCTAAAGGTTTTCTAAGAATTGGTTGCCTTGGAGACAGGACAGTACTTTCAGGATTAGATCTGAATCTTGGTGTCTGTTGATGACCTTTCCACTACCTTTACTAGGATTCAACCTCCTTTCTTTCCTTGTCTTCCTGTATAAAATAAGACTAAATGTTTTTATATACATGTGCTCATCATAGTATTTTTATTTCCTGGATTTCAGTGTCTTCCATTCATTAATTTATTCATTCACTAATTCACTCAACAAATATTTGGTTGCCAGGGACTTATGAGTATGGTAAGATGTATAATAGAAATGTGACCAAAATGCTAAGAGAAAATAGCTCTGCCCAGGTGAGACGGAGAATCTTTCACAGCAGAGGTGACATCTGTGCACAGTCTGGAGACGAAACAGGTGTTGGCGTCCTAACCCTGCGCTCACTGTAAATCTCCCCAAGGCACAAGGTATGCCTGTGAAGAGAAGGAATTCTGGGGATTCTGTTTCAAACTTAGTTTTCTTTGTTTCAAATAGGGTGTTTAACATTTGAAATAAAAACGTGACCTCTTTTTAAGAAGTCTCCAACTAAGACAGACTGAAGGAGGGATGGGTAAGCCAGCCTGTGTGATGACTTCAGCAGAAGGCAGTGGGTGGCAGTGGTAGCAAGTAAACAACTTTACTTTCATGTGAAATTGTCCTGGGGAGCTGGGATGGAGGGTGGCAATGCCTGTCCTGGGACACATAGTAAAACACCCAAATCAGACAATACAGGATATAATGAAGGTCTGAGGGGATTTCAGGCTTCCTGAATTGGACCAAATGGTGTCATTATAAAAAAAGGCCAAGGGACAAAGGCATAAATGTAGCTACTCTCTCCTTGCATTTTAATTCCCATTTAAAAAAAATTAAATTTTTAAAAAAGATCTATTTATTTTAGAGAGAGCGAGTGAGTGAGAAGGGGGAGGGACAGAGGAGGAGAGAGGCAGAGAAGCCGACTCCCTGCCAAGCATGGAGCCAGATGCAGGGCTTGATCCCTGGACACTGAGCTCATGACCTGAGCCAAAATCAAAGAGTCAGGCTCAAAGGACTGAGCCACCTAGGTACTCATTGAATTCCCATTTTTTATTTGTATCAGGTGGGGACTTGCTTCTGTGAAGGGTGATACCCTGGCCTGGTGCATTAAAGCTACCAATAAATTTCTTTCTTTTTTAATATGGGAAAGTAGCCATTGCTCAGAACCACTCAGATACCTAAGTCACCACACCTCCCCATATTGGCTTCTTGGTCAGAAACCCGTGGATCTCCTCAACTAAAAGCCGACCTCTGGATCTGCAGGGGACCTCCAGGCCCATGCTCTCGTACTGTGGCGGACCTTGTTCTGATGATTTGGTATCAATGCCATACCGGGCAGTAAATATTTTTAATCTCAGTCCAGTGAAACTTAGTTAAGACCTTCAATTTAGTTAGTGAAAAACTAACGTTGCTAGCTTCACAGAAAGCTCAGCAATGTCTTACAACTGAGTAGGGCAGTCCTTGAATTGTGTCAGAGAAAAAAAGGGAACCTCTGGGCACCTGGGTGGCTCAGTTGGCTAAGCGACTGCCTTCAGCTCAGGTCATGACCCTGGAGTTCCAGGACTGAGTCCTGCATCGGTCTCCCTGCTCAGCAGGGAGTGTGCTTCTCCCTTTGACCCTCCCCCAACTCATGCTCTCTCTAAAATAAATAAAATCTTCAAAAAAAAAAAAAGGGAATCTTTGAGATAGCAATTGAAAATAAAGAAATTTATGCAAAATTCTTTTATATTTCTTGGTATTCACCCTTGCTTTAAAATGGTTATCTCAATTTCTAGAACCTTTTTTTGTAGAGTATAAGCTTGCTTATATGTTTATATTAATACCGTTTTAGTAAGTGTACAGTGATTAAGCATAAAAGACAAATACATCTTTGCTGTTTGGTTGCTTCTGTCTTTTCAACTATCAGAGCCTAATGCAATATTGAAGACTCAAATTAACCATTCTTAAAAACTACCCTGCCATTAGAGATGCTTGTTCCAGATTAAAAGCACAGGTTCTGGAGATCTCTTCTATGTCTAAAAGGATATATGCTCAAAGAAATAGATAAAAATATGAAATATATGACATGTACAGTGCTAGATAGAAGATAAGAGGTAATCTGAAGTGGTTGTTTGTAAACTAATTGTCTGTAGCTTTGCTTGTGTTTCTTCATGTCCTTAGTATTACAGGTTGCTATGATAATACTTCTTCAGTTAAAATCCTGCAAGAGCAATGATGACTAACACTATGTACAATTTAGGGGAAATAGATTTCTACTGTTGAGTACTTTGTTCTCTAAGAAAATCCAGTTTTTTATTAAATAGCTAATTTTTGTAGTACTTAAGCTTATTATTTAACATCTCTGTACACTTGGTATTTAAAAAGTACTTAGTACAATGATTACTCATTTCCTACACCTTACTTTGTAAGGCAGATTTAGCCTAATAGAATTGTTGAATATAGCAATATAGTGTTTTAAACCACTAAAAGTTTCCATTACTGACTTTTTAGAATAAAAATTGGCATCATAGTCTTGAAATGTAAGATTTAGAGTTTTGAACAGTTATCTCCTTACCATTATGCTTACTGTATCTTATTGTGGGACTGGAAGAGGATCTTCCCTTCACTACTAAATAATGGAATTTCCTCTGACAGAAGGCTCAAAAATGTTAAAGTGGTGATCTACTAATGTCCAGTTAATCTTTTCAAGTATATAGAGTAAAAAATTTTAATTCAATAGTAAAGTGTTTCCATTTGTGAAAATCCCTGAATATCTTGCTTCAATTGCTGCAATGACTTAGGCTCTAAATAGGAAAATAAGTATATGTTTTTATGTAAAAAACTGAGTATTTTCTTCATCTGGTTATTCTCATGTAAAATATATTGTGAGTGTTTAACAATCATTTTGTTAAAAAGTGATCATCAGGACCATATTTGCTTCCTTTTCTTAACTCCAAATATAAATTTTCTTACATAAGAAAAAATTGATATAATTAACATTTGTGACTGATCATTTGTTCTTAATATGCTCACATTGTTTTTTATACTTAATAAATGCAGTTCTTACCTGTTATCATTGGAACTTTAATACCAGTTTTGTGTTAACAAATTGTAAGAAGTCATTATATTTTCTTCATGAAGTTTAGCATTATTTACAACTTCAACAATTGGTGAATCATACTTCATTTCTGTGATAAAAATAAAGAAATCATTGTCATTTTTCAGATATCTGATCTTCATTTTCCAGTGGGAAAACAAGTTATTGTCTATATTTAAATTGAAAATCTTAGATGTACCAGGGAAATAACTGGTAAAATACTGGTTTTTACCAAGCTGGTAAAATATTTGGTCATGGATTATTTTCTAGAATTTTAAAATCAGGTTTTGGGAGCCATACCAACATTCTTCTAGTTCAATCCATTTATCTAATTTTTGTTTCTTTTTCAGAACATCTTTCATAAGTGCTTAACTACTAAAGCATGAAACTTGTAAGGACAGAAAACTCAACACATATTTGTATTTGACCATGTTTCTCTAATAGATGTTCTTTTATATTGAGCCAAAATGTTAGTTTCATTCAGTAGAAGTAACCCCTCTGTGGTGAGTTGAAGGATTTGGGGACAGATCAAAGAAAAAACATAACCATGAGGTGACAAGAACACAGAATGTGCTTTATTTGGGTGTCTCTTGGCCAGTCACATGAGAGAAATCTCTCACAGTAGACTTTCCAGAGTCAGCAGGGCAGGGTCACCACTCAAAAGGAGAAGTCAAGAGAACCCCTGGGAGAAAGGGGACTTAATGTGTATAGGTGGTGTTGCGCAGCTGCAAGATGGGAAGTCTCTGGATGAGAGAGTTCCAAAGGGCAGGAGAGGCTCGGGATCTTTTATAGCATAAAGTTTTGTCTAAATTGCGACTAGCAGGTGTTGGATGCAGTTTAGCAGGTATGTACAGCAGGCAGACCCTAAATGGCTAAAAATATGCTTATTTGG
Source organism: Zalophus californianus (assembly GCF_009762305.2). Classification (NCBI taxonomy): domain Eukaryota; kingdom Metazoa; phylum Chordata; class Mammalia; order Carnivora; family Otariidae; genus Zalophus; species Zalophus californianus. The sequence continues at coordinate 116,973,468 of NC_045603.1, read as the reverse complement.
GCAGTATTTAAAGTGATTGATATATAAAAATCTGAGTTTGGCTTTGGTGGGTTTGAACTAATTATGAACCTGATGTAAACAAGTATAACATAGGCCCAATATAAAGGAGCCATCTTTAGCTCATTTATATAACACCCTTAGAGGTGATTAGAGAAATATTTTAATATATTGGCACAGTACAGATACATATAGCTCTGTATGATTTTAAAGTTTTTAAGACAGTGTTCATGTCTTTAATGAGTCTTTCTTTTTCTCTGACTTAAATATTTCTGATTTCTCCAAATTTAACTTGTATAATACTATTCTGAGCTTTCATTTCCTTTATTTACAGTTTATTTTTTTATTTTCTTAAAATGTAGAGTCCAGCGGCTTTTAATATATTCAGAGAGTTGTAAAACCATCACTACTATCTAATTCTAGAGTTTTTTTGTCACTCCAAAAGAAAAGCCATACCCTTTAGTGGCCATACTTCATTACCCTCTTTCTTTAGCCTTTGGAACTACTAATCTACTTTCTGTCTCTATGAATTTGCCTATTTTGGCTATTTCATATAAATGGCTATTTGGCTATTTCACATACAATATGTGGCCCTTTATGCCTGGGTTCATTCACTTAGAAATCATCCATGTTGTAGTATGTATAAGTATTTTATTCCTTTTTATGGCTGAATATTCCGCTGTATGGATATATTCCATTTTATTTATCCATTCACCAGATGATGGACATTTGGATTATTTTTATTTTTAGGCTATTATGAATAATTCTGCTATGAACATTTGAGTACAAGTTTTGTGTGAAAATATATTTTCAGTTCTCTTGGGTATATACCTAGGAATGGAACTGCCAGATCATACTGTAAGTCTGTTTTTAACTTCGAGGAACCCCAAACTGTTCCCCACAATGAATACATCATTTTACATTTCCATCAGCAAGGTATGAGAGTTTCAGTTTCTTTACATCCTTGTCAGTGTTTGTTATTGTCTGTCTTTTTTGATTATAATTATCCTGGTGCATATGAACTGGTATCTCATTGTGGTTTTGATTTACATTTCCCCAGTAACTAATGATATTGAGCATCTTTTCATGTGTTTATTGGCTTTTGGTATATCGGTTTTTGGAGAACTATCTATTCAGATTCTCTGCCATGTTTTTCATTGGATTTTTTCTTATTGTTGAGTTGTTAGAGTTCTTATATATCCTAGATATAATTTTCTTGTCAGTTATATGATTTGCAAATATTTTGTCCCATTCAGTGAGTTGTCTTTTCACTTTATTGATATTTTTTGATGTCCAAATTTTTTAATTTTTTGAGGTCCAATTTTTTCTTTTGTTTTTCACCTTTTTGGGGTCATATTTAAGGATAGATTTACAAATCCAAGGTCATAAATATTTACCCCATATTTTTAAAAATATTTTTGTAGTTTTAGGTTTTTGATTCATTTTGAGTTAATTTTTGTATATGGTATGAGATAGGAATGTATCTTACTCTTTTGCATGTGAATGCATATCAGTTCTCATAGCACAATTTATTGAAAAGTCCATTCTTTCCTTCATTGATTTATATTGGTACCCTAATCAAAAAATCAATTGATCATAAATATAATTCTTTATTTCTTGACTCTTTAATCCTCTTCCATTGATGTATATGTCTATTTATATGTCAGTACCACACTCTTGATTACTGTAGCTCTGTAGTAAGTTTGAAATCAGGAAGTGGGAGTATTCCAACTTTGTTTTTCTTTTTTCAAGATTGTTTGGCTATTCTGGGTTCCTTAAATTTCCCTAAGAATTTTAAGATCAATTTGTCAGTTCTGAAAAAAAGGTACCTGGGATTTTGGTAGGGATTTTGTTGACTCTGTAGATCAATTTGAGTAGTATTGTTATCTTCGAACCATGAAACACTATGGACTCTGAGAAACAAACTGAGGGTTCTAGAGGGGAGGGGGTGGGGGGATGGGTTAGCTTGGTGATGGGTATTAAGGAGGGCATGTATTGAATGGAGCACTGGGTGTTATACGCAAACAATGAATCATGGAACACTACATCAAAAACTAATGATGTAATGTGTGGTGATTAACATAACATAATAAAAATAAATAAATAAATAAATGGGTAGTATTGTCATCTTAACAATAATAGGTATCCAAACATGAATATAGGATGTCTTTCCATTTATTTAGGTCTTCGTTAATATTTTTTCAGCAATGGTTTCTGGTTTCCAGAATACAAGTTTTGTACTTACTAAATATATTCCTAAGTATTCTTTTTGATACTATTACAGATCCGTTTTTTCTTATAACTTTATATCATTGCTGAATTAGTTTATTAATCCTAATATTTTTTGTTGTTTATAAATCCTAATATTTTTGTTGTTTCCTTTGGATTTTCTATATATAAGATGAGGTCAGCTGCAAGTAGTTTGACTTCTTCCATTTCAATCTGGATGCTCTTTTCTTTCTTCCTTTTTTTTTTTTTTTTTTTTGCCAGTCACCCTGGCTAGAACTTCCAATACAATGTTGAGTGGAAGTGGTGTTCTGCTAAGCAGAAAACTTGCAGTCTTTCACATTAACCATTACTGGGTTTTTCATAGATATCTTTTATTATTAAGTTGAGGGAATTTTCTTATATTCCTAGTTTGTTTTTTCTTTTTATCATGCCAAATGTTTTTTCTATGTTTATTGGTAAGATCTTTGTTTTTGTGGCTTTTGTCTTTATTAATATGATACATTAAATTGATTTCAAAAGTTGAACCAACCTTGTATTCTTGGAATAAATTGCACATAATCATGGTATATATTTCTTTTTAATATTCACTGGATTTAATTTGATAGTATTTTGTTGAGGATTGGTGTGCCTGTGCATTAACAGGTATTGATCTGTGTTTTTCTTGTGTTATCTTTGATTTTGGGTATCAGGGTAGTACGGGATCCTAAAATGAGTTTGGATGTGTTTTGTCCTCTTCTGTGGTTAGAAGAGTTTGGGAAGGATTAGTGTTAATTATTCTCTAAAGGTTTGGTAAAATTTACCAGTAAAGATGTCTTGGCCTGTACTTTTTATTGTGGGTAATATTTTGGATTATTAATTCAATCTCTTGTTATAGATGTAATTAGATTTTCTATTTCTTTTTAAGTCAATTTCGGTAGTTCTTGCTTTTGTAGGAATTATTCTATTTCATCTAGGCTTTCTAATTTGCTGGTATACACTTGTTCATAATATACTTTATAATCCTTTTTATTTCTATAAGGTTGGTAGTAATGTTTCTTCTTTTATTCTTGATTCTACTAGTTTGTCTTTTTTCTCTCTCTTTTTTTTCTTTTATTGGTCAATCTAGCTAATGATTTGCTGATTTTGTTGATCTTTTCAAAGAACCAACATTCAGTTTTGTTGATCTTTTCTATTTTTAAAAAATGTCTGTTTCATTAATTTCCATTCTAATATCTATTCTTTTCTTTCTTCTCCCTATTTTGTGTTTTAATTTCCTCATCTCTTCTAGTTTCTTGTTAGACATTTATATTAATAATTTGAAGTCTTCAGTTTTTTTAAAGATTTTATTTACTTATTTGTCTGAGAGAGAGAGCATAAGCCTGGAGAGTTGCAGGCAGAGGGTGTGGCAGGCTCCCTGCTGAGCAAGGAGCCAATGCGGGGCTCCATCCCAGGACCCTGGGAGCACGGCCTGAGCTGAAGGCAGATGCTTAACCAACTGAGCCACCCAGGCATCCCATGAAATCTTTATTTTTAATATAAGCATTTACAGCTATATATTTTCCTTTATATACCATCTAGGTCTATCCTCTATGTTTTGGTATGCTGTTTTCATTTTTATTTATCTCAGTGTCTACTTTATGATATTTTCCTTCACTGTTTGTGTTTTTTAATTTCCACTTACTTGTGAATTTCCAAATTTTCTTGTGTTATTGATTTTTTTATTTCATTTCATTTTGGTCAGAGAACATATTTTGTATAATTTAAATCCTTTTATGTTGATTGAGATTTGTTTTATGGCCTAACCTATGGTTTATCTTGGAGAATGTCTCATGTGCACTTGAGAAGAGTGTGTATTCTACACCGGTTGGATGGACTATTTCCCAGATGTCTGTTAGCTCTGGTTGGTTTATAATGTTGTTCAAGTCATTTATTTTCCTCTTGGTCTTCTGTCTGGTTGTTCTGTTTATTATTGAAAGTGGAGCATTGAAGTCTCCTACTATTATTGAATTTTCTGTTTCTTCTTTCAGTTTTGTCAGTTTTTGCTTCATATATTTTGGGACTGTATTTTTAGGTGCATGCCTGTTAATAACTGTTAGATTTTCTTAATATATTGATTTTTTTAATCCTTATAAACTATCCTTCTTTGTCTCCAGTACCAGCTTTTATTTTAATTTATATAATATTTGATATTAGTACAGCAACACCAGTTCTCTTTTGCTTACTAATTTAATGGTATAATTTTTCTGTCCTTTTATTTTCAACTTACTTATGTTTGAATCTAAAGTGTGCCTGTTTTTTAAAATTATTTGAGCATAGTTGACACACAACGTTACATTAGTTTCAGATGTATAACTTAATGATTTGACAAGTTTATACATTATGCTATGTTCACAAGTGTAGCTACCATCTGCCCAGTTATATCACTGCTACAATACCATTTATTGTACTCCTAATGCTGTACCTTTTATTCCATGACTTATTCATTCCATAACTAGAAGCCTGAAATCCTCCCTCCCTCATATCCATTTCACCCAACCCCCATCACCCTCCCTTCTGGCAATTTTCAGTTTGTCCTCTGTATTTATAGGTCTGATTCTGCTTTTTGTTTATTCATTTCTAAATTCTCTTTAGGAGTGGAATCATATGACATCTGTCTTTCTCAGTCTGAATTATTTAACTTAGCGTAATACCCTCTAGGGCCATCCATGTTGTCTTAAAAGGTATGATCTCATCCTTTTTATGGCTGCATGATATTCCATTGCATCTGTACACCACATTTTCCTTATCCATTCATCTTTTGATGGACACTTAGGTTGCTTCCATGTCTTGGTTATTGTAAATAATGCTGCAGTAAGTATAGGGGTGCCTCTTGTGTACCTGTTATGTACAACATATAGTTGACACATGGGTTTTTTTTGTGGAGGAAGGAAATCATTCCTTTTTGTATCTCTTCAATTTGACTATACAATTTCTCTTTAAACTGAGATTTTAAATTTCATATTAATAATCCATATGTGAATGGTATTGATTCTATGTTACTTTATTAATGTTAATGCAGCCAAAGTTTGTTTTAGTACTTTTTTGGCAGCCATTATCACAATTTGGCAAATTATGTGGCTGGTTTCTGTAAATCTAATCAAAGGACCCTATATTTGTTTGTTAAATTTTGTTTTGTTTTACTTAACCTATTGTCTTTTCAATATCTGTTTTTAGTAAATTTAATCTTACTAGTAAATTCATCTAGTAACTTTAGTATCACTCCAATGATGATGATTGTGATGAGTTCTAATATTTAATGAATATGAATGGACATTCTGTACATCTAATCTAAACTCCACTCTGCCATGTGTTAGATAGGTGACCTGAGGCAAGTTACTTACCCTCTCTACCCCAGTCTCCCATCTGTAAAATGAGGATGATGGTAAACAAACACATGTAGCTCCCTGGGTTGCTTTGAGGATTAAATAAAATAATATTTATAAAGCATTTAGAAATAATGCCTAACATAATAAACATCATATAAATATTTGTAAAATGAAATAATGCATTCTGTGAAATAGAGAAGACATTATTATTTCCATTTTGTTTGTAAGGAAAATAGGATTTAAAGAGATTAAGTAATTTCCCCAAGGTTCCATTGCTATTAATTAGTGACTCTGGGACTTGAACTAAAGTGCCTCACTCCAAAGTCCATGTTCTTGACCACTAATTCTCCAATATTATCTTCTTAATGCTTCATCCAAACAATTGTTAAACACATTAAAGAAAATACTGCCAAGAACAGAGGCCTTAGAATGCATTGCCATAAATTTCCTTTCATTAATCAGAGCCCCTTTTCATGATTACCCAATAATATCTCCAAAACTTTTTATATTTCTCCATGAATTAAAAAAATCTAGTAAAAATAATGGAAAATTCTTTGGTGTAATTGTATCTATGCCTTCTCTGTATTGCCCTGATTGGCCATTGCAGACATTCTCTCAAAAAGAAAATGAGGGTACTATAAAGTTTTAAGCTTTTAGTGCTAATGCTTATTAACCCTTATGTTCCTTAAAGGGATTTGTTTTCTGATTCTATAGTCAAATTGGTACTTTTTAGAACTTCTTGAGACACCTGGGTGGCTTAGTCAGTTAAGCACCTGCTTTGGGCTCAAGTCATAATCCCAGAGTTCTGGGATTGAGTCCCACATCTGGCTCCTTGCTTAGCAGGGAGCCTGCTTCTCCCTTTGCTTGCTGCTCCCCCCTGCTTGTGCACTCTCTCTCTCTCTCTGACAAATAAATAAGTAAAATCTTTTAAAAAAATAGCACCTCTCAGTGTTCCTGAATATCTTTATTTTCTGAATTTTATGTATGTTTTATTGAATAATTTTTCCTTCTACCTTCCTTTTTATCATTTTTAAAGTTATTATTAAATTCCAGTTAGTTGACATACAACGTAATTAGTTTCAAGTATACAATATAGTGATTCAGCACCGCCATATGACACCTGGTGCTCATCACATGTGCCCTCTTTCATCGCCATCACCTATTTTACCCATTCCCCCACCCACCTCCCCTCTGGTAACCATCAGTTTGTTCTCTAGAGTTAAGAGTCTGTTTCTTGGTTTTCCTCTCTTCCTTCCCCCACCATGTTCATTTGTTTTGTTTCTTAATTCCACTTATGAGTGAAATTACATGGTATTTGTCTTTTTCTGACTGACTTATTTCAGTTAGCCTAATACACTCTAGCTCCATCCTTGTTATTGTCAATCACAAGATTTCATTCTTTTTATGACTGAGTAATATTCCATTGTATATACACATACCACATCTCTTTATCCTTTCTTTATCCAAACACTTGGGCTGTTTCCATAGTTTGGCTATTGTAAATAATGCTCCTGTAAATATCAGGGTGCATGTGTCTCTTCGAATTAGAATTTTTGTATCCTTTGAGTAAATACCTAGTAGTGCAATTGCTGGATGGTAGGGTAGTTCTATTTTTAACTTTTTGGGGAACATCCATACTGTTTTCCAGAGTGTCTGCATCAGTTTCCCACCAACAGCGTAAGAGGGTTCGCCTCACCAACACCTGTTGTTTCTTGTGTTGTTGATTTTATCCATTCTAATAGGTATGAGGTGATATCTCATTGTGGTTTTGATTTGTATTTCCCTGATGATGAATGATGTTGAGCATCTTTTCATGTGTTTGTTGGTCACCTGTCTGTCTTCTTTGGAAAAATGTCCATTCATGTCTTCTGCACATTTTTAGTTGGATTATTCATATTTTGGGAGTTGAGTTTTAGAAGTTGTTTATATATTTTGGATACTAACTCTATCAGATATGTCATTTGTAAAATATCTTCTCTCATTCTGTGGGTTGCCTTTTAGTTTTGTTTGTTTCCTTCACTGTGCAGCATTTTATCTTGATGTAGTCCCAATAGTTTAGTTTTCTTTTTTCTTTGCCTCAGGAGACATATCTAGAAAGAATTTGCCATGGCTAATGCTAGAGAGATTACTGTCTGGATTTTTATGGCTTCATAAAATCTCCTCTAGGATTTTTATGGTTTCATGTCTCACATTTAGGTCTTTAATCCATTTTGAATTTATTTTTGTGTATGGTGCAAGAAAGTGGTCCAGTTTTCACTCTTTTGCATGTTGCTGTCCAGTTTTCCCAACACTGTTAGTTGAAAAGACTGTCTTTTTACCGTTGTATATTGTTTCCTGCTTTGTGAAAGATTAATTGACCATATAGTGTGGGTTCTGTCCTGGGTTTTCTATTCTGTTCTGTTGATCCAAGTGTTTTTTTGCACTAGTACCATACTGTTTTGATCACAACAGCTTTGTAATATAACTTGAAGTCCAGAATGTGATGCCTCCAGCTTTGCTTTTCTTTTTCAAGGCCTTCTGTTTTAAAAGTCTTTCTTCTTAAAGTCTAGGGTACATGTCAATTATAGTTGACATTTTGACTCACAGATGCTAGGAATGATAAGATGATGTAGTTACTTTATATTTCCATCCAAATGTTTTCTGTTGGTTAGAATTAGGTTCAGAGCAGCATGTAAGGCAAAAGCATACTAAAAGTTCTGTGATTTTAAATAGTGTATGAAGGGCTTTGAATATTATATCATAGAGATTATTTAGAGCAGCTTATTTTAATTATAAAGAAGGCTTATAATTAATGTTTTAATTTTCTGTATAAAAATATATATTCCTAAAGTACTTGAGAGCATTTTTATGTGTTAAATATTTGCTTAAAAGCTGTCCTATTTAACGAAAAAAACTTTTATTTTTTTTGTGGTTCAATGATGAACTAAGGACATTCATGCATCTTGAAATTTTTTCTAGAATAAGATAAATTGTTTAAAGAATCTTGCATGTTTTTCAGCTAAGAAGATAGCAATTATATCAATTAAAATGATTTTCTTTGTGAATGATAAATAATATTTTATATTTTCTTCCTCATAAAAGAAAAGCTCACTGCCACTTGAGAATATAGCATTTAGTTTTGATTTAGCATTTAATAGGCAGTGCAGTTCCTGACTTTTGGTTTAGCCCTATGCCCTTTATTCTTTAGCTGATTTGCTAATTACAATTGAAAATCCTCTAAAGTTCCACTGGGGAAATGCAAATGTACATTCAGATTCTAAATATTTGAGAGGCAGCCAAGTACTGAGTGCGTGCAAACACATTCTGAATTTTACATAATTTTTTATATAATTACTTTTAATGTCCAGAGGCTTCCTTCTTCATTATCACTATATAGATCCCTTCTCTTTTAGCAAAAATGGAATGAACAGAATGTTCTGATTCTTTCAAATAAATCAAAATTAAAAAATAGAATTTCTTTAATAGGTGAAAGAGAAGGGAGCTGAAAGATTTGTGGGGGGAGGCAGAAGTTTGGCATAGTATTAATTTTTAATTTTTTTTGAATAAAAATTGTTGGGGGTGCCTGGGTAGCTTAGTTGGTTAAGCAACTGCCTTCAGCTCAGATCATGATCTCGGGGTCCTGGATTGAGCCCCATATTAAGCCCCGCATCACACTCCCTTCTTGGTGGGGATCTGCTTCTCCCTCTCCCTCTGCCCCTGCCCCTACACTCCCTCTCTCAAATAAATAAAATATTTAAAAAAAAGAAAGAAAAGACATTGCATAAAAGCACTGAATCATAAGTATACAGCGTAGTGAATTGTCACAAAGGGAACACACTTTTGTAAGTACCACTTGTTTCAAGAGAAAAAGCATTACCAGTATCCAGAAGGCTTCTGTGCTCCTACCCATCACCTCCTCCTCACTATTCCCCACATTATCAAATGTCCTGCCTTTTAACACTATACATTGCGTTTCCGTTTTTAAACATTATATAATAGAATAATGTAGCATATATGACTTATTTGATTCAACATTGAGAGATTAAGAGATTCACCCATGCTGTTACACATAGCATTGGTTTATTATCATTGTTGAATAGTATTCTGTTATGTAAATAGAGCACAATTTATTTCCTCCACTCTACTCTAGATGAACATTTGGCTTTTTATCAGTTGTAGACTCTTGGAAACTTTTTTGCATGTCTCTTGGAGAGTGTTTGCATACCTTTCAGTTGGGTATATATCTAGGATTGAAATAGCTGAATAATAGGATATGTTATTTTCAAATTTAGTAGATAATGCCAATTTCAGTTTCCAAGAAAAATGTACCTATATGAGGTTCTACTTATTCCATATCCTAATACTTAGATTGTCAGTTTTTTAAGTTTTAGCCTTTTGGTATGTCCTGGTTATTTTAAATTTGCTTTTCTCTAGAGATTAATGAGATTGGAAACTTTTTATATGTTTATTAACCATTGTGACATGCTATTTAAACTTTTGCTCAATTTTATATTGGAATGTATTGATCTGTAAATTTTTTCATATTCTAGATATGAACTGTTTTTTATTATATATGTTGAAATAACTTTCTCCTCTTTGCAATTTGACTTTTTACTTTATAAATGTTGTCTGTTGATCAAAAGTGTTTTAAATGTTAATGTATTTCTTTATATTTAATACTACCTCTAAATCCTGAAGGTGTTCTTCTATGCTATATTCTAAAAGCTTGTTTTATATTCCATATTTTATTTTTTAATATTTTTTTATTTATTTATTTGTCAGAGAGAATGAGAGGGTGAGAGAGGCAGGCAAGAGGGGGAAGCAGGCTCCCCGCCAAGCAAGGAGCCCGATACAGGAATCCATCCCAGGACCCCGGGATCATGACCCAAGTGAAGGCAGACACACAACCGACTGTGCCACCCAGGCATCCCTATGTTCCATAGTTAGATCTTATTTTTATATATGTTGGGGAATAGGAAGACATTTCATGTTTCTCCATATGAATAGCCAAGGGACCCAACACCATTTATTGAAAAGACTCTTCTTTCCCCTACTCCTCTTCAGAGCCACCTTTGTCATAAGTCACACTTTCCTTGGGTTTGCTTTCAGACTTCTTTTTTGTTGTTGTTGTTGTTGTTGTTGTTGTTGTTGTTTTGTTTTGTCTCCATGTCCAATACAGAGCCCAACATGGGCTCAGACTCACAACCGTGATATCAAGATCTGAGCTGAGATCAAGAGTCAGACACTTAACGAACTGAACCACCCAGGCACCTCTAGACTTTCTATTTTGGAGCTTTTTATAATTTTTCTTGACTTGTGCCAATACCACATTATTACAATTACTGTTGCTTTATGAAAAGTGTTGATCACCTATGGAGCCATCCTTTGAGGGTTTTTTGTTGTCGTTAAGTTCTCATTGGTATTCTTGGACCCTTACATTTCCTTTTAAGTTTCCATATGAAATTTAGAATCAGATTATTGGAAGTGCATTATATCCATAGATTGAATATGGAGATTGAACATCTTGACAATAATTAGTCTTTATAACCCATGAACATGGATATACCCTTTCATTTATTTATATTGTCTTTAATTTCTCACAATAATGTAGGTCTTTTGTGTATAAAGAGGCTACTCAGACATCTTTCATTTATTACTTTATATATTTTAAAGCTACATTTTTAGATGCAGATAAATTTGGATTGTGATATATTCCTGAGAGTTTGATACCTGTTTTTCTCTGGTAATATTTCTTGTCTTAAAAATCAACTTTGTCTGATTTTAGTGTACCTACACAGCTTTCTTTGGTATATGTTTGCATGTTATATCTTTGCATATGTGCCAATGTTCCACCATATTCTTTTAGGTCTCACCACTGATTATAGTGCACAGGCTGATTTACAATTGCCTGGGGACTCTGTTGGCTAGACTATGGAAAGTTCAAGTGCCAGAGAATTAATGTCCTGAACAGCCTTAAACCATATGCAGGTGGGGTAGCTTTTAGCTCAGTTTAGGTAGTTTAGCTCTTATTCTAAGTGGTTTCCAGAATTTTTTAGAGGAAATAAGTCCTAGTTATCAGAATAGCAGTTCTCTGGATGAAGCATCACTTATTGATTCTGTCTTCCTTTTCCTGTCTTCATGTTCCCTTTCTTCAGTTTTACGGAATTACCTATGAAAAATAGTATTTTATTCAATCTTTGTTTCAGGATTTGTGGATGTTCAAATAAGATACTGTATTTTCCATCCTTTTATTTCTGACTTTATTTAAAATGTATCTCTTGTTAGCAGCTTTTGAGTTTTGCTTAACTCAATTTGATGATTTTAATGTTTTATTTGAAGTATGTATTTCATTTTTTTTCCTTTGTTCATTTGTTTTGTTTCTTAAATTCCACATATGAGTGAGGTCATATGGTATTTGTCTTTCTCTGACTTATTTCATTTAGCATAATACTCTCTAGCTCCATCCATGTTGTTGCAAATGGCAAGATTTCATTGTTTTTTTATGGCTGAGTAATATTCCATTGTATGTGTGTATATATATGTATATATATATATATATATATGTATATATAACACATCTTCTTTATACATTCATCAGTTGATGGATGCTTGGGCTGTTTCCATAGTTTGGCTTTTGTAAATAATGCTCCTATAAACATCAGGGTGCATATATCCCTTTGAATTAGTAATTTTATATCCTTTGGGTAAATACCTAGTAGTGCAATTGCTGGATGGTAGGGTAGTTCTATTTTTAACTTTTTGTGGAACCTCCATACTGTTTTCCAGAGTGGCTGCATAAGTTTGCATTCCCACCAGCAGTGCAAGATGGTTCTGCTTTCTCCACATCAAAAATAAATAAAAATAAATATATAAAAGGAGAGAGAAAGAGGAAGAGAGAGAGAGAGGCAAACCAAGAAGCAGACTCTTAACTATAGACAATAAACTGATGGTTACCACAGGAGAGGTTGGTGGGGGAATGGGCGAAATAGGTGATGGGGATTAAGGAGGGCACTTGTGATGAGCACCAGCTGTTGTATAGAAGTGTTGAATCACTGTATCGTACACCTGAAACTAATATTACATTATATGTTAATTAGCTGGAATTTAAATAAAAACTTTTAAAAATGAAGTGTGTTTTTCAGGTATATATATAATAATTATTGCTATAGTTGGGATTTAAAGCTACTAACTGTTTTACCATTTCTTTTTTCTTATTTATGTGTCTTCTTTTGGGTTAATCAAAATATTCTTCAATCTCCTTTCTGAGACTTTCTACAATGAACAGGGATAGACATTCATTCCTTTCTTTTTTTTTTTCATTCATTCCTCTCCAAACAGGAGAAATCAGAAGGAGGAAAGGAGTGATAAGTCTCAGGCAAGTTCAAACTTAGCAAAGCAAATTTCATTAGATCTTAAGGTTCAAGAACAATGGTTTGATGCTCTGCTAGTAGGCCCACTGTGATGGCAGCATCCTCAGTAATACTTGTTAGTTTGCCTCTTTATGTTAGCCACCCTAGTATGTGTGAAGTGGTTCCTCATAGTGATACTTGGTTATTTTTAAAAACTTTTATTGATGTGCAAAATACATACAGAATAGTGCACAAAATGACCATACTTGTTTAACAAGCACTTAGATATAAAAATAGAATCCTAGCAAAAATTCTACTTTTGTTCTCTTCTCTATTATGTGACTCCAAATACATGTATGTCAGATCTGTTTACTATGAACTGTATATTCTTTGTGTTCTTTTCTATTATTTAATTTTTTTTTCACACTTCAGACTGGATACTTTCTGCTAATCTATCTTTGAGCTGGCTTATCTTTTTCTTTTCTGGTACCCAATCTTGGTTTTATTAGTTCTAGAATATCTACTTTACTCTTTTTCTGAAAAAATAGATTCCAGTTCTCTGGAGAAATTTTATTTTATATTTTACTTTAATTCCAGGATAGTTAACATACAATGTGATATTAGTTTCAGGTGTACAATATAGTGATTCAACAATTCCATATATTACTGAGCGCTCATCAAGATAAGGATACTGTTAATCCTCTGGGGGAATTTTATATTATTGTCTTATCTCTTAGACATATTGATTATAGTTATTTAAAAATCTGTGTCAATAACTTGAGTACCTAGTCATTTGTGGATCTGTTTACATTGTCCTTTTTTCCTGGTGTGTTTGGTAATTTAAGAGTTAATGCCAGACATTGTGTTGTTAAAGTGGTTCTGTATGCATTGCCTTCTAGAGAGGCTCTATCCTGTTTGTGATACTATACTAGACAGATCACCTTAATCCAAGTAGTGCATGATCAGTACCAAAATGAACGGAAATCTATGAAAAGCTCAGATTATTTATTCACTCCTACTTCCAGGGTATAACACTCCAGAGGGCTCACTGAGAACCTTGGATGGTTATTAGAGACCTTTGTCCTTGGAAGGTCCTAAACTCCAGTTTAAGAGTTTAAAATTGTAATGCTGCCAAAAATTCAACTCTGTTTCCCTTCAGTTTCTGCTTTGCTTCTTTGACTTTCACCATAGGCAACTTAAAAATTCAACAAAATTTTTGGGGGGCTCAGTCTTCTTTCCTTGCACTTTCATTCTCTCTGGGATTTTGTCTTTAGGCTTGAGTATTTTTACAGCCCCCAAATTGATTATTTTTTCCTCCTCAGGCCTGTGAGATTACCTAATTTTCCTGGCTTTCTACCTCTTACCAGCTTCCATCTGTCAGATTCTTAGTCTTCCCCCAGTGCCTCATATTATCAAATATTAAGTTTGATTCAGAAATGTAGAATATAGAATAGCTGTGCATTCTCCTTCTTTCTGTGATCTTGGCCCCTCAATTCTGGCTCCATTGGCAGTTTTCTGATGTCTCCACATAGGTAGGTATGTTAGTTGGTTTCTTTCTCTCCTCTTTCCCTCCCTCCCTTCTTTTTCTTTCTTTCATTTTATCCAGATGTTTTCATTGTTTTTGGTGGAACTTCAGCCTGTTACAAGATAATGTATCATAGCTAGAAATTAAAGTCAGTTCCTTCCTTCCCTCATTTTAGTAATACTTACTGGTACCTACTGTATGTCAAGCACTATGTTAGGAGCTGGGGCTATTGCAATAAAGATTGTACCCACTATTCAGGTTAAAAAATAGATTGTTACCAGTATCTTAGAAACTCCCCTGTATACTCCTCCCTCATCCTATCCCACAAAAGGTAACCATTATCCTGAATTTTATGTAATCACTCTGTTCTTTAATTTCACATATGCATATATCCTTAAACAGTACTTTATAAAAGTTTTATGTTTTTGAATTTTACAAAATCAAAATCATATTACATATATTCTTTTATTAATTTTTATTCTTAGTACAGCAATTTATATTTTAACAAATAATTCTAGAAAAATATCTAAAGATAGACTACTCAAAAAGAAAGGAACAAACGTTTATGAAGCCCTTTAGCCATGAACAGGGCATAGCACCTATAGTAACTCTGATTTTGCTCTTGTGCTTGTGGGTTGTGCTCTCTGAGAACGAGACCATGACTTTGTTCCTCTTTGTTACTGAAGCAAATAGCATACAATGAAGCTCAGTAAACAAGAGCTAAATTAAGTCAAGAATGAAAAGAAAATCCCCAGTGGTTATGAGCTGTGGCCACAGGAAACACAGGGTGTCAAAGGTAGAACATAGGTGCTTCATAGTGAGTTTGGGGTTTAGGAGAGGGCAGTGTTTAATTTTTTTTAAACTGTTGAGCATCTTAAGAACTGTGCTGCTCAGGGCGCCTGGGTGGCTCAGTTGTTAAGCGTCTGCCTTCGGCTCAGGTCATGATCCCAGGGTCCTGGGATCGAGCCCCGCATCGGGCTCTCTGCTCAGCAGGAAGCCTGCTTCTCCCTCTCCCACTCCCCTGCTTGTGTCCCTCTGTCACTGTGTCTCTCTCTCTGTCATATCAATCAATCAATCAATTAATCAATCTTTAAAAAAAAAGAAGAACTGGTGTTGCTCAAGCGTTTGCGGCTGTTTCTTTTAGGAGGGTCTGGAAAACTGGGCTTACTCACTCAATGAGATATAATCCTGACATTTCCCTGAGTCGGTTTCAACCCCCACAAAGCATCTCGCTGTGTGTCAGTGTGAAGTTTGTAGACTTGTAATGTGTTTGTGCCAGATGCTGTATTGTTGTCCTTTAGCTCTGTTTTGTGACAGATGGGTATACAACAAGCATGTCAAAAAGTAATAATAGAAAAGTTTCTTTTTAAATTTAACTGTATCATAAGGTAAAATATCCCCTCATTCCTCACCCCCTCCCCTGCTACAGTCCATCATGCTTTTTAAACTAGAGTCTGCCAGCTAATGAATAATAGAGACAAAACATAGTTTCTTTTCACCCTGGTGAAATACTGCATTATTTGTTATTCATGAGTTCTTGTTTTCTTGGAAGATTGTTTGATGAAATATATGCGTGATGTGTACCCCATCATTCCTGGAGGCCTTTTAGATTTCCTCAGAGTATTTTCCTTTTGTTTTTAATAAACTTGCAAATAGTTGTGGAGAAGAGCCACTGGATGATAGTATAACTAACCTGTTTTAGTACCATATCTCCCCAAACTCACTCCCAAATTAACAAATTTGAGATTTTACAGTATTTCTTCACAAGGTACATAGAAGGAGTAAAAAGGGAAAAAAATGCTGCTGTCTTTTAAAAATAATCTGGAAGACCCACTTACTACTGCATCTTGCCAGCATCAGCCTCTTTCTTTGTGCCTCTGTGTTGTTGCCATCTGCTTTTTGAATAAGGTTCAACAAATTCAATACAACAGGAAATCCTTTCTGGAGATAGGTTAAGTCTTCTTTCCAAGCAGAGCAGAGTCATGTTTTTGCCAATAAAGAGAAAGAAGAAGTGACAGTCTAGATGGCCATGTATGTCCTTGGCTTCCATTGCTGTGCTTGCTGAGTTTAGTTTGGGATCAGGCATCTGTGAGCTGGCCTCATGATTCTCTTCAGACCCAAAGGGGCTTCTGTTTCAGGAATTCAAGTAGAGAAGAGATACTTTATGTCTATGCCCTGAAATGAAGATTCCTTTTCCAAGATCTGAGCTAAGGAACTCTGCATTTGGGAAGGCAAAGGTTTGCTTTTAAAATTTGTTAACAGGTATAAGAATTAACTGCATGCCTTAAAATATATTTTATGTACATATATTTTAAAATTAATAATTTTCACTTACCTGAAGCTAAATGATCCAGCAAACTGATCCATTTGCATAATGCCCCAAACCAAGAAAAATGGAAAAATAAACCTCTTAGAACAATCAATATACATTCCAAAGTGACCAGGTGGTAACATCTATTCTTGTTTATAGAATGCTACTATGTACCCATATTTTGTGGAGAGTAGTCATTCTGAAGTCACACCCATGGAGTTGAATCCAGGCTGTCAGTTACTAGTTGTGTGGCTTTGAGCATGCTACTTTAGTGGTCTATGCCTCGATTCTTTTCATCTTTAAGATAGAGATAATAGAATTGATGTAGGATTAAAAGTGTTAACACTTGTGCAGGCATTAGAACAGTGCCAGGCATATGGTAAATACTCAGAAAATATTAACTATTATCTTACTCTTACCTTGTTATTTATTATTGCATATACTCTTGCTTTTCATGCTTTGTGATCTAGTTTCCATGTATACAGGCAATTATAACTATAAATTGGAAGGAAAAAGACAGTTCTAGCAGTATGTCCGTGTTTTACATTTAAAATATGACAACTGTTCAAAATAAAGAAGGAAAAAGGAAAAAAACAAAAACAGAAAAAAACTAAGCATAAGAAATCAAAAAGTTCAGCAGTCTTAGTATTTAGTACATGAGAAAATAGGCATAAAGCTTCAGTAGCTCCAGAGGGCATCAGTGTATTTCAGCATCATTTTGTACCCAGTGTTCAAAGTAACAATTCTGACTCAGGAAGAAAATGTTAAATTCTCTTCATGGTGTTCAGTTCAGTGAAGCCAGAAAGTGTTTTGCATTTTAGGAAGATTCCAAAACAAAGTTTTAAAAAAAGTATTTAAAGACCCATTTCTAGAGGATTTTGAATTATATCAACTTTATTGTATTTGCATTTTATTTTTGCCTCCTTCAGGTCCAAATTAATTTTTCTTCAGAATTATATGTAAATGTGATCCTTAGGCACAAGCATTATTTCCATTAAATGCCAAACATACCTAAGTTTAGCCTTTGTTTTAGCCATTGCATTGCTCAGTAGTACCTTCGTACAAAATCTTCATGACTGTCAAGCTGGCCAGGTTTTGTTTTGCAATTATGTTCCCCAGGAATTGAGATGAATTATATGTCTTGCCAATTATGTGTTGCAGTATCATCTGTAGAGTTTACATACACATTGTTGAGGAAGAAAGACCATTTTTCTCTAAATTCTTTTTTAAAATTTTTGATTGTGGTAAAAAACACATAACATGAAATTTACCATCTTAACCATTTTTTTAAGTGTACAGTTCAGTAGGTTAGCTGTATACATATTGTCGTGTAACAGATCTAGAGCTCTTTCATCATGCAAAAGGGAAATGCTGTATGCCCACTAGACAAGTTCTCATTTTCCCTTTCCTCAGTCTTTTGCAGCCATCATTCTACTTTCTTTTTCTATGACTTTAATTACTTTAGATACCACATACAAATGGCATTATATGGTATTTATCTTTTTGTGATTGGCTTATTTTACTTGACATAATGTCCTCAAGATCCATTCATGTTTTAGCATGTGACAGGATTTCCTTCTTTTTAAATACTGAATAGTAATTCCACTGTAATTATATAGCACATTTTCTTTATCCATTGATGAACATTTGAGTTGCTTCTACCTCTTGGCTATTGTGAATAATGCTGCAGTGAACTGGGTATCAAATAGCTCTTCAAGATCTTTTAGTTATTTTGGATATATACCTACAAGTGGGACTCCTGGATTTTATGGCAGTTCTGTTTTTAATTTTTTGAGAAACCTCCATATTGTTCCCATAGTGGCTGCACTATTTTATATTCCCACCAACAGTGCATAAGGATTCTGATTTCTCCACATCCATGCCAATATTTGTTATTTTGTTTTACTGATAGTGTCCATCCTAATGGGTATAGGCTAATACCTCATTGTAGTTTTGATTTGCATTTCTCTAATGATTAGTGATGTCAAGCATCTTTTCATATGTGTCTTGACCATTTGTAAATCTTCTTTGGGGAAACATCTATTCAAATCTTTTGCTCATTTTTAAATCAGGTGATTTTTTGTTGTTGTTGTTATTGTTGTTATTGAATTGTAGTTTTTATATATTCTGGATATTAACCCCCTATCAGATATATTGTTTACAGATCTTTTCTCTCATTCTATAGGTTGCCCTTCATATTGTTGATTGTTTCCTTTGATGCACAATTGTTTTTAAATTTGATGTAGTCCCATTTGCCTATTTTTTGCTTTTGTTGCCTGTATTTTGATGTTATGTCCAAGAAATCGTTCCCAAATCCAATGTCATAAAGGTTTTTCCCCTGTTTCCTTCTAGAAGTTATGATTTGGGGCCCTATGTTTAGGTCTTTAATACATTTTGAGTTAATTCTTGTGTACGTTATAAGGTAAGGGTTCAACTTAATTCTTTTGCATGTGGATATTCAGTTTTCCCAGCACCGTTTATTGAAGAGATTGCCCTTTTTTTCCCATTGCATGGTACTGGCATCCTTGCATAAGTCATTTGATCATTATATATGACGGTTTATTTCTGGGCCTTCTATTCTGTGCCATTGGTCTGTATATTTGCCATCATGCCAGTACCACACTGTTTCGATTATTGTAGCTTTGTAAATGTTTTTGAAATTAGAAAGTATGAGACCTCCAAATTTGTTCTTTGTTTTCAAGATTGCTTTGACTATTTGGAGTTCTAGAGATTACATATGATTTTTAGGATGGTTTTTCTGTTTCTGCAAAAAATGCCATCAGGATTTTAATAGAGACTGCATTGGGTAGCCTGGGAATTCTGGCAGTGTTAAGTCCTCCAATCCATGAACATGACTGCCAGTTCATGTGTTTGTATCTTTAATTTTTTCAGCAATGTTTTGTAGTTTTCAGTTTGGTTAAGTTTATTCCTAAGTATTTCATTCTTTTTGAAGCTATTATAAGTGGGATTGTTTTTTAGATATCCTTTCTGGATTGTGATTGTTTGTGTATAGAAACTCATCAATTTTTGTATGTTGATTTTATATCCTAGAACTTAGATTAATATGGTTATTAAATCTAACAAGCCTCTTTTTTCTTTTTGGCAAAATCTTTAGGGTTTTCTACATGTAACATTACGTCTTCTGCAAACAGATAATTGTATTTCTTTCTTTCTTTTTGAATGCCTTTTATTTCTTTCCCAATTACTCTGCCTAGGACTTCCAGTAATGCTGAATGGAAGTGACAGTGGCCTTGCCTTTTTTCTGATCTTATAGGAAAATCTTTCAGCATTTCACCAGTGGCCATAATGTTAGCTATAGGCTTTTCATATATAGCCCTCATTATGTTGAGATAGTTTCCTTTTATTCCTAGTTTGTTGAGTGTTTTTATCATGAAAAGGTGTTGAATTTTATCAAATGCTTTTTCTAAATTACTTGAAATAGTCATGTAGTTTTTGTCCTTCATTTTGTCAGTATGCTGTATTGCATTGAATGATTTGCATGTTCAATTATCATTGTGTTCCAGTAATAAGTCCCACTTGGTTATGGTGTGTAGTCCTTTTAATGTGCTGAATTTGGTTTGCAATTATTTTGTTGAAGATTTTCACATCAATATTAATCAGGAATATTGGTCCGTAGTTTTCTTTTCCTATAGTATCTTTGTCTGATTTTGCTATCAAGGTAATCCTGGCTTCACCAAATGAATTAGGAAGTATTTTCATTTCACTTTTTTTGAAGAGTTTGAGGAAAAGTTTGGTGTTAATTTTTCTTTGACTGTTTGGTAGAATTGTTCATTGAGTCTTTCTGGCCCTGGGCTTTTTTCTCCATTGGGAGGTTTTTGATTCAATCTCCTTAATAGTTATAAATCTGTCCAGAATTTTTATTTCTTCATGACTCAGACTTGATAGGCTCTATATTTCTAGGAATCTATTTTTCTCTAAACTCTTGACCACCATCTCGTTCCGTTTGGATCTGGATTACTCCCAGGAACATGACTTTGATTGTATGTGGTCAAGACTATCCTTAGTATATCTCAGCTGATGGCTTAGTAAGTATGGGCATTATAGGTTCATTGAAGAGGGCATCCAGTCTTGTGAGTTGTGTTGCAGGAGTTGTGTTCCACTTCATTCACAGGGATACCATAAGTCTTAATACAAGATGCTTAGTGTTTATCAAAGGGTATCATGGAACAGCTACCTCTGTGGAGGAAGAAGTATTGCTTTTTCCATTTCTACCCTCTTGGACTTCTATGAAGAGAAAGGAGAAAGGTTTAGGCTTGAATATCTAAGATGAATGAATGTCTTAAGTACCTAAAATTAATACTTTAAATGAATATTTTAAATAATGTTAAATTATAGTAAAATTTTGAAGACTTTCCTGTATTACATGAGAATATTTTTAAAATTCTAAATTTTAAATAGAAAACAGCTCCTCAGTCCATATATGATCAACATTAGTTGAGTAGTCATCATACTTATGTAGATTTTTAAAAACTAGTTTGAATACTAAACTAATTGCCTAATCTTGAAAATGTATAAGTTTGGTTGGGAGGTGGCAGAGTTGGAGTAGCTACAGAATGGTGATGGCAGATGGAGCAAGAAAGCATGGGAAGTTGATTGCAAATTTATAACCATTAATATGAAAATAAGCCAGGATCACTTTTATACTAAGGCAAACATATATAAGCAATAGCACCTGAGTTCCATGCAGGTCCCACAATATTGAAATACAGCAGGATGATATTCTTTTATTGATGCTATCTGACTGAATGTTTTTTTCTTTTCTTTGAAAATGTAAGATAATTTAAGAATAGAACAAAAGAGTTTGAGGTAACTAATAATTCATAATTCTGTGTTTTCCATAATAAAACTGGAAAACTTTTTTTTATGCTCAACAGGCTTTATATTTGATCATATTTATCTGATCAGCTAGGGTTTTTTTAACCTTCATTTTTATTTCAAGTTTAGAGTTAGCTTGTAAAGAGATATTCTTATTCCAATAAACTCTCAGATCTGCCATAAACATTTAAAATTTTCAACTGAATTACTGTTGCAAAACTGTCATATTATTAGGGAATTTAATGCTGTTTTAAGGAATAGCATTAACCTCCAAATTCCAGTGAGGCAGAATATTTAGAGTATACTATTGTATTCTTAGTATCTAAGACTTAGTTTACCTGGATAAATCTATGCTGTGTGAATGTTTACTAAATGCAACTCACAAGAAATTTCACATGTTATGTCCGTAGTATCAAATCTAGTTAATGAGATAATGATACCACACTGAATTACTCTTCTAAGTATTCTTTGTTTCTTCCTTTCTGCCTAACCTTTTAGCTCTAGAGTGTCTTGAGTCTCACCACTTTGGACCTCTGTCCTCTACAGCCTATGGGCACTCCCTTAGTGATCTAGTCTTATCTGATTTCATGGCATTACCTATCATTTTTGTGCAAATCAGTCCTAAATTATACAGCCCAGACATCTCTCCTAAACTCCCTCCTACTTTATCAGCCTGCCTATTTGATACCTAGAGTTAAATTTCAAATAGGCACTTCAAACTTAACATTTGCAAAACCGAACTTCTGCTCTTTCTTTCAAATCTCCTCCAGAAGCCTTTCCTAGGTCAGTGATGGCACCTCCAGTCTTAAGGCTTCTCAGGCAAAAAAAAAAAAAACAGAATAAAGTCACCCTTTATTCTTTTCTTCCTCTTATACCCCATATTTAACCTATTAGGACATCTTGGTGTTTCTGCCTGCTTCAAGACTGTACGTGAATTTGACTGAATGATTGTTCTTACAAATTAAAAAACTAAGGCTCAAAGAAGTTAAGAGAACATCCCAAGTTCACATAGCTAGTTAGTGATAAAGTCATAATTCAAATCCTTATTTTCTGACTGACCACAAATAATATGCTCTATTCATAATAGTAGTGCTTCTGAAAAGTGTTACAATTGTTTTTAATTTATATAGTTCAGAAATATCATCTGACCTATTGTATAACTGGATTTTTATAAATAGTATGTGTTATTTTGGTTAGGTTCTATAGGAATTTTCTAAGCCCACAGCAGTTATTTCATAAATACTTGCCAACTCAGTTGAATTGATTCGTACTTGCCAACTCAGTTGAATTGATTGGTACTTCTCTCTTCTCATATATTGCTCTGGGTCAGGAACTGTGTTTTCAATTGTAAGGTATAATTAGTTACAAATTGTGTACTGGGTAAAAAAAAAAAGGCTGGGAGTAGGGGTAGAATTAATGAAATAAAATATTCAAGGAGGTCTCTTAGAAAGCTCTTTGTTAAAATTTTTTGTTTTATCTGTATGAATTTAGAACATGTACTAGCTCTTGCTACCTTATATATAAATACTTTTCTATTTCTTGGAATTTTCATAGTATGTAATATTGATCTTGATACCAATCATTAAGCTTAGATTGTGGAATTATTATTTAAATTATTTAGAGTTTTCTCTTCAGGGCTTCTGTATTAGGGAGACATTTTATAACTAAAATCTATTAGATTGTAAGACTTTCTAATTGATCATAATGGCAAAAGGTCAAAGGATTGGCATCTTGGTAGAGAGCAGAAATTAAATTTCAGTGTTGACCGTATTCTTGAGACACTCCTGTTTTATTGATGTACTGTTTGTATTTTAATAAAAGTTATTCTGTGCTTATGTAATTAAATGTAGCAGAAATGAAGTATGTTAAGCCAAATTTTATGAGATTTAAGTGATAGATTTTCGAAAGAAACCAAGATTAAGCTTTTGGGAGATGTCTATTACATTTATTGATGTGACATATTTAGAAAGCTGGTCATTTTTTAAAAATGTATGTAAATGTAGGACACTTATCTATGAAAGAGATTTTAGGTAAAGAGCCCTTGGGATCATTATTTTATCTTTATTTTTCTCTTCCAAATTTGCACTTTAAGGTTTACTTGTTTTGTTATTTCACCAATTTGTTATTTTATTTATTTTATTTTATTTTATTCCAAGGATGAAAATTTGGTGAATATTTAATTCATAGAAGCAATTTTCACATCCTGAATTCTATCCATCCACCTACCTACCTATCTGCCTCCCTTTGCGATGATAGAAATATTTTTCATGGAGTCCTTCTTAAGGCATTCTTACAGGCTTTGGAAATATCTCTTAAAGCAATAAGATTATATTTGAGGCATCAAACCCAGAAGCCATGCCTAGAAGTTTACTCCCTGTGGCAAATGAATGAGTTAAAGTTGTGTGGTGCCTACAGCCATAATGGCATGTATTTAGAAAGGAAACTTAGTTTGCGGCATCTAAAAAATGTCTGTTGACAAACAAACCTAAAATAAGAGTTCAAAAAAGAGATACTTTATTTCTGGAAAATGTGATAGTTCTGTTACCATTTGTAGTGATGGATATCTGTGAGTCTTTATACTGTGAAATAAACTGTGATCAACTCTACTGCTGTCTTTTCTTTTTCATAGTGTATGCCAATTAAAGGTCTAGGATTCGTGCTTGGAGCCTATCAGTGCATTTGCAAAGCAGGATTCTATCATCCTCAAGACTTCTCAGTGAACAACTTTCAGAGTAAGTGTGCTTTGCTTCTCTGCATATTTATGAGTCCACATAATATACACCATTATTAATTATTCATATTTTCTTTTGACCTTGTTGGAGTTATTTGCTTCAGTCCCCACTGGTCTGACATTCTTTCATCCCTTAAGGAGTTTTTGCTTTGGTTTGTCATCTACTATGCCCTGGAGTACCACAGAATAATGTGTTTATTTTCATTATGTTTTAGTTTTCAATGCATTTCCTGAAAATAATGTTAGCTACACAGTAAGATCGGTTGGGATTCAGTTATTGAGAGCTGTTGCTACAGAAAGTTCCTAAACCTAATTTTGCTGGTTTGTTTACTTTGTTTATTAATTTGTTTATATGTTAGTTTTCTATACAGCATAAGGAGCTACCACAAAGTTAACAGTTTAAAGAACACAAATTTATTATCACACGGTTTTCATTGGTTACCTTTCCAGTCACAGGTTAGCTTGGTTCCCTGTCTCACCAGGCTAAAATTAAGGTGTCATCTGGGATGCAATCCGATCCGAGGTCCAGGGTCTTCTTCCAAGCTCATTCAGGTCAGCATCTTGCAGGCCCCCCCCCCCTTTTATTCTGCTAGACGTTAGTCTGCTCTCAGCTCCAAGAGGTCCTTAAAGCCTGTCCTTGTGACGGTCTCGCAACATTGCAGCTCCCCCTCCAAGGCTAGCAAAACAGTTCCCTCACTCTGCTCAGACTGAATCGTATATAACATAAAATAATCATGAGAGTGAGCATCCCATCCTCTCGCCAGATAACGTAACCTACTTGAAGGAGACACTATCTCCCCATATTTACAGGTCCACTCACATTCCAGGGGAGGTGATCATACAGGGTGTATACTCCACAATCAAAACTTGGTCATCTGCTATTTTATTCCTACTCCAGAAAATGTCAGTGTTACAATTTGAATATTGATTTTTTACTTTATCTCTAGAGAATGCAGTGTTACCACACTGGCTTGTAGCCAGCTGTTGGATATAAAGAAGGAGTGTAGTGGTAAAAGGGGTGGTTTATAGAAAGTTAGGGCTTGGGGTTACTGAAACTGGGGTACAGGTATCTTTTAGATAGCCATTGACAAATCTTTGCATGCCTTATTATTGGTCTGGAGAGGAATTTGCATTTCTACTCGGCATACTTCAAAGGGTACATTGAGATTGAGACCTGAGTTTCTTCCTCTGGGAATTTCGGTAGACATTTGTAGATTTTTTTGTTGTTGTGTTTCCTCCTGGAAAACATTATTCTTGGTATTGAAGCTGTTTACATTTAACATATAGGCTCTGGAGATGAGTAACACTTTGCTCTCTCCTCTGTCATATATTCAGAA
This sequence comes from Zalophus californianus, assembly GCF_009762305.2. Classification (NCBI taxonomy): domain Eukaryota; kingdom Metazoa; phylum Chordata; class Mammalia; order Carnivora; family Otariidae; genus Zalophus; species Zalophus californianus. The sequence continues at coordinate 116,947,830 of NC_045603.1, read as the reverse complement.
TTCAGCCTTTGTTCTGATTCATCATTACAGGTATAATTCTAAGATGGCCTCCAAGCTTCTGTTCCCACAGGCCCTGTCCAGTACCTTCTCTTAAGTGTGGGTGAGATCTGTGAATACAGTGAGGTAGTGACTCACTCCCTGCTTAGGCTGTATTATATAGCAAAGGTGATAGTATGGTCACCTATGTGATTACATTGCATTAAATAAGATTCTCTCCCAGCATAGCCAACTGAAGAGAGATTCTAGGGCTGGCCTTGAAGAAGTAAACTGCCTTGTTGTGAGAGGGCCACATGGCTAAAACCTGAGTGCGGCCTCTGAGAGCTGAGAGCAAATCTCATGGACAGCAACCAAGAAAACACGGACCTCAGTTCTCTAACTTCAAGCAACTAAATTCTTCTAGACGCCTGAATACACATGGAAGAGGATCTTAAGCTCCAGATGAGAATACAGCCAGGCCAAAACCTTGATTTCAGTCTAGTAAGACCCCAAGCAGAGAGCCCAGTTACACTATGTGCACACTTTTGATCAACAGAAACTGGGAGATAATGAATAGGTATTTTAAGCCCCCAAATTTCCAGTAATCTGTCATGTAACAATAGAAAACTAATACAATAGCAGTGATGATAACATTTTCAGGGTAGATGTGCTTTTCCTTGTATCTGTGTGTACCAAACCATGGCAATACCAGGGCTACTTTGGTCTTCTTCACATTTACGGTCCAGACATAACAGATGATTCAACATCAAAGAATTAAGGGAATAGGTTTTAGCTTATGTTCTGTGAAGGTATTTTGTATCTGGTTTACCCACATTTGTTCTCAGCTCCCACTATGTGACTGAAATAAAACATCTAAATATTTTAGAACCAGAGAATGACTATGCCATTTGCTTATAACACCACCAGGAGAAACTAGTTAACCTTTAACAACTTATCTTTATTTAATTTGCACACTCCTACTTTCTTCCTTATTTTAAAAGCCAGTGTTTTTCACTGGACCTACTTTCTCTAGGAAAAGGCAGCTTCTCTGTGTAAATCTAACTCCTGTGTTGTACACATTGCAGCCATGGAAAAGAGGCCACAGTTTTTAAAAGATGGTCTATATTTAGACATTAGCTGTGATTCAGCTTTGACCTTAGCACATACTTAACCAGACCAACCTTCCTCAATGACAGAGCAGAAAGCTAGCTACATGTTATAATTTGAAGTCAGTAAAATGCACTTTGACCAAAACTGTCTTTCCTGATGGCCTTGTCAGGTTGCAGGAAAATCCATTGTTATTCACTCCTTGTGCTAAAGAAAGAATACAGCAATCTGACCAAGAATGCAAGTTATAACTTACCAGGGTCCTCACCTAAGGACTGTCCAAACATTTTTTTTCCTTATTATTATTAGAAAACATTTACTACTTATTTCTGCATTTTAATACATTCAGTCTTTTAATCATAGTATCCAGGCAGTTCGTATTGACAGTTGTTTTCTTATATTCTTAAGGAGCTACCCATGACTTAAGGAATGACTATGGGTAGCTCTGGAACCAAGGGTAAAGAAGGCTTTGAAGATCCCCAAAATGAGATAACATATGTGAACCTGCAAGCATAGTACATGGCATGTGATAAGTGTTTGTAGGTGTAGTTAAGTGATAAACAAACATCAGTGATGTATGTAAAGAGATAATCCTTAAACATCATTGGTCATTAGCACTTGGTCTCGCATTTTATCGTATTACAATAACTAATTTTTTAAAACTAGAACTTTTGGAGAATGAATTTGACATGGGGGACAGCAGAAGTATAACAACCAGTGCTGCATTGAGAAGGGCAGTAGGCAGACTACTTGGGAGCTAGAGGCCACAGGAAAAAATTAGTTGCCTGATCAGGAGCATAGGATACAGAAAACAGAAAAGAACGTACCTCAAAGATTAAATGCACTTACTTTACAGTTCTACATCGAAAACAAGATCGGAAATCCCCACATCTGTTATTGTCATGTTACTGCATTTGGAGAGAAGAGCTGAGATATAGTGCTCACGTGTTAGAGAAAATGTAAATGTGACTTAAAAATCCTGTTAAACTATGAAGTGATTTAAAATCTTTATTCAGACTAAGACCCACGGTAAACAACGGGCTTGTAAAGACCAACAAGGATATGTTTAAATGACATGATTTAAAATTGTGCTGACAGCCCAGAGACTGTGTTCCTGGCATCTCTCTTGAAATTGGTGGTCATATGTGAACTAATAAGATCTGACATCTGGATGATAGCAGGATTTCAGAATAACCAAGTACTGATGTATAACTGTCTCTTCAAATCCAGGCTGTTCACTTCCAGGTTGCTGAAAAAGAAGCAGCTTATGACATGCTCATCTCTCTCAAATCCATCTATCTTAATACGAATTCTGTCTTCAGTGAAACCTCTTTTCTCTTTTCTGTAGATACATTCCCAGCCTTTCAGTCTTACTTCTCTTGTCTTTTGGACTGACTTTGGCTTATGTGCCTTTCCAGAGAAACCTAATTGCAAATGACCCAAACAGGGACTAAAGCAATCCCTGTTTTGGCAACTCTTGTGTTAATGATGGGGTGGGGGGTAAGACAAGAATGTAGAGATTTTAAAAAAGGTATTACCTTGGGAGAAAAGAAAAAGAAGCTCTTTGAAAGCAGGTACAATATAGCGATGCTGCACTCTCAGCAAACTGTTAAGCAAGGCTAACCTTTCTGGAATAAGCTTATTCCTCCTCTTTTTCATGGCCGGCGAGCTGGAGATACTTGGCTTTCTGCAGACTAGGTCCTGTGTCAGTCTCTAACAGCACCCCCAGATTTAGAACAGATTAGGAGAGCTCGAACATCACGGTCTCATTGTCAGCATCATCACTTTTGCTGTTGGTCTGTGGCCCCACTCACTTTTGCCGTATTACAGTTAGTCCTGGTCAGTTTCATTCCAGTTACAGTGGCACAGTTGTCCATCTAGTTGTGCTCTTGTTTTTGCCTCATTCATTTGCCTAGTTTTCAGTTTTCATGTCTTCCTTCGTTAGTCCTGCTCGTAGTGAATGGAGTCCAGTCCCTCGATGTGTCTGGAAGATCTGGAAGGGAGGGTGAGTTGCCAGTGGAAGGGTTCCCGGTGCTGTCCACGTTCTTGCACTCTTGACTATTGCATTTAATCTGTTAATCTTTGACTTTGTTCTTTCCAACTGTTGGGACATACTCCATACCATGTTGGACTTCCCTGGTGGTTAAATTTCTACCAGAGCTGAATTTCTATCATAGTTTAGCCCAGTAATTAAGAGCATGGTCTTTGGAATAAGTCTAACTTGGGGTTGAATCCTAGCTCTACTACTTACTTGCACTGTGCTATATTCTTTAATTTCCCTAACCTTCATTTATGACCTATGTAAAACTGGGATAATATTACATGTTTTATAAAATTGTTATAATGATTAAATAATAAATTCAAAGTTCTAATAATGGCAGTTGACACATATTAAATGCTCAAAAAATATTGTTTTTATGATTATTATTTGGAAGTTTGTATCTATTCCAGTCCCCTCTTTCCCCAGTATCTCCCCATTTTTATTCCTTTCATCTAGTATCTGCCCCACTTCCCAGAAGAAGATCATATTCCCATGTCCCAGATTTTTTCTTTAAAACTTTAAAATGGGCCCCACTCTCATATATAATATTCAGTCATCCAAAAATCTTCCTTCTTCCTACTACCCAAAAATTTACTTCATTAGATTAAAAAATATTTCTATTACTACTTTTATTTAGTTACATTATTTTACTTTATTAGACTGCTAATTTGAGATTCACTTTTCTAGACAATCATCTTCCCCAAAATATTAAAAAAAAAAAAAACCAAAACCCTCTGGCAGGGAAATTTGACTGTCAGTCATTCACAAATAATTTCATTGTAATAGGCAGAATGATGTCAGTTCCCAGCCTCCAAAGATGTACATGTTCCCATTTTTATGTTCTGTGACTGTCTTTACCTCACATGGCAAAAAGGGACTTTGCTGATGTGAGTTACAGACCTTGAGATGAGAAGATTATCCTCGATTATTGGGACCATTCTAATCACATCAGTCCCAAATAGCAGAAAACTTTCCTGGCTGTAGTCAAGAGACAGAAGTGAGGGTACAAGGGTCAGACAAATACTACATGGCGGGGTTTGAAGATGGAGGAATAAACTCAGCCAAGGAATATAGGTGGTCTCAGGAAACTGGAAAAGGCAAGGAAATGGAATCTTCTCTAGATCCTCCAGGAAAAAAAAAAAAAAAATATATATATATATATATAGCCCTGCTGACACCTTGATTTTAGCCAAGTGAGACCCATGTCAGACTTCTGACCTATAGAAGTGTAAGAATGAATATAACTATATTATATTTCATTTAAGAAGCAATATAAATTTGTGTTGTTTTAAGACACTGAGTTTGTGGGAATTTCTTATAGCAGCAATAGAAAACTAGTATACTCAGTTAGCTTGCTTCCCACCCAGCATTCATTCCAGTGTTCACAGTAGGCCGTAGTGCTTTCTCTAGAGGAAATTGTTCACAATTCCAAATAATTGACTCAGAACAATTTATAATCTGGTGGGTCTTTGAGTCATTCATACTTGGGTTTAAATCTTATGTCCACTTACTAGCAGGAGACTTGGGCCAGTTTCTCATACATTCTGAGATTCTCTTTCCATATTCATAAAGCAGGAATAGTGGAATCTATTCCTTGCCTGTTGTGAGGAAGGAGTAAATGAGATGACATATCGTATCCCTAAAATGGTGGTGATGGTTATATTAATGTGAATGTGGAGAATTTAGTCCTTTTGTTTATAGTATTTATGTATTGGATGTCATGGGGATTGAATGAATAAAGTGTCTATGGGCGAAAAATCCATTTGTGTTTATAATTTTGTAAGTCATATCAGAATCTTTCTAAGATCTAAATGGTATTTTTGTCCAAAGAAAAATACTACTAAAAATATAGGAGACAATAGAAAAGTGAATATAAAATGTATAGGTAAGCATATATCAAAGTAGGGAAAAACTTGAACTCTGACTATATTCATGGTGAGGAAATATAAGTTTTAAAATGCTTGCACTGGGCTTTATATTGAACTTATTTTCACAACTAGCCATTCGTGTGCAACTATATGATGGTATATGAGCTAATCCTGATTTTAGGATATACAAATATACATTCATGTCCCAACAGTAAGAATCTTTTTGGACAGCAGTCTGTATATAAGCATATTCAGCTAACTCTTCTCTCCGTGTGGATATTATAGATATTGAACCAAATATACGTAGAAATCTCCTGATTGCGTTGGTTACTCATGTACATGTACCTTTTTCCACTTAATTTTTGGATGTGATTTTAACAACCTGAAGACTGGAGGCAGATTATTTCATCATCCTAAACCATGAAATAACAAATAACAAATATATCTTCCCATGATTAGCTAATTGCCGCATCTTGACTACAAACCTTGATGGATGAATATGTTCCCTCTAGTTCTTCCCCCCGCCCCGATTCTAATAAAAAAGCAAATATGTGTATGGAAAGAAAGGAGATGTTTAACCTAATGATGATTTCAGATGAGCATTATTTGTACCTAGAGCTAATGTTGAACTCTCATTGTCTGAATTGATTCTGTTACTTTGAGCTGAATTATGTTCATTGTTTGTGGTCCATCTTTTTCTCACATGCCTGTAGAATGGAAGGAGGAGGGGGTTTTGGCAAATGGTCACATGGGCTAGTCTTGCAAAGGTCTGGCCTCTATCTTCCTCTGCCAGAACCAGTTCCTGTCACTGAGGGCTACAGTACCTCCAAGGGACCTCTGACTGGTTTGTTGATTGATTTATGTCCGAAAAATCCATCTGCCAAAAAATATTACTGAGCACCAACTGTCCCAGACATTCTTTTCAGCAGTGCAGGACAAAAGTGTCTAAGCTTCCAGGACAGACCCACATCTTCCCAGAACATATTGCAATACCCACAAACAACAAATGAAGGCAGTCTTGAGTAAAATACAACTCAGCGTTCAATATTAGTAAATCAGATCAAATGTAAGAGCTTTAAGATTTAACTGGCCTTAAAAGGTAGTCATGTTTTCTCTCCATACTCCAAATATACAAATATTACCTTTTTGCTCTTGTGAAACAGTTTTTCACAGAATCTTACCCAGCAAAGCACTTAATATTTCCATCTGATGTTTGTACTACGAAGACCTGAAATATGTAACTTCTACTTCAATTTACCCGACCCACTTCAACTCATTCTTTTCTAAATCAGAAACTCTATACTTTTCTTCCATAAAACGTAAGAAGAAAACTTTCTGTGGTACCTTTTGACGGTAGGTACCACAAGTCATAAAAATGTGGGTACATTTTGATCTATCAGTTTGATACTTCTATTCCAAGGGAATATCAATCTAAGGGATTAAGAAAGTTGTATATTTTTTATAAAAAAAAAAAGAGGAGAGAAGAAAAGTAACCCTTCAATTTGTTCATTAGTTGAATCTTCAGAAAACCAAACCAAAAAACTGATATTTTAAGAAAATTTTTGAAAAGTTTTAGTGTTTCATTAGCAATGACCTAATTTACCACTTGGGTTTTTATGGTAGATGACAGAATTTCTCAATGGATACCCAGTGTAATTTTTGTTTTGGTAGAAGGCATTCAAATAGAACTTTGCCACGTAAGTTTTCTAATGTTACCTATTAATTTCATTTGCAAGTCTCATGACAGTATTACCTTGTTGAAGGAGAAAGTTTTAAGTTACTACATTATTTGTAATATTATTTGTAAGGACAACTTCTAATTTTAATAATGCAGTTTAATCTTCCCTGAACTTTTTTTTTGTGGAAACTGGTATTGCTATGGGAATGACAGCACTATTTTTTTTATTATGTTCAGTTAGCCACTGTATAGTACATCGTTAGTTTTTGATGTAGTGTTCAGTGATTCATCAGTTATGTATAACACCCAGTGCACATCACAACACGTGCCCTCCTTAATGCCCATCACCCTGTTACCTGGCCCTCTCATCTCCCTCCCCTCTGAGACCCTCAGTTCATTTCCCAGGGTCCATAGTCTCTCATGGTTCATCTCCCTCTCTGATTTCTCCCTGTTCAGATTTCCCTCCCTTCCCCCGTGGTCCTCCGTGCTGTTCCTTATGTTCCACATATGAGCGAGACCATATGATAATTGTCTTTCTCTGCTTGACTTATTTCACTCAGCATAATCCCCTCCAGTTCCATCCATGTTGATGCAAATGGTCAGTATTCATTCTTTCTGATGGCTGAATAATATTCCATTGTATATATGGACCACATCTTCTGAAATTCCTGTTTAACAAAGTGAAAGGATGACTAAGAAAATTATTAAAAACTATGTCTCTGCATTTTTTGTTATTTTGAATTGTCTAACTTATTTCAATAGATTTTTTTTTAAAATCTCCAAATAGAGTGAAATATTTAGAAAGGCATTGTTAATAGTGTTAACTGTTCTAATATTAGAATATCAAAAAGTAGTACAAAGTTTAAAAGGACAGCATAAAAATGAAGGACTCACTATGGAATCATCTCTACTTTCCAGTTTAATGATAGAAAGTATTACACTTTATTATTCAATGTAAAATAATGTAGCCAACAGTAACATACAGGTACAGGATTTAATATTTATTATATGCATCTATTATACATTATTTTTCATAGTGGTATGTTTGTTGTGTGATAACAATCTTAAAATTTTACTGATTCATACTTTGTAAAATAAAAATGTTATGAAACATCAAAACTTGCAAACTGATCAGCAGAGTTTTTTTGGAAGACTAGAAAGTTTTTTGTTTGTTTTTTTTTTCATTTCCAAGAGTATGGATTTAATTTTCCGGAATGAGATTCTCTTATCAGTGTTTATTTATTTTTATTATGTTAAGTTAGCCAACATATAGTACATCATTAGTTTTTGATGTAGTGTTCTTCATTAATAATGTTCCAAATCAGAGACTAGAGACATGGCACCTAAATGCAATGCATCATAACTGAGAATTTATGGAATTTTAATATGGACTATTCATAAAAAATATTGTATCAGTATTAAATCTCCCAACTTTGATAATGATAATGTGGATTTACATGAGAATGCTCTTTTCTTAGGATGTACAAACTGAAGTACTTATGAGTAAAGGGACACAATATCTCTACTTTACTCTCAAATGGGTCAGAAAAGGTAGTGTACGTGTAAATCTATAAACATCTATCAATCTGTCCAGGGACTATGAATGATACTGTAAATGCTATAGAATATAAATAGTGGATCTGGGTAAATAATATATGGATTTTTCCCCATTTTTGTTATGTTTTATAGATTTAAGGTGTATAGCATATTACTTTGATATATTTCTTTATTTTATTATGATTTCCATTGAGGCAATATTTGTTACATTACATCATTACAGTACAATATTATTTATATTCATTATACTATGTATTAGAGCTCTACAGCTTATATACTACTCGTTACAAGTTTGTAATCTTAAACACCATCAGTCTTATCTTCCTAATCCCTATCTCCTGGTAACCGCCGCTTTGATCTCTATTTTTTAAGGTTTTGACTTTTTTGGATTCCATATGTAAGTGATATCATACTGTATTTTTCTTTCTTTGTCTGATTTATCCTTTTTTTTTTTTAGAGGATATTTTCTTTTTTTTTAAAGATATTTATTGAGAGAGAGAGAGAATGGTAGAGAGAGCATGAGAGGGAGGAAGGTACGAGGGAGAAGCAGACTCCCTGCTGAGCAGGGAGCCTGATGCGGGACTCAATCCTGGGACTCCAGGATCATGACCTGAGCCGAAGGCAGTCGCTTAACCAACTGAGCCACCCAGGCGCCCTGATTTATCTCTTGTAGAATAATCCGTCTATGGTGTCAGAAATGTCAGGATAGTCCCCTTTCTCATGGCTGAATAATATTCCCTTGTGCACATATACCACATTTTTTATGTATATATATGGAATTTATTTGTACCATTCTTGCATCTTTCCTGTACATTTCAAATTATATCAAAATTAAGTTAAAAATCTAATTTTTAGAACATTATTTTAATTCAGAGGTCTGAAATTTTTCAACACTTGTAGCATTGATGAGTTCATTAGGTCTTTGGGATTTGGAGCAAAAATTCACTTTGTTATTCACTGCTATCTAAGGGTCACAGATTTAAAATATTTATGTTTTTATTATAAAAATATTACATGCTCATTTAGGAAAATTTTGGAGTGTGTAGAAAAGAATTTCAAAAGCCATTTGAAATCTGTTGATACTTTAATTCTTTAAGTTTATTGTTTTTATAAAATGTACATATCTTTCTGAAAACTTGGTATTATATTCATTTTAATATAATACATAGTCTTCTTGAATGTAATTTTAATAGCTCCATAGAATTCCATTGAGTAAATGTACTGTGATTTACTTACCCATTCTCGTTTCTATTTTTACTAGTTTATATAAATATAAAACTATACTTAAATAAAAATGCCCCGAGGTTTTGTGTTTTTCTGAGGTCAGTGTAGTAAAATTAAAGTAAGAAAAAAGGTTAACATATTGTTCACAGATTTCACAATTTATCTCGCCAGGCTCATGTTTACAGGTGAATATTTGATTCCTCAAATATCCTGTGGTGCCACTATAAACTTCTCCCAATGTCCTTTTTTATATTTTTGCTCAAGGCAGCATATTTGATCATCCATATAATGAGCTGAAAAGCTGCTATCGATTGCCAAAGCTCATAGCTCTTCATATTTGTCATTTGTCTTCAGGAAGCATTTGTTTTATCTGAAAGTTCCAAGTATTATCTTCATTTTTAAACTTTAGCAAAGCAGGTTGGGATTCTGTGCATGGAGGATGTTTTTCAGTTGCTCAGAACTGAGATTCCCAAATCAAATTATCCTCCAAGATGATTTCTAAACACACTTTCGGTTCCAAAGACACCTGTAATAACTCCTATTCCTAACATATTTTTCCAATTTGTGTTTAGCATCTTGAAAAATACCATTTTGAATGAATTCTTAAGCATAAATGATTTGAGAGTCTGAAGATTTGTTGGGTTGGATATTTTCAGCTATACATTTGTATTGCATTTATTCATTTTGGAAGATCACTTTCATCATTAGCAATTATTTGCTGAGTGCTCAATATGTATAAAATACTGTGTTCAGTGCTGAGTGCATGAAGAGATATATATAAATCATGACCCCTGTCCTCTAGGAACTTAAATTTTTAAGCCATCATAAATTAAGGTACCATTTAGTAGATTAATTAACAAAAAGCCCATTATTATTATTTGATAGTAGTATGATTTATACGAGCTGCATATATTCCCTTGTCCTGGATAGAGAACTTCAGCATAAATTGATAAAATGTTTTTGGAACCAGAAGATTATTTAATCATGCTTTGAGTCCTATAGGAAGAACTGAATGTAGAAAGTTCTGTCTGTAATTACAGCTTTTTTGTGCTTTAGAAATCGGGTCTCTGACTTGTGGTTTTTCTTTCTCTCCATTTTACCACTTTGTGTCCCTTACAGAACCTCATGATTTTTCATATTCAAATAAAGTTAAGACATTTATTAAAGAGGAAGTTTCTCATGAGAGCACTTCACTATTCAACATTTGTGGGTTGATCTTCTGATACTTCTGAGAACAAAGAATAAAATGTGACCATAATTTATTTTCTAACAAATTGCTTTTATCCACAAATATTGAAGCATTCATCTAACCAACATAATTTAGTATTACCTATATGAAGAAATATAGAATGGTTTGGACTTGTCAATTTCCAACCTTATATCTAGCTGCTACTATGTTAGTAGACATAATACCTGTAACTTATTTCAGCCTTACCTGGGGAAGATAATGCAGCATATGAGCTTTTTCTGTTGTATGTCCTGCACTCATGATTGTATTTTATGGCGATCTTTTGTAATATTAATCTAGGTCGGAAAATATAAAATGATTGTCCTATTCTTATTGCTCTCATAGCTTATTTGGGTACAGCATATACATCTGTAGAACTTTAGCCATAGGCAGAGTTAGAAGAACACAGGCAGATAAAGATAGTCACAGGGACTTGGAGCATCAGGAAGAGAAGTGAACAGAGACGGAGTGCATTAGGCATGAAAAGTCCTCTGTGTTGGTATAGATCTGGATAATAGGTTGGTGAAGAAAATAATGGGAGAGAGTAGATAAGTTTAAGTCCAGCTTTGGACAGCAGGAATGGACTGTTCAACAGTACTGTCTGAGATGATTGTGTTCCTCAATGCTACCTTGCATTCAGTAGGTTTCAATAGGTTGAATACAGACAATTAACTCAGTCTCCCCAGTAAATCAGAATTGGGAGACATTACAGTCACTGTGAAAGAACCTTTATTTATGTGAATAACAAAATATATCAATGTAGAGGGGACCGTAATTAGGAAATAAAGATGAGCAACAAAATTGGACTAGTGAAAGAATTGTATCTCTATCGTAGTACAGAAATGATGTCTAAGTCTCATTTAGGAATAAGCTTTTCTGGTAAGAGAAAGAAGGATGGAAGAGTGGCTAATTTTTGTTAATTATATAAATGTAATACACAATAAATTTCAGAAAGAATGTATTCCTTCTTTTAAAGTTCTTTAATTCCAATTAGTTAACATACAGTGTTATATTAGTTTCAGGTGTACAGTATAGTGAATTAACGTTTCCACATCACCCTGTGCTCATCACAAGTACCGTCCTTAATCCCCATCACCTATTTAACCCATCACCCACACACCTCCCCTCTAGTAACCATCAGTTTGTTCTCTATAATTAAGAGTCTGTTTCTTGGTTTGTCTCTGTGTCCATCTCTCTTTCTGTTTTTCCCTTTGCTCATTTGTTTTCTTTCTTAAATTCCACATATGAGTGAAATCAAATGGTATTTGTCTTTCTCTGACTGACTTATTTCACTTAGCATTATACTGTCTAGCTCCATCCATATCATTGCAAATGGCAAGATTTTATTCTTTTTCCTGGTTGAGTAATATTTCATCATATATATCTCACATTCACTATATATATATCTCACATTCATTATATATATCTCACATCTTCTTTATCCATTCATCAATCCATGGACACTTGGGCTGTTTTCATGATTTGGCTATTGTAAATAATGCTGGTATAAACATCAGGGTGCATGTATCCCTTTGAATTATGTTTTTGTATTCTTTGGGTAAATACCTCATAGTGCAGTTGCTGGATTGCAATAGGATAATTCTATTTTTAACTACTTTTAGAGGGGGAGGGGGACTAAGAAGGAGAGGGAGAGGGAGAACCTTAGGCAGGCTCCATGCCAGTGTAGAGCCCAACGCAGGGCTCGATCACACAACCCTGAGATCATGACCTGAACACAAATCAAGAGTCAGATGCTTAACTAACTGGGCCACCCAGCACCCCTATTTTTAGCCTTTTAAGGAACCTCCATACTGTTTTCCAGAGTGGCTGTCCCAGTTGGTGTTCCTACCAATATTGCAGGATTGTTCCTTTTTCTCCACATCCTCAACAACACCTGCGGTTTCTTGTGTTGTTGATGTTAACCGTTCTCACAGGTATAAGGTGATATCTCATTGTGATTTTGATTTGCTATTCCCTGATGATGAGTGATGTTGGGCATCTTTTCATGTGTCTGTTGGTCATCTGTATATCTTCTTTGGAGAAATGTCTGTTTATCTCTTCTGCCCATTTTTAAATTGGATTATATGGTTTTTGGGTGTTGAGTTTTATAAGTTCTTTATATATTTTGGATATTAACCCTTTAGTGGATATGTCATTTGCAAATATCTTCTCCCATTCTGTAGGTTGTCTTTTAGTTTTGTTGATTTTTTTTCACTGTGCAAAAGCTTTTCTGCTTTTGTTTCTCTTGCCTCAGGAGACATATCTAGAAAGAAGTTGCTGTGGCGGATGTCGAAGAGGTTATTGCCAGTGTTGTCCTCTAGCATTTTTCTGGTTTCCTGTCTCACATTGAGGTCTTTCATTGATTTTGAATTTATTTTTGTGTATGGTGTAAGAAAGTGGTCCGGTTGCATTCTTTTGTGTGTGCTTGTCCAGTTTTCCCAACACTATTGTAGAAGATTCACCATGTAGTTGAGGATTTATTTCTGGGTTTTGTATTGTTTCATTGATCTCTGTGTCTATTTTTGTGCCAGTACCATATGGTTTTGATTACTACAACTTGTAATGTAACTTTGAAGTTTTGGAATTGTGATGCCTCCGAGCTTTGGTTTTCTTTTTCAAGATTGCTTTGGCTAGGAGGCGGAGCAAGATGGTGGAGGAGTAGGAGACCTAGATTTCGTCTGGTCTCAGGAATTCAGCTGAATAGGGATCAAACCATTCTGAACACCTACGAACTCAACAGGAGATCGAACAGGAGAGTAGCAACAACTCTCTGAACAGAGAAGCGACCACTTACTGGAAGGTAGGGCGTGCAGAGAAGTGAATCCGAGGCGATATTCGGGAGGATAGATGGCGGGGGAGGGGCCTCCGCCGGCCGCTTCTGGCAAGTGCTAGAGCCGCGGAGCACAAAATCGGACCTTTTAGAAGTTGGCTCGGCGGAGGGACGTCGTTGCAGTGGCTAAGCGGGGGGTGGAATCCTCCCGGGACAGTGTGGTCTCAGGACCCTTGGGGTCACAGAGAGACCGGGGGTGCCTGAGTGCGCCAGAGCTCCCAGGTATCGGAACAGGGAAGCCGGCTGCAGAGACGGAGCAGAGTCGCGGGCTCTCAGCTCGGGGTTGCCATAAACTGTGATCCGCGGCCCAGTCGGGGCACGGCTCCCCCAGCAGGGACCCAACAAGCAGCAGATCCGGGGAGACTCCCCTTCCTTCCCGGGAAGGAGCGGTGTGGGAACGCACTGCAGGGATCTGCTGGGTTTGGAGACTCCGCGCGGGGTCGGGTGCCAGAGATAGCAACGCTCGATCAAAGGCCGGGTGACCACGGAGTGCGGCCGGAGACCGGGGACACGGAAGTGACTGCTTTTCTCTGGGGCCACACTGAGGAGCGGGGCCCCGAGTTCTCAGCTCCTCCGAGTGGAGATTGGGAGGCCACCATTTCTGCCCTGGTCCTCCAAAGCTGTACCGAGAGCTTGCAGGGAACAAAAGCTCCTGAGAGCAAACCGGAGCAGCTTCCTTAGCCCAGACCGACAAGGGCGGGGCAATTCCGCCTCTGGCAAAGACATTTGGAAACCACAGCAACAGGCCCCTCCCCCAGAAGATCAACACAAACAGCAAGCCAAGACCAAGTTGATCGATCAAGGAGAATAGGAGAACTCCAGCGCTAGGGGAATACTGCACATAGATTCATGGCTTTTTTTTTTTTTTTTTTTTTTACCATGATTCATTATTTCATCAAAGTTAATTTTTGTTGACTGTTTTTTTTTTTTATTTTTCTTTTCCCCTTTTTCAACCAACATCTTATAAATCCCTTTTTAAAAAAAAAAAAAACATTTTTTATTTTTCATTTTTAGAGTCATATTTTATCCCTTCATAGTAGTTACCCTTATTTTTGGCATATATATATAAGTTGTTCTCTCTTTAAAATTTTGAGGTACAGTTTCTTCTAACAGATCAAAATATACCCTAAATCACTAGTGTATGGCTTTGTTCTAGTCTCCTGCCTGATCACATTCTCTCCCTTTTTCCTTTTTTTTTTTTTCTTAAATCTTCTTTCTTTTTTCAAACAACTTATCTTACCAAGTCCTTTTATAAAATCTTTTATAATTTTCATCTTTACAGTCATCTTCCATCCCTTCATTGTATCAACCCTTATTTTGTACATATATGTCTTTCTTCCTTTAAAATTTTAGGAGGCACTTTTTTCTAACAGACCAAAATACGCCCAAAATCTAGTGTGTGGCACTGATCTATGCACTAGCCTGATCATATTTGATCATATTCTGCCTTTTTTGTATTGTTTTCTTTTTGTTTTTATTTTTTTTTCTTTTTCTTTTTCTCTTTCTTTTTTCTTTCTTTCCCTTTCTCTTCCCCTGGTTTCAGGTCTTTTCTGATTTGTATACAGTATATTTGCTGGGGACGTTGTAAACCTGTTAGCATTTTGTTCTCTCATTCATCTATTCTCCTCTGGACAAAATGACAAGACGAAAGAAATCACCTCAGCAAAAAGAACAAGAGGTAGTACCGTCAGCCAGGGACCTACTCAATACGGACATTAGTACGATGTCGGACCTAGAGTTCAGAATCATGACTTTAAAGATACTAGCTGGGCTTGAAAAAAGCGTGGAAGTTATTAGAGAAACCCTTTCTGGAGAAATAAAAGAACTAAAATCTAACCAAATCGAAATCAAAAAGGCTATTGATGAGGTGCAATCAAAAATGGGGGCACTGAATGCTAGGATAAATGAGGCAGAAGAGAGAATCAGCGATATAGAAGACCAAATGATGGAAAATAAAGAGGCTGAGAAAAAGAGAGAGAAACAACTACAGGATCACGAGGGCAGAATTCGAGAGATAAGTGATACGATAAGACGAAACAACATTAGAATAATTGGGATCCCAGAAGAAGAAGAGAGAGAGAGGGGCAGAAGGTATACTGGAGCAAATTATAGCAGAGAACTTCCCTAATGTGAGGGAGGAAACAGGCATTAAAATCCAGGAGGCACAGAGAACACCTCTCAAAATCAATAATAATAGGTCAACACCCCGACATCTAATAGTAAAACTTACGAGTCTCAGAGACAAAGAGAAAATCCTGAAAGCAGCTCAGGAGAAGAGATATGTAACCTACAATGGTAGAAACATTAGATTGGCAACAGACCTATCCACAGAGACCTGGCAGGCCAGAAAGGACTGGCAAGATATCTTCAGAGCACTAAACGAGAAAAATATGCAGCCAAGAATACTATATCCAACTAGGCTATCATTGAAAATAGAAAGAGAGATAAAAAGCTTCCAGAACAAACAAAAACTAAAGGAATTTGCAAACACGAAACCAGCCCTCCAAGAAATATTGAGAGGGGTCCTCTAAGCAAAGAGAGAACCTAAAAGCAGCAAAGAGCAAAAACGAACACAGACAACAGACAGTTAACAGTCACCTTACAGGTAATACAATGGCACTAAATTCATACCTTTCAATAGTTACCCTGAATGTAAATGGGCTCAATGCCCCAATCAAAAGACACAGGCTATCAGATTGGATTAAAAAACAAGACCCATCAATATGCTGTCTGCAAGAGACTCATTTTAGACCCAAAGACACCCCCAGATTGAAAGCGAGGGGGTGGAAAACCATTTACCATGCTAATGGACACCAAAAGAAAGCTGGGGTGGCAATCCTTATATCAGACAAACTAGATTTTAAAACAAAGACTGTAATAAGAGATGAGGAAGGACACTATATCCTACTTAAAGGGTCTATCCAACAAGAAGATCTAACAATTGTAAATATCTATGCCCCGAACATGGGAGCAGCCAATTATATAAGGCAATTAATAACAAAAGCAAAGAAACACATTGACAACAATACAATAATAGTGGGGGACTTTAACACCCCTCTGACTGAAATGGACAGATCATCTAAGCAAAAGATCAACAAGGAAATAAAGACTTAAAATGACACACTGGACCAAATGGACTTCACAGACATATTCAGAACATTCCATCCCAAAGCAGCGGAATACACATTCTTCTCTAGTGCCCATGGAACATTCTCCAGAATTGATCACATCCTAGGTCACAAATCAGGTCTCAATCGGTACCAAAAGATTGGGATCATTCCCTGCATATTTTCAGACCACAATGCTTTGAAACTAGAACTCAACCACAAGAGGAAAGTCGGAAAGAACTCAAATACATGGAGGCTAAAGAGCATCCTACTAAAGAATGAATGGGTCAACCAGGAAATTAAAGAAGAATTAAAAAAATTCATGGAAACCAATGAAAATGAAAACACAACTGTTCAAAATCTTTGGGATACAGCAAAGGCAGTCCTGAGAGGAAAGTATATAGCAATACAAGCCTTTCTCAAGAAACAAGAAAGGTCTCACATACACAACCTAACCCTACACCTAAAGGAGCTGGAGAAAGAACAGCAAAGAAAGCCTAAACCCAGCAGGAGAAGAGAAATCATAAAGATCAGAGCAGAAATCAATGAACTAGAAACCAAAAGAACAGTAGAACAGATCAACGAAACTAGGAGCTGGTTCTTTGAAAGAATTAACAAGATTGATAAACCCCTGGCCAGACTTATCCAAAAGAAAAGAGAAATTACCCAAATCCACAAAATCATGAATGAAAGAGGAGAGATCACAACCAACACCAAAGAAATACAAACAATTATAAGAACATATTATGAGCAACTCTATGCCAGCAAATTAGATAACCTGGAAGAAATGGGTGCATTCCTAGAGATGTATCAACTACCAAAATTGAACCAGGAAGAAATAGAAAACCTGAACAGACCTATAACCACTAAGGAAATTGAAACAGTCATCAAAAATCTCCCAAGAAACAAAAGCCCAGGGCCAGATGGCTTCCCAGGGGAATTTTATCAGACATTTCAAGAAGAATTAATACCTATTCTCCTGAAACTGTTCCAAAAAATAGAAATGGAAGGGAAACTTCCAAACTCATTTTATGAGGCCAGCATTACCTTGATCCCAAAACCAGACAAAGACCCCATCAGAAAAGAGAATTACAGACCAATATCCTTGATGAACATGGATGCAAAAATTCTCACCAAAATACTAGCCAATAGGATCCAACAGTACATTAAAAGGATTATTCACCATGACCAAGTGGGATTTATCCCTGGGCTGCAAGGCTGGTTCAACATCCGCAAATCAATCAACGTGATACAATACATTAACAAAAGAAAGAACAAGAATCATATGATCCTCTCAATAGATGCAGAAAAAGCATTTGACAAAGTACAGCATCCTTTCTTGATCAAAACTCTGAAGAGTGTAGGGATAGAGGGTCCATACCTCAATATCATAAAAGCCATCTATGAAAAACCTACAGCGAATATCATTCTCAATGGGGAAAGGCTGAGAGCTTTTCCCCTAAGGTCAGGAACGCGGCAGGGATGTCCACTCTCACCACTGCTATTCAACATAGTATTAGAAGTCCTAGCCACAGCAATTAGACAACAAAAAGAAATCAAAGGCATCCAAATCGGCAAAGAGGAAGTCAAACTCTCACTCTTTGCAGATGATATGATACTGTATGTGGAAAACCCAAAAGACTCCACCCCAAAACTGCTAGAACTCATACAGGAATTCAGTAAAGTAGCAGGATATAAAATCAATGCACAGAAATCAGTGGCATTCCTATACACCAACAACAAGACAGAAGAGAGACAAATCAAGGAGTCGATCCCATTTACAATTGCACCCAAAACCATTAGATACCTAGGAATAAATCTAACCAAAGAGGCAAAGGATCTGTACTCAGAAAACTATAAAATACTCAGGAAAGAAATTGAAGAAGACACAAAGAAATGGAAAAACGTTCCATGCTCATGGATTGGGAGAATCAACATTGTGAAGATGTCAATGCTACCTAGAGCAATCTACACATTCAATGCAATCCCCATCAAAATACCATCCACTTTTTTCAAAGAAATGGAACAAATAATCCTAAAATTTGTATGGAACCAGAAGAGACCCAGAATAGCCAGAGGAATACTGAAAAAGAAAAGCAAAGCTGGCGGCATCACAATTCCGGACTTCCAGCTCTATTACAAAGCTGTCATCATCAAGACAGTATGGTACTGGCACAAAAACAGACACATCGATCAATGGAATAGAATCGAGAGCCCAGAAATGGACCCTCAACTCTATGGTCAACTTATCTTTGACAAAGCAGGAAAGAATGTCCAATGGAAAAGAGACAGTCTCTTCAACAAATGGTGTTGGGAAAATTGGACAGCCACATGCAGAAGAATGAAACTGGACCATTTCCTTACACCACATACAAAAATAGACTCCAAATGGTTGAAAGACCTAAACGTGAGACAGGAGTCCATCAAAATCCTAAAGGAGAACACAGGTAGCAACCTTTTCGACCTTAGCCGCAGCAACATCTTCCTAGAAACATCGCCAAAGGCACGGGAAGCCAGGGCAAAAATGAACTATTGGGATTTCATCAAGATAAAAAGCTTTTGCACAGCAAAAGAAACAGTCCACAAAACCAAAAGACAACCGACAGGATGGGAGAAAATATTTGCAAATGACATATCAGATAAAGGGCTAGTATCCAAAATCTATAAAGAACTTATCAAACTCAACACCCAAAGAACAAATAATCCAATCAAGAAATGGGCAGAAGACATGAACAGACATTTCTCCAAAGAAGACATCCAAATGGCCAACAGGCACATGAAAAAGTGCTCACCATCGCTCGGCATCAGGGAAATCCAAATCAACCTCAATGAGATACCACCTCACACCCGTCAGAATGGCTAAAATTAACAAGTCAGGGAACGACAGATGTTGGCGGGGATGTGGAGAAAGGGGAACCCTCCTACACTGTTGGTGGGAATGCAAGCTGGTGCAACCCCTCTGGAAAACAGTATGGAGGTTCCTCAAACAGTTGAAATTAGAGCTACCGTTTGATCCAGCAATTGCACTACTGGGTATTTACCCCAAAGATACAAATGTAGGGACCCGAAGGGGTACGTGTACCCCAATGTTTATAGCAGCAATGTCCACCATAGCCAAACTGTGGAAAGAGCCAAGATGCCCATCGACAGATGAATGGATAAAGAAGAAGTGGTATATATACACAATGGAATATTATGCAGCCATCAAAAGGAATGAGATCTTGCCATTTGCAACGACGTGGATGGAACTGGAGGGTGTTATGCTGAGTGAAATAAGTCAATCAGAGAAAGACATGTATCACATGACCTCACTGATATGAGGAATTCTTAATCTCAGGAAAGAAACTGAGTGTTACTGCAGTGGTTGGGGGTGGGAGGGATGGGGTGGCTGGGTGATAGACATTGGGGAGGGTATGTGCTACGGTGAGCGCTGTGAATTGTGCAAGACTGTTGAATCACAGTTCTGTACTTCTGAAACAAATAATGCAACATATTTTAAGAAAAAAAGAAAAAAGAAGAAGATAACAGGAGAGGAAGACAAGGGGAGTATGTCAGAGGGGGAGACGAACCATGAGAGATGATGGACTCTGAAAGACAAACTGAGGGTTCTAGAGGGGAGGGGGGTAGGGGGATGGGTTAGCCTGGTGATGGGTATTGAGGAGGGCGCATTCTGCATGGAGCACTGGGTGTTATGAACAAACAATGAATCATGGAACACTGCACCAAAAACTAATGATGTAATATATGGTGATTAACATAACAATAAAAAATTAAAAAAAAAAAAAGATTGCTTTGGCTATTTGGGGTCTTGTGGTTCCATACAAATTTTAGGATTGTTCATTCTAGCTCTGTGAAAAATGCTGTTGGTATTTTGATGGGATAACATTAAATGTGTAGATTGCTTTGTGTAGCATGGACATTTTAAAAATATTTGTTCTTGGGGCGCCTGGGTGGCTCAGCCATTAAGCGTCTGCCTTTGGCTCAGGTCATGATCCCAGGGTCCTGGGATTGAGCCCCTCATCGGGTTCCCTACTCGGCAGGAAGCCTGCTTCTCCCTCTCCCACTCCCCCTGTTTGTGTTCCCTCTCTTGCTGTGTCTCTCCCTGTCAAATAAGTAAAATCTTAAAAAAAAATAAAAAATAATTAAAAATAAAAATATTTGTTCTTCCAGTCTATAAGCATGGGATGTCTTTCCATTTCTTTGTGTCATTTTCAGTTTCTTTCATTAGTGTTTTATAGTTTTCACAGTACAAGTCTTTCATCTCTTTGGTTAGGTTTATTCCTAGGTATCTTACTATTTTTGGTGCAAATGTAAATGGGATTGTTTTCTTAATTTCTTTCTCCTGTTTCATTATTGGTATATAGAAATGCAACAGGTTTCTGTATGTTGATTTTTTATCCTGTGACTTTACTGAATTTGTGCATCAGTCAGTTCTAGCAGTTTTTTGGTTGGTTTCACGTTTCCGATATAGAGTATCATGTCATCTGCAAATAATGAAAATTTTATTTCTTCCTTGCTGATTTGAATACCTTTTATTTCTTTTTGTTGTCTGATTGCTGTGGCTAGGACTTCCAGTACTATGTTGAATAAAAATGTGAGGGTGGACATCCCTGTCTTGTTCCTGATCTTAGGGGAAAAGTTCTCAGTTTTTCTGCATTTAAGGATGATGTTAGCTGTGGGTTTTTCGTATGTGGCCTTTATTAATTTGAGGTATGTTCCCTCTAAAGCTACTTTGTTGAGGATTTTTACAAATAGATGCTGTATTTTGTCTAATGCTTTTTCTGCATCTACTGAAATGATCATATGGTTCTTATCCTTTTTCTTATTGATGTGACATACCACATTGATTTGTGAACATTGAACCACCCTTGCAAGCCAGAATAAATCCTACATGATTGTGGCAAATGATTTTTTTAATGTAATGTTGAATTCGGTTTGCTAGTATTTTATTAAGGATTTTTGCGTCTGTGCTCATCAGGGATATCAGCCTGTAGTTCTCTTTTTTAATGGTGTCTTTATCTGGTTTTGGTATCAGGATAATGCTGGGCTCATAGAATGAATTTGGAAGTTTTCTTCCTTTTCTGTTTTTGGAATATTTTGAGAAGATTAGGTATTAACTCTTCTTTAAATGTTTGGTAGAATTCGTCTATGAAGCCATCTGGTCCTGGACTTTTGTTTTTTGGGAGTTTTTGATTATTGATTCAATTTCTTTGATGGTTATTGGCCTGTTCAACTTTTCTGTTTCTTCCTGTTTCAAGTTTGGTAGTTTACATGTTTCTAGGATTTTATTCATTTCTTCTAGGTTGTCCAGTTTGTTGACATATAGGTTTTCATATTATCTCATAATTGTATTTCTATTGTGTTGGTTATTTCTCCTCTCTCATATGTGATTTATTTATTTGAGTCCTCTCTCTCTCTTTTTTTTTTCTTGATAAGTCTGGCTAAAGGTTTATCAATCTTACTGATCTTTTCAAAGAACCAGCTCCTGGTTTCATTGATTGGTTCTAATGTTTTTTTTAGTTTTTATATCTGCTCTAGTCTTTTTTCTTTCCTTCATGCTGCTGATTTTAGGTTTTGTTATTCTTTTTTTAGTCCCTTTAGGTATAAGGTTAAGTTGTTTATTTGAGATTTTTCTTGCTTCTTGAGGTAGGCCTGTATTGCTATAAACTTCCCTCTCAGAATTGCTTTTGCCATATCCCAAAGGTTTTGGACCATCATGTTTTCATTTTCATTTTTTCCCATGTACTTTTTGTTTGTTTGTTTTATTTTATTATGTTAGTCACCATATAATACATCATTATTTTTTGATGTAGTGATCCACGATTCATTGTTTTCGTGTAACATGCACTTTCAAATTTCTCCTTTTATTTCCTAGTTTATCCATTCATTGTTTAGTAGCATGTTATTTAACCTCCAGGTATTTTTGGTCTTTCCAAATTTTTTCTTGTGGTTGACTTCTAGTTTCCTAACATTGTGATTTCAGTCTTCTTGAATTTGTTGAGGCTTGTTTTGTGGGCTAATACATGATCTGTTCTGGAGAATGTTCCATGTTCATTTCATGTTCCATTGAAAATAATGTGTATTATGCTGTTTTAGGATGGAATGTCCTGAATATGTCTGTTAAATCCATTTGGTCCAGTGTGTCATTCAAAGCCATTGTTTCCTTGTTGATTTTCTGTTTAGATGATCTGTCCATTGATGTAAGTGTGGTGTTAAAGTTCCCTACTATCATTATAATATTATTGATTAGTTCCTTTAGGTTTGTTATTAACTGTTTTATGTATTTGGATGCATAAATGGTTACAATTATTATATCTTCTTTATTATTATATAGTGTCTTCCTTTGTCTCTTGTTACAGTCTTTGTTTTAAAGTCTGTTTAGTCTGATATAAGTATTGCTACTCCAGCTTTCTTTTGACATCCATTTACATAATAGATATTACTCCATCTCCCCATTTTCAATCCGCAGTTGCCTTTATGTCTGAATGAGTCTCTTATAGGCAGCATATGCACAGGTCTTTTTTTTTTGTTAATCCATTCTGTCACCCTGTGTCTTTTGATTGGAGCATTTAGTCCATTTATACTCAGAATAATTATTGATAGGTATATATTTATTGCCATTTTATCACTTGTTTGTTTTCTTTTTCTGGAGATTTTCTTTGACCATTTCTTGTCTTTCTCTGTTTCGCAGTTTGCTGATTTTCATTAATGATATATTTGCATTTCTTTCTCGTTATTCTTTGCATATTTATTAGTGGTTTTTAATATATGATTACCATTAGTTTTATATATGACCTCTTCTGCATATTGAAGTCTATATTAAGTTGATGGTCGTTTAAGTTTGAGCCTGTTCTTTTCTCCTCTCCTCCCCACGTTTTATGTATGTGTTATTATATTTTATAACCCTTTTTTGTCAGTACCTTGGGACTGATTTTTTTACAGAAATGTTTTTACTGGTTTGTGTTTCCTACCTTCATACTGTCACCTTTGGTCTTTCCTTTCCACTCAGAGTCCCCTTTAATATTTCTCACAGGGCTGGTTTAGTGGCCATGAACTCCTTTAGTTTTTGTTTGTCTGGGAAACTCTATCTCCTTCTAGTCTGAATCATAACCTTGCTGGTTAGAATATTCTTGGCTGCAGATTTTTCTCAGTCAGAGCTTTGTATATATCAGGCCACTCCTTTCTGGCTTGCCAAGTGTTTGTTGAGAAATCTCCAGCTAGCCCTATGGGTTTTCTCTTGTAAATTACTTACTTCTTTTGTCTTGCTGCTTTAAAATTTTTTCTTTATTATTATGTTTTGCAAATTTAATTATAGTATGTCTTGGTGTGGATCTGCTTTTGTTGATTTTGATGAGAGTTCTCTGTGCCTCCTGGATCTGGCTGTCTGTTTCCTTTCCCAGATTAGGGAAGTTTTCAGCAATTATTTCTTCAAATAAATTTTCTGCTTCCTTTTCTTCCTCTTCTTATTCTGTGACTCCTGTAATACAAATGTTATTATGTTTGATGGAATCTGAGTTCCCTAAGTCTATTCTCGTTTTACATAATTCTTTTTTCTGTATGTCAGCTTGATTACTT
Organism: Zalophus californianus; assembly: GCF_009762305.2. Lineage (NCBI taxonomy): Eukaryota > Metazoa > Chordata > Mammalia > Carnivora > Otariidae > Zalophus > Zalophus californianus. The sequence continues at coordinate 116,923,639 of NC_045603.1, read as the reverse complement.
TCCATCATTCTGTCTTCTAGGTCACTAATTAATTCCCCTGCTTCTTCCATTGTGATGTTCATTCCATCAGTGTGTTTTTCATTTCATTTATTGAGTCCTTTATCTCTGCTATATTATTCCTTATCTCTGTGTTAAGGGTCTCACTAATGTCTTCCATACTTTTCTCAAGTCCAGTGCATATCCTAATGATCATTGCTTTAAATTCTCTATCAGGCAGTTACTTATATCTGTTTCACTTAGATCTCTGGCCATGACCTTGTCTTGTTCTTTCACTGGGGATACATTTTTCTGCCTCCTCATTTTTTCTGCCTCTCTGTGTCTGTTTCTGTATGTTAAGAAGGTCAGCTATGTCTTCTGCTCTTGAAAGTAGTGACTTTATGAAGAAGAGTCCCTGGAGTGCCCTGCAGTGCAGTGTCCACTGTTCCCCAGAACCAGGCACTTCAGGAGAGTACCCTGTGTGTGTTGCTTATGCCCTGCTGTTGTGTCTGAGTCACTTTTTCTTTAAGTGAAGTCATCTGCACTGACTCTCTACCTCTTATGGGCTGTGCTTATTCTCTGTGGTGTTAGTGGGACCCAGGCTTTCAGGGGGACGTGCCTGCCAGGTAACTTGGGAGCGGGGTTGGGATGTTAGCAAAATTTGCACTGGGCCACTTGTCCTATGTCAGATCCCCTGAAATGATGCACCAGCTAAGGGCCAAGGTGGCCAGGGGTGCATCATATTGGGTAGGCTTGGCATACAGTGGCAGCTGTGCATCTGGCACCTGAGTGGGGCTTATATGCTAACAAAATTTGCCCTGAGCCCAGGGCTGAGGCTAGTAGGCTTGGAGTATACAAGTCCTCGGGTACACTGCTACCAGGTTAGATAGCAAGTGTCTGGAGAGCCACTTCCTGCAGGTGGCTCTGTGTGTGTGCTGGGAGGCAGGGGAGGAAAATGGCACCTGCCAGCTCCCTCATTTTTGGAGAAGTCCCTCAACATGCTCTGAAATCAGTATGAACAGATCTATCTCCCATTCACCACCACCACCACCCTACCTTCCTACTCCCTGGCCTTGTTGTGTAAACTGCTGTTTCTGTGTTGTCTCTCTGCTCAGGCTGCTTTCTCTTTCAGGGCAGAGACCCAGCTATCACTCACCGTCCTGGTTTGCCCACTGCTGAGTCCACTGACTTTTAAAGCTCTAGGCTGGAAGTCCCCTTGGTTTTACAAATTTCCACAATTCAGCCTCTCTGGTTTTCAAAGCCAAATGTTATGGGGTTATAGGGATTAATCTTCCCCGTGAGCTTTTTGGTGCAAGGGCCCATTTCTCTGCCCTCTTCATACGTGCCACTCCCTCCTTCCTGCTGGCAGCCTCCCTCTGCCTTTCTGACCTTCTTAACCTTTCAGATGCAGCTTCTTATATTTATTTGTGGAGTTTGTTCTGCCAGTCTTTGGATCACTCTCTAGTGTATTGACATAGATGTGGATGATATCTAGTTGTGAATGTGGGATGGGGAGAGTTCAGGGTCCTCCTACTCCACCATCTTCCCAAGCTCCCAAAACAAATGTACTCTGTTTTTAATTGCAGTAGAGAATTTGTTCTTTTTCCTTTTTTTTTTTTTTTAAATCCTTGGGTAAGTCTTACAGAGAGGAAATAACTGATCTTAAACCCAAATGTTTAGAATGTTGCAAAATGTCTTATGTGAACCTGTGACAGTACCAATCTGAGTTGCTGAATATGGCAACATCTGAGAAGAGAAACTGTTTTCTTTTTCTTTTCTTTTCTTTTTTTTTTTTTTTTTTTTTTTTTTTTTTTTTTTTTTTTGCTAATGTGAATGTAAGGTTGTTCCTTTGGTGATGATTTAAGCTTATTGGGCCTCCAAGTCTTGAAAATCTGGTTTGGGTAGTTTGACCAAGCTAGTTTATTAGAGCGTCTCACCATCCTGCAATTCAGTTACAATCTATATAACAAAAAGTGAACTGGAGTGGGTCCTGCTCTTTAAATAAAATAGTTTTAATTGGGAGTAATTAATTGTATTCTCTACAATATTTAACAAATTGATGGAGACATAGTATTACAAAGAAAAGAAAAAGACCACAGGAAACAATAAACTACTTCTGTAAAATAAATTGCTTCGTGAATGTATAGGGAAGTATTTAATAGCATAATTAGAATTATCTGTGTGACCTTCAAGGTCCCAAGCTTCTTCACCTCTTTGTGCGCAGTTCATGGTAAGCATGTTGTTCAGATCTAGGTGGCACCATTCAAATTGTATTCTATATGAGTGGCACCAGAAACAGCTGATTTTGGAACCTAGAAGCTATCATAGTTTTTGGTACCTAGAAGCTATCATAGTTTTTGGTTTTGGTTTTGGCCTTTTTTTGGTGCCTCGTATCACATACTTTTGACCACTTCATATATGATAGTTATGGGACATGCTGCCAGTATCTTACCCCAAATGCCCACAGAATTTCTTCCCTTTTTTGCCTCAGGGCTTTCTCTGTAGCCCTCTAACCTTGCTCATCCTTATCCAGGAGTGCCTAGAAATTGAAGGCCCCTGGGAACAGCTATCAATCAGTGGGATTGGTGGTTGCTGCATAAGTACACCAGCATCTCCCATTGGACAGACAAATCTGAGGGGTGTTGTATGCAGCTTTTAGGTGCTCTCAGGAAAATTTAGCTCACATGTCCCATGGTGATATCCAGCTCAGTACTTTTTATTGCCTTTGCTTTCTTTCCTGTTTGTAGCTCATTTTTCATTCCTGTTTTTGGGGGATCACCTCCAAATCAGCTACCTATACTCAGATCCTTTTTTCAGGCTCTGCCTCTGGGGAACCCAAACCAAAACAGCAGTTTTAACTATTTGATAGTTGTAAGTCACATTTAAACCCAAAGAAAGTATTTATCTGCTGGTTGGTTGTTTTAAAGGTTTTTGAATCTTTGGTTATGGAAAAAAATAATGCAGTAACCTTTAAAATTTGAGTCAGAGCCAGGGAAAATTCTGTGTGACTAAGAATTTTTGTGGGACATTAATATTGGAGGACCTTAAGAGTCATCTCTATCTACACTCATTCTTTTGGTGATCTGCCCTAGTCTCAGGGCCATAAATGCTATCTGTGAGCCGATGAACTTTGTGTCTTTATTGTCAGTGCAGACCTTTCTTCCAGACTCCAGACTTGACATCATCACTTCAGTCTCTGGTAGACATCTTCAAACTGAAATGTCAAGTTTGAATTTATGGCCTTCTCCAAAAACTTGCACATGCATTCTTCTCCATCTTGGTTGTTAGTAACTTCATCCATCTACTTGTCAATGCCAAACATCTAGGAATCATCCTTGACTCTTTCTCTCTTATTCCATAACCAACTCATCAGAAAATCCTCTTGACTCCATCTTAAAGCTCTGTCGGAATCTAGCCAGTTTTTACTGTTGTACTGTGGTCCCAGCCACCATCAGGTCTCACATGGATTACTGGAAAGCTTCTCACTAATTTCCCTGCTTTTACCCTTACCCACTCCAGTATATTTTTCATACCAAAGTAATCCTATAACAACATAAGGTATATCATGTCACTCCCGTACTCAGAATCCTGCATGGCTCTCCATCTTACTGAGGGTAAAATCCAAGTCCCTACAAGTGGCCCACAAGGGCCGTTTATGATCTGGCCCTGTTATATCTCTGCTTTCACCTCACTATACTGCCACACACTCAAGCTGCTCTAGCCACAATAGTGTCTTTGCTCTTCCTCACATATGCCTGATATGCTCCCACTCCAGGATCTTTGTACTGGCTATTTTCTCTGCCTGGAATTCTCTTCAGTCACAAGTCAGAATGGATAACTCTTATCTCCTTCAAATCTTTGCTCTGATATCCCCTTTAGAATGAGATCTACATTAACTACTCACTTCAAATTGCAGCTCCCACCTCCAGTAATTCTGATTCCCCTGCCCTTGCTCTACTCATTTTTCCTCTTGGCACTTCTCAGTTTTACATACAGTGTTATTTACCTGTTATGTTGATTGGTTGTGTCTATTTTCCTTAGTAGAACATAAATTCCACAGGCACAGAGATCTTTGTTTTGTTCACTGATTTATTCCAGTAAAATAGTTTCTGACACATAATTTGACACTCAGAAAATAGTTGTTGAATTGAATAATAATTTGTTTCTGTCAAATTCTCTAAAACTTGAAGTATTATTTTATCAGTACTTTCTATCTTCAACCTCATTCCAAAACTGATTAGGAGTACCTTACAGAATGCAACAGAATAACAATTAACAATTAATGAGGAAATTGGGCAAAAGTAAAATATTGGTCATGAAAAAAATCAAGGAACAAGGTTAGGTGTTGAGCATTTACTAAAAATGGACTACAGGTTTGGTTCTAAGCCAAAAGAAACTCTCAAATTAAGATTGGTTAAAAATGATGGAAAATTTAGCAAAGCTGGAGGACTTGTCAAATGTAGTTAAAATGTAACTGAAACTGCTTGCCATGGTCATGTTACAAAAACTAACAAGTTCAGATATACAAAGCACTTAACATCCCGCAATGCATTTGACCCTTTGAACAACATGGGGGTTTGGAGTGCCAATCCCCTGCCCAGTTAAAAATCCATGTATAACTCCTGACTTCCCCAAAACTTCACTACTAATAGCCTACTGTTGACTATAAGGCCTACCAATACTCTAGAGTTGATTAACACATATTTTGTATATGTATTATGTACTGTAAGTTATTATTACAATAAAGCAAGCTAGAGAAAAAATGTTATTATGAAAATCATAAGGAAGAGAAAATACATTTACAGTATTGTGTTATAGTTACCGGTACCATAAAATTATGTCATCTGTTTTCAAGATGAATCATCTGTCACTACCTACCTCAATATTATCTTTTAAGCGAAAAGACACTGTAGATGTTATATGTATTACTAACAGTAGACCTCAAAAATGAAAAGATAATGTGGAAAAGGAATTCATATTTATTTATAGGTATTACAATTCATGCATTGATAAAGAAGCAGCAATATGATTACTTTATAGTAACCTCGTGTAATCAATACAGTTGCTTCATGATAGCCTACCCTGTATGCTAATGAATGAATCATTAGAACATTTGTATGGCATACAGGGGCGCCCTGGTGGTGCAATCAGTTAGGCATCCAACTCTTGGTTTTGGCTCGGGTCATGATCTCAGGGTTTTGGGATCAAGCCCAGTGTCGGTCTCCATGCTCAGAGCATAGTCTGATGGAGGATTCTCTCTCCTCTGTCCCTCCTGCTTGTGCTCTCTCTCTTTCTTTCTAAAAAATAAATAAATAAATAAGAAAAAATTTTAGGACATATAGTATTACAGTCATCTTCTTAATATAGTATTGGAAAACATTGTTTAACATTTTTAGAAAAACACTTACTTGTGACAATAGGCCAAATACAGTTCTCTCAATTTATGAGAGAGAGAGAGGCATTGTATATGGTAACATAATTCTTTGAAAGCCAAGTTATAAAACAGTAAGAAAGCTAACCCATTATTAATTTTATATTAAATATCACTTACTGCATGTCTTTGGAAGGATAGCTTCTCCATTTCCATACACGTCTTGCACATGATGTTCTACACAATGAATGCTTAAGCGAGGATGGTGATGATGACACAGAAATGTCTCATACAGTTCTTGCTTGGCAGATAGATTTTCACATGAAGAGGCATACATGCACAAAAATAAGTTTATTAACTGTATGCCATGATTATTCATTACTATTCATTAAGTGGAAGTAGATCATCATAAAGGTCTTCATCCTCATTGTTTCCATGTTGAATATAGGCTGTAGAAGAAGAGGAGGAAGAGGGGTTTGTCTTACTGTCTTAAGGGTGGTACAGGTGGAAGAGGAGGCAGGAGAATCAGGCACTCTTGCTGTAACTTTACAGAAATACATTTATTTTTTCATTTCTCTAAAAATGTTTCTATACAGTACCAATCCTTCTACCATCGTTTGCTGTAGTTTTAGTGCCTGTATCATAGAATGGTCCATGCTGTAAAAGAAGTTAAAGCAGTCTTGAATAATCAGAACCCTTCTGCCAGATTGTCTAATGTCAATTTGTTTTCTGATACTGCTTCTTCTACCTCTTCTTTCTCATCATCTGGCACTGGTTTGGAAGCACTCATCTCCATCAAGTGGTCTTCTGTCAGTTCCTCTGCTGTGGTATCTATTAACTCTTAAATTTCTCCCAAAGATCCATATTACCCTTTACCCCCCCACACACACACACATTTTTTGCCATGGCTCTGTTGTAAATCCTGTACAGTTATGCACAACATTTGTCACAGGTTTTTTTTTCTGTAGGAATTTAGTTTTGGCCTTGATGGCTTCATTGCTTTTTCTGTAATAATGATGGCATCCTCAGTGGTGTAATCCTTCTAGACCTTTATGAGTTCTCTCTATTGTGGTTCTCTTTCTTTTTTTTTTCTTTAATTTATATTCAATTAGCCAACATACAATAATACATCATTAGTTTCAGATGTAGAACTTCAGTAATTCATCAGTTGCATATAATACCTAGTGCACATCACATCACATGCCCTCCTTAATTACCCCATCCTTCCACCCAACCTCCCCTCCAGCAAACCCTCAGTTTGTTTCCTGTAGTTGAGTCTCTCATGATTCTGTCTCCCTGTCTGATTTCTTCTATTCAACTTTCCCCTCCCTCCTTTTTGATCCTCTATAACAATTTCTTATATTCCACATATGAATGAAACCATATTGTCTTTCTCTGACTTATTTCACTCAGCATAATACCCTCCAGTTCCATCCATGTCAGTGTAAATGGTAAATATTCATCCTTTCTCATGGCTGAGGAATACTCCATTATGGTTCCCTTTCATAGCCATGGCAATCATTTTCATAGACTACCATGGAATGAGCCTTAAAGGTCCTTATGACATCTGATCTAGAGGCTGAATTAGAGACATTGTGTTTGGGGACAAATAGAAATTTTTCATGCCTTCAGTGTTGAATTCATGGGGTTCTGGCTGGCCAGGGGCATTGTCCAATATCAAAAGAACTTTAATAGGCAGTATTTTACTGGAAAAGTACTTCCTGACTTCAAGAACACAGCATCGATGGAACCAATCCAGAAAATGGGTTCTTTTAGTGCAGGCCTACTTGTTGTAAAACAAAAGACTGGCAGCTGGTGTTTATCTTTTCCCTACAAGTAGCGGTATAGATAAGGGCAGTCCTGATCATAAACCTGACTGCATTTGCACAAAACAGCAGAGTTAGCCTATCCTTTTCTGCCTTAAATGCTGCTACTCACTTTTCTTCCTTATTAATAAATGTCCTTTGTGGCATTCCTCCCCCCCCCCATCTGCATTAAAAACCTGTTCAATGATTTTCTTAAAGGCATCTGAGAACTCATCTGCTGCCTCTTGGTTGGCAAACACTGCTTCTCTTGTTATCTTGACATTTTTTAAGCCAAACGTCTTTCTAAAATTATCAAACCGTCCTTTGCTGGCATTAAATTCTCCAGCTTTAGATCCTTCACCTTCCTTTGCTTTAAGTTTTTCATATAATGGCTTCACTTTTTTCAAATCATGTGTCCATAGGTATGCTTTTCTTATAGCAATCCTGTACTCACATAAAAGCTGCATTTTTAATATGAGATAAAAAGGTATTTCACAAAAAGTGCGAGGTTTTTGTGCCTGCTGGCATAGCTACAGCAACATCTTCACAAATTTCCTTTTTCTTTTCTTCCTTCCTTCTTTCTTCTTTCTTTCTTTCTCTTCTTTCATTTCTTTCTTTCTTTCTTTCTTTTCTTTCTTTCTTTCTTTCTTTTCTTTCTTTCTTTTCTTTCCTTTCTTTCTTTCCTTTCTTTCTTTCTTTCTTTCTTTCTTTCTTTCTTTCTTTCTTTTCTTTCTTTCTTTTCTTTCTTTCTTTCTTTCTTCTTTCTTTCTCTTTCTTTTCTTTTCTCTTCTTTTTTCTTTTCTTTTCTTTTCTTTCTTTCTTTCTTTTTTCACAATGTCCTTACTGGATTCTTTTATGTTGAACGGCAGGCACCTGCAGCTGCAGACCTCAATCTATGGTACATATCAAGCAATTCACCTTTTTCTTGTAATGTCATGAGTTTTCTCTGCTTCTTGGAAGCATCACTAGTGGCACTCTGTTTGGGTCTCATGGTATTGTTCAGGGGTTTACAGTATTGTACTAAACACAATAAAAAAATACATGAGAAACCTGTAAGATCACTTTTTATGCAGTACAAATTTACTGGAGTGACATGCAGAGATGATTAGCATCAGATGGGTTTTAAGTGGATACTGGCAATGCTCAAGCTCACCACAATAGATCGGGAGGTGGCTGCAAAATTATTAAGTAGTACAGTATTACTACATTTACTTTAAACACTTATGATTTTAATACTATATCTTTACACTTGTTTACAATTTTCCTCAACTGTGGAATGGTGCTATGTGTTGGTCCTGTAAGTGTGTATACATTTTGATAAATGTTAAGTTTTTATAATAGATTAGTATATGTTTTATGATAATTAAATGTTAAAATAGACTGGTATTTACATATTATTTTATGCATTCATGACATATCCAACTTTTTCTTTAATTTTTCAATATTTCTAGGGTACACAGTTTATCCGCTAGTTTTTTCAAATTGTCAAAATTCTCCAAAAATTTCTCAATATATTTATTGAAAAAAATCCACGTATTAGTGGATCATGTGTTTCAAACCCATGTTGTTCAATTGTATTTTTCAGGCTTGAGTGATTCAAAGTACTAAATAGCTCATACCTTCTAGGAGAATTATACCATTAGATATGAGTAAAGTTTCAAGTTTAATTTGTATTGAAAGTAAATAGTATGTACTGCTTGGCTTATAGGCAGGTAGGAGCTTCTTAAACCAATGAGAAAATATCTGCCTATTTAGCTGAAGCACGAAAACAAAGATTGGGTTAAGAAGGACTATTTCATAAAACCAAGACTTTCCATAGATACTTTTTCTTTACTAATTTAACTTTTGTTGTGATTCTGTTTATAGTAGTTTGGTTTATTGTATTTGCACTTGTTAGGAATTACTGTCCTTCGTTGCCAGATGTCCAGTCTGTAAAACCATAACCATAATATTTTGTCTATTCTTGTCATTGTTTCTGATAGGAAGGTAAATTCAATCCATATTCTTCCATCTTGACCAGAAGGGGAAATACTGACCTTTGTCTTCTGTATTTGTTCATAGAGGTCTTGACATTTTTGTCACCATCATCAGACCATCTGAATCCTTGACAACTTTATCTTATTCAGTGCAATGACCCCTTTTTACTTCATTCACATGACTATCCATTTTCTACTCAGAGTTAATTTATTGTTTTCTTAGTATCCTAGACTTTTGTACTTTGTAGCTTTTGACTTGTGTGCCAGTTTTTGTCCATATTAGATACTTGTTTTTAATCCCTTCAAATGCCACTTGGCCTTATGTCTTACTCCAGTCATTGTTCTATTTCCTGAAAGCTTTGAGTGTTTTGCATAAATACAGTTGTATTATGCTTTGCTTCAGACTGGAACCTCATACCACACTTTTAAATTTCTTTTCTGCTGTGGGGCACCGCTGAAGTCATGGCCCAAGATGCAAAAATCTGCTCCAAATTTATGAGTCCATAACCAAAAATTGTACAGGAGTTAATGACTCTGGAGGCTACCCTTGAACAATGAATAAGGTCAATGGTGAAGAAATGTTTTCCTCTTTAATGCCTCAGATTGACTCAGACTCAGGAGGTCTCTGGAGGATTGAGCCCCAGCTGCCCTCCATTACAGTCTTGTAATGGCTTTCCCTCCTTCCCTGTGATGTAATGCCACCGTCACAATCCTTTATTCTCTTTCCTCGACTGCTCTATCCTCCTCATTTATTTCTATGCTACTGATAATTGTAGAAAATAAGAAAAAAAAAACATTTTGGATAGATCTCCTAGTAAATCATACCATCTTACACTAAATGGATTCTTTTTCTGCCAAGTGATCCCAACTAGTCATCTTGTGTAATATTGCTGCTTTGATCTTTCATGTCTTCATCCTCAAAACTGGCCTTCCTCATTCTCAACCTGAGTTGTTGAAAAGTATAAGACTTTACAAGATTGGCTTCCACATTGTCTTTTGTCTATATTTCAAAACAGTTTTCAACTGATTTCTCCCCTTTATAAAAAAAATTATTTTAAAAAATCTTTTTTAAAAATCAATTTTATTTAAATTCAGTTAATTAACATATACTGTGTTATTAGTTTCAGAGGTAGAATTTAGTGATTCATCACTTGTATGTAACACCCAGTACTCTTTACATCACATGCCCTCCTTAATGTCCATCACCCAGTTACCCCATCCCCCCCACACCTCCCCTCCAGCAAACCCTGTTTGCTGTCTGTAGTTAAGAGTCTCTTATGTTTTTGTCTCCCTCTCTGATTTCATCTTTATTTTTCCCTCCCCTCTCCTATGATCCTCTGTTTTGTTTCTTAAATTCCACATATGAGTGAAATCATATGATAATTATCTTCCTCTGACTTATTTTGCTTAGCATAATACCCTCTAGTTCCATCCATGTAAAAAAAAAAAAAATCTTTAATCCACCTCTACTTTCCAATGTGAGCAGAAACATCAGTTATTCTTAGAGTTAATTTTTCCAATTGTGCTTTTGATTATTTTCAATCCTGACTTCTCCCATCCTTTTTTACCAGCCTTCCCATATCCTTCCTTAATTTCTAGTAGTGGCTCCTTTTGCGGACTGCAGCAATGCTCAGATCCTACCTATAATAGAAGAAAACAAAACACAAAATCAAAATCCTTTTTTTTTAACTTCATCATTATTCCTATTAACCATGAAATTTTCTTGCTTTTTTCATTCAATGGAACATTTATTGAAATAGTACTCTATTTATCTCATATTTATTCTTTAAGCCCTGACCAACTAGTTGCAGTCTCTATCACTCCTTGGAAACCACTGTCTTAAAGGTCAGTGAAAGATTGGGGCGCCTGGGTGGCTAGTTGTGAAGTGTCTGCCTTTGGCTCAGGTCATGATCCCAGGGTCCTGGGATCGAGCCCCGCATCAGGCTCCCTGCTCGGCGGGAAGCCTGCTTCTCCCTCTCGCACTCCCCCTGCTTGAGTTCCCTCTCTCGCTATCTCTCTCTCTGTCAAATAAATAAATAAAATCTTTAAAAAGAAGAAAAAGGTCAGTGAAAGATAAAATAATCATTATACCTCATAGCCTTTCCTCAGTCATCATCTTTGATCACATTTCAGCATGTTCCAATAAATCAGTTTTCTATTGTGATATCGTAAAAATTTCTATCTGTCTAGCTTCTTACTCTTTGCATTGCCTAATCATTGCCTTATCCACTCCCAGAGCTCTCTGTAGGTTCTTTCTCTGACTGATCTTTCTCCCACACCCCAGTCTTGTATTATTGCTCATTTCTTATTGTATATTACTGCTGGACAATGAGTTGAATCTCAAAGTTAGTTTCTCTAAAATGGAGCTTATTATTCCCACTTCCTCTTTACCTCAGCTCTTTCTTCTAACTTTCTTGTTTTTGAACAGTAATACTTTTTTTTAAGGCACCAGTGGATTTCAACTCCCTCTTTGCATCTTCAGTTTTTGGAGAAGAGAAAACCAAGCACTCTAATTTATAAATATTAACTTGGTTAAGACCCACAACAATTCACATTTCATACATAAGTAAACTAAGACCCAAAATAGTCAAATGAGTTGACTAATATCTCAGAGCTATCTAGCAATGGGAACCATATCTGCTGGATACTAAAATTCATACACTTTTCACTGTGTAACAGAATAGTGACTCTTAAACAGCATACTATCCTGAATCATCAAAGAAATATTCAATTACTTTTTTGCTATATATTAAGGAAGGAGAGCAGACAAATACATTTTAGAAGGATTATGAACCTTTTCAACAAGAATTGAAAGTAATAAATACTTTGTTAAACTTTGTATTATTAAAATGCTGTTAACCAGAGCAACCTCTTTCCCAGATTCCTCGTTCAGTCAAGGTTGTGTTACATATTTAACAGGGTGGTTGTGTTATATACTAAACTGGGTGGTTGTATTATATACTAAATTGGGTATATATTCACTAATGTCTTTCATATTGAGTTCAGAGTTGGAAATAGGTTTTTTTTAATTTTTTAATTAACATAAGGTATTATTTGTTTCGGGGGTACAGGTCTGTGATTCATCAGTCTTACACAATTCACAGCACTCACCATAGTACATACCCTCCCCAATGTCCATCACCCAGCCACCCCATCCCTCCCAGGAAAAAAATTTTTAGTATATGTTATTAATTGGATATTTTCCAGTGTTTCAACAATTAAAGAAAATCTTCACCCATTGAGCTTCAGAGCTAAGTTAAGTTCGACAACTGAGACAGAAAAATCTAAAAGTAAAGGGAGGATCAATAGCAGCAGTTAGGTAATAGTGAGGAAATGTCTTATGAATAGGCAAAGTAGGAAATTACATGATAGCCTATAAGTATGGATTATACTCTGGGCAAAGGATGCACCATCATTAGGCAATTGCACACTGAACAACTGCCAGTTAAGTACCATTTTATCCAATTTAGACCTAATGAACTTAGTAGATGAGATCTCTGCTGAATTAAGGAGCAATCAAAGCCTCATTCTGGATTCTGTGCCATCTAGGTCAAGGCGTTCCAAAAGTGTTGTGTATTACTTCGCACAGAAAAGAGATAACTTTCTTATCCCTCCTTTTGGTTAATTCTTTTTTTAAAGATTTTATTTATTTGAGAGAGAGAGAGTGAGAGCAAGAGCAGGGAGGAGAGGGAGAAGCAGGCTCCCTGCTGACCAGGGAACCCAATGCTGAACTTGATCCCAGGACCCTGGGATCATGACCTGAGCCAAAGGCAGATGCCCAACCGAATGAGCCACCCAGCCACCCTAATTCTTTAACAAATATTTATGGAATATGATTTGTGCCATAGAAAGTATCATTTGGTGATTGGTAGGTAATGATATGACAGAATTGGAAAACTGTTCTTTGCCTTTAAGGAGTTTTATTTCCATTTTTGCTAATTTTTTTCAATTACTCTCAATGACTTTTTTTTTTTAATCAAAAGGATAAAAAGAATTTTGTTTAGGTCTAAAAGCAAAGTAATTCTCCCTTAGCAAGCAGGTTGATAAAAGGTCTTTAGTAAAAACAATAAGGAATGAAGAGGTGAGGATGTGTTTTGTGTACTGAATCTCACCTATCTCAGAGGTGCAATGACACTGTGGTTTTATTTGGAACTTTCAGGAAGTGCAAAAGATGTGTCAGAAGAAGCCCATGTCTGCCTACCCTGCAGGGAGGGCTGCCCTTACTGTGCTGATGACAGCCCCTGCTTTGTCCAGGAGGATAAGTATTTGCGACTTGCTATCATCTCCTTCCAAGCCCTGTGTATGCTGCTCGACTTCGTTAGCATGCTGGTGGTCTACCACTTTCGCAAAGCAAAGGTAAACCCAGGTACCCTGGTTATGAACTTCCTTTTTATTATGAAGTGGCCTCTTCTTTTTTCAAGCAAATAGAGTTTTTCCAAGTCCTACTTGCCTCTCTATTTAGTAGAAGTCTTCCTTTAATATAATCAGACTAGAATATGAACATTATATTCTTTAGTTTCCCAGGGGAAATAGGGATTAAAAATATGGAATCTTGTTATAACATTTTCTTCTACAGAATGTTTCTCCCTATTTAGCATGAAGCTTGAGTACTTTATTGCCTTAAAGGACTCTCTTTTATATCTCTTTGGTTTCTAGAAGAACTTATTCTGCCAGTACCCAAAGTATTGTTAATTTTTTTCATATATAGAAAGCTTTTTGATATTTATTATATTTCATTTTTATTTCTCTTAGCCATATTTGAAGTTAGCAAATGGACTTGACCATTTTGAGCAAATGTGCTCAAAGTGTAATGATACTTTGAAGAATGAATTTATTCATGAACTTATATTTAGTCTTGCATTAGTGTCCCAGGATAATAGTGATCCTACAAAAAGCTTATATGGCTTTTGAGAGAGCCTGTCCTTCCGTCCTGTTCTGAGAAATCAGAGTAGTATAAACATTTGTATGTTTCTCAGTCAGGGGTGGATGAAATGGTAACATGTTCAGGGCAAAGCTTTCTGGGGAGTTGTCCTGAGTTGGTCCCCCAATTAATTATATGTAGCCAGTGTTGTCAGAATTTGTGGTTCTCTTGCTTTCAGAAACTTATTTGTGCTGTTGGGAAAAAAAAACACAAAGCTAGATTTTCCACCTTTTCTGAATTCAAATGACCCCTTTGTGTTGGCAAAGTTGTACAGATTGGTTTAGATCACAGAGCTCATTGGAAGCATAAAGTGTTCCCATTAGAAATTTAAAAAATAAAACACCTCTGTGAATGGCATCTATTAAAAGGCCTCAAGTTAACATAAAAAAAATCCCCTCTATTGAGATTCTAGGAGAAAGTATCCATTATGTTAATATCATAGACTTAAATAGTTATTTTAAATAGTTTCGTTAACAGAAGCATACAACACAAATTAAAATCAAGCTTTAAGTCAGCAAGAAAGTGCAGACAGGCAAATTGCTCTTCATTTAACCAATACTTGTCTTTCTTTTGAAACAAAATATGTGTTAAATTATATATATTAATAAAGTAGGAGGCAAGTGGAGTTGAGAAATACCTAACCACAGTTACCTAGATAAAATTTAATCAGTTTTTAAAAAAAAAAAAACCTGTCATTGGTAGAGTAGGTAGAGTTGAAAGGTCTATTTAATAAACTGTTCTGAAATCTCTCTATATGATGTCATTCATTCATACAGGGGATAACAGATAGTTCTTTATGAATTTTACTTGATTATAATAATTAACGATTGCTGTGCTAAATGTAGTTAATAATATATGATGGGTAGAATATTACATTGGATATTAAGAAAACTGAGACAGTTCTTGCTAGACCAAAGTCTTAATCTATGTTGATGTTACTTAACATTTCCAGAATTATTAACTTTTCAAATTTCTGGACCTTCATATGAAATGCTACTTTATAGGGCTATCATGAGAATTGGTATCTTTACATATCATTTGGTGAAATTTTTATAGATACAAACTGGTTGGAATAGACAAATTAGACATTATCTAGTTTTAAGATGGTCACCTTTTGAAGAATCAGTTTTCACAGAATGTGACATAACATAGGGGGGATTATTTTTAGGAAATAATATAGGTTAATAAAGTCAGTGAACATGGATCTAATATATTGAAGAAAGAAAACATTTGGTGAACTTTTCTCTTCTGATTTCAGTTACCAAAAAGAATGATTAACTGTAAAAGCAGTAAACCATTTCCAATATAGAAATTGCATGTTTATCACATGTGGATATTGGCTTTGCTTTTTAAAGTTTTTATGTGTCTTTGCAGCATTTCTTTGCATAAAGCAGAAAACTGATGATCCCTTTTGAAGTAATACTGATGTCTTTCTTATGAGTTTTCCATTGTATTGCCTACCTACCAATAATTAAAAGAACAAAAACCTTAATCTATCGGTTTATATACATTTTGACAAAAGAGAAAAACCTTAGTTGCAATATAGAAGTAGCATAATATTGTGGGTAAGTGTGCAGACTTTAGAGTCAGATTGTTTAGACTTGAATCCTGTCTTAGCCCTTGAATGCTATTACACTTTGGAAAAATTTCTTAGCTTCACTTTGCCTAGGTTTTTCCTCTATGAAATGGGGTTTAACACACCATATACAAAAATTAATTTAAAATGGGTTGTACACCTAAATATAAGGCCCAAAACTAAGAAACATTTTTAAGTAGAAAACATAGGCATAAATCTTCATGATCTTGGGTTAGGCAATGTTTCTTAGATACAGCATGAAAAGGATAAATGACAAAAGAAAAAAATAAATAAATTGGACTTCATCAAAATTGAAAAATTTGGGGGATGCCTCAGTCGTTAAGCATCTGCCTTCAGCTCAGGTCGTGATCCCGGCGTCCTGGGGTCAAGCCCCACATCAGGTTCCCTGCTCAGCCAGGAGCCTGCTTCTCCCTCTCCCACTCCCCTTGCTTGTGTTCCCTCTCTAGCTGTCTCTCTCTCTGTGCATCAAATAAATAAATAAAATCTTTAAAAGGAAAATTGAAAACTTTTTGCATCAAAGGACACCAAAAAGGTAAAAAAGACAACCCATAGAATAGTAGGAAATAATTGTAAATTATACTAGAACCCAGAACATATAAAGAATAAAAAGATAACCCAATTGAAAAATGGGCAAGAGATCTGAATAGACATTTCTACAAAGAAGATATATAAATGGCCAATATGCATATGAAAAAATGCTCAATAACATTAGTTATTAGGAAAATTCAAATCAAGCCCCCAGCAACACACAGCTACTAGCGTAGCTAAAAATGAGAAGACAGTAACGAGTGTTGTTGAGGATGTGGAGAAATTGAAACTCTCATTCATTGCTATTGGGAGTGTAAAGTAGTACAGCCACTTTGGAAAATAGTTTAGCAGACCCTCAAAAAATTGAACATAGACTTATGATATTACCTAGTAACTCCACTTCTAGGTACATACCCAGGAAAATTGAAAACATATGTCTTCAATGGCTAAAATAAAAAACATAGAAAATAACAAGTGGTGGCAAGGATGTGGAGAAAAAAAACCCTCATGCACTGTTGGTGGGAATGCAAACTGGTGCAGCCACTGTAGAAAACAGAATGGAGGTTCCTCAAAAAGTTAAAAATAGAATTATCAGATGACCTAGTAATTTCACTGCTGGGTATTTAACCCCCAAAAACGAAAATGTTAATTTGAGAAATATATACATCCCATGTTTATTGCAATATTATTTACAACAGCCAAGATATGGAAACAATCCAAGTGTCCAACCATAGATGAATGGTTAAAGATGTGGTGTGTGTGTGTGTGTGTGTGTGTGTGTATGGCAGAATATTATCCATAAAAAAAGGGTGAGATCTTGCCATTTGCAACATAGAGGATGGATTAGAAGGTATAATGCTAAGTAAAATAAGTCAGAGAAAGACAAGTATATTTCACTCATATGTTGAATTTAAGAAACAAAACAAATGAAAAAAGAGAAAAAGAGACAAAAAACTGACTCTTAAATACAGAAAACAGGCTCGTGATTGCTGGAGGGGAGGTGCACAGGTAGAAGAGATAAAATGGATTACAAGTATACTTACTTTCATGTGCACTGAGAAATGTGTAGAGTTGTTGAATCATTGCATTGTACACCTGAAACTAATAAAAAGAAGAAAACATTTGCCTACACAAAAACGTTCACATCGATGTTCATAGCAGCATATTTATAATAGCCAAGAAAAGGAAACAACCCCACTGTTCATCAGTTGATGGATGGATAAATAAAATGTGGCATATCCATTAAATGGAATATCTTTTTGTTAATAAAAGGAACAAATAGCGATACATGCTACAATGTGGATGAATCTTGAAAACATGCTAAATGAGATAAAACAGTCACGAAAGATCATTTGTATGAAGTTTACATTTATATGAAATGTCCAGAATCGGCAAATCAGTAGAGCCAGGTAGATCAGTGGTTGTCAAGAGATACAAGGAGGGAAGAATGGGGTGTGACTGTTAATAGGTTCAGGGTTTCTTTTGGGGAGGATGAAAATTTTCTAAAATTATGTTATGGTAATACGTTTGACAAGTTTGTCATACTAAAAACCACTGGCTTGTACACTTTACAAAGATTTAAGGTATATTAATTATATCTCAATAAAGCTATTACAAAATTTTTAAAGGAGTTTATTACTTACCTCACAGGATCCTTTTGAAGATTTAATGAGATAACTCATATAAAGTACCTTACTAGACATTTGTCTTTTGTTATTAAATTATTTTAGACCACTTTGTGAAATTAATAATCTGTTTGCTTCCCATGTTAGGGGTTAAGTATGACATTTATTTTTTTTAATATTTTTTTATTTTTTCACTGAGAGAGATAGACAGAGAGAGCACACAGTGGGGGAGAGGCAGAGGGAGAGGGAGAAGCAGACCCCCTCCCGCCCCACTGAGCCAGCCGGGGAGCCTGATGTGGGCTCCATCCCAGGACCTGGAGATCATGACCTGAGCCGAAGGCAGATTCTCTACCATCAGAGCCACCCAGGCGTCCCAAGTATGATATTTAAAATGCTTAAAAGATAAGGTTTTGAAAAAATATAGCCAGTGGGATTCTAGGCAATAAATTCATTTAAATTGTCTTATAATTGCAAACAGTCATCCTATACTAATCCTAATAGATTATCCAGATAGCTGAAATGAACAACACACCTGTGGTACAGATTCTTTTATTTTGTCTATATCTTCATCATGGAAGAATGAAAGGTATGTTAAACTGTAAGCAGGATAGTTTCACTTAATTGATCTCAATTAAGTGGAAAAAAAGATCTTTTCTTTTTCTTTTTTTAATTTGGTTACTTATTGAGGATCTGCTGTTGTTCAGCATTGTGATACCCAATACAATTTGAAGAATAAATGAGAGTAATTATTCTTTTTTATTTAATAAATTTATTTTTTTAATTTAAATCCAGTTAGCCAACATATAGTACTTTATTAGTTTCAAATGTAGAGATCAGTAATTCATCAGTTACATATAACACCCAGTGCTCATCACAATACATTCCGTCCTTAATGCTCATCACCCAAATACCCGACGCCCACCCCTCGTCCCCTCCAACAACCCTCAGTTTGTTTCTCATAGTAAAGAGTCTCTCGTTTCCCTCTCTGATTTCTTCCCATTCAGTTTTCCCTCCCTTCCTTTTTGATCCTCTTCACTGTTTCTTATATTCCATAGATAAGTTAAACTGTATGATAATTGTGTTTTTCTAACTGACTTATTTTACTCAGCATAATACCCTTCAATTCCATCCATGTTGATGTAAATGGTAAGTATTCATCCTTTCTGATGGCTGAGTAATATTCCATTGTGTGTGTGTGTGTGTGTGTGTGTGTGTGTGTGTGTGTGTGTGTGTGTGTGTATACATACACCACATCTTCTTTATCCATTCATCTGTGGATGGACATCTTGGCTCTTTCCATAGTTTGGCTGTTTTGGACATTGCTGCTATAAACATTGGGGTGCATGTGCCCCCTCATATCACTACATTTATATCTTTGGGGTAAATACCTAGTAGTGTTAATTGCTGGGTCCTAGGGTAGCTCTATTTTTAATTTCTTGAGGAACCTCCATAACTGTTTAGCAGAGTGGCTGTACCAGCTTGCATTCCCACCAACAGTGTAAGAGGTTTCCCCTTTCTCCACATCCTTGCCAACAAATGTTGTTTCCTGATTTGTTAATTCTAGCCATTCTATCTGGTGTGAGGTGGTATCTCATTGTGGTTTTGATTTATATTTCCCTGATGTCAAGTAATGTTGAGCATTTTTTCATATGCCTGTTGGCCATTTGTATGTTTTCTTTGAAGAAATGTCTGTTCATGTCTTCTGCCCATTTTTTGACTGGATTATTTGTTTTCTGGGTGTTGAGTTTGATAAGTTCTCTGTAGATCTTGGATACTATCCCTTTAACTGATATGTCATTTGTAAATATCTTCTCCCATTCTGTAGGTTGCTTTTTAGTTTTGTTGACTGTTTCCTTTGCTATGCAGAAGCTTTTTATCTTGATGAAGTCCCAGTAGTTCATTTTTGCTTTTGTTTCCCTTGCCTTTGGAGATGTGTCTAGCAAGAAGTTGTTGCTGCTGAAGTTGAAGAGGTTGCTGCCTGTGTTCTCCTCTAGGATTTTGAGGGATTCCTGTCTCACATTTAGGTCTTTCATCCATTTTGGGTTTATTTTTGTGTATAGTACAAGGAAATGGTCCAGTTTCATTCTTCTACATGTGGCTGTCCAATTTTCCCAACACCAGTTGTTGAAGAGACTATTTTTTTCCATTGGATCTTCTTTCCTGCTTTGTCAAAGATCAATTGACCATAGAGTTGAGGGTCCATTTCTGGGCTCTGTATTCTCTTCCGTTGATCTATGTGTCGTTTTTGTGCCAGTACCATATTGTCTTGATGATTACAGCTTTGTAATACAACTTGAAGTCTGGCATTGTGATGCCCCCAGCTTTGGTTTTCTTTTTCAACATTCCTCTGGCTATTTGGTGTCTTTACAATTTTTATACAATTTGGTATCTATACAAATTTTAGGATTGTTTGTTCCAGTTCTGTAAAAAATGTTGGTTGTATTTTGATAGGGATTACATTGAATATGTAGATTGCTCTGGGTAGCATAGACATTTTAATAATATTTATTCTTCCAATCCATGAGCTGGTGTTCTTCCAATCCATGAGCATGGAATGTTTTTCCATCTCTTTGTGTCTTCCTCAATTTCTTTCATGAGTGTTCTATAGCTTTCTCAGTACAGATTCTTTACCTCTTTGGTTAGGTTTATTCCTAGGTACCTTACGGCTTTTGGTGCAATTATAAATGAGATTGATTACTTAATTTCTCATTCTTCTGTTTCATTGTTAGCATACAGAAATGCAACTGATTTCTGTGCATAGATTTTATAACTTCCCATGTTGCTGAATTGCTGTATGAGTTCTGGCAATTTTGGGGTGGAGTCTTTTGGGTTTTCCACATAGAGTATTATGTAATCTGTGAAGAGTGAGTGTTTGATTTCTTCTTTGCCAATCTGAATGCCTTTTATTTCTTTTTGTTGTCTGATTGCTGAGACTAGGACTTCTAGTACTGTGTTGAGCAACAGTGGTGAGAGTGGACATGGACATCCCTGTTGTGTTCCTGATCTTAGGGAAAAGCTCTCAGTTTTTCCCCATTGAGAATGATAGTCTCTGTGGGCTTTTTTGTTATATGGCTTTTATGATATTGAGGTATGTTCCCTCTATCCCTACACTGTAGTGAGTTTTAATCAATAAAGGATGCTGTATTTTGTCAAATGCTTTTTCTGCATCATTGAGAGGATCATATGGTTCTTCTCCTTTCTTTTGTTAAGTGATGTATCATGTTGATTGATTTGCTGATATTGAACCACCCTTGCAGTCCAGGAATAAATCCCACCTGGTCATGGTGAATAATCCTCTTAATGTACTGTTGGATCCTATTGGCTAGTATCTTGATGAGAATTTTGGCATCCATGTTCATCAGGGGTATTGTTCTGTAATTCTCCTTTTTGGTGGGGTCTTTGATTTTGAGATCAAGGTAATGCTGGCCTCATAGAATGATTTTGGAAGTTTTCCCTCCATTTCTATTTTTTAAAAAAGCTTCAGAAAAATAGGTATTGTTCTTCTTTAAATGTTTGGTAGAATTCCCCTGGGAAGTCATCGGCCCTGGACTCGTTTTTGGGGAGCTTTTTATTACTGCTTCAGTTTCCTTGCCAATTATGGTTCTGTTCAGGTTTTCTGTGTTTCTAATGTTACTACACTTGTAGGTTAAGGACTTCTTTTCTTGAGCTGCTTTCAGGATTTTCTCTTTATCTCTGAAATTTATAAGCTTCAGTATTATATGTCAGTCTGTTGATCTATTTTAATTTTTATTGATTTTTGTTATTTTGAGGGGCACTCTCTGTGCCACAGTTCTCTGTGTCTCAGGACTTGAATGCCTCTTTCCTTCTGCTGGTTAGGAAGTTCTCAGCTATGATTTGCTCAAATATGCCTTCTGTCCTTGACTCTCTATTTCCTCTTCCTCTGGAACTCCATTCAATCTAATATTGTTTCACTTATGATATCACTGATTTCTCAAAGCCTCCTCTCATGAACCCTGAGTTGTTTTTCTCTCTTTTCCTCAGCTTCCTTACTTTCCAACATTTTGTCTTCTATGTCACAGACTCTCTCTTCTGCCTCATTTACCCTAGCCATTAGAGCATCCATTTTAGACTACATGTCCGTTAAAGCATTTTTAATTTTGGCCTGAGTAGATTTTAGTTCTTTTATTTCTGCACTAAGGAATTCTCTAGTGTCTTTTATGCTTTTTTCAAACCCAGCTAGTAACTTTATAATCATTATTCTGAATTCCAGTTCCAACATTTTACTTAAATCCATATTGATTAAATCTATGGCAGAGTATTACCTCTGGTTCTTTCTTTTGTGGTGAATTCCTCCTTCTAGTCATTTTGTCCAGAGAAGAATAGATAAATGAGAGAACAAAAAGGAAATAAGAAATAAAAAATTAAAATATCAACCATGACCCCAGCAAAATATACACTAGACAAATCAGAAGAGAACAGAAACCAAAAAAAGAAAGAAAAGAAAAATGAGAGAATATAATTAAACAGGTAGACAGAACAGAGTGATACACTTGGTCCTGGGTGTATTTTGGTCTGTTTGTTAGAAGACACTTGATCCCACAATTGTAAAGAAAGAAAAACTTATATATATGCAAAAATAAAATTGAATACAGTGAAAGGAAGCCAAAAATGAAGAATATATCTATAAAATATAAATGTAAAAGTGGAAGTTAAAAAAGACTTAAAAACAAAGACTTGATAAAATAAGAAACTAGTTGAAAAGGAAAAAAAAAGAAAAATTTTCAACTGAGAGATAAAAGAATCATGAGAAAAAAACCTCAAATTCTATATACTATTTTCCCCTACCACTGGAGTTTTGCAGTTCTGTGTGCTCTGTAAACTTGATATTCGCCTCACGTTCCAGCTGATCTTCGGGGGGAGGGACCTGATGCAAAGACACCTGAGAATCAGGTGTCTTTGCCTGGGCAGAGTTGCACCACCCCCTTGCTAGGGGGGCAGGGCTCAGTGTAAGCTGCTTCAGGTTGCTCTATGTGGCTTTTGTTCCCTGAAGGTTTTCCACGATGCTTTAGAGGATGAAAATAAAAATGGCAGGGCCCCAATCTCCAGCCCCAGACCTGAAAGATTGTGTGTGGCCCCCTCTCTTCCATAAACCCTCCAGGGATAAGTGGTCTTCACTTTTGTGTGTGCCAAATTCTGCAGACTCCTGTGTGCACACCCATGCCAATCCTCCCTGGGGAGTGAGGAGAGTCGCACTGGGCCTGCTGCTTGCAGGGACCCCGCACAGAGAGTGGTCGCCCATTCCTGTTGCAGTTCTTAGTTTATGGCAAAACTGAGCTGAGAGCCCACTTCCGGGCTCCCTGACCATAGCTGGTTTCCCTGCTCCAATGCTTGAAAAGTCTGCTGGGTCAGGCACCCCCATTCTTTCTGTGGCCTGGGGGATCCTGAGACCACACTGTCCCACCTGGGATTCTGCCCCGCTTCCCTGAACACCTTTCAGCAGGGACGTATCTCACTGGAGCAGGCTTCTAAAAGTTAGGAATTTGCTCCAGGCCTATATCACTTTCCACCCACTTACAGAGACTCCCTTCCACCCACCATTTACCTTCTGATATATCCCCTCAGATTCACTTCTCCACACCTCTTACCTTGCAAAATGTGGTCATTTTTCTATTTGTGGAATTCCAGCAATTTTTTTCTTACATCTCAGGTTGAATTCACAGATGTTGAGAATGATTTGATAGATATCTAGCTAAATTCAAGGGACCAGATGAAATGAGGTCCCCTACTTTTCTGCCATCTTGCCTTCCCCTCAAAAACAATATTTTGAATACCCAAACTCCACAAGTCCTCATTCACATAGTCATATGGAGTTACACAAATATTTCTATAGTGATGATCATCTTTAAAAAGCATTTACTATGCATTTATTTATATGTAGCTTTTTGTTCTTTTTATGAGTGATTTAGTGTACAACTAAACTATAGTTACTCACTATTTATATTTATCTATATCACTGACCTTTCTAGGAGGGTTCTATCCTCTACCTTCAAAATGGGAAAGTTAAAGAAATCTTGGGAGATTATCAATTATGAAGTCATGGAACACATGCTTCTTGTGTTATTACAATGGTAACAGTTTAAAAGTTGATAATGTAAATAAATTTGTTAGTAATTTCTTGGTTTTTACTTAGAAAAATGAGAGGGATGCCTGGGTGGCTCAGTTGGTTAGGGGTCTGCGTTCAGCTCAGCTCATGATCCCAGGGTCCTGGGATTGAGCCCCGCATTGGGCTCCACACTCAGCAGGAAGCTTGCTTCTCCCACTGCCTGCTGCTTCTCCTGCTTGTGCTCGCTCTCTCACTCTCTCTCTCTCTCTCTCTGACAAATAAATAAATAAAATCTTACAAGAAGATGACAAAATATGAGAACTAGAGAATGAAGCAACCCCTCTTTTCATAGAAAAGAAAATTCAGTCTCTGAGAGAGTGTCAGTTGCCCAAAGTTACCCATCTAGGTTGGGATATTTATAATAGTTTTGTCTTACTCCAGCACACAGAATAAACAGTTCTAGAAGATTAAAAGTATTAAGTGAATAGATTAAGGCTCAGGAAAAAAAGAATAGGAAAAATTAGTTGAAATCAAGGGTGAGGTTAAGATATGGAATGCACTCCATGAGAGCAGGTATACTGTTTTAGTTCGGTGCCAGAAAGAACTTTCTGGGGTTTTCTAGTAGCACTGCAAAGAGGAGAAAAAAGTGAGTCAGTGTTCATAAGATAAAAACTGACCAGTCACCTAAGTGAAACTTGAATACGCCTTCAGTAAGTCTTTTTTTTTTTTTTTTTAAGACTTTATTTGAGAGAGAGCATGAGCAGTAGGGGGCAGGGCTCAAGAAGAAGGAGAAGTAGACTACCTGCTGAGCAGGGAGTCCAATACAGAGGCTCCATCACAGGACCCCAGGATCATGACATGAGCTGAAGGCAGACACTTAACCAACTGAGCCACCCAGGTGACCCATCTTATTATTAAGTCTTGAGAGAAATTTTTCCAGTGGATTCTTATAGAGAATATTGTTAAATGTACTGAATGATAAACATCGTTACAGGAAAGAGAATAATTTTCATAGTTTTATTTCTGTTAATTTTCTTGAAAGTGTGCTAAAGTTTTAATGCTTAAATATAGCGTAGGCAAATCAGTTCTGTAGAGGCATCACAAATGTGGTCCTGATACACTGTTCTTTGCTATTTAATGTTAATGCAAGGATACTTTTAGAATATCTAGGTTAGAGTTGGCCAGTCTGCATCACACATGCTGCCACTACAAGACGGTGATAGACACATATGGTCCTTTTTCCCATTTGATCCAGATTCAGCATCAAAACCCCTCTCATTAAGCAGGACTCCCCCAGGTTCTAGGCGTGAAATCTGGTTACCATCCTGGATCTAGAAAAATGGGAAGACTGCAAATTCATCACATAAACGTTCTTAAATATTGTTGTTCTTTCCTGTTTTCAAAAGTTATTCACTGAATGACACCAAATTTGAGGTTCTAATCCGTCAAGATTGGATGGCAGCTTCTCCATATTTCTACTGAGTGTGAGGCTGTGTGCTGTAATATAATAGTGAGTCAAGCTGGTAACAGAACTGATATGCACTAAGGTTGGCTGAGGCATCTAGTCAGGCATGCACCAAAAGAGAATTTAGAATCTGAGACTTATGCCCACTTTCCTTTCTCCAGCATGTGAGCCATATTCTTTTATCCATTACATCAGAATTCATGGTATGTAGCATCTTAAATGCTTTTAGTATATAGACTCTATTTCATTTAGTGCCTATTGGAAATGGATCACTTGAAAACTTAGGCCTCTTGTATTTATTAGACTTTTTCTATGAATTCACAGAAATAACCACATTCACAGATCAAAAATAGGAAAAGTGATGGCAATGTCAAACCCAGCAGCTGATCCTGTACATGTAGACAGCATGCAAATATGCTGTAATGGTAATAGAGAAAAAGTTCTCTGTTCTAAATTGAAATACTGAGAGACATAAGGATGATACAGAAATTTATCTTTTAGTTGCACTATTTCTCCAGGAAAGCCTGATTATAAGTACATTTAGTTAAATGAGGTTTACCCATGCCAAAAATATCAGCTCTGCAGTTAAGTACCAACAAACATTGGTCAAAGGTTAATTGAACATTTTACCATTTTAAGCAACACAAACTCGATTCCATTATATTTTTAGGTGAGGTTTGTAGTAGGATACCACAAAGAGCAAGTTAAATTTTACTCTGCACAAACATTAAGAAAACTAATTATATACATTTGTCCTTGTGCCCTTGGTTAAAGATTAAATCTGTCAACCACCTGAATGATTGTGACCCCAGTGAGATATTCTAAAATAGCAATTTTAAAATAATATTTTAAAGATGCTGAATATTAAATATTTTGAAATTATTTCTACATTTTTAAACAAATAATATGACAAGTAACATATTTTTCTATTAGCTATTCTAAAGAGAGTTTGGTTTGTTACAGCTTAATAATGTCAAGTATTAGTACAATTTATTTCCAAATGAAAAATTTGAAAGAGAAAAGATACACTGGAAGGAACATCAGCATATTCCACTTCTGAAAAAAATCATTTGCTTGATTTATTCTTAGTAAATTTTAGCATGTTTTGTTTGAGCTTAGTAGTTTGGGGGAAAAAAATGATAGTCATTTTTTTAAAAGTGAGCATACTGTGTGTTAGTGTTTTCCCTTACATTCCTATAGTAGTTCTAGTTTTTCAATTAGAAATTAATTGACAAGGGATTTTATAGCTGTACATTTTTGGTTTGGAAAATTAGATGCTTTTAATATAGACTGTGACTGATAATAAAATTCTACTAGACTAATGATGATGTACTAATGCCTGTTTTGGTGAAATAAAGGAAAATATATCACTTTTTTATTGTGCTGAATATACATAACAGATAATTTACCATTTTTAAGCTCACAATTCAGTGACATTAAGTACATTCATACCATTGGGCAGCCATCATCACTGTCAGTTCCAGAACTTTTTCATCATTCCAAACTGAACTCTACCTCCTAGTAACCTCTCTTCTACTTTCTGTCTCTACAAATTTGTCTTTGGAAAGTGTCTCATATAAATTAAATCATACACTATTTGTCCTTTCCTAGCTGGCTTACATCACTTAGCATAATGTTTTAAAGGCTCATCCATTTTGTAGCGTTTATCAGAGCTTTATTCCTTTGAATTACAAATAATATTCCATTGTATGTATTTATCACATTTTGTTTTATAAGTTTATTTGTTGATGGACATTTGGATTTTTTTCACCTTTGGCTGTTATAAATAATGCCACCATGAACATTGGTGTACAAGTATCTGTTTGAACCTCTGATTTCAGTTCTTTGGATATAACCTTGGAATGGAATTACTGAATCATATGATCATACTGTGTTTACCTTTTAGATGAGTCACCAAACTCTTTTCCACAGAGGCTGGACCATTTGATATCTTTACCAATAATTCATGAGGATTCCAGTTCCTTTACATCTTTACCATCATTTATTATTTTCTGTTTGTTTGTTTTTAATAATGGCCATCTAATGAATGAAAGTGGTATCTTATTGTAGTTTTGATTTGCAAGATTAGTTACAGTTGAGCATCTTTTCATGTGCTTATTGACTATTTGTATATCTTCTTTGCAGAAATATTTATTCAAGTCTTTTGCTCATTTTGAATCAGGTTGTTTGGTTTTTCATTGTTATATTGTAAGAGTTCTTTATATGTTCTGAATATTAATCATTTATCAGATGTATGATTTTCAGATTTTTTATCCCATTCTGTGTGTTGTCTTTTCACTCTCTTGAAAGTATTTTTTGATACCCAAAAGTTTTTAATTTTGATAAAACTCAATTTACCTGCACTTTCTTTTGTTGCCTGTGCTTTTGGTCTCATATCTGAGAAATTATTCAAAAGCCAAAGTCATGAAGCTTTTCTTCCATGTTTTCTTCTGGAGTTTTATACTTTTAGGCCTTACATTTAGATCTTCAATCCATTTTGAGTTAACTTTTGTGTATACTATAAAGTAAGGATCCAACTTCAGTCTTTTGCATGTGAATATCTAGTTTTTCCCAGCACCATCTGTTGAAGAAACTGTCATTTCCCCATTGCATGGTCTTATCACCTTTATCAAAGATCATTTGACTACATACATGAAGGTCTACTTCTGGGCTCTCTATTCTGTTCCATTGATCTGTGCCTTTATGCCAGTACAACACTGTTTTGATTACTGTGGCTTTGTAGTAACTTAAAATTACGAAGTGTGAGGCCTCCAACTTTTTCTTCTTTTCAAGATTGTTTTGGCTATTTGGAGCCCCTTGAAATTTCATATGAATTTCTGTTTTTCCCAGAAAACCATCAGAATTTGAATAGGGACTGCATTGAATCTGTAGATCACTTGGCTGTTATTGCCATCTTAACAGTATTAAGTCTTCTGATCCATTAACACAGGGTACCGTTCTACTTATTTATGTCTGTTTTTCATTTTTTCAGCATTGTTTTGTAGTTTTCAGCACACAAGTCTTTTGTCAACTTGACTAAATTTATCCCTAAGTTTTGTGATATATCATTTTTCACAAATTGATTTTGTGATTTATATTGTCCTTCAGTTAAATGGGTATTTTCACATATTGTCTTCCATAGTGCCAATGAACCGTGTCTATAATTTTCCTTTTATAATTAGTAGTTGATACTCCTCTTTCATGCTCTTCATTTTCTTTGCCATCTATGGAAGAGAGTTGCAACATAATACATGAAAAGGGGTAGAATGGTTAGAAGCCAGGATGTGGTACCTTCAATGCAGCTATAAAAGTACTGTAGAAGTTGCATACTGATTTACAAAATGTTTTTCTTTTTAAAGATTTACTTATTTATTTTAGAGAGGGGGGTGCAGAGGGAAAAGGAGAGAGAGTTTTAAGCAGACTCCATGCTGAGCAGGGAGCCCGACTCAGGGCTCCTATCTCATGACCCTAAGATCATGACCATGAGATCATGACCTGAGCCAAAACCAGGAGTCAGAAGCTTAATGACTGCACCACCCAGGTGCCCCCCAAATTTTTTTCTTAAACCTCTTTCAAGTACTAGCCAATTACTATACTCAACATAAGACATGTTATTTATTTCTATACATTTATGGTATATGATATTTCCCTTAATTTGTTTCCCTAAGGATGACAGTCAATACTTAAGACCAATTTAGGACCCATTCTTAAATCTTACTAGATATTTTAATTCTGTTGAGCTAAGAAAATATCACACAATATCACAACAATATTTCGCTCTCCACTATTGAGTATATATGAGAAATTTGGCACTTTTATTTTCCCTCAATCTCCTCCTTCCCATTTTATTAACATGTAATTTATGGTTAGTTTCCATCAGTTTTCAGTAAGAGCCATCATGAGTTTCAAAGGGGAAATAATTCTTTAAAACAGCTCTGATTTCTTGCCTTTGAGTTCTGAATTTTGGCCAATCTGTTTTCATTATAAAATATATGTATCTTCAAGTAATTTGCTTTGAAAAGGGTAATTTTATACCTATGTCATACCTGACCTCCCATCCCCACCAACTGTGGCTTTCAATGACAGCACCTTGGCTAGGGCAGAAATGGGGGGTCACTTTCATTTTCTTTCAAGGCTCTACTATTATTGCTTCATTTATGTTTCAGAAATGAGCATTGTGGACAGTTTCCAGGATGGTCCAGTTTTTGTCCTTTATGGAGCAATATTTCTCATCTGAATACTTGCTAACTTCTTTATTTACTTTTACCATCACAATATGGTCCTTGTTTCATTGAGGTTGCAAAAAATATGATCTATACTCTCAAACTTCAGACAGAGCTTTTTTTGATACTGAGAAGTCTCCTTTATGTTAGTTCTTATATTATTTCTTCTCTAGTTATTCTAGGCTTCTCTTTTAAGATCTCCTATTAAGTATAGATTGGGTCTCAAGTCTTTCTTTTTTTAATATTCTTTTTTTAAAATTTTATCTTATTATGTCAGTCACCATACAGTACATCGTTAGGGTTTGATGTCGTGTTCCATGATTCATTGTTTGCGTATAACACCCAGTGCTCCATGCAGTACGTGCCCTCCTTAATATCCATCACCAGGCTAACCCATCCCCCCACCCCCTCCCCTCTAAAACCCGCAGTTTATTTCTCGGAGTCCATAGTCTCTCATGGTTCGTCTCCCCCTCCGATTCCCCCCTTCGTTTTTCCCTTCCTTCTCCTAATGTCCTCCATGCTATTCCTTATGTTCGACAAATAAGTGAAACCATATGATAATTGACTTTCTCTGCTTGACTTATTTCACTTAGCATAATCTCCTCCAGTCCCATCCATGTGGATGTGAAAGTTGGGTATTCATCCTTTCTGATGGCTGAATAATATTCCATTGTATATATGGACCACATCTTCTTTATCCATTCGTCTGTTGAAGGGCATCTTGGCTCTTTCCAGTTTGGCTATTATGGACATTGCTGCTATGAACATTGAGGTGCATAATATGGCCCTTCTTTTCACTACATCTGTGTCTTTGGGGTAAATGCCCAGTAGTGCAATTGCTGGGTCATAGGGTAGCCCTATTTTTAATTTTTTGAGGAACCTCCACACTGCTTTCCAAAGTGGCTGTACCAACTTGCATTCCCACCAACAGTGTAATAGGGTTCCCGTTTCTCCACAACCTCTCCAACATCTGTTATTTCTTGCCTTGTCAATTTTTACCATTCTAACTGGTATAAGGTGATATCTCAATGTGGTTTTGATTTGAATTTCCCTGATGGCTAATGATGATGAACATTTTTTCATGTGTCTGTTAGCCATTTTTATGTCTTCTTTGGAGAAGTGTCTGTTCATGTCTTCTGCCCATTTATTGACTTGATTATTTGTTTTTTGGGTGTTGAGTTTGAGAAGTTGTTTATAGATCTTGGATATCAGCCCTTTGTAGTGTCATTTGCAAAAATCTTCTCCCATTCTGTGGGCTGCCTCTTTGTTTTGTCGACTGTTTCCTTTGCTCTGCAGAAGTTTTTTATCTTGATGAAGTCCCAAAAGTTCATTTTTGCTTTTGTTTCCCTTGCCTTTGGGGACGTGTCTTGAAAGAAGTTGCTGCGGCCAACATCAAAGAGATTGCTGCCTAGGTTCTCCTCTAGGATTTTGAGGGATTCCTGTCTCACACTGAGGTCTTTCATCCATTTTGAGTTTATCTTTGTGTATGGTGTAAGGGAATGGTTGAGTTTCATTCTTCTGTATATAGCTGTCCAATTTTCCCAGCACCATTTTTTGAAGAGACTGTCTTTTTTCCATTGCATATTTTTTCCTGCTTTGTCAAAGATTATTTGACCATAGAGTTGAGGGTCCATATCTGGGCTCTCTGTTCTGTTCCATTGGTCTATGTGTCTGTGTTTGTGCTGGTACCATGCTGTTTTGGTGATCACAGCTTTGTAATATAGCTTGAAATCAGGCACTGTGATGCCCCCAGCTTTGTTTTTCTTTTTCAACATTTCCTTGGTGATTTGGGGCCTTTTCTGGTTCCATACAAATTTTAGGATTGTTTGTTCTAGCACTTTAAAAAATGCCATTGGAATTTTCATCAGGATGGCGTTGAAGGTATAGATTGCTCTGGGCAGCATAAACATTTTAACACTGTTTATTCTTCCAATCCATGAGCATGGAATCTTTTTCCATCTTTTTGTGTCTTCTTCAATTTCTTTCATGAGTGTTCTGTAGTTCCTAGAGTAGAGATCTTTTACACTCTTTGGTTAGGTTTATTCCAAGGTATCTTGTGGGTTTTGGTGCTATTGTAAATGGAATCGATTCTCTAATTTCTCTTTCTACAGTTACATTGTTAGTGTATAAGAAAGCAACTGGTTTCTGTGCATTGATTTTGTATCCTGCTGCATTACTGAATTGCTGTATGAGTTCTAGTAGTTTGGGGGTGGAGTCTTTTGGGTTTTCCACATAAAGTATCATGTCTTCTGCAAAGAGAGAGAGTTTGACTTCTTCTTTCTTTAATATTCTCACTGTATTATGTTTGAAGGGTTTTCTGTCTTGTGAGAGCTATTTGTCTTCTATGCCATTCTTTCCATTTTTATCAGCATTGAAGCTGTGGTCCCCTATCTGCAGAATATTTTAAAATTCAGCAACAGTTATTAATCTCTGTACTATTGTTCCTTATGTTTTCTCTCTTTCTTTGCAAAAGTTGTGGGGTCAAACAGCCCTAAAGTTAAAATATGTTGCGTTATTTGTTTCAGAAGTACAGATCTGTGATTCAACAGTCTTGCACAATTCACAGCGCCTAGTTCTTCAATTTTCTAGATGTGTGACCCTAAGGTTACCTAGTTATGTACTTAATTAACTGATCACTTAAGCTTTCTAAGTTACTTTTATCATATGTAAAATGGGGACAGTTGTGATGTATATCTAAGGGTTTTTATGAAGAATTAATGAGATAATACGTCTGAATCACTTAGCATAGTGCCTGATACATGCTCAGTATTACTGCTGCTATTACTACCAGTCTTGCTATAAGTTTCAAACAGGGCAAAGTTCTCCTGAACACCACCAAAAATTCAAATAACATGTGTCTGTATTCTGTTTCTTTTTTGCTATCAATCTGTCTCAGAGGCATTTCCTAAAAAATGATGGATTTATTCTTTTTAATTGCACTATTTTGGACTGTTTATTTTTATCTTCTATGGTATTAGCCTAGAGTCAAAAGGAGGAAGATCAGAGAAATTCAAAGCCCAGATTTAAGTTAAAAGAAAGAGACAGTTATTAGTTAGAGATGCAGCAATGGGGGTAAAGGGGTCAGAAGGAGGCTGAAATATCCCATTAGTGAAATTTGGAGTATTTACTCTTTGGGCTGCTGATAAGGACCAGTCACTTTGGAGGGAAACTCATGTATCTCCTACAACCCTTTTCACTCCACCTCTCCCCACACTATTTTCAAGTTTGTTTTGTTCTCTGTGCACTCATTTATACTACAACTAACCCGAGTCCACTCACTGCTGAGGGAATGGCCGAGAATTTGTTTTTTCAGAATTGGTCACTGGTCAGACCATAATAGTTTTTTTTAAGTCAGGATTATATTTACCTATTTATTGTTTACTGGTGCATGAACACCATTCATTGCTGGTTTTCATGGCTAAGATAGATTTTTTTCATTTGTATAATTTTAAAATCATATCAGTTTTAGAAAGGGAAAGAGAGGAAGTTGCATTTTATACCTTGCTTGCCCTGCTATGTTACTAGGAATACCTGTATTCTATTATATTTTATATCTGCTGTAAATTCTTAGAATTGGTATAAATTCATTTTTGTGAGCTTGGCAAATTTTGTATTCAACTTGCCTATTTGCTCGACCTCACAACATATTTAATATTAGTATTTTTCTTAACATAGTACTTACTTCACCATATGTGTTTCCATTTAAGATAGCTGCTAGTGCAAGACTGATTCGGTGAGCTTGAGTTCATAGTTGTTATGAATTTAAACATGCCTGATTATGTCCCTATGATAATTACTTCATCTTGCTTTTGGTATATACCATAAGAAAATTAAGATTATTGTTTTATTGGCATACTTCTTACTAAAAGAAATGGGTTGAAACATATTTCAGTTACCGTAACAATATTTAGAAGGTTTATTAATTAGTTTCATTAATAAATTATGTTGGATTATTTTATACACTTGTTTCACTGATAACAACTGTGTTTAAAGAAGAAATTTATAGGTAACATAGCAAAACAGTGTTAAGGTAATTGTAAAAGGGAAATACGAGTCTCTGTAAAATATTTACTTAATTTCCAAGTGAAAAGCACTCTGATTATATTCAAAATTAATTTATTTAATATCTACTTTTTGTGACCTGGGAGTTAAAGAGACTATTCTGCTGCTATTTATCCTTTTATTTATCCTTTCTCTTTAAAATAGTGGATTTGATGAGGTACCTTGCAAGCAACTGAGATTCTATGATTTTTTGAATCTGGGAGATTCACATTCTTAATTTGATATATACTAACTGTGTAGAAAGGTTAGCTAGCACTGCTGAGGCCATCATTCCTCTAGCTAACAGATTGTGGACACAAGTGTCATTGTCACTGGATCCAGAGAACTCTTTTAGTGAGTTCAAGAGTTTGGAAAACAGTTACAACAACAGTATATGAACTCTAAAATCAAACCTGACTAATGTCGTAATTCAGGGGAGTATTGAGTATACAAATAGGAATCATTTCATACCAGCTAATGTGAGATGAATTTTTTAATGACTTATGTGTATATACAGACTCATTCATTGAAGGAATTTCTGGAACGTTCCAAGAGTTACTAGAGGAGAAAGTATCACAACTTTTTATTCTACACTTTTGTCCTTATGGGGGTGAAAAAAAAGGAACAAAGCAAAAATTATTTCATTTAAAATAAAATATTTGATTTTGTAACATGATGCATGATATCATTTGTGGAAATTTTTCCTTCTATGAAATATATTTAAACATAAACAAACCTGAAATGCTAGGCTTGAAAACTAGAGAAATATAAATATGTTTTCTGAATTAACCTTCAAATGGTCTTCTTTAAGTTACAGGAAGTCTGAGTAGGGCCAGCCCTGGCGTTACAGTTAGACACAGGGCAGTGTGATCAAGGAAGTGTGGACTAAGTATCTCAGTTCCAAACATCAGTGCCACTGTCCCCAGTATTAGGGCTTCATGTATTTTGGCCTTGAAAGCTTTCCACTCTTTAAGGGACATGAACCACGAGAGACTATGGACTCCAAGAAACAAACTGAGGGTTCTAGAGGGGAGGGGGATGGGGGGATGGGTTAGCCTGGTGATGGGTATTAAAGAGGGCACGTTCTGCATGGAGCACTGGGTGTTATACGCAAACAATGAATCATGGAACACTACATCTAATGTAGTGTTATACGCAAACAATGAATACATGGAACACTACAAACTAATGATGTAATGTAAGGTGATTAACATAATAAAAAATAAAATACAGATACTGTCTAAATCGGATTAATTGTCATGCTAATGAAGAGTGGAACTGGAGATAAAACATGATTGCCCCCTCCTTTCTGTTCATTGGAGCGCAGTGTTAAGAAGGATTCAGAGGCAGTGCCTATTGTTACTGGATAACTTTAGCAGCCACAGGTGTTAGCAGGGGAACTAATGACATGTGACCACAGATTTGCCACTCCTTCTCTGGGAGTGTCAGGCTCAGAGGAAATATGTACAATGTTAAGAGGGCCTTGTGATAACAATAGCCCTGAAATGGTTTTGTCTAGGGGTAGCCCACTTCTTGAAGAATTCTATCAAAATTCAGGATTTCTACAGATGATGAACTGCTACGTCTATCCAAGGTATAATGGATTTACCATCAGTTATCCCATTCCATAATTTACTAGCCAGGTATTTTGAACTTGATGCAGTCTGAAATGTATTTTGACAGGTGCTTTTCCCTAAATATTTAAAGGTAAGCGTATTTCAAATAAAATGCAGTGCTTTCCATTTTTACTCATTTTTACTTTTCTTCTGACAAATATGTGTGGTATATTTTAATAAAAGTGCCAGAAGAAATTTGATCTTAAAAAATTACAGTCTGCATCCCAGCATACAATATGTATCCCCCAATGTATTTTGTCAACACAAAAATACTTTATGAGCTCTGAGTAGAGCTTAGTCCCCCAGCTCAAATTTAGAATTTCATCTCTTTTTTTCCTCTTGTTACTATAGAAATTATTTAGCTCACTTGTGGTTACTTTTCCTTAAAGCTACTTTGATTAGTGATCAGGAATATCTCCTCTTTCTTCTTTTAAAATTGTAAAAAGTGAGCTTTAGAACTAAGTATGACATTTAAACAATTAAAAAATTAAAATGTAAATTGGGGAAAAGGTGTTTTTGATGTACTATGATACTAAAGGATTAACATTCTTAATATAAAAACAAAACGCTCTTAGAAATCAATAATAGAAGAATATCCAGTAGAAAAATAGGCAAAGAACACACATCAGCAATTTGTAAAAACAACATCAACAACAGTATAAAAATGCATTCTGTACATTCACGAGTAATTATAAAATGCAAATTAAAACAATGACATGTACTTTTATAACAATAATAATTCTCTGTGTTGGCAAAAATGTTAGGATCTAGGTGCTCCTCATCTATTGCTGAGGGTTGTATAAACTGGTAGAGACTTTGAGATAAAATTTGGGGTTATGTATAATAAACTTAAAAATTCATAGTTTTACTTCCAGAAGTCTTTACTAATGAAATCATATGTGTGCACACAGGAATTTACAAATATATAAATATGTGTATGTATGTTTATCATAGCACTATTTATAATATACACAAATGGGGAACAGTTAAGTGTTCAAAATTGAACTAGGACATCCATGCATTAAAATATATAGCCAATAAAAGTGATCTTTCAGAACACTGAATGATGGGAGAAAATGGTTTTAATATAGTTATTTAATCATAACCTTTACCACCACATTTCCACCACTTAGCAAAATTTTGTTTCAGCATTTTCCATTTTTTATTTTCCCCTCTCTTTTCTTCTTATGACATCCCTCTATGCCTCCCTCCCTCCATCCCTTTTTTCCATTCATCATCCATCTGCTGAGCATCTACTGAATGCTTGGAACTATTAACCATCTTGGGAATATAATGAAGAACAGGACAAATAAGATCTGCCCTTGAGGAGTTGATATTCAAGTGTGGGGCTGGTGGAGATGGGCAATACAAAAAATAAATACAGGGCGCCTGGGTAGCTCAGTCATTAAGCATCTGCCTTCGGCTCAGATCATGATCCCAGGATCCTAGGATCGAGCCCCGCATTGGGCTCCCTGCTCCTCAGGGAGCCTGCTTCTCCCTCTCCCACTTCCCCTGCTTGTGTTCCCTCTCTCCCCATGTCTCTCTCTGTCACATAAATAAAATCTTAAAAAAAATAAATAATGTATCAAGTGGTAGTAAGTGCTGTGATCAAAAGGAAATAGTGTAACATCATAGGTTATGAATTTGGAGTAACAGAATTCTTTCAGCCACCATGTAAGTTGATATCCTCATTTTATATTTGAGTAAAGCAAATCATAAAGAATTTAAGAGATCAGTCTAATGTTACATGGGGAAGCTAGGGTTAACATTCAGGTCTGTTTGACTTTATAACTCATGATATCTCTTAACTATACTATCTGTCATATAGTTATAACACAATTTTATCTTCAAATCTAAGAAGTAGACCCAGCCAGCCCTGGTCCCATTGTAGTAATCCAAATTCTAGGCCTGCACACTTTCTTTTTTCCTTATTCCCTTATGCCCCATCAAAGCTTACATGTCCTATGCTTCATTCTTGCCAGATGCCTACTAGTTAAATGGAAAAAGTTCTTGCATGGCACCATTTTAATGGCTCTATATGTTCCTTGGTTCTGTTCGAGTTACTACACAGCTTTGCATTCTATTGGCATCATTTAATGCTTTAACCCAAGAAGTAACTCATACATAATGGTTTAGGGATGTGTGCACGCGTGCCTCTGTGTGTGTGTGTGTGTGTGTGTGTGTATGTATATAAATATCAGGGTGGCTGGTGGTAAGGATGAATATGGGGAGAAGCAAGAGAGTAGAGAAAAATAGTTTAGCTGAAGGGAATCTCTTTTCTTTCTGTGCTTCTTGAGAAATACCACTTAAATAACCTCCTACTCCATCTGGTGGCAGCAATATTAATTATGAGTTATGAAGAACAACTAGAGTGATTATAACATATTTGTATATGCCTTGAGAGACATAAAATGCTTAATGATTACCAAATCTCCATTCCTCTTTTGAGGCACTTATATTTACTTATGCATATTTGAATGGTAAATTCAGTTACATGTAAGTGTACTAAAAATAAATTATTTAAAATTGTTGTACTAATAAACTGAATTCCTTGCTATTTGAAAAATATTGTGAGAAACCAGTCTGTTTTTTCTGAATTTCTTGGATCTTCATTTTTAAAGTCATTCAAATATTATGTAGGTAAATGATTTTACAAAATTATAAATTAATGCTTTCCTTAACTATTCATGAATATTTAGCTAGGTTTACAAAGGTGATTTTGCTACTGCTTGCCCATGAGAAGCTCACAATCTAGTGAGGGAATGAATATAAGGAAACATGGGATATATGACAACATGTACTATAGGGTGTTGAGTACTTGGTGAGGCAATAAGGAATAGTGATTAAGGTCACAGACTCTAAAATATGTCTATCTACATCCTTCTCCTGGCCTCTCACATAAGAGCTCTTAAAACTTAGGTAAGTTACCAACCTGTCTTTATCTCAGTTTCCTCCTCAGTAATATGGGGATAATAATAAATCTAATCTCATAGGGTTGTGGTGAAGATTAAAATGTGTGGGATGCTTATAAACTTCTTATTAAACTAATGACCTGTGGAAAGTGCTCAATAAATATTAGCTATTCATATGGTATGTATAGAATATGATAGTGGCATAAAAAGAAGAATCGTTAAGGGGTGGTCTGGGAAGACTTCAAAGAAGAAATGACACTTGAAAAGAATCTTGAAAAATGAATTTCACTGGTCAGACTAATAAGAGGTAAGAAGGACAGGCTAGGCAGAGAGACATATATGCAAAGATATTGGAGAGCAGATGACACGTTCAGGGAAATTCAGATATTTCAGTATGGATCCTGAAAAATCTGGCTAAGCATTTTTGGATTTTGCTTATAGGCCATTGAGATGAATTGTTGATCTGGCTAAAGATGTTAGACATATGGGTGTGGCACCACAAAAATATGTTTGTCAGTCATTCACTCATTCATTCAGTGTTTTTTGAGGATGCACTAAGTTCCTGGGCATTCTTTATGGATAGTGAACAAAACAGGCATGGTCTGTGATCTATGAATGGAGTTCATAATCTTGTGGGGGTAAAGATAAGTGAATAAATAAATTAATAAATACCAGTACTGATAAGTGCTATGAAGGAAAGTAACAAAGTGAGAGAGTATAATAAGGTTGAAGAATGGGGTTGGGGAAAATCTGTTTAGATGGGTTGTTTAGGAGGACTTCTCTGAGGCAGTATCATTGCATCTCAGGTCCTGAAGATAAGCAGGAAGGGCAAGGGAAAAAATAGGGACAGGAGAGTATTCCAGGAAGAGAAAGCCACATCTATGAAGGTGCCAAAGTGTGAAGAAGCTTGCAGTGTTTTAGGTACTGACGGAAGCCAGCAAGGATGAAGAATGGTAGCAGAGCGGGAGAGTAGAGAGAGCTGAGGTCAGAGAGATAATCAGGTGCCAACCATTCAGAGTTCTATAGGCCAGAGTAGAGAGTTCTATTTTATTTGGAGTGCAGTCAGAAGCCACTGAAGGATTTGAAGCAAGAAATAAATGATTCCATTTAGGTATTAAACTAATTTCTCTAGCTGCTCTGTGGTTAGTAAGGGACAAGTGTCAAAGTGGGGGGACATGATAAGAAGTCTATTGAATTAGTCTAGGTGAGAGATAATGGTGGCTGT
The DNA here is from genome assembly GCF_009762305.2 of Zalophus californianus. Classification (NCBI taxonomy): domain Eukaryota; kingdom Metazoa; phylum Chordata; class Mammalia; order Carnivora; family Otariidae; genus Zalophus; species Zalophus californianus. The sequence goes on along the minus strand of NC_045603.1, from coordinate 116,884,294 downwards.
GGGAATGCAGAAGAATGGCTAGATTTGAGATACATTTAAAGATAGAACTGACAGGGCTTGCTGATGAATTTGATGTGAGAAGTGAAGAAAAAGATGAATCAAGTTTGATTCCCTCAGTTTTATAGCTTGAGGAAGTGGGTTAAGAGTGTACTATCTACTAAAATTAAGAAAATGTGAAACACTGGGGAAAAAAGGGTTTGAAGGGTGGGAGAAGAAAAAATTAAGAGTTCCATTTTGAACATAAGTTTACCTAAGGTTGCCAAATTTAGCATATAAAAAACCAGGATACCCAATTAACTTTGTATTTTAGATAAGCAATGAATAATGTTTTAGTGTAAGTCTGTGACAAATATTGCATACTCATACTAAAACATATGTTGTTTTAAAATGCATTATTTTATCTCCACTTTATATTATCTGGCAACCCTAATGGTTAACCCACCTGTGAGAATCAAAGTGAAGTTGTCAGGTGGGCAGTTAGAAATATGAGCTGGAAGCTGAGTGCAGGAGTTTAGGCTACAGCTATGAATTAGGAGTCATGAGCATTAAATCACAGGAACTTAAAGCTGTGCGAATGAATGAGATTACCCACATAGGAAATGTACAAAGAAGAGAAAGAAGAGAATGCTCAGCACTGAGTTCTTCAACAATTTGAAGTAAAATGCAAGAACCCTTTTTGAATAATTGAGGAGTGGCCAAAGAGAATAGAGGGAAGCCAGATCAGTCTCCTGTTCCAGAATCCAAAAGAATGTAGCATTGAAAAGAAGGGGAAAATGAATGAATGAACGAATGAATGAGAGAGTAGCCAACTATGGGGACTACTACAGAATGAGAAAATAAAATGAGGGGAGAAAAGCATGCAGTGGATTTGGCAACACAGAGGTCACTGGCAACCTTATCAGTAAACTTTTATGTAACAATTGAGGAATTAGGGAAAGCACGTCTACCCAAAACTTCTAAGAATTTTATTTGGGAAGAGAGCAGGGAAATAGAGTTGACTAGATGGTGACAGTTAAAACCATGAGAAAGTCTGAGCTTTCCCAGGGGAGTGTTCAAAGTAAGAAAAGAAGAAACAGAATCTTAGGAATAGAAAGAAGAAAAGAGGAACGGGGACAGAGGAATGGGCGGTATGAGCCAACAAAGGAATTTTACAGAAACAAAGAGAGAGTGGCTCAAAAAGAGGGAGTCATTAGCAGTCACCAATAATACAAAGCAATGAAGAAAAGTGAGTCCAAAACCAGTTTATTGTTCTCCCCATGTCACACTGTTTTAATTGGTTTTACTGGGTCTTAAGTGTTTGGTAGCTGGTAGTCTTAATCTTTAAAACATTTTGGATGTTGTTAGTCTTTACTCTTCCATATTTAATATTAAGGAAAAGCTCGTCAAACCCAATGCAAAATCCTATTGGGATTTTGATTAAGATTGCATTTAATAGAACAGTTGTATAATTATATAGAAAAATACAGTGTTAGATCACTCCCTAACACCATATGACACTATGGATTTACTGATTATGAAGGTACTGAAAATTTTGCCTGAGCAGTGCTAGGCACAAAGTCAGATTGTAGTGGAATCAAAGGTGGATTGGAGATAGAAAAGTAAAGAATAAATATATAGAATTCTTTCAAGGAACTTGGCTCTAAGGTAAAGAGAAACACAGTATGACCAAATGACCAAAGAGAGGAGACACTGGGTTGAGGGAGTTTCATCTTGAATGGTCGGAACCTATTTATAAAGCATTAGAGAAGGGAGAAAACAACAGGTTGAAAATACAGGGAACTATGGAATAATCGTTGGAACAGGTCCCATGAGCAACAGAAGGGAGTAGGATCCTAAGTAGAGTTGGGGATACTCACTCTGGACAAGAGAAGATCTGAATTGTATCTGAGATAGAGAAATAGGGATGCTGATGAAGCAGATAGCAATAATTTGGGGTTGAGGCACAAAGTTGAAGAAATTCTTGAAATTTCTGTCTGAGATTTAGAACAAGGTCATTTATGGAGTGTTCTTGAGGAGTGAGCTGGAGACTTGAGAAGAATGTTGAATATCTGATATAGCCAAGGGAAGGGGAAGGAAGGGGCGGGGTCCAGGTGCACATAAAAGGACTGCTGAGAGCTCAGATCAAATTGGAAAGCACAGATGTTCGATGAAGTTCTGTTGAAAGGCAGAGAAGACAGACAGTTGAAAAGATGGAAAGTATCAGCATACAAAGTTATGTTGACTGAATGGTTATCATTCAAGGCAGCACAGATACTTTCCAAGGGGCATTTTGCTTTGTGTCCATTTGCTTTCTCTTAAAGTAGATTTATAAAATGTTCACTCTCCAAGTTTCTGAGTCCATTTACAGCACTAACATGTGTGACCATTAATTAATTTTAGAGAAATCTCCAGGAGGGAGAGAAATAACAGTAATTAGCATCTTTCGTTACAAATGGAGAAAATGTTGCCTAAAGATACTCCTGAGGTCATGATGCAAACTGCTGTTTACTCATAATTAAAGGAACAACATCCTCCAAAGTCAATGAAAAGAACAATTTTATAAGACTTTAGTGGGAATATTATAGTTACATGTCATCTTGAGCCTGTCATAGGAGCTCAGTATATAGTTAGGCCTGTCAATATTATTTTAGTTAAACTGAAATCAGGGAGACTTATTTTTTTAATATTTTATTTATTTGAGACAGAGAGAGAAGGAGATCACTTGAGCAGGAACCGTGGGGAGGGGCAGAAGGAGAGGGAGAAACAGACTCTGCTGAGCAAGGAGCCAGAGATCATGACCTGAGCCAAAGGCAGACATTTAACCAACTGAGCCACCCAAGCACACCTCAGGAAGATTTATTTTGTGAGTTTTACTTGCTGATACAGCAGGGGTCAGCAAACTATGACTTGTTGCCTGTTTTGAAGAAAAATCAAAAGGCTATTTCATGACATGTGGAAATTGTATGGAATTCAAACTTCAGTGTTATTTTATTGGAATACAGCCACACTCGCATATCTACATATTGTCGCTGGCTGATTTCACACTACAGTGGCAGAAGTGAGATGGAGCTAGTATGGTCTGGAAAGTCTAAAATATTTACTAGTTGCTCCTTTACTGAAAAAGTTGGCTGTCACTTAAAATACAGCACCTGCCTGGTCTAGTGTCCATCCCCATCTCCCCATCTCTCAGTGCCTTCCTTATTGGTGCTACACATTCCAGAGGTATTTGTCTTTTTATAAGGAACTCTAAAAATCCTAAACCCAAATGAATACATGCTCAATGATGGAATTTCAAGTTCAAATCAGGATGCCTGGATACATTTTGATTAAATGTCATCTTGGCATCCTGTAATTCCACCATGCAGTCATTTCTATCAGCTACAAAGGTGATTCTAATTTGGAGCATTTGCTAGTTTCTTACCTGCTGCTCTCTTTTGACATAGCAGACCCTGCAGATCCTGAACTTAAAATTTCAAAACAATTTCCATAGGTAGAATAGTTGAGCAAGGAAGCAGGAGAGCTAGGCCTCAAACTGCATTTCAAACATAGCTACTAGGAGCAAAATCCACTGCCTGGTTCTAAGTTCTGCTGGCCTCGAGAAGCATAGCTTAGCCGCCTTGGTCATAAGTTTATTAACATTTTTACTTTACTAAACAAAATTTCATTTGGGCTATCAGCTCTTGGACCACTGCTAATTCATGTTCAATTTAGCCTTGCCAGTGCTTGAAAGGTTGATCTTGCTCAGCTAGAGTGCAGTGTGTGTCTTTTGTACATTTTGAGACTCATAACTTTTCTGTATCGGTATTTCTCAAACTAGAGCTATCCTTGAGGAGACGTCAGAGCTCATTTATGCCCCCTTCCTTCTTTGTATCTGTATCTGTAGTTCTTTCTGTCCTTCGGCATTCTCTGTTCACCGAGTTAGAATCACAGGGCTCTAAAGCACCAGGAAGGGTAACCGTGACAAGGAGTTCTACATTTTTTTCTTTCCGTTGGAGATTTTTAGAGATGAGCTGTCATAAAACCAAGGTTCTGTCTTATCTCCGTCTTCCACATCTATAAAAATCATACTCTCCTCCACATACCTATAAATATATAATCTGGTTTCCTGAGGGCAAAAGGTGAACCTCTTCTTGGTATGTTTTCTTCTCTGCAATATTTCAAAGTGATAAGTTTCTCTGGGGTTCCACTTCAGTATTGGATCTTTCTTCAGATTATCCATCTTTCTCTCTGCACCACACATTCAAAGGAGAGAAATGGACTGAATCCTGGCGGAGGACATGAGCCTCGGCCACCCTCTTCAGACTGGTGCTTACCCCTGAGGGGTGGGTTCAGGCTCTTTAATAAGAAAAGACACTACTGACTACGCCTACAGCTGGGTTCCTTTACAGTAGCCAGTAAGAGAAAAAAGCCCTCTTGAAATGCCTCCTTTGACTCTTTGCTAGTTGGTGTTTGTAGAAGCAAAGCATAGATTTCTATTTTTCCTTGTAATTATTTATAGTAACACCCCACCAATAGGCCTAAGAAATACATCTGATAGGGAGACATTTATTTCATTTGGAAGAAAGCCCAGTTGAGAAAAAAGTTTAAGTTCAAGAGAAGTAGGATTCTCATTGCCCTTTTTTCTCTTCCTTCTTTTGCTTTGCAAGGTCTGTGAAACTTAAAGTATCTTTATAATGCTCATTAGCAAAGTGATGATTTCTTACTTATATCATATCCTAGAAATGTGCAAAATTTTTGAGAAATTAAAGTCTTTAAAGCTTATTTATCCATTCTAATGAATTCCCAGTTTATTTTATCATTTCTTCATAAAATCTTACTAAATTTAAGGATAATACTGCTCTGTAATACATCTGAGGGCTCCGAAGGGTGTACGTTATTTTCTATTTCAGAATATAATATTCAGATAGGATCATTTTTGACATTTCAGTAGTACAGTCAATTTTTAGCTCTGGGACCCAAATATAAAACAGATTAGAGGTAGGACTCATTGTCTCATTTCTAAAACATGTGGCCTCATTTTCACTATGAAAAATAGAAAAGTTATGGAAGCAAGGTGAATAATAATAGCAGAGAAGCTTAAAACAAATAAAAAAAGGCCATAACCTTTTTTGGCTTAGGCCAGTAGAAATTTAATACATAATTATTATGGGAGCTACTATCATCCTATTTACTGTTTGCTCAACCTGTGTCTGAGCTTCAGCACTTTTATCTCTAGAATTTTTTCTTCCTACCCAACTCTACCTCCTTAACTCAGCATATGCAAATCCTTCACTAATGTCATGGTTCTGCTGCTGGTGTCTCTACACCTGATTCAGTTAGCAAGTAGAATAGCATTTGCCAGCGATGCAAAGATAACCAGTTTACCTACTTCTTGTTTTTGTGATTTGGGGTTTACCCTTTTTGCTTTGGAATTTATTCCATGATTCTGACCCTTCTGACTGTTGGACCCTGGCTGGCCTATTTAGACTCCAGTCACTCACTGCTGGTGGGTGATTACTATTTCCAGGGAAGTCTTTTGAGCTTGGGTGGGGTCACTATCACTTAAATCTATTAGGCAATCAATTTCAGGTTCTTCTGTATGGGCTTTAAAATTTGTATGAGCAGACCCCTCCTCAGGTCTTATGAATAAGATTCTTGGAATGGGGTCTCCAAGCACATATAATTTTTTAAATTGTCATAGGTGTTTCTAATATACCTCCAAAGTTGAGAACCATTGACTTATAACCTTGAAAATTATTCTTTATATTCTCTTCTGTGGCCGAAGGTAAAACCTAAAAACAGGGATGCCAGGGTGGCTCAGTCGGTTAAGCGTCTGCCTTCGGCTCAGGTCATGATCCTAGGGTCCTAGGATCGAGTCCCACATTGGGCTCCTTGCTGAGCAAGGAGCCTACTTCTCCCTCTGCCTGTCTCTGTCTCTCTCTCTCTCTGATAAATAAATAAAATCTTTAAAAAAAAAAACCTAAAAACAGTTCTTCTTTTCTGGGAAAGCAGAAATGAGACTCTTCTTTATTAATTTGTGCTTTTCACAATCACATGAACACTAAACCTCTTAGAAATTATAGTTAATCTATCTTTTCGGCTTTCCTTGGTCAGGGAGAAAAAAAGCCAAAGGAAGGTGTATCCCTTAAGGGCAGTGAATTTCAGAAACAGTGGAGCACGTGCAGGAGAGAAAAGAGGCTATTCCAACTGATCAGGATTCACTAGGTGAAATTAAATTCACTAGCTCTTTACCCCAGACCATCAAATAGCTAAAAGGAAAATTTATTTTAAAATGACTGTGAAAAAAGAAAATAAATAAATAAAATGACTGTGACAGTAGAGGGGGCACAAGCATGAAAGCTGATTCTAAAAGAAATCAAATATGGAGGAAAGCCCTTTCCGGGTATTAGCAGCATGAAATGACTAGGAGAGACAATAAAGGCTACACAAACTCGAGAGGAAGTTTAGGTTTGTTTTTTTGTTTTTGTGTTTGTCTTTGACACAAATAAGCAGACAGAAATCCTTGTGTGAAAGTAAATGAGCAGTTAGGCACAACAACAAATGAACCAGCAATGCAGAAGGCAAACACCAGTGGCTCACCCGTGAGATAAATATAGGAAATAGGCTAGAAGACATGACTACATAAGACAGATGTAACAAACACAGACAGCAGATGAGAATCACATATAAATAATAGAGGCAGCTGGAATTCTACTGAATCCTAGACCTTCTCTCCTCCTAGTATCTCTGCCTAAACAGTCACAGACATTTCCTCTGCTCTCCAAGCCCATGGTCCCAACTGCCTAATTGATATTTCTGCTTGTGTCTCAATACATCAGTAGGTTTAAAACCAACTCCTGGATCTTCCTTTGCCAGGCCTTATCTTCTACTCTTTCCTGTCTCAGGGAATGCCACCACCATCCATCAGAGAGTAAGAACCACAGCATCATCTTTGGCACTTCTCATTTCCCTCATCCTCCATAGCCAGTCTGTCACAAATCCCTGTCAAGTTGGCACCCTCAAAAGGATTCACTTTTCTCCATCTTCATTGCCACCACCTGCATTCATCTGAGTCCTCAGTGTGTTCTCTACCTTGCAGCCAGAGAGATCTTTTCTACATTCAGTTTTATCATTTTAAAACCCATACCTTTCTTCAGAAACCCTTTGATGGCTTTCCAGTGCTATAGGATAGAGACCAAAATCCTAACCCATACTTCTAAGTACAAGCATGACTGGCACTGACTATCTTTACAACTTCAGGACTGACTTTTATCCCCTTCCTTTTGGTACTTCAGCCATACCCTACTCACTTGATAAACCATGCACATCAGGGACTTAATAATACCTGTGGTCCTCTGTTTGGAACACTGTCACCACTCTACCTGTTGAGCTCTTTTTTTCTCCTTCCAATCTTTCAGATCTCAACTCATCCATCATTCTCAATAAAGCCTCTCCTAAGCTCTCATTCCTGTTCAGATTTCTTTTCTGTGTCCTGTCACAGTTCTGAGTAGTTTTCCTATAAAACAGGGCTCTTCAGCATCAGCACCATTCACATTCTGGATTAGATAATTCTTTGCTGTGGGGAACTGTCCTGTGTATTGTAGGTAACATCCCAGACATCTACCCACTAGATGTAAGTCATGACACTTAAAAATGTCTCCAGGCATTGTCAAGTATCTACTTCCCCACTGAGAACCATAGCTTTAGATTAACTACCTCTACCTCAGTCTGTGACGTATGTCTTTTCTAAAAAACTGAATACTCCATGAGAGTAGGAACTGTGTATGTTTTGAATGCAAGAATTAGGGAAAAAAAAAACAAAACACCAGTGGGAAATAATGTCACTAATTCTCAACTCCAAAGTTTATTCTTTCTTTCTTGTCCAGAAGAAAATTTGAGAATTATATCCGTGATATTACTGAATTTAAAATCTGCATAATCTTGAGGTAACGTCACTAGAGAACATTAGTCATGATATATATATGCTTCTGGTCTACTACTTGAAATCTCCAGATTATGCTCCCTGAGGCTCCGGATGATGCTCCTTGAGGAGGAGGCTAAAATCCTCTATATCTAAATAAGCATCCTAAAAATCACACATCCCTCATGTAGTTACGTGGCAGTTTGGTATTATTAGCTATTTGGGGGAAAACTATTTCTGTGATGTAGCTAATGTTTAAACTTGAAATGGAGATGGAGTACAAAGCCTTTCTTAAATATAACAGGAATGCATTCTGTGTCTTCTGTGAGGTGTTTTCTAGAAGCTCTAAGTAGCTGGAGAAAAAGGTAGATGATAGTGGGTATACAGAGGGAGTAACAGTTGACTCTAAAAAAAACATCAGGAACATCTTTCCAGAAAAGGCAGTATTTGAACTGCTTTGGAAGATGAGTAGGAATTTTCTAGGTAAAAGAACAAAATCTACAGAGTTCTTGGGATTAAAAAGAACACAGTGGAACACAGCATGTGGTCTACGGAGTGTTCGAGATGAAACTGGAAATGTTGGAAGGGTCTAGAACATGAAGGATTTTAAATGCTGAGATAAGGAATTTGGATTTATATATAGCAAGCCATCACAATGATTTAAGAAAGAAATTACTTGTACATGTATATTTTACAGAAATCTCCCTGGCTGAAAGTGGAAGTTAACCTAGAATTTGAGGACTGGAAGTGTAGAGACCGATTAGGAATCCATTATAATAGTTTCCAGAGAAATGAAGAAAAACATGATTCAAGGCAGTGACCCTAGGGGTGAGAAAAAGAGTGATTTTCAAAGATAATTAGAAAGTAGAAATGACAGTATTATTGGCAGTGATGATGAGAGAGAGAGGAGTCAAGGATGATTCTCAGGTTTCTAATTTGATTTTCAGCATGCACTGTAAAGCCATTAACAAAGAAAGGGGATTTAGAAAGAACAGGTTTGAATGGACAAAGAGGAGTTTGGTTTTGGATATGATGAGATTAAGTCATCCATGAACCTCTAGTGGGAGTAGCCAGGACTGGTGCTTAGAAAAGAGATCAGAACTAGAGGTAGATTTGAGTTACCATGATGAGGTTGGTAACTGATGCTATGGGAATGAACGAGGTACCCCAGAGAAAGGGTATGAAGAGAGGCAGACTCCTATTTTGTATCACCCTGGGAGGGCTTAGAAAAAAAAAAAAAACTTGTTCTAAGTCTGTATCCAAAACTTGAAGAACCTGAGGATTTGCATTTTAAGATTCAGGAAGAGAAAGTAATCAAATTACTTTTATGTCCATTTACACTGATTTATTTATTCTGCTGGTATCAGGAGAACTAGTGTTAAAATGCCTTAAAATAAGTTCTATTTACAGCTCTCTGTGAGTCAGGAAGTCACAAAATCTTTGTAGATTTTGCAAGTCTTCAAGAACAGCCTTCCAGATATGTGCTTTCAGACCATAGGCATATGGTGAGAGAGTTCTTGCCTTCCAAAAGCAGTGATTAAAAAATAGGAGAGTTTGAATATGGTTTGGACAGTTTTTTAACTGATTTAGCACTAATGGACCCATTCTGTTTTAATGACTACCTTAACTTTATTCACATGAGAGAGTACTTTGTCCATGGATTTCCATATGTATCTGTTTCAGAACTTTTTGTATTTTATCTGGCATGTGGGCCTTCATGTTTATGACCAGACATGTGATTATGGCCATTTTAATTATGCAAACCCAAACATTCTATTTAATTATTTTATAAATGACATGCCCAAATCACATTTAGCCTATTTTTATTGAAATATATTTGACATATAACATTATGTAAATTTAAGATGTACAACATATTAATATGATGCATTTATAGATTATAAAATGATTGCCATTTTAGAGATAATTAGCACCTCTATCATGTTACATTATCATTTCTTTTTAGTGGTTAGGATAATTAAGTTCTAGTTCTTTAGTAGGTTTGATAATTGTAATATAATACTGTCTGTATTCTAGCTTATTTTCTTGTTACGTTGGGTTAACATAAAACTATATGCCAAAACTAGTTGTAAACAACTAAGTACTGTAAACAGATTCTGATATGAATTGATCTGAATGCTCACCAGCAAATGGATACATCGTCTTTTCTGTTAGCCATAAGACAAGCCAGCAAATTTTTTATATTTGTAGTGATATTTTTAATTCGTAGATAAGATAGGGAAGATAATCCAACAAAATCTGTCAGGTTTAATAATAGCAAATGGGGGTTTTGTTCCTTTATTTATTTTTATGATGCCCTTTTGGAAAAAGGCATTATCTGAGGCCAGATAAAAGTGACTAACCAGCTGAAAGGTCATAAAAATGTTATTGCAAATTTAAACACAATTTTAATATACTAGCAAAAATTCACTCATATCAGAATTAAATTTAAGAACTCATTGAAAGGCAAAATTGTTTATACCTAAGGAGAACAGAATCAGAATTTAACAATAGATTTCTAGAGACTGTTTTCAAAACAGTTTTTACATGCACTGAGAAATGAGCAGGCATATATATGTTTTATGTAGTTAGGGTACATTTTGCTATAAGTAGTTTATTCTCAAAAAATCATATTTAATTTGAATTTTGATGGTTTTTAAAATAAACTAAAATTAATACTAATATAATAAAGTTTGCTCTAAGACACAGAGCCAGTAAGTGGCAGAACTATTATGCAAAACTGAGGTCATAAAAACTGCAGAGCTTATATATTTAATTACCACTCTGTGTGAGTGTTCCTAGTCTTTGATAGACTGTGGGTAGAGAACTATGAGCTTCTTTCTGTCAATTTCTTACACCCTTTTTTTTTGTAGGGCTTTCTTCCATCTTTGCTAGATGATCAGATAGATGTAAATGAGTAATAAGTTTGGAAATGTTATTAGCTTCAATGTAAGCTAATAGAACATACAAGTTGAAGGTATAAATGGTAGAAATACCAGAAAATTATAGTCTAGTTTCTTTGCTACTTTACCTCTTCTATAGGAAGTCTTACAAATTGGTGGCACCAGCTTCATGAGATTTGAGGAATAATAAAAGCTCTATTGATTTTTATCTTTAACTACATTAGTGTGAGTTTCAGATCCTTTTTTATTATTTTTTGTCAAAGTATAATTCATGTAGAGTGAAATGGATTGATCTCAATTGCACAGTGCAGTGAATTTAACAAATGCATACACCCATGTAATTCACACCTCTGTAAAGATGTAGAAATTTCCATTTGCTCCAGAAAATTCTCTGATGCCCTTTCCCAGTCAATCCCCCGGCTTTATCCCCCCACCAACCAGAGGTGACCACTGTTCAGATTTCTATCACTATAGATCAGCTGTACCTGTTCTAGAACTTTATATAAATAGAATCATACAATATGTTCTTCATTGGGTCTGGCTTCTTTAGTATATGTAGTTTTTGGGATTTATCTTTGTCATGTGGATCGGCCCTCTCCCCTTCATTTCTGAGTCGTATTCATGGTATGAGTTTTATACAATTTGTTTATCCATTTTCCTGTTGGATGGTTATTTGGGTTGTTCTGCTTTTTGATTATTATAAATAAAGTTGCTGTGAACATTCTTGTTCAAGTCTTTTTGTGATCAAATGTTTTTCTTTCTTTTAGATAAATGTCTATGAGCAGAACTGCTTGGTCACAGAGCAGATGTATTTTTAGCTTTATAAGAGGCTGCCAAACCACTTTCCAAAGTGGTTGTACAGTTTTAAATCCCGATTTTATATTACCATTATCAACATACAGAATTCCACTTGCTCTAAATCTTCTCTACATTTGCTATTGTCAGTCTCTTTAATTTTAACAGTTCTAGAAGGTAGGTCTTTATGACTTTAATCCTTTCAATCCTTTTATGAAATTAGAATCCTAAACCGTCCCATCTTGTAAAAGCAATATATTTTACAGTTTGAAAAATGCTGAAAATTTTAAGTAATGTAAAAATCACCTATGAGTTCACAATTTTATATTTAAAAACATTTAATATTTAATATAAAATATTTCTATGTATAAAAATTATAATCGTATACTCTTTTGTCATTAAATGTACCCCCAAACCTTGAATTTTATGACATCATATTCTTATAGAGTATATCATAATTTATTTTACTATTTGTCTGTCTCTTGGGATATGTATTGTTCCTAATTTTCTCTCAATATGAATGCTGTGCATGAAACATTCTTAATAACTACACCTTGTGAATGATTCAGATTATTTCTTTAGGACAACTTCCTACCAGATCAAAATGTTGTATCATTTTTTGGTCTTTATAGCTCTTATTTCTTTTTCTTATCTCATTGTATTTACTAGAAATTCTAGAATTATATAAAATCTCAACGTTAATATCAGGTGTCCTCATCTTATGTCTGGTTTTAGGAAGAATGCCTGCCTCACCACTAAAACCTGGCAGTTTATTTATGGTAGATGTTCTTTCTGTTAGGAAGTGACCCTCATGGATGTTGCTTTCAACATTAATTTCAGTTGTGATAAGAGTGCCACTCATGGAAATACTGTGTGTAATGAGCATAAAACATGGGAAACCTTACCCAGTTTGGGTCGTTCACAAAAGTCTCTGAAACTCCTGTGTCTGCCACCTTGTCTGACACAGAGAAAGCATGCATAAAACCTTTATTGTCTGAAAAGTCAGTGAAATTAAGACCTGAGGAATGAGCTGAAGTGAGCCAGATGCAGGTTGGAGAGGGAGGTGGAACTAGGCCAGGGTGAAGGAACAGGATGAGCTCTGACAGCCCAAAGGTGGGGAGCAGCTGCATTTGTAGAACTGAAGAGTAGCCAGGTTGGCTGAAACATAGTGAGTAAAGGGGAGCAGAGTACAGGTGGGGCTGAGGAGGACACAGGAGCTGTGTGGTACAGGGCCGTCAGTGTGCTCCCCCAAAATGAATGGGCTCAAAAGGAAATAATATCATTTTTATTTACATTTCCCTATTTGTGAGGATGAGTACCTTTTCAAATTTTTATTTCTACTTGTATTTCTGCTTTGAATTCCCTCTTCACAGCAGGGTTATGATTTGCTATTTCACATGTGTCTTTATATTTTAGTGGGAGGTTAGGAAAGGTTGCTTCATTTATTGAAGAGACTATCTTTTTTTCCATTGCATAGTCTTTCCTGCTTTGTCAAAGATTAGTTGACCATAGAGTTGAGGGTCCATTTCTGGGCTCTTTATTTGTTCCCACTGATCTATGTGTCTGTTTTGTGCCAGTACCGTACCGTCTTGATGATCACATCTTTGCTTCAGGAGCCGCCGTCCAGATGCTGTTTTAAATGACAGCTTTACAGAGTTGGATTTTGAAAGTGATAGGGGTAAAGTTGAGTGCTACTACTATGTGATATCAGTTCTGTCAATTTCCTTGGGGCAAGTTTTTTAACCTCTCTAAATCTCAGGCTCCTAATTTACAAAATGGGGATCCTAACAGTACCTACTATTTGTGGTGAGGGTTAAATGTTTTTGTGTGGGTTAACTAACATGAAGTGCCTGGAGGAATAGCTGGTATAAAAGTTCTGTCATTATTGTTGTTGTCATTACTACCACTTTTATTATCAACCTTTGATTTTAGCAAAAATCAAAAGGTGTCTTCCATTGGGCAAAATGCCACTGAATAAGCCAACTAGCCATGCTAGACATACTTCTAGGTTCCTGTTTTACCAAATACAGTGGTTCTGGATTTATTCCCCATTCCCCTAAGTTGGCTGTTTTATTCCCAGAATTTCTGCATTTATATCTCTTTCATGGACTTAAAAATGTAACCAAAAAAGAAACAAAGAGAAAACTATAGCAAATGGAATGTATTCATGGGGGTGGAAGAGAGCTGTTGTTCTGGACGTTGGAGTCATACTTACACAGCAAGTCCTGAAACCTATCACATAATGAAAGCTGTATTTTAAAGGCACTTCCCTATCATAACAAAATTCTGCTTCAAAGAAAGAAATGAATAAAGGGAAGCAAACCTACTCATTTAGCCTGCCCTTAACAGAGGCTTAGGGGGTTAACTCAGGCACAGATATGTGGTAATTTTGGTTAGATAGACTTATTCTTGATGAATTTAAATGTGCAACTGGAAATAAAAGGTTTTTTTTGAAATATGAATTGCTTGTAAAATAAACCTTCAACAAAAGATGAGGATGATGGGATCCCTTTCATATCTAGAAAGCATCTCTACATCCTCTGAACGGTTTGCTTACGTAAAGGAAGAATCTTAGAGGAAAAGAGGAATCTTAGTGGAAAGAGTTGTGGACTCTTTGGGCACACCAGAGAACCCACTGTGTTAATAACTTTGCTCTCTTAACTTTTAAAGTTCAAGATCTCTGCTTTTAGGTTTTTAACTATTGACTATTTTATCTTCCAAGTCCTAGCTGGAGGAGCAAACATTGAATTATTAGTCACTAAGGCCCTAATTGGCATTTATTATATCCCTTTGGTTTATAACTAGTAAGTAAGATTAAGCATGGAAGAAATTAAAAGTTGGAGATTAAGACGAATTAGGGAATTACTTTGAAATATGCGCCTTACTTGAAGAGGGCAGGCCTGAATGAGATGACACCAAGGATTCCCTGAAAGTACTGGCTGTCTGAGGTGGAAGAGCTGAGGGCAGGAGAATTCAATAAAGACAGCAGAAGGATTCTGTGAGAAAGCTCAGAGAACAGTGACTTCATTTATGCTTGAGTCCGGTTCTTCCTCCACCCACCCATCTGCCTCCCTCATTTAATCTGTGTGAAAACAAGAACCCCAGGATGCTAAACCAAACATAAACAGATGGTTTCTTCTACTTCCCTCCTCTCTTCCTTTTCCTTTTCCTCCTCTTATTAAGATTTTGATTGTTTAATTTATTCTCTGATTCATAGAGAAAACCCATAAATTAAAAGTGAAGAATTTCCTCTCCACTTGAATATGGATCAGCTTGCTTCTCAGTTTACTCATTTAATTTGTTACTTATTCATTTATTTAGTGAGACAGTCAACAAAATTTTGGAAGTTCTGAAAAATATGAAAAGTAAATCCATGAATATGTCGTAAAACCCACTTCATTTATTTCTAGCCTACAGATGTATATTTCAGAGATAGTTTGATTACAAAATAGTAATTGATTACTATTAACCATTGGAAAGTTTTAGTTTTGAAATCTTGAGTTTTAGGTGCCTATAGGTCATTCAGGTAGAGCTGTCTTATAGGAAAGTGAAAATATGGGTCTAGACTTCCAGAAAGAGGTGTAGGCTGAAGATAAAGACTTGGAATCATTAGTTTAAAAAACTTCAAAATTTGATTACTTCTAGAAAACTGCTTTAGTGATAGTTCGATTTTTGATGAGGTTAAACACAAATTTTTAAAAATCTCTTACATTGTAAAACTTTTTTCTCCTTTTTTATAACATTAACTTTTCAGTAATTCTCTACTGTCAAATTTCTAAATGTACTTATTTCTCTTGTGTGTCTTTTTGAGTTGATAGCCTAATCCTAATACATTTTTATAATATATTTTAGAGCAAAGAGTAACTAAGTAGGATCCGAACAGAGAAGAAAGACTAATTAAAACATCCCTCAGTTATTGTGACCTTTTTGAATTCTGTATGGAAGGGTTAGCATTTATAATCTAATTAAAACTTATGAATTTATTATTTATTATTATTTGAAAATCTTTCCAGAACCATGTCTCTAATGTAAGATGTAAAACTTCAAAATACCAAGATAATTACCTAATGGCAAACATGTTATGATTTGCTAATAAACATTAAGACTAACTGAAACAGCAGAATTTAGTGAAACAAATAGTTAGAATTGACCATCAAAATGTAAACAGGATTAGTTAATTAATATATCCCTCCTTTTTTTTTTATTTTTTCATTTTGTCTTCAGGCAACAAGTTTAGGAATGATGCACATGTGGACTGAATTCCATAATACCCATTTAATGGTTCTTCTTACTGCTCACAAATTTGGGGAAAATCAAAATCCAATTTACTCTATGTAATCTAGAGGTATTTACACTACTTTTGAGGCTGAGTTTTGAATTCCTGTCTCCATCATCTTTGCATCTAAGTAGCAGTTGTTTTCCCACAACACTTTATAATCTGCTTTTACTTTTTGCCTGTCACATATAATACTGCTATTTTAAATTTCTGAACTGGCTAACTCTAGCATATAAGGAGCATCTCATACACCTCATTAAATCATCTGTTGGTTTATTCACTGAAATGCTCATCATATTTCTTTGTACATGTGTAAGTATCTTGTCAGAAGTGAAACTTTTGTGTTAACATGGAATATAAGGAACATAAACAAGTCTTAGCATGTTTAGACTATTTCCAAATATCAGACAAAGTATGAAATGTCTCCTTCTTTTACACTTTGTCTAGTCATTCCATATACTTCCAAACATGCTATAGAAGACAGACAGTGTGTCAAAGACAAGCTTAACAGTTCTGAGCAGTTCTGTTCCTGTTCTCACATTGTTTTTTTTTTTTTCCTTAAACAAGGAGGTAAAGAGATGCTGATGTTGTCTGGCTAACATTTGCCTATGTGTGAGCAGTAGTACTTCATTTGGTTTTGTTTGTTTGTTTGTTTGTTTAAAAATTTATCTGTTTATTTTAGAGAGAGAGAGCATGAGTGGGGGGAGGGACAGAGAAAGAGAGAGAATCCTCAAGCAGACTCCCTGCTGAACACAGAGCCTGCCACAGGGCTCCATCCCAGGACCCCGAGATCATGACCTGAGCTGAAATCAAGAGTCGTCGGCCATTCAACCGACTGAGCCATCCGAGTGCCCCATGGGTGAACAGTAGTATTTTAAAATAGTTGCCTTGCAGATCACAATTTTCAACATACCAAACTGAAAAAGAAAAAAAATTCTGAGGTTAGACAGTGTTCAAATGATGGAGAAGGACGGCTGAGATCTGTTGCTACTTAGCAATTAGGTGAAACTGAGCAATGATTTGTGAAGTTTCTTTTGAATTTCTACAATTATAAAATACATTTATGTTTACAAAATGATTGATACCAAACTAAATGATATTTGAGTTCATCTCTATAACAAAGATTGATTATTCAAAGAAGCAAAATGCTTTACCTTATTAGTATCTTTTAAACTACTTAATATTTTATATTTTATTATCATTCCATTAGGATTCTTCATGAGGAGGAATTTATTGTTCTTTTAATTAACAACTTTTTATTTGAAAATATATCAATCTCAATAGCTTTCAGTCAATAATAGAAATCTAAGCAAAAGGCATATTTTGTTTCAGTAATTTCATGCCACTTTATTTGAGGATTTATAGTAATCCTTCTCAAGGTGAGATCCTTCAGTTTGTGTACTTCACTTGTGTATGCTTTTTTGACACTTAGAGACTTTATCTTCATTATGTGAAAT